>NC_069090.1:13183416-13801761 GCF_947172395.1 Bicyclus anynana | reverse complement strand
GCTCTGGAGCATGCAGCTCCAACTTTAAATATCACGTGTCTGAAACGGTGAAGGAAAATCATCGTGACAAAACGCAATCCAATCCACATTGGGTCAGCGCGGTGGAATATTGGCCTAACCCCTATCATTTTGAGAGGAGACACGAGCTCAGCAGTGAGCCGAATAAGGGTTATATACAGGGTGTGGCGTAAATAATGGATAACCCTGTACCTGCCGAAGAGCCTCCAAATGGGCTATTCGAATATAGATTTTTTTTTATTTATTGAAGTTTCGTTTTGAGAAAAATGGCTTAAGTCATGTTTTTATAAAAATGGGTACTTTCACTTACTAATTTTGCTACAGTAATCTCAAATTTTGGAATTTTCTTTTTCTGTTTTTTTTATAATATAGCTTAAGAGTTGTGCTACTGTTATTGATAAGGAATTTATAATTCGTTACTCTAGTTTTGGCAAAAATTAACATGAAAGTTCAAAAAAGCCTTATTGATTATTCAGTTTGTTAATTTTGTACATCATATGGTTTAAAAAATCTCTATTAGAGCTGATTTGCCCATTATCTTAAAAACATGCTTGCTTAATGCAGATTCCGAAACGGTATAATACTTATTACATATCGCGATATTTACGAAAAAAATTGGCAATAGTCAAGAACATGTCTTTGTTTTATTTTTATTAAGTAAATTATTAAGCTATCACAAACAAATTATCTATTGCAATTTAAGTTGACTAGGTTTACCAGTGGGTGTGTGGGTTGTTTTAAAAAATAAATAAAAAACATAAAACGATTTTTTTTTATTGAAAAAGCTAAAACACAAAAGTTTACATTTTAAACTAAATGTTCAAAATGGCCGCCATTTGCGGCAATGCAGGCCCTGCAACGACGGATGAATGACCTTTTCAGGCGTCGTACAAAGCCAGATCTCTTTATTTCGTCAGCAGCTTGAAAAATCCGGACCTTTAATTGTTCCAGGGATGTTATCTCCGTCTTGTAGACCTTTTCTTTTAAACATCCCCAGTAAAAAAGTCGAGAGGATTCAGATCAGGAGATCTTGGCGGCCACAAAATGGGTCCTAAACGACCAATCCATCTCTCATTGTATTCATCATTCAGGTGATCCCGGACAATGCGTGCGTAGTGAGCAGGGCAACCATCATTTTGTAACCAGTGGTTATCTGGCAGTGGTTTTTGTGGCCGCCAAGATCTCCTGATCTGAATCCTCTCGACTTTTTTTACTGGGGATGTTTAAAAGAAAAGGTCTACAAGACGGAGATAACATCCCTGGAACAATTAAAGGTCCGGATTTTTCAAGCTGCTGACGAAATAAAGAGATCTGGCTTTGTACGACGCCTGAAAAGGTCATTCATCCGTCGTTGCAGGGCCTGCATTGCCGCAAATGGCGGCCATTTTGAACATTTAGTTTAAAATGTAAACTTTTGTGTTTTAGCTTTTTCAATAAAAAAAAATCGTTTTATGTTTTTTATTTATTTTTTAAAACAACCCACACACCCACTGGTAAACCTAGTCAACTTAAATTGCAATAGATAATTTGTTTGTGATAGCTTAATAATTTACTTAATAAAAATAAAACAAGGACATGTTCTTGACTATTGCCAATTTTTTTCGTAAATATCGCGATATGTAATAAGTATTATACCGTTTCGGAATCTGCATTAAGCAAGCATGTTTTTAAGATAATGGGCAAATCAGCTCTAATAGAGATTTTTTAAACCATATGATGTACAAAATTAACAAACTGAATAATCAATAAGGCTTTTTTGAACTTTCATGTTAATTTTTGCCAAAACTAGAGTAACGAATTAGAAATTCCTTATCAATAACAGTAGCACAACTCTTAAGCTATATTATAAAAAAAACAGAAAAAGAAAATTCCAAAATTTGAGATTACTGTAGCAAAATTAGTAAGTGAAAGTACCCATTTTTATAAAAACATGACTTAAGCCATTTTTCTCAAAACGAAACTTCAATAAATAAAAAAAAATCTATATTCCTATAGCCCATTAGGAGTCTCTTCGGCAGGTACAGGGTTATCCATTATTTACGCCACACCCTGTATATATACTTATAGAGGGGACGTCTGACGAGGCCAGACGGGTGATCAGTCCTAATTATGGACCATTCCACCCAATTCCCGTGGTAAAAGGACACAGGTTCACTGGTGTCTCGACAGTGTTCCCCCCTCAAATCTTCCTGTAGCCTTCGTGAACCTAACAATATCCCCTATACTGAGATCTGTCAGGTCTACTTCATTTAATGTATCCTTACCTAGTAACTCCCATCTTACCAGCGCGAACATGGGACACTCAGCTATAAAGTGATAGCTGGTCTCCTCCTCATCACAACCTGGACATGATGAATCTTCTACGATTTTCATTATCTTCAAGTGTCTATTGAGCAGACAATGTCCAGTTGTCATGCCTGCTACCAGTGCTATGTTGGGTCTGCTTTGTAACAGTAATTGTGTTGTTTTCTTCTTGTCGAATGACTTTAGGGTAAGGGGTAGGTCAATAAGGGTTGATAATGATAATGATGATTCCCACGGGGAACGGGAACTACGCGGAAAATACGCTTGTGAAACAGCAGGGCATCGGCTTGTTATTTATAACTGCAATAAAAGTGGGTTTCTACAAATTATACCGTAAACGTTAATATAATAATATGATAAGCTACATAAGGTAAATAATATGGTATTTTTTCAGATTCCTCGTAATAAGCAAACAAGTTACAATGGGCTTGAGGAAGCTATGAAGGCCGTTTTACTCGATTGTGTTTATAAAAGAACGATGGTGATGAAGAATGAACGATGGTGATGACGTCGAAAAGCAAGATGTCTCGATAAGAAATTTACTCTCACACTTCAGTCGGTGGTAGGAAAAGTTTATCGAACAAAGTCTAGGCGGAATATCTTTCTGCCTGATAGAATGACGCAACAATTTGTCGAGTGTAACGTATAGTGGCGATCTGCTGGCTGAAAAAAACTATCTCAGACTGGAAATGATGATAATTTGTGGAATGTAACAATGGTCTTGAAGTATCTATCAATCAGTGACGACGCCAGCTGGAATGTTGATTTTCTGCTGGAGTGACGAAAAACAAACTGCAACACCTATATGTCACATGTGTTTAGCCTCAATAGCCTAACGATAAGAGCGGTCGGACTCATCACCGAGGGGTTGTGGTTCGATCTCCACCCCATTGGTTTATTGTCGTACCCACTCCTAGCAGTCTTTCCCGACTAACTGGTGGGGAATGGGAAAAATGGTCATATTTAAAAAGATATGGCAAATATTCTTTTAAAAAAATGACAGTGTTAGCGTATTGCTGTCTTATCCATATATGATACCATGTAGTGTCCTTATTTACTTGGTAACTAAATGAGGACACTACATGGTATCATATATTCTAATGATGCAGCTCATATAATAATGATCGAACTTCACTTGGAAGTTCGTTTGATCATATAAAGTTCTATACTGGGCTATGAACTTATTGAGTTTATTGTTTCCCAATACATCCTCAGTAGGAAATAGTCTAAATTAAAGGCCTACACTCCTGTGTTTAGAGAGCACAATAGACTTTTGAACCCAGAAGAAGAAATACTTCATTGCACAGAAAAATACACGAAAACATGAAATATTAATAATTTAAACCAAGATATAACATTGCTTTGCCCAGTGATGGCAGTGATATTTGCCCAAACGTGTAAAACAGAAGATATGTTCCTTACAAGTATTACTACGTGGACAAATATTAATTATTGTTAGATGTCATGTCCAAATTAATTAAAGCATGTTAACTGTATTAAAAAAAAATTACTAACTCAATAATGCTCATTTTTTTGTTAGTTATGACAAAAATAGTTTACAAAGAAAAAGAGGAAAGTAAAGAAAAAAAAAATAAGTAAGTGAAAGAATTTTGTAAAACATCTTTATTTTATATTATATTGAAGAAAATTAAGTATATATATGAATTTCTCGTTTATGATACAATATGTACAATTTCATTTTAAATTTAACAGAATAGATTAAGACATTAATTAATAAAAACATTTAACCAATTTATAAAAAACATTTATAAAAAAAGAGCAATAAAATATTAAAAACTACCCATAATATTTTGATTTAATTATGCGCCTTATTATTAAATTAAAAGTTGATAGTAATTTAGATCAAACAATCAATTGAATAAAAATAAATTTAATACTTGTAGGTAGATAAGTAGTAGGTAACAAGAGTATTCAAATGCTGTGGAATATGGATGGCGTTTCTGCGAGAATTTACTTAATTTTTAGCAAAGAATAGTAAAACGAATTTTGAATTATAATTATGTTCCAGTTAATATTAATATTGGGGTATGATTGCCAGCGACCTACAAATATTTGAGAAAGAAGAAAACAAGTTCCAACACTTTTGAGTTTCCAATGAATTCATAGATGAATTCTGCCTCCAGCTTGGCTTAGTCTTCATAAAGTATTTGTTAGGATTTTTCACAGTATGTTGCAGGTACACAGTTTTCCGTTGCGTGTCTCGGGTTCAAGGTCTTCATTTGAATCAAATTTGATTAGGTCCTTGTCAAAGAAATAGATGACAGAATTGAATTATCACTTTAATCCTTTTTTATGCATGTTTTTGTTTAAACTGAACTGACACATTTATTGTATGTATTAACATTTCTTTAAGAGAACAAATTGACAAAATATTTCTTTCCAATTATCATACAAAGAGCACACAACTTGGATGACTTTCCATTAGAAATAATGAAAGTGGTAAATTTTATTGATGAAACATATGACGGTGGAGTACCGATTCAATGATTCAGTTTTGTGTGGGGAACAGGTGCTTTATTCTAAAAAAAGAGATGGTGATAAAAACCTGAAAACCAAACCAAGTTTGTTGTGGCTTTCTTCTTAGATTGGACACATTTGGAAAATCCTCATGACTCACTCTAGCCGCCTCCCCGTACTAGCCGTAGCCGTTAGTGAAGAGCAGGTTGAACTTCCTGACGAACAACTCCTCGGCTCCGGCCAGGTTGTTCCTGACAGCGAGGCGCAGCGCTAGCTTCGGGTTCTGCAGCACCGTATTGATGTACAGCACTCTGATACTGATGACTCACCTTAGCCGCCTCCCCGTACTGGCCGTTAGTGAAGAGCATGTTGAACTTCCTGACGAACAGCTCCTCGGCTCCGGCCAGGTTGAAACCTGGCGGCGAATCGCAGCGCTAACACCAGGTTTTGCAGCACCGCATTGAAGTACGGCACTATGATGCTGATGACTCACCTTAGCCGCCTCCCCGTACTGGCCGTTAGTGAAGAGCATATTGAACTTCCTGACGAACAGTTCCTCGGCTCCGGCCAGGTTGTTCCTGACGGCGAGGCGCAGCGCCAACTCCAGGTTTTGCAGCACCGCATTGAAGTACGGCACTATGATGCTGATGACTCACCTTAGCCGCCTCCCCGTACTGGCCGTTAGTGAAGAGCATGTTGAACTTCCTGACGAACAGCTCCTCGGCTCCGGCCAGGTTGTTCCGGACGGCGAGGCGCAGCGCCAGCTCCGGGTTCTGCAGCACCGTGTTGATGTACGGCACTATGGAGTCCTCCTCCACAGTTACCGACAGCACTTGCCCTTTGCGGTTGACACCTGCAAACGTTTTTGATGTTTTCACCAAATGCTTGTTTACATGTAAGACTTTGTCCTCATGGAAACCCTGAGCCATGACATATTTAAGAACACACACACACATACATTATAAATTTCTTGAATTACTCTTTCTATCGTTAAAATCTTTTGAGTGTTTATAAGAGCAAAGATTTTCATTTGTAAATAGAATAGTATAGTCAAGTCCAGCTGTGTTTGTAGGACTATGGACGAGTTTCTTGCACACCCTGTGGTGAGTTGCGCTGTCTATAGGCGATAGTTTTACATTTACTATCAGGTTGGCCATCTACTTGGTCCGTCAATTATTACTATAAAAAATACCTAAAATACTAATTCAACTTGAAAAATCAAATTTTGAAACATGAAAATAACTTTAGGTAATCCGCTTATTAATCCCTTTAACAATAAGACGTCTAAAATAAATATTTATCATCTGTAAATTGTTTAAATACGAATTCAAAGGTATTCAAACAAAGTTTTTACATTTATAAAACCACTAGCGGACCCAATCAAGCTTTGCTTTGACACCCTATCCCTATCCTATTCTACTCTCACCCTACACCTGCCCTACCCTACTCCAACATACCCAAGGTATCCTAAAAAAAACCATGGTCATACTTCAAGGAATATTCCAAAAAAGAATTAGCCACATCAGTTCAGCCGTTCTCCAAATTTTCGCTTAGCAACACATTTCATATTATATTCATTTTTATACTATAGATTATAGAACAAATCAAAAATACAAGCAGCAAAGATACTTACCAATAATTCCCCCAGTAGCCTCATGTGGGGCGGTCACGAATATGGTATCAGAGGAGATACGGTTCATGTATATGCAGGTGCCGGTCTCGATGTCATACATGTGTATGTAGCCGTACTTGGTGATGAGGTATATGACGTCGTACTTGGGCGACACCTGCATAGCCACCGGGAAGTCGTTCTGCGCTTCTGCAGGGAAGAACACGTCCACTGCCTTCTTGGGGAACGGCTGGTTGCCTGCTGGCGTTTGGCCCACCTCTGTAATTATATTTATTTATTTAAAATATTTAATTCCACACTCAAAAATACACAGAGCTAATAAGATGCTTAGTCTTTTTAAAAGTGGTCTTATCGCAAAAGCAATCTCTCCCAGACTTTTTGGATGGTGGGAGGCTTTGACCGTGGCTAGTTATCACACTACCGACAAAGATGTACCGCCAAGCGATTTAGCGTTCCGGTATGATGTCGTGTAGAAACCGAAAGGGGTGTGGATTTTCATCCACCTACTAACAAGTTAACCCGCTTTCACCTTAGATTGCATCATAACTTAACATCAGGTGAGATTGTAGTCAAGAATTAATTTTTAAAAAAAGTCTCCCTTAGTGTCAACACAAACGGGAACCACGCCACAGCCACAATACGCCGCTACCGACCTCTTTTTTGAAATTTTCATACATTTTATATGGACTCGCCGCACTCGGCCAGTGTCGCTGGTGGTGAACGGTTAGGTCATTCTAATCTAAAATATTATCACTTAAATGTTAAGGATAGGATAGGATTAAAGTGTAGTGGGTAAATGTTTTCGCTAGGGAACTCGTGTCACGGTATCGGTGGTCGCACTTCTCAGAATCGATTTCTCAGAATTTTTTTTATTATTTACTTGTCGAAGTATTTTTCACCCTATCCTCTGTTTTGGTATCTTTCATACAAACACACTATTTTAGTACATTTGTATTAAAGAAATTAATATGACAGAACAATGTTTGCCGGTTCAGCTAGTTGTTATAATCAGCTAGCTCTCCTTACCAATAATATGAAGCTTGCCACCCTGGGCCGTCCTCACAGCGAAGCAGAACAACGTGGAGGGTTCAGCGTTGCCCTCCGCCTTGAAGGTCGCAAAGGAGGCGGCGTGCCCTTCGATGGGCTGCGAGCACTTGCGCTCCACAGAGTACAGCTGCATAGCACCCACCACACGGTTCTGTTGCGCTGAAATACCTATAAATAAAGAAGCTCTATATTATTTTGACACTTACAAAGTATATGTGTGTGTACCCGTGCGTCCTTGAGTGTGTGTATCTGTGAAATTGATTTATCTTTCTACTTTAGTGACAACCGACAATAAAACTTCTATTGCTTGGGAAAGTCGTTCGTAACACTCTCGACGATCCGCGCGGGCCGGGGGTAGATATGCCCCGCGCGTACAGCTTCACACCCGCGCAGTCCTACCCCCCGTCGCCTGTATATCATGGGAGTGTCGTCAACGAACTTGCCAAGCTGTAGAGGCCATTTTATGCCTAATCTTTAGATGTTGACTGCACAGTGGCAAAATTTTAATTTTTTCATATCGGACCAGTAGTTCCTGAGATTAGCGCGTTCAATCAAACAAACAAACAAACAAACTCTTCAGCTTTATTATATTAGTATAGATTGTACTAATAAGCTTGTCAGAAGCGTGGAGCAGCTTTTCACCTGAAGACTGTTGAACAACTATTCTGCTTAGTTCTATGGCTAAGCAGAGTCTTTAAAAAATGACTGCTGGAAAGACAATAAAAAACCACATTAATCGTTTGCGTGCCTTGCAAAGTGAAAATTATAAACAATGAAAAAAAAAGTATACTAATTACTAACCAACTAACAGTAACCATTGCTGTTTTGGATCGGTCCTATAGTTGATGATTTGGCACTCGGTGAGCGAGGCATGCCTGTCGAACATCTTGACCGGCGTGGAGTCGCCCTCCATGGACCAGTGGTAGACGGACATCTTGGTGACCAGCGCGAGGGTGTTCGGCGAGATCCACTTCCAGAAGACGACATCCTCGGTCATCGTGTGCGCCTTCATCTTGGATTTCATCTCAATGTTGAATATTTGGAGGGTCTTTTGCGCTGCTGAGACAAACAATACAAAATAAGTATACAATTTTTACTAAAACTGACTTCTTGAGACAATACCTCCCCCTTACGAAACTGTCTTAGCTTGAACACAATTGAGTCCTAATTCTAATTCAAAATTAATTTCATTCATTTAAATTAGGCAAGCACTTTTGAAACGTCAAGATATGCCATGATTTAATGGTGGTAATTAAAGTCGAAAACTTGAAATTAAAGTTACGAGGGTTCCAAACACCCCTTAGTCGGAGAAGAGCCCACAACAAACTCACCCAAGGTTATTTAAACATACAGATGATACAAAATTTACAAAAAAAAATGGATTGTTGATCTTGGGCATTTATGTGTATTTATGTTTGACGAGCAAGCAATACCGCGTAGGCCGTAGGGAATTTAGTTTGGAGGGCCTATACACTAAAAAGTTTGTTTTTACCAGCGCTAGCCTGTAATCATCATGCCTGGTGGTAAACAAAGATGCAGCCTACGATCGAACGTGCTTGCCTAGAAGGTGCCTATTCACTCTTTGCCTGATACGATATCCACGCTGTAGGTGGTAGGTCAACAGAAGCAAGAACATCATTCCCAAACTTCGCTGTGCGAATCAGAAATGAAGATCTCAGCAAGTCGTACGAGTCCAAGAGACATTACGTATGGATGCAGATAATTTACGTGTAGCAGAATTATAATAGAAATCCAAGAAACTTTAATTTTTTCATGAAACTGATCAACTATTAAGGTACTCATAAGCCCTCGTTAATACCGATATTGGCAATTTTTGCGTTCACAGCGTTTACTTAGTACTACAGTAAAGTGCAATGAACGTGACACGTCCTAGTGCTCTTAGCTATCTCTAGGCAGATATTGAGCCTGCGCGCAGTCTTCAGGGGTTATTGACATGATTATTAATTCAAGAACAGATAAAGTCGTACAAGTGCACATATCGCTATGTTTATTAAACCTATTAGGTACGCTGTCCCTGTGCTAAAGGCTTTAGACATTTTGATAGGTTATTTACCGGATGTTGATTTGAGGTGCGTTAAGTTTCTTATTTTTTTTTTCTTTACGAGTTAGCCCTTGACTACAATCTCACCGGTAAGTGATGATGCAGTCTAAGATGGAAGCGGGCTAACTTGTTAGGAGGAGGATAAAAATCCATACCCCTTTCGGTTTCTACACGGCATCGTACCGGATCGCTAAATCGCTTGGCGGTACGTCTTAGCCGGTAGGTTGCCCGGTAGGTAGGTAGTAGGTAGGCCGGTTAGACCAGCCAGACCTGGACTAATTAAGAAAATCTCAAACTGCCCAGCCGGGGGTCGAACCCAGGACCTCCGTTTTGTAAATTTACCGCGCATACCACTGCGCCACGGAGGCCGTCAAAATTAAAATACAGAATTGGGTAATCCATAAAAGACAGCAACTCGCACAACACCGAAAAAAATGCATGAAAAATGAGGAGCTAAAAAAAGCTAAGCTTTAATAAGGATAATGCCTATAAGTAAATCGAGTTTATCCACACCTGTTTTATTACATATCTTTATTGATATTTAAAAAAATATATAAATCAATATGAATTTTCTTTCGGAAGAATCATCCATCTCCATCCGCGCCGTCGAGACGCCGATTAGTGACGTAATTGTGTAGCCCTAGAACGTTAAAGGAGACGCGTAGGCGTATCAATGAAAATATTTATAACTCATATAGCGGACGTCCTAGATAATCGGGGTAAACCGAAAACTTTCATTCCATTTTAACACCTAAAAATGAAAAAATCTCTTACTTTCATACATACTTTTAACCCCTATTTCACCCTCTTTATTTTTGCGACAAATAAAAGACTATGTTTTGTTCCAAGATCCAATTAAGCAAAATTATTCAGCAGTTTAACCGTGAAAAGATAACGGACAGACATTTTTCTTTTAGCATTTATAATATTAATATGCATATTATGGACATAAAAGGATTCTAAACATAAAAAAAAGAATTTTCAAAATCGGTCCACAAATGACGGAATTATCGCTGGACATACATAAAAAAAAAAAAAAACATACATACAGCCGAACGTAGAACCTCCTCCTTTTTGGAAGTCGGTTAATGATAAGTATATCGGGTGTGAATTGTTGTATATATAACAATTGGCAATTACGAGTATCAGAATCGCAAAAGAAATCGCATTTAAGTCCTCCTTTTATAAGAAGCCACATATTAGTAAGAAGACAGAGTGAGTGTAGCAAGAAATGGTAACCTTTTACGTTGCAGTTTTTGAAACAAAATATACTCGTCGTAGGATCGAAGATAGATTAATGTCCTGGTTGAAATTTTGATCGAACCTTGGCAAGATGTACCTAGGTTTCGTATCTAATTTTTTAGATAAAGGCCTGCGAATTCGTCCGCCCTTAGACTTCGTTAATCCGGCCCAGTCGCAAAATCCATTCTTAGTGGACTAAGTATACATTACCTCACTGCCTTCTTCTTTGTAAGTTAAGCTATTTTCGATGTTTCGTGATCTTTCGCTTTTATATGTATACATAGCACATATATAGGTAAGTTAAGAGGCTTAGGCCTCACCATACAAAGCCGAACTACGAGTACTTGTCAGCCACGGACCGAATGAGGCAATAATAAAGTCACAGAGCCAAGAGAAATATTGGTAGGTAGTGTTCAAAAAACATAGCTGAAGTTTTTTATATAAACGATTGTATGCAATTTATCATATAATACTATATGAAATACTTTACACACATCGTTAGTTCGCGATAAGATAAACAAAGCACTCAAATACAATACACACAGAGGGGCGTTGACATACGAACAACATTTGAAACGTTATAATTAACAGTTTCCGAAAATTGTAGGCATCATCCGTAGAGTCGAGACCGTGAAATTGGAGTATAGAAATTGGATGACACATAATGGGGTATCCACACGTTGTGCTTTCTGTCGCGAGGGTCATCATTAAGAACCCACATTCGGCTCTCTGCTAAGCACGAGTCTCTTCTCAAAATGAAAGGCGTTAGTCCACCACGCTGGCTCAATGTGGATTGGCAGACTTCAAGACGTACAGATTTGAGAAAATATGCTCGCGTGATGCGCGGGTTAAATTTGGAACTTCGTTCGCCAAGTACAAATAAGTTTGTTCTTTATAACTCGGTGTCCCCTTATGGATGATACGATACGGTCGGTGGTCCCTTATGGATGATACGAGCAAAGTATATATCGATGTCGTCGTTTGATTAATTTAGTTGCTTGTACAATTTGGAAAAAAGAAATAAATAGTCGAAAGATAACTTTTTGGACTTATTTTCCATACAGTTGTAAGAGACTTATAAGTATATGTTAAGAAACTTGAACTTGAACATTTCATAAATCGTTAATTTTTATGTCAAATTACAACGTTAAAATTATTTACGCACGTAGACATAGACCATAAAGACCACTGTAGTCAGTCTTTGATGTGTAGTCCATCCATCACCCCTGCGACGATGTGAGATAAATCGACGCAGATACATCCAGACATCGGCACGAACAGAATATATTGTATTTATACCAACTTAAGTTTGCACAATAACGCAGCGCAGACTAAAGTATTTCTCGTGTGCAGACCCCCTAAGCACTAGAATCGGTGCTGCAAGAAGCTCTATAAAAAGAGAATACTAACCAAGTGACTGGACATAAAAAAAATACCCAAAAATATATATGGGGTAAAGCCGCAGAATTATTAAAAACCCATTTTTTACTCGGTGTATGTCTGCCCGTTTGTCTGCTGGCTTAGTCACCGGAACTATGAAAACAATTTTAATGCGGTTATCACAAGTAGATTAGCAACTTTGAACTTGGTTATACTGAAATCGGTCCTAAAATAATTTTAGGACCGATTTTATTTATGATGCGATGATTTTATCAACAATAATTGTTGATATAATTTACCATCATATCATTTACCGATAGACGGAACTTGGAAGCCTTTAAAAATCTGAATATGGTAAAATGAGTCATTGCCAAGTGTTATATCACACGTGGAAGACATAATCCGTGACGACATCATAATTAATAAAGTACGCAGTGAACCACAGAACATACATAAACATGTAACTACAGGACGTTCGCGGCTTTGTCTAACTTATTCTTGACTACTACGCGGGAACTTCCCATTCCTGTGGAAATACGGGGATAACATATTTTTATACTTTAATATTTTGTTATATAATATTTATTTTCACGCGACTGCCAAGCGATTAGCGTTCCGGTACGATGCCGTGTAGAAACCGAAAGGGGTGTGGATTTTCATCCTCCTCCTAACAAGTTAGCCCGCTTCCATCTTAGACTGCATCATCACTTACCATCAGGTGAGATTGTAGTCAAGGATTAACTTGTAAAGAATAAATAAATAAAAAAAAAAGACTGCGACAAAAGTTTATGTAGGTATTTCGAGTATGTGTATGTACACCCAGTTGCATTTTAACTGGAGAGGTGTCGTAGATTCATCATAGTTGTGAGTCACACTGAGTACATCAAGTTTATAAAATAAATTAAAATGGCGGCACCTAATTTAATTTTATATTTTTTATAAACACTTCATTATCAACTTATATTTGGCTCACTGCTGAGCTCGAGAATCCCCTCTCAGAATGAGAGGGATTAGGCCAATAGTTCACCACGCTGGCCCAATGCGGATTGGTAGACTTCGGAATCGGAGGCAGAGGTCATATCCACTGGGCTATCACGGCTCTTACCATGTAAACATTTACTTTTCGTTAATTCTCTCCACTAAAGTGAACACCAAACTAATGCTTATGGGAGCGATAATCCGGCACGAATAATGTGAGATTGATAATAGGTAGCACCGATGGGTTTATGAGTTAGGAAGATATAATTGCTATTAACGTGTTTAATATGTGAGCCCTGTTATCCAAATTCACAAAAATCCCTCGTAAGCACTCGCGCACATCTCTAAGGCTCCCAGTCCACCGAAGCGGAGCGAGGCGGCGGAGCCGAGAAACGGAGAAATATTAACCAATAGGATTGCACAAAATCTCCGCTCCTCTTAAGTGGACAGGAACTTGCAAGCTAGTTTAAAAATTCATATCAAACCGGTAAGCGGAGCGGGATTAAAAAAATAAATTTAACATAGACTGCAACTCCGCTCCGCACCCTCGCTCCACTTCGGTGGACAGACACAGTACGCAACTCCGCTCTGCATTAGTCAGTTTCTCCGCTACGCTCCTTCGCTCCGCTATGGTGGACAGGCAGCCTAATGATTATGCTGCCTTAGTTGCGTGCGGGTGCGTGCCCACCCTAGAATAGACCTGTGCCCAGCCTAGGATTCTTGGATTACCGTCATGGAATTCTATTATGATACTAATAATAGACTTGATGTAGTGGCCAGGCCCATCCTAGGAAATAATCCTAGATACGGCAATGGTTATAAGTAGTTACATACACACACAAAATAGTGTGTGACGACTATGTACCCCTTAGCATAAGTATATTTATTATTTTTAACCGACTTCAAAAAGGAGGAGGTTCTCAAGTTAACCGGTATTTTTTTATACTATATGTACATCGATTACTCAAAGCCGCATGAATCGATTTGAAAAATATTTTTTTTAATTGGGACAGAGTTGTTTCACACAGCCTAGTGGAAAAGTTGCCGCATCATGACGCCGTCTATGGGCTTGGCTCTTTGCCGACGTTCTACTTTATTGATACAGTTTACCGACATTTTCGGAGCATCTTAATGAACTTGGCCAATACTATATACATATAGCTATGTATATGTTACAATAGACATTTAAGATTTACTTTCTTAAATTTTATTTACCATTAATACTTGGGATATTAAGCATATTTTTATTTTATTGTAAATTTTATAATTTTATAATTTTGTAAACGTGATATTACGTTTACAAAATTATAAAATTTACAATAAAATAAAAATTAAAAAATACATATAATTATGGTAAATAGACAATGCTTAATATCCAAGTATTAATGGTAAATAAAATTAATCCCAAGTATTAATGGTCCAAATGAAAATATTACTTTTACATTAGAACCTCATTAGCTCGACGGTAAAGCGGTGAGACTCATCACAGAAGGGAGGTGGTTCGATCCCCGGCCCGTAGGACTATTGTCGTACTCCTAATACAGTCTTTCCCGACGGACTTAGTGGGAAATGGGAATATTGGTCATATTTAAAAAGATATGGAAAATACTCTTTAAAAAAAAAAACAATGGTAACTGATTTACACAAGTCACACCCTTGTTGGATTGAAGTTGGATGTTTGGATAATCCAACCCACAACTTAGTGCTGTAAACTCGGCCAGCGCCGATGTCAAAACTGGCTACGTAAACCAAACATACAGTTTCATAATAGCATATTATGCAATAGTAAATGTATATGATATACCTTCGACGGCCTTCGTGGCGCAGTAGCGCGGTGGATTTGCAAGACGGAGGTCCTGGGTTCGATTTCCGGCTGGGCCGATTGAGGTTTTCTTAATCGGTTAGTCACATCTTACCGGCAAAGTCGTACCGCCAAGCGAATAAGCGTTATAGTACGATGTCGTGTAGAAACCGAAAGGGATGTGGATTAAATGCTGTGGCTAACAAGTTAACCCACTTCCATCTTAGATTGCATCTCAATACATAGTGATGACTTACCATCAGGTGAAACTGTTGTCAAGAGCTAACTTGTAAAGAATAAAAAAAAAAATAACAAAAAGCTGAAATACTATAGAGATGGCTCACCCTCCACTCCAGCTTTGCCCTTCAGAGCAATGACTTTGCTAGCTGGGTTCATGATGGCAGAATCTGCGCTAATTGGCCTCCTGATGGGGTTGGTGGGGTCTGCCATGTCAATGATGACCACCTCAGACGTCTCCCCGACCTTCTCACGGACACAGATGAACTTGTCAGATTCCATTGTGAGAGTGTTGAAGGAAATGGAGGCAGGGTTTATCCCAATGTTTGTGAGCTGCAACAATAGATATTTATTCACAGTCATAGTTAATGAAACAAGCAGATAACCATTCCTTTCTTTTGTTATACAGGTTGCTCAGAAGATTTCCACTTATAGGAGAAAACTGCAACTAAATTAAATTTTTTTTTATGTTTCATACTAAGTAATTCAAATAATCCCGACTATCCATGTAACACACGTCTTTATCTATACTTTGTATTTTAAAATACGTAAAACTTGGCTACGTCATAATTATAAGGATGCAAATAAGGGACACATTTTAAGATCTATTTACAAAAGAAATATTATTTACCCCAAAAATATTAATAAAACCACATGTTTGTTGAACATTTTTTGTGTTTTTAGAGTTATGGGAAATACTCCCCAGCACTACTACTGCACTCTTAGATAGAATTATGTCCCGTATCTATCCTTATATTGACCTAACCAAACTTATTCATAGATAAATATCATGAAGTAGCTTACTAATGAAGTGTGGAGTGTCAGTTGCAATATTTCATTGATATCGACAGTCTTACCACTACAATTACATATTTTAAAATGCATAAAAAATATAGTTGTTTTTTTTAGTAAAAAAAAAATAGTTATGCAGTTCGGCTACTATAAGTGGAAAAACTAACTTTAAAGTTATGGGAAAATCCTCAGACTATAACTAATATTTCTGTCAAACACTCAATATGGTAATGGATTTGTTAACGTGACGTCATGAGACAGTTAAAATGTAGACCATCATGGTTATCAATGCTGGCCCAATGCAGATTGACAGAATTCACACACACAGAGAATTAAGTAAATTTTTTGGTATGTAGGTTTCCTTATGACGTTTTCCTTCACCGTTTCAGACACGTGATATTTAATTTCTTAAAATGCACACAACTGAAAAGTTGGAGGTGCATGCCCCAGACCGGATTAAAACCAACACCCACCCAGACCATCATGGCTGACAGTGTTTTGGCTTGTATTGTCAAAAAAGATTTAAAATTAAAAATTTTCATGTAATCACATCTCAAAAAAATTTTTTTAATCTAGTAGAATGATAATGAACAAATAAAGACCATTTAAAAAAAAGTATCAACTAGCCTATTTAGATCTGCATAATCTTGAAAGTCATTGTATGTGTAATTGAGTTAAATTTTGCATTCAGGCTTCTTAACATAATGGCCATTGTCATTTTCAGCTTCCACACAAAGATGATTCTCTAATCAAGGAGCATAATCTTCGTGTGTTGGGTTGTTGGCACGGTGCCAAATGTGTTAATTCCTTAATGGTTTAGATTAAATTTGGTGCTGTGTAATATTTTGTACATAAAGTAGTTATAGTTACATATAACTAATGATAATATTTTTTAATCACCTCAATTTTTTTTATTTCTCATTGTTTTAGGCAGTAATTACTTTCTCTTTTATTAAATTTATACTTTTATTGCATATTTTTTATTTTCATGCCTTAGCTTATTTAAATTTTTTTTTCTGTTGTAAAGTAACAATTTGGTACTTCAAAAGATTACAGTCTAGCCTACTTATATGACTAAGCAGTATTTTAACTTAACCTAAACCTATAATATATTATTATTATACTAAGATAATGTTCAATAATCTTTCACTAAGTAGCTACTTTAATAAGATTTCATGTTTTATAACATGAACATTTGATGTACAGGTATGGAAATTTTAAATTTGTAATAGTAAGGAATTTTTGCAGTTACTTGAGCGTGGCAGATGAAGATAAGGGAATATACCTTGCATGTTGTTCAATACCTCCACCGAGTATGAGCCCTTAATATTGGTGGGTAAGTTTAAAGCAACCAAAAAAAAAAGTTAACTTCGGAAATACTCAACCAGCACATCAGATTAAGATAAGGTAGGTGACTTAATAGCCAAAAGGCGTGCATTTCAAAAATCTAACAATTTGAGTGTAACATAAAGGAATGAGAGGGTTCCAAAATTACAAAATAAAACCTTTATGTTTCTGTTATTGAGCCATGAGCGCTGCTAATTTTTTACTTATTTTGAGTGAAATAATTTGCTGAATAATCGCTCATGTTTTCTGATGATTTCAGTAAGGCAAAGTAATAAAGTCTGTAGTTTTTTTCCTCACTGCTGAACTTGAAAAAAGTATATAACCATTTATCCTTTCTATCATCTAATCTACCAAATCTAATCAATTCCAATGATGCTTTAGTAACTGCAAATTTAGCATCCCGGACTCCCCTACTATATGATGAGACAAGAGAGATAAATATCTTATCATTCTATGGATGCACTGTGCGGGTTCTGGGTCCATTGTATGGTAGAGAAGCTCCAAGCAGAGCCTGGGACTTGTGGCCAATAAGTATGGGGTTAAGGAATTCAAAAATCTATACTAATATTATAAAGCTGAAGAGTTTGTTTGTTTGTTTGTTTGATTGAACGCGCTAATCTCAGGAACTACTGGTCCCATTTGAAAAATTCTTTCAGTGTTAGATAGCCCATTTATCGAGGCAGGCTATAGGCTATATATTATCCCCATATTCCTACGGGAACAGGAACCACGCGGGTGAAACCGCGTGGCGTCAGCTAGTATCTCAATATAACTAATAACAAATTCTCTAGATGTAACTTCATTTGCCTAATGACAACCACATAAAATTTTACTTAAATAAAATGTGATTAACCTAGTGTAATATTAAACATATAACTAAATATTTGTTGGTGCCTTTCCCATCTACAAGTAAAAGTATATCAAATAGCAAGTAGGGTGGGGTTTGAACTTTGACCTTTTCAGTATGCCCTACTGCTTGTGAACTTTGGGATTATACTAGACACAAATTTAATACAATACTATACTTGATGATATTAATAGTTTTCATTATTTATTTCTACACTTAAATAACATATAATTATCATGAAAGTTTTATGTAGTATTTTTTATAACAATTGATGTAACTTTAACCTACCTGACCTAAAATTTTATGGATATTTATCAATAGCCTAATTTCAATTTGGTTTATATAATCAATTAACATTTATGATGAATGAATCATGGCTAGATTTCTACATAGTCTTCCTATTGCAATTTCTGCAACTTTCTATTTTAAGGTTATTGTCACAAATTTTACCAAATTCAGACATAATTTAGTGAGTAGTTATAATTTTGGTGTATATGTCTTGTAAATATTTTGCATATTGCATATACTTTTGAATGTAATTTTAAATATAGTTAAAAAATAAAATTTGTAACATGAACTTGAATTATTTTCCTATAAGTAATAATCTCACACTGATAAGAAATTAGATCACTGCCCTTTGAGAAGATAATTATATTCTGTCTGGGAAACATTATAATAATAATATATTGTAACAAAATTCGTCATATATGCTCTCTTTATTAGATAATAAGCAATTATAATTTGAAAATTTTATTATCATCTTTCCTTAGAACTAATTACTTTAGACTGTAGTTGCTTTTTCAGTTCAAAGCTCTAAGCATATTTAAATCTTGGATAACAAGAACTCTTATCTATTATGTTTAACTAAATTAGATTAAGATCCTATATAGATCAAAGATGACTCAGTAAGTCAAACATTTCAATAATTAATAGTTAAAGATACAGGAGAGATTACAAAATGTTTAAAACTTTGATGTTATGCTTTCTGGGTGAAATGGTCTGGATCTTGCCGGTTTTTATTGGATCGCAAATCATATGATCCAGGAAATGTGGAACAAATCAATACCCGGCTCTTCCGTACACCAGGAGCAGGGGGTGGTTCTGTCATCGTAAATTGCGCAATGTCATTTCTACAATTTCCTTCTTACTTTCACAACAAAGCGATTACGAAAGGGTCCGGCCCTCTGATAAATAGCGATATCGCAACCCCACAAACCTCCCACTGTTAGAACTGAGCAAAAGTAATAAAATTCGATGGGCGTACTCACCTGTAAGTGCTCCTGAAAGCGTATCGGCAACACTTGAGCCATGGTTGTTGTCTTTTTTCAGCTCTAACTAATCCAAATAGACTTACGAACGACCGTCTTATATCGCGGGGTCTGAAATTAACACAATTATTTCAATTCACTGTTTTCCTACCCGATACCTACGACACCTTTGACAATCAACATGGCGTTCATTCATGTTTGAAAGGAAATGAACAACGACCGGAACACGACAATAAAATTACTGCATTTTACATTTTCTACTCACTATTCCAACTTAATTTCTACATGAAGAAAAATAAATCAATAAGGTATTTTTTTATTTGTAAAAATGACGAATATGCACCCGCGGCTGCCACATACACAAATGAATGAAATAGACCTGTGTCGATCGCGAATGATCAAATCTCCGACACCCGATCACTACTTGTGCGTGAGTGATTGGATCCCGGACGTTAAAAACACCCGATCTTGTGTGACCCGTTTGGTAACCCGCCCGGGCGCAGACTCGATCAAAAGATCGAAAGGTTTTTGTTTACCATACTAAATTGAACTTTATTTTCATTACAATAACTCTCAAGTCTGTAGTTCTCGAGAACAATCGGGTCGCGGACGTCTAAAACACCCGATCTTGTGATTCATATAAAAACTCGATCACTCGACCCGACCACGCTAAATTGAACTTTATTTTCATTACAATAACTCTCAAATCTGTAGTTCTCGTGAATAATCGGGTCGCGGACGTCTAAAACACCCGATCTTGTGATTCATATAAAAACTCGATCACTCGACCCGACCACGCTAAATTGAACTTTATTTTCAATACAATAACTCTCAAATTTGTAGTTCTAGTGAATAATCGGGTCGCGGACGACTAAATCACCCGATTGTGAGACCCGTTTGGTGATCCATATAATAAACTCGATCTCTCGACCGACCACACTAAATTGAACTTTATTTTGATTGTATTAGTGTTACAAATAATTATTTGTCTCAATTGCTTATAATGTCGAATCGTCATTCGCAAGTACAATCTGTAGTTATATCTTTTATTTATATTTATATTATATTTGATGAATTAAGAAAAAAGTTTGTATACTTAAGCGGATGCATGACACGTGACATTTGTTTTATTTATGAGTTTCATCGGCTTCATCTCGCGGCTTGTAAAGAGTCATTCTGTATCATTCTCTATTCTGTAGTTGATAATGATGATGACTTGAGTGGTAAATTCGTAAGGAATAAAGTCTAAAATATATATGTAGGTATGTATTACTTTTAGCAATAGTTTTATTTATATAATTGAGATTTTGTTATAATGCTAACCTTGTACCGACTCTTAAATCTATGTACTAATTATTTACTTAATATATGATAACTTTAATTATTTACATATTTTTATCTATATTCATAAAAACATAAAATAAAATTTCCCATTTTTCGAATGTAAATTTAGACGATGACTTAATATTATTGTATCACCACGCAAAAGCGATACAATTACAAACCACAATATTTATTTAACTGATAGTAGGCATAACTTTGTTTTGAATCCGTCGGTCAATCAAAGGATCGGGTTCCGCTTCGGGTCTTACGGGTGTTCAGTTCAAATACCTACCTACTTCAAGCCGCGTCGCAACGATACACAAAACCCGAACAACCCGTGACCCGAATGATCGAAATGATCGAATCATTGAGACCCGATCACCATGAGTATGGGTCGCGATCGACCCGGGTTTTACGAAACGATCGAATTACACAGGTCTAGAATGAAATGAATTTATGAACTATACTATGAACGATTATGTGTAAGAAAAGGATAGAAATAGTTTTCAAAGAGGTGAAGTTCGTAATTTTGTGGTTTTGAAGTTCTCTATTCACTATGGCAAGAACCATAGAACCAACGGCAAATGACACATCACTATGTTATTAATGGTCTAGGATCACTACAGTACGGCGTAATTATTTGTTCTTCTTAGTGCCTGGTACGGTATTTTAATTTCCCGCCTCAAACGAATTACTTCCCATTGATTTCCACTAGACTAAGAAAATAAAATTCTCGTTAATATTATAATACGAAAATTCGACCAAATTTCTAAATTATAACTTTTATTATTTTGTCTAAAGATGGTCGAGAGTATGCCTATTTGGATTTTATTAAAACACGATCGATGTATATAGTTATATTAACATTTATTATTTAAAATCGAACACTTCTGTAAAATTACCAATTTAATCACAAATCACTTTTCAGTAACATTTTCTCTTTCTCTTTGGTTGGGTGATAATAGTTTTGAAATATCTATGATAGAAATGACAATACTTATAGGGCTGAACCTAGAGCCGTGAAATCTATTATTAAAAAAATCATTTAGGCGGGCAACAAGCGGCGCGCATTTCAAACTCATCTTTGCTGTAAATACCATTTTCTATTTAGCCGTCTCTACTGTACACTTTTGTACCTTCCAAAGAGTAGAGTAAGTATATTGTACCGTCTGCCATCTCTGCTGTACATTTTTCCATTGATACCTAACCGATATTTTTAGTAAAAAAAAAAACAAACATATCCATATTCACTCCTTTATTCGCTATATTTACAAATGCAACCACATAATCTATTCACTATAAACCTACCTATATATTTCATACAAACCCCTATAATTTGCAAGTGCCTTATGACGTCATCCCAAGACTGTTGTTTGTTCGTTGTAGCGTTAATATAGGCTGATGGATCATCAGCATCGATGTAAGATTCGATAGCTTCTTTCACCAGTCCCCGTTGGAGCTGCGCTTGGGCAAGTTCAGACCATACACCGGGTTCATTGCATTCTTCGGCGAAATCTCGCGCACGTTTGAGGTCCTTCACATTGTCAATTAACACCTGGAATAAGTGTAAAAAGATGATTAAAAATAGTTGTATTGCAAGAAATTATTATATTGTAATTTACTAGTTTTAAATTCTTTTTATTTTAGTTATTTGTAATGTAGTTAGATCAATGGATTGTATAGATATAGATAAAATATATATTTATATCTTTTTTGTGCTTTAACTGGATTTTTATTTTTTGAAACAATTTTTATAATTTGAATGTTGTGAGAACATGTTGCTAGGTAAGCATTCAATATTAACTAAGTTTAAATGCGCACATATTTTATTGTATTGTATGTCTGTTTGAAGTTATGTATCATTTTATAAGGGTAGGTACCGCATTTTCTTTCGAGGTACGAAGTTCTTTTCTTATAATGATTTCTCAATAACACCAGAAGTTGGTGAGAGCACATTTAACCCCGGTCGTTATCAGTAGATAATAATTATATTTGATAGTGATAATTAGAGAGTCTAACATTATCACCCAAAAAAGCCCACCATTTCCTATCCTAAAAGGAGAGTCGTACTTTTATAGCCGAAGTGTTATCGTCGAACTTCTTGTAGATGGCGATGGCCTCTTCATATAGATCGTTGCTTATAGCAATTTTTGCAATGTCAGGCCCATCATAATTGTCCAACCTTTCGATGTATCCCAAAACACGACCGCGATCCGCCTTTATTGCTATAAAAAACATATTAAGCATTTAAAAAGCGCCTGCAACTTCAAATATGTCGATAAAAATCACAACATTGCTAATGTGAATTACACAATTCGCACAAAATGTGTGTATATCATTACACATTAAAGAAAAAGAAAATATTAATTAATTTTTGACATCATTAAAATTTTGAAAATGTTTCCTATAAAATAAATGACTTTTGACCGAAATTAATCTCTACTGATTACAGCACCCTCTCAGAGTTTCATTGTAAATTGTGATAATTATAAAATGACATGTAATTTATGACAGTTTAATGGAAATGTGACTTCAATGAATAAATTAAATATATGTATTTGATCAAACTAAGAAAAATGCCTGTGAAATTGGATAGGAGTAGTTGGAGCAGGTGTTACATTGCGGAAGTTCATTAGGAACACTTAATAGGGAATGTTTAATTTTTTTTTGCTATTCTCCGTGAAAAACCGAAGAATCCGAGTGACAATGTCCCTGACTCGACAGAAAATACTCTGCATACGTTTCGCTTCAAAACCGGAGTATTCTCACGAAGCTCACGAGTCCTCGTAAGAGCCCCCGCTCACTGGCAACTTTTAGTTGGCCGACTAAGTTGCCGAGTATACTAACAGGTATAGCGATATATGACAGCCTGCACATCTACAGCAACTAAATCGCCGCAACTAATAAATTGGACGCCGATCGTATCAGAGTAGGAATTCACATTCGATTAGGGTAGTGGCACTAAAAGATGAACGTTTAAGCGTTTTGGTCAACTTTAAATGCATGTGAAACAAATATTTCATGACAATTACGTTTATTAAGTTTACTAAATAATTCCATATATAATCAAGATTTGACCAAATGAAATGGAAAAGTCCTAGTTCCCGATAATTTATAAAAAAATGTAATTTGATTGCCAAATTTGGAAACGTTTTGTACTCTATAGTTGAACTAATAATTTTATTATTTATATACTAGTCTATAACTACGTCCTAAGATTATTATTAACCGAAAAAGCTAAAGATAAAAAATAGAACTTTAGTTTTTACAAGTATAGTGAAAACATTGCGATGTTTGGGTAAAAATATTGCGTACGTGTAAGTAGCGTATTATGTTATTTTCGGGATTTTAGCACAACCGTTTGTATCTATTGGGGTTCGTTCAACTTTAGGTGCCACTACCCATACAAATTAAAAAGTTGCGCAACTAAGTTGTAAGCGTTACCAACTTAGTTGTTCGATAGTCGGCCAACTAAAAAATGGGGATTAATTTAAACCGGTAGGTGTCAACGATCTTATGTGTATCTAACACTAACTAATTCAGAATTGGGATACAAGTTTGATATATGGATTTTATAATATTAGTAGGAAAAGGATTATAAATAAATAAATAAAAAGAGAAGATGCGCATATTGAAGTACCTGTCAATATGAGCAAGTTCTTCAAGTTCTTATGGTCGGAGAACGCAGGATTTTCTAGCATGATTTTTTCAAGTAACTCAATCAGTTCGTTGGGCAGGTCCGCGGACATAAAGGCTTTCACTGTCACTGAGATGTCCTCAGGGTCGCAGGTTTCTACGATCGCTGTTTTCACCACCTGGTGAAAGTTTTATATTTTTTTTATTTAATATTACATAAGACTTGTGATTATTATTTTGCAATTAAATTCGTACATTTAATTTTGATGAAGGGAGATAATATGAATATAGATAAATTATATAAAGTGACATGGTGCAGGTCCCGCATTCATTTTATTTCAACACAGGCCACAATTACTTTACCTGGTCAATGAGCTGTCGCTTGAAGGGGTTAGACTCGGCCAGAACCTCGAGCCACAGGTCCTGGTCGCGGCGCCGCACGAGGTAGCGCGCCTGCGTCTTGAACAGCGAGTTGTCGTTGCACACGGCGATCAGCTCGCGGTCGCACTGCCCGCGCTCGTACGCCACGCACGCGAGGTGCGGGTCGCGCTTCTCGCAGTAACGACCTATTAGTCTCGAGTAGTACCTATAAATTATTATTCAACTTCTATATATAAATACGTGTGAAACTACTACAGTAGGATGTAGTGGAAAACCTGTAGATAGATATAGAATACCTACAGTTCAGCGCTGCTGCTACATATTTATCACACTTCAGACTAATATTATAAAGGCGAAAGTTTGTGTGTAAGTGTGAAAGTGTGTAAGTATGTTTGTTCCTCTTTCACACTGCGGCTACTGAAGCGATTTAGCTGAAATTTGGAATGGAAATGGATTTTACTCTGGATTAACACATAGACTACTTTTCATCTCGGAAAAATCCATGGTTCCTGCGGGATTTGAGAAAAACTGAATTCCACGTGGACGCAGGCGTCCGCTAGTTATCTATATAATTTTACATACCACTTATTTTCTCTAAGGAACTTTTCAGGGCTATTATTGGAGTCAATATAAATCTTGGCGAGGGCATTGTGCGTCGCTGGTTCAGTACAACCTTCTTTAACACGTGTTTCCAACCATGGAAGGAGCAACTTTAACCTGAACAGAGAGGAACATTAGACAACTGCAGTAGGTTTTAAGCATTGCTATATGTGTTAATATTCTACTCTGATGTTATTTATTATTTGGAAAGGAAATCTTTTGCGTATTTAATAAATATTTTGTAAAACATATTGACTTCAAATTACCATAAATTTTGAAAAGAAGCGAATTGTCTAAGTAAAAAGAAAACTTAGTACCTATTTTATTCTTTTAAAGAATTTAGTAGTAAGTTTTCTCTTTATTTAGAATAAGTACTTTCCATGTCATTCTACAAAACTTCTTAGCAGATTTACGTTTTTTACTGATAATTTAAAGTAAGCTAATAACTGTGTGTGTATCACGCTTGAGAAGATTGATTTTGAAAAGCCCTGTGTGTGGATCAAGCTTCTAAAGATTGATTTCATACTCATATCATTTTGACCTTTTTTTTGTTGTTTTAACCTATTCTTGTCACACTCTAACTTATTTCACATGTAGTAAAAAGAACAAGGATGGCATATAATCACTCATAACCTGTACAAAACACGTCTGTGATTAGTACTGACAGTTTTTAAAACCGCGCTCTAGGAGCGCGGTCTACAGACGAGGATTTCAAAATCATATTTTTTTTAATCTTTGTACATTAGGAGTGTTTTATTCTTTGGTAGAGTAAAATAATGTATAGAAAAAGTAAAAAACCAAAGACAATCTAGAAATAAAGGTAAAAATTTAAATTATAGCGGGTTTTGTGCGACAGTCGGGCAACTATCGCGCGTTCGGATTTCAAAATTTTATTGAAAATTACTTGTTTTTACTGCATTATTACATTTATTAATTAAAATTAGCTTGTTTAATAACAATTCCAACAAAAAAATATATTTAAATAGCTCCTATAGTACATTTTAATGTAATCGGGCGTTTTAAACACGCGTGACCTTGGAACGCTCGACTTTTAAAGATGGCTCCACAGTGGGCTGCACTTAGAAATCCGACTACACAGTGGAGAGGATATAGGCAGTTTCACTGCGTCTGTTTCTTTTTCAAGTCCAAATAGGTACCTCTAGTTATTTTGTACACAAATATTTGTTTGATAAAAAAATAATGGTGAAATTTTTTACCGATTTCTCTTCTCAAGTTCAGTTACCATTTCGTCAGTGGAAAACTGCCCTCGTCCTATGTGTATTAAATCCGTTACTATGTTTTCAGAGTATCCCTCATCAAGGAGGCTGCCCACCACAGTAGGCAAACGAGATAGGCTGATCTAAAAAAATATTTACAGACCTATAAATTTAATTATAAAGATAAATTTCATAAAGTTTACTTTAAAATAATATTAGTAAAATAAATATAAACTTTAGCACTGACTGACTAGCATTTTAGTGAGCTATTAAAGAGGTGCCCAAAAAGCTGTACTCAATAGTTGAACTTCTGCAAAGTGATATTTATTCAATATTAAGGTGTAGTAAAGGAACACCAGCAGACCAGAAACAGAATTTGTAAAATTATTTACATACATAGCCACTTAGGGAGTGACCGCCGATCTTCAGTAACGGAGAAACACTTTAAGAAGACACAGCCACCACTAACACTGCTTCCGTTTCACACGCAATCGCGTTTTGCTGCGCATGTTACTAGGTACTACCTCTGAATATTGAATAGAACCAGGCGTCACTTTGCGCAAGTTCCAATTTTCAGTTTTGAAATAGATATTTCATTTTCCAAGTCAAACTATTTTCTGAAAATAGTAATATATAATACACCGGACATTATAACATCATGGTATATATTTTATAGACCAATTCAAAAGGCTTCACTTTACATGAACCATTAAATAATATACCATGTAACAGTTAGTGATTTCATTACACAATATTGGGTAAATTATAAATATTTCAAAACCCAAAATTTAAAATTTAGTTACTTTAAATTATTCATTAACATAAAATTATTTACCTGTAACTGGTCCTGAAATGGTTTTGGTATCTGTTGAGCCATTTTTATCCAAAAAACGTTGCCTACGAGCAACCTAAATTATAGCGTCCGAAATATTTTTTTTACTTATAGGTATATACTCAACTATTCATTTTGAAACAGTGTAAGTGTAATTACAGCGTATAAAGTATGTATTTAACTGTATAGACACATGAACTGTTGTCAGCGTAGCAAATAAATGGTAATAATCAAGTAATAATAAAGTAGAGTTCAACCGAGTTCAATATTACCATTCATACTTGAGTATTTACTAGACAGAATAAACCATGGTCATAGAACAGATAACATGGACCAAATAATATAATATAATGTACATAAAATAGGGAAGCTTAAACCTCTGTCAGCAAGTCATTAGGCCAATGTATTCTAAGTATCTTATGCGCTCCAATGCACTGCAAATTCAATTAAAATGTAATAATATATGTCTGAAAAAGATTTTCTTTATAAATCAGAAAGCTCGAGGATGAAAAAAATTAGCAAAGGTGTGATTTTCCATCTATGCTCATAAGTAATGGAAAACAGTAACACGCACATAATACGAAAAACGTACACAGAATTACAACAACAACAAACAAGTAACAACAACTATTTTCCTTCCATTTTCTTTCGGAGTTTGAGACTTCGAATGGTTCATGTGGGAGGTAACCCACTAAGCCTGTGGCCAATAAGAATTTGGCTTTGTTTTTCTTTTTCTTGGTTCAATAGCTTCACGCTCGAATGATTGTGCCATTACCAATGTGTTTGATTTTTTTTAAAGTGGAAACAATTATTAGTATTTTAAATCTAGGAATGAAGCGGCGTTTAATTAAGGATAATTTAGCGTTAGTTTAGATAGAAATTGGAAAGGAAATGAGATTGTTTATTAAAAATATGAACTACTTATATTACCAAATTAATCACACTTGAATTATGTTAGTTTTAGTCTGAGATTGACATTAGTTTGTGTTATAATCTGTATTGACTTGGCAAATGGCAATTGTCAATGTCATTATTGTGTAAAAAAAAAATCGTGTTGATTTTTGCAAATGAATTGCAATTATTTTCATTCTTTTCTTTGCTGAAAATAAAAGAACAAACCCATCAAAATGGTATAAAAAGACATTCTCTACACCTATACTGTAAACTATTATTTAGCAGACTGCAACAGAAGGGGGGTAATGTTTTTTTAATACTGTTTTATTTTATTCCTGTAAATTTAGTTTCAGTTTGGGTTCAACATGTTTCATGAGATGACGAGACCGTTCATCATGACTTATAGATGCTTCTCGGTTTCGATGATGCCTGGAAATGAACGGCAAGACGTTGAAAGAGGAGGAAAGAGTAAGAAAAAATCCATTTTTTTACTAAATTTTCAGAGTCGTACGTACGTATTAAAATGGAACCCTTATTTTATTTTAAGTACCTACATTTTAATACTCATGAAGGTCCTATACGAAACGACGAAAATGGTATAAAAGGACCCATGTCTACCAGGAATAAGATTCTTTAGTATATACTGAGAAATTATTTTTTACTTATAATTACTAAACCTTGTGCTACTTAACCGTTCTCTGACTATCATGGCTGGCTGACGTCAAGTGCAAGTACTGCTGGTATACATAGTTGATTATTAGGGTTTGATTCACAGATTTACTACAGACACTTTTTGTTAGTCTTGATATCCAAATAATAATACATGCTCTTCAGTTTGACATTAATTTAATAATGAATCTTCTAATCTAAAATACCACACAGCAGTAAGATTTGATTTTTTTTTGTTATGATTAGACTCAGTAACTACTGGACCAATTTAAAATATCTTTCACTAATGGAAAGCTACTTTATTAGTGAGTGAAATAAACTATATTTTATCCTCTTTAAATATTTTTTCTTGGTGAAACTGTGGGGTCTGTTAGTTGATTTATAAAGATAAATTCTTCCACAATGGAAAAGTTGCTGACACAAATAATTTATAAGTTTGATGCTTTTGTTCATATTTATTTAGTTATTTGTTATTGATGCTTTAATTCTCTTGTCTGTATAAATAAACTTAGGAATCTAAAATCTACTACAAATTCTTATTATTATATAAGGTTTTGTTAATCATTATATCTTATGCTGCTCTAGTAGGATCTTAAGTAATCTGGCTAGGCAGGGAAAACAACAAAAGCGGAGAACGGGAATGTTAGTATACTGCCAAGGATATCCTTCACAAGTCCAGGGCTCTGCTCAAGGTTTCCTCTCTGCCACATGGTGGACCCAGCCCCTGCACTGTGAATTCATGGAATAACAATATTTTTAACAATGTTTAATTATAAAAAAATAAAAATCATTATTGATTATATTTACTGTTCAAAAAATTTTACAGTACTTGCTATGCTTGATAAAATTGTCTTTAAAACAGCAAGAGTGTTTGCAATCATTTTTTAAATTTTGTTTTCAGTTATTATGCCACCGTCTGCTTTAGAGCTTTTAACAAGGTTAAACATAGAGTACCCAATGATATTTAAGTTAACTAACAAGAAAACTAAAAGAATAACACATTGTGGAGTATTGGAGTTTGTTGCAGACGAGGGATATGTATATCTACCACATTGGGTTTGTATTTTTAAAATTGTAAACCATATTATTTATTACTTTTAACTTGGTACAGGCCGATGGTATTGTTATGGGTTTCAAATGCAAGCTTATAAAAAAACATTATTATAGAAACAATTTCAAAGCTAGGTAGTGAAGTAACTGAGTCCTCAGTTTAAAATAATACTGTAATATGGAGATAATAATAGTACTTTGCTCCTGACAACCTGGGTTTGGTATCTAAGCACTATAACCCCTCTCCTATATAGAGAATCGTTAAAATAGCTTGATAATTATAAATTAGTCACAGGTTTTTTTCTCTTAATGCATTTAGAACTCTCCTAGCATTTTAAATTAATCACATTACTATAACATGTAATATTTCAAAATGAATTTTTTTTGTAACTAATTTTAACACAATTAGATTACAAAAGAGAAGTTTATTTAACAATTAGTCTCTTAATTATAAACAGATGATGGCAAACTTGGTGCTAGAAGAAGGAGCCCTTATACAAATAGAAAGTGTCTCTCTACCAGTTGCCACTTTCTCCAAATTCCAACCACTCTCAGAAGACTTTCTTGATATCACCAATCCAAAAGCAGGTAAGAAGAAAATCCTGACGACTAGAATTTAGCAAAATTTTTGTCTACCTTTCAAATTTCTAATCACAATTTTTTTATATTTCAGTACTAGAAAACTGTTTAAGAAACTTCTCGTGTCTAACAACTGGTGATGTGATAGCAATTAAATACAATTCCAAGGTTTATGAGCTTTGTGTTCTGGAGACACAGCCAGGCAATGCAGTCATTATAATTGAATGTGACATGAATGTAAGTCTTACTTACTAGAAGTAGAACATATTATTGCAATTTATTTCTTAATTCTACATATATATTTCACTGACTTCAGCTTGTTCAACTTTAAGCAGCAGAGTTCAAAGTTAATACTCAATTTTAAATACTATTAAGTTATTATAAAACACAGCTAAAACTTACGTGACACAACGTCAGGGTATGCCCGACTAGTTTCGCACATTGGGCTCTTAATCATGAACTGGTTCTTGCAATACGGCGTGAGCCAAACTGCAAGTGGCGTGTGCGGCCGAACGTAGTTCGCGTTGTCAGAGAGGCTGAGACGTTTCGCGTTACAATAATCAGCTTATGATTAAGGGTCATTAAGCATATGGGTTTGAAACTAGTCTGACTTACTCTGACCGTCAGTTTAAGCCGTGTCTTAATTAAATTGCTTGCGTTCATCAATGGAACATTCATGACATATTTTGAAAACAGGTGGAGTTTGCACCACCAGTTGGCTACAAAGAAGAAGACCACATAACAAGAGGAGAAGGCAGCTCGGAAGTGACGGGCATGGAGGAGGACCCGGCAACAATGATGCCAGAGCCCGATGGCTTTGTGGCATTCAGTGGGGAGGGAAACCGGTTAGATGGCAAGAAGAAAAAACTTATTAGTGAAAGTGATTCAGAGCCACAGGCCTCTAATTCTAGACAAGTGAGTATATTGTAAGACAAGATCTGAATAAATCAGTGGTTTGAGACCTCTTTCATGGATCCAAACATTGTGATGGTTAACATGTGGGACAAACAATCTAGAGTGCTTTTTTTTTTTAACAAGTATATTTGCCATATCTTTTATTTTTGACCAATATTCCCATTCTCCTCCAACTAGTCAGGAAAAACTGTATTAGGAGTGGGTACGACAATACCAACAGGGTGGGGATAGAACCACCGGCCTTTGGTGATGAGTCTGATTGCTCTTACCGTTGAGCTATTGAGGCTCTACAGTCATTAACATTATTCAGTCAAACACAGCCAAATGTTTTAAACTGTGATCCTGCTTTTTTTTAAATGTCTAACTTGGACTGTTTCAAGCTTTGAATTGCTTAAGGCTTAGTAAATTGTCCTATTTATGAAAATTTGTATAGTAGATTTAGAAAGTAGCTGTACATGTAGGATATACTTATGACTAAGAGACAGTCTGGGGTTAAAGTAAATGTAGCAACAATATTTCACATACTAGCGGACCCGGTCAAGCTTCGCTTTGACTTTTATGCAATTCTTCCCTATCCATACCCCTTGACTCTTAAACATTTGTATGGGAAATAGAAAAGGGTTGTTTTTATGGTTTTCCCAGCAATTATTTTAGTTATTCTCACCTTTTAAACCTTCCCTATACCTCCACAAACATTTACAAGACTAAGATAAAAAAAATCTCTTCAGCTATTCTTGAGTTTTAGTGAGACTAACTAACAAACAGCAATTTTTATATATATAGATGTTACATACCTACAAAATCACTGCAAATTGTGTTCCAAACACAGCTATTCTACATATCTATATTTTATATGTGATTAGTATTAAGGGTTTCTGTCTTTACAGCCATACGTTCGAGGCATACCAGATTATGATTATGTGATTGGCACATTAAGATTCATCAGAAATTCCAGACCAGTCAGTGCCAAGGAGGAGACTCCACCAGAAGAACCATTCCAAGCATTTAAGGGTGAAGGATTCACTCTACGAACTAGCAAACCTAAGAACTGAGTAGCTTTACTAGCTTTTGCATGATCTACCATAAGTTTTATTGTATTTTTGTTAAATTTTTGTACATAAAATATTAGACTTTGTACTAAAACATTACACAATTTACAATTGAGAAAAATAGAAATAAGTATCCTTCCTTTGTAATCGGGCTGAAATAATTGTAAACCATTCATGGAAATTAGTAATTCAGTTAAAACACTTATTGATTTAGAATCAAGTTCAAATTATTATTGTAATTTATTCTTAATTAAAAGAGAAATAACAATGATTCATTTGATAAAATCTTTTCTTTAATTATTTAACATATCAAATAGTTACCCATACTATTTTCATAATTAAGTTGTCAGCTTGAGAATTTCAAGTGTTACTAACATTAATTGATAGCATATTTAAATGTTGTCTATATTTGATATTATATTGTCAACATTTATAAATATTGATAGGGTTTAGGTAACATATAAATATTAAAAACCAAGCAGCAAATTAATGTGTTTAATATTTTCAATTTAAATAGTATTCTTAATAAAAAAAAACAAATTATTACATACACCTACATTAAGAAAGTAATAAATTTAAACAATGTTCTTTGATCCAATTATTAGTGTTTTTCAGATAGCCATGGGTATGGTGACAGTTCGTTTCACTTGTGAAAGTTTGCCGTGATTCACGATAATAGTATGTATTATGGATGCCATAAGGCAACTGTCACTGTACCCATGCTATCTAAAAAATACTTAAAACACTTTATTTAACATAATTTCTAACATACCTTTTTACTTAATACAAATTAAATGTGCCCAGATAATATACATTGAGTCCAAAACATGTATAGTATGTCATAATGATATCAGAGGGCTATTTGCTAACTTGGCGTCATTCAGTTCATTATGTGAAAGTATGTATGCAAGTTCTTCAAGTTAATATTTTGTAGCAGTGTAACTTATTAGATTGATGGTAGCACATCCAAAAATTGCAAAGAATGGATTTGGAGTCAAATCAATCAATTTTACAAAGGTTTCAGTCCAAGATGCTGAGAATAATTGCAAACACACCCTGGTTTGTAACGAACCAGCAATTACACCATGACCTACAAATAAGATCTGTAAAAGAAGAAATTACACACTATGAAAGTAGATAACCATCCAAACATAGTTGCAAGACATTTAATGAAGAATAAGTCCAAATCTAAAAGACTAAAAAGAAAAGCTCCTGATGAAATAAATGTAAATAATAATAATAAATGTATCTGCAAAGAAATAAATTGATTGATTGATTGATTGATGATCTTTAATAAAGAAAAGAATACATAGGGCTCATGTCACTGGACGTGATGCCCTCCAAGCTTCCATCCAAGTCATGACAACATACAGACCATTTGCTGAATGTTTTTTTAATAACAGATTGCAAAGAAAACACACCAAAATCAATCAATAATGCAATATACAAAGTAGAAGAATTATTTAATAATTAATAAGTTAAAAGGTTTTGTGACTACATGGTGTTATCAATGGAGATTATCAAAATCAAAGATGTCAGGAAAATTTATAGTTAAATAAAGTTTTAGTTCTCTTAATCAGTATTGTGCAAGAAGTAGTACTATTTGAATGAGGTCTAAATTAAATTAATTGCAACAGGGCATCTTGTCATTATACCAGCTTCTTTTTATCTTACTATAAGACAGCTCAACATAAAGGAACTTATTAAATCAAAATAATAACTAATGCTAGCCATAAACGGTCAATTATTCTCACGTTTCTGTAGCACCTATGACTATAATTGATTGTGTTGGTCACTGTGTACATGACTTCTATTAGTATGCAGCTTGGGTACTGCCATTTGCTTTTCAGTAATGTGAGAATAATTGACTGTTTGTGTCTAGCATTAGTTATTATTTTGATTGTTGACTGTTTGTGGCAAAAGGTGGCTTCATTAATCAAGTATCTACCAGAAATGCTGAGACAAGTCACAACATATATAAAGACTTTTAATATTTCATTAGTTAAGTAAACTTTATGATCATTGAGGAAAATAACATTGCTGCATAATTTGTTCCTGAAACAAAATCCTTAACACCGCTTTTTGAGATAAAAACATCCTGTTCAAAGAGTTTTATAACAAATGTTATTTATTGGTATTTTGTTCATAAATTAACATGATTTGCTTATTAATGCACAGTTTATTAGTTTTTACAATTAACATTTAACCTTCATTTGGCATACTTGCACCACCTGTAACTTAATCATATACTCAGAGGCACAATTATCTGCCCACTTAATATACTCGTGTCATATTACAGACAGTATATATACAGTAAGCATAATAGGCATGTTTTAAATTCGGTCAGTAGGATCATGTGATGGGTTAAATTACAAATCTACCAAACAAATAAATACTAATCCATACTGCAATGCACAAGAAACAGTCTTCCCTTTAAACATATTGGCGAGTACAGATATTGGAATTTTACAACTATTATACAAGAGCTTGTTTACATATAAATATTGACAGCAATAATAATAACTTTACACAATTGCAATCTGTAATCAATAAGTTTTATAATCTCACATCTTTGCTGGCCGGGCCAGATTCCAGGTGGTTATTTTTTATAGGCAAATATTCTACTAAACAATTGCTTCAAATGTATGTTGTAATTGGGGTTACTTGCTGTCACTAGTCAATGTAAACTCTCACTTATAAAGAATGTTAACATTAGAATCTTTTAAGGAATTCTTCTGAGCAAATTCTGGCGCGTGCATTAACTGCAAGCTTCATTTCACTTATCTCCTTATCAATTTCTTCCATGAAGTATATCACAAAGTCGACCAGTTTGTGTTTGTACATTTGTTCAGTATGGAAATTCGTGATCAGGAAACTGATGTGATAGCCGTCCACAGGTTTCCGCCGGAGTACGATAAAGTTCTCCGCCCTCATCATCATAAATCTCATGAACTTTTTACATAAAATCTTCTCAATCTCATCAGCTTGTTTGATCATAATACTTATTCTAATTGAGTTAATGGATGATTCTATTAGCACTTTCTCATTTGCGTTCCGCGATATGATTACTGGGTTCAATAACAATTCTTTACTTGTGCCGACTTCCACCTCCGGTTTGTTATATCTTTCCACAACCTGCGATGAAAAATGTTCTAAACACATAGCGGATGCCAACGTATGGCGTACAGCCGTTAAATAAGGCTTTAAAGTAGCCGACATCGCTGTAAACTTTGCGAAATAATTAACAAATTACTACCACACCTAAAGTTTATCACAAAAAATGATTAACAGAGTCACAGACTATAAGTTACAACTGTAAGTCTTTATGAATAAAATTAAAATGACCACAGAGACAAGCCAAAATATATTAATAGCCCAAGCAATAATAAGAAATTACATTATTTTCTATGGGTCAATAAGATTAATCTAAATTAGAGAGATAGGAATGCTGTGTCATTCTAGATCATTTTAGACTCCAACTCTTATGAATAATCGTTATAATCTTAATTACAATCTATTTGACTTATTCAAAAAACTCAAATTCACAATGATTAAATTGGTAATATTTTGTTATCTATGGTTAAAAATAATCATTAATATAAAATAGTTTTGAGTCTGTATTCATCATACAAAAAGTTTATCCAAACTAATTCCTAGTCTGTGAAACAAATGGAATGGCAGAAGGACAATAATGGCGGACGATTTGTAAAGTGACGCAAGCTAACGTTTTACGGCATGCTTAGATTCAATGTTTCAATAATAGGAGTCGTTGCTAATTCATTGTCGTTATCGTTAAACACATGACCAGTTAGGGGTGTAGTCAGTCATGTCCAAAGCAATGGCTCGCGAGTTTGACCATCTCTTCAAACTGCTGATTATCGGTGACAGTGGTGAGTGGGCGAGGCCTGTGTACGCGAGTGATGATGACTTTCCCCGTGCAGCAAATCAGTGGAAATTATGTTCTTGTGTTTCAGGTGTAGGTAAAAGCTGTCTGCTGTTGCGGTTTGCTGATAACACCTTTTCCGGTAGTTACATTACGACAATCGGTGTCGATTTCAAAATAAGAACTTTAGAGATAAATGGTGAGCGAGTCAAGCTCCAGATATGGGACACGGCGGGCCAGGAGCGTTTCAGGACGATCACGAGCACATACTACAGGGGGACTCACGGAGTCATCGTGGTGTACGATGTCACTAACGGGGAGTCCTTCGCGAACGTCAAACGGTGGCTGCACGAGATCGAACAGAACTGTGAGGTCGTCAACAAAGTCCTAGGTGAGTAATCATTTAGAAGTTACTCTAATCAAATCAAATTTCTAGTAGGCTTAGGGTTTAGAAACATCAAGTTTATATTACTAGTGTGGAATATTACTAGTGTGGAAGGCAGATTATACTGAAAAGAGCCAGAAAAACACTTCATATTTGTTCTTCTATAATATAAATCAATAAAACCATTAGTTCTTGCAATATTTAATAAATCTGCTTCATAGAAGACAGCACTTGTGCAGTGAATCTATGGAATGCTAAGATTTTTAGTTTTGTCTACTTTTAATGTTTTCACAAGAGTCATATGTAAAATTGTCATGTACAACAATGGGACAAGATGAATCAATCTTTCAAGTGTCTTTAAAAATCTTGCTTGTTTCAACAAAGAACATTTGACTTTGTCTCATATAATTACATAACAATGATCACCAAAGTATCAAAATTTATTGTTAATTATTTTGCTTGCATCTCTAAACTGTTAAATTAAAAATAAAGCCTCAACAAGTACACTGTGAAGGTGCTGGATTCAAATTTCATATCAGGGGTTCAATCTAGCACAATGTAGTCGGAGGAAACAAGGTATAGGCTCTTGCATTTGAAATGTGATGAAAACAAAAATTTAATCGTTAATTTTATTTTAATACCCTAGCTGACAACACAAACATTGTTACGCCATAATAAATTTCTTTCAGACAACAACTACAAAAATCTCAAATAGAAAATGGTTTCAAAAATACTTTGTGACCCACCAATTAATTAATACCAATTTAAAAAAATTATTCAATTCTCTCTTCTGTCAGTTTGTGGTTGCTCCACAAAAATGATGATTTGAGATTTTGTATATTACATTTTACATATATACTATTACTGGTTATTTTTTCCTGAAGTAATAAGACTAATTTAATATAACTAATATTTACTACACTACAATTACCAAATCAGTAGAGTCCAAGAGGAAATGTTTATAAATGAATGACCAGTCAGAGATAACAATTTAAATTGGAAAAGCTTGAGGGCAGAGATGACTCATGCAACTTTAATTTATAATATCTGTATACTTTGTAATGGTTATAAAACAAACATGACGTGGTTAGTAGCTTTGTAGGAATTTAACATAAAACTTAGGATAAAAAAAAATATTTTTATTCCTCTACTGACTGATGGTTTATAGTTTTTGATTCTTTGTTCAGTTGTTTTGGCTCACAATGTAGTCTAATACACAGGCCAAGGATGCATCATCAACATTTTTATCAACCCATATTTGATTTACTGCTGAGCTCGAGTCTCCTTTCATAATGAAAGGGTTTAGGCCAATAGTCCACTAGGCACTATGCTAGTCCAATGCAAATTGGCAGACTTCACACACGCACACCCAAAATTTTGTGGTATACAGGTTTCCTCATTTTTCCTTCACCGTTTGAGACACGTGATATTTAATTTCTTAAAAGAGCTGTGATAGCCCAATGAATATGACGTCTGCCTTCGATTCCAGAGGGTTTGGGTTTGAATCTGGTCCGGTTTGAATTCGCCTCCAACTTTTGTGTGCAACGATGCATGCCACAATATAATTGTCTATGTTTTTATTATGAATCTCTCTCCATCATCTCATTGCAACAATCTATATCTCTCTCATTGTGAGATACGTTTTTGGCACATGCTAGCCATACTGGTTGACTGACTTCAACATATGAGATGTCATTACATTATTCGCTGATTTATATTTTCTCCTCTGGCTTGTGTGCTACTAGATATCTTCTAGAAAAAAGACATTGTTAACTAATTTATTAATTAGTAGGAACAAATCCTGTTACACTAATTAAGTACAACAAAAATTACAAAATGATAAAAATTAATTATCTAACAGAGAAAATATAAAACTTTCTTCTAAATGAAATGTCTAGATGTGCTAGGCCCACTGGTTTTCAGTTTAGTTTTTATGTAGTTCTTAGAAAATTAAATAAAATAAAATATCCTTATTCATTGACATATTTTATGTTTCTATATTTTCCAGTTGGTAATAAGAATGACTGCCCGTCAAGGAAAGTAGTTGTAACAGAGGATGCCCAGAGATTTGCCAGTCAAATGAATATACCCTTGTTTGAAACCAGTGCTAAGGAAAATATCAATGTCGAAGAAATGTTTTTGACTATCACAAAAATGGTTAGTATTCCATGTTCTTTTTTTCTCTCTTTAGATCTGCGATCAGTCATTAGACTTTAAGAAGGCGAGATGTGAGACTTTAGGGCCATTTCTGACATGAGAGCTATAGCTCTGCCGTCACCAAGTCATCGAGCATGTCAACTCACTTCAGTATTCCATTTAAACATGGTTTTTTTTAGCACAAGCAAATGTTTTATGGTCCAACCATCAAATGTCCCACATGATGTTAAGTGAAAAGCTATCTTAATATTATAAACGTCTGTTACCTCTTTAAAACTAAACTGCTGAATCAATTTGGATAAAATTTGAGATAAATTTTACCTTGGATCAGGTAGGTGACTTTAATTCCAGAAAAATCCATAACTCCATCTCAAAATTTCATCATTATGGGTTCAAACATTTATTTTTATTTAGATACAGTTTGCATTGAGTATCTTTAGTTGATTGTAAATTCGGAAATCAAAACCACAAATCAAATTAGACAGCAAATTAGCATATATGCATGGCTTCTTTTATAGCTTTCCATTTCCCTACCACCTACAATGTATCTACCATTCAAGAATAGTGAAGCACCTAGGTAAGCTTGTTGTGCAAACTCTCAGCCTGTATAGTACCTATTTAAAAAAAAATCTTCAGAGCTTCAAAATATATTGTTAGAAACTAAATTAAGCTTGGACTTGGATATACAAATATGTTAATGTACTAATTTCAGGCACTGAGGACTAAATTGGAAATGAAAGAGCGACATGTGACATCCAACGACACTGTACACATAAGGAAGAACCACAAAACAAAGAAGAAATGTTGCTAGTGATTACACAATATGGCAATAAGCCAGGGATGTCGCTTACACAATGCTCAAATTGAGAGATAATTGCACAACCCTAGCAGGACACTATGTACCTCAGCCATATAAAGTTTACCAATGAAATAGAACCTTCTTTAGTTGGTGTTAGGTACAAAGGAGTGTATTTTGACATCAGCAGCATTATACAGTTTAGTCTTATGAAACTAGTGGAATTTTGTACCTTGATATGTAAGTTGATCTCTATTGAATATTATCATGGCAGTGTTTATGTTAACGACAAAGAGCTGAACGTCCTCCTTACACTTCAGTTCTCATCTAACATCTGGGTTTTTCCAAATACAGTGCAAGTTATTTAAAATAGGGAAAATATGGGATTACTATATTATTAGTATGTGGAAATTAGATAACTTTGTTTCTTAATGCAAATTCATTAATCATTGGCAATATGGTATAATGGATTGTATTTTTTTTAATGTTTTTGTAGTCAAATCGAGCGGTATACATTTACTTGAATAAAACCAATAAAATCCCATTTTATAATTTATATTTTAATTTGTTAATGATACATTATGTCCATTTATAATTTCTATTTATTCCAAACTTGCAACACAAATGACAGTATTGGTAATATTTATTTAGTAAGATATTTTGTTGCTTTTAATTTAAAATTTTAAGAAAATCATATTGATTAAACTACATACACAGACATAGATCAATATACAAATAACAATAATGAATTAGGAACTATACAAGCCTTTATGGACTATATTTTTAGTTCAAGTTTTATAATTATTGATTAAATAATATTTTAGATTCTCTCATTTGTATTAAATGTATTTATTTGTTTTAATGATATTATATCCATATATCATTGTAATCAAGATAGTAAATAATAATGAAACAATAAAATTGGTGCATGTTTTATTATATTAAGGTCCTCACTGACTTATACAAATCGCACCTACACAGCACAAGCTTGCTAATATGAATTACAGCCATCAATCTCCTATTAAAAAGTGGATGCACAATCAGCAACCAAAAAACTACTCAATGAGTGCCAAACACAACTTCTTGGCACTCAGTTCAAGTAGTCGCATCTACAAATTCAACCTTAAACTCATAAATTAAGGTTGAATTTGCTCTAAATTTGGGATTTTATTGAATATTGGAATATATTTTTCTTTCTGAAACTGTCAAAGCAAAATTGGCCAGTTTTTAAGTGAATTTTTCTACATGATTGTGCGTCCTATTATTATGAGAGGTCAATGATTACAGCACAGTTTGTAATGTTTGTTCCGTATGTTGTGTACTTGAGCTGTGAAGTGTTGCGATCTCTAAACGACAATATTATTATTGTTATTATATCTTAAGTAATTATATTGACATAAGTCTGTGCTGGGGTGAACAATCTCGAGTTATATGGTAGGGGCACATTAGCAATACGCTTTTCTGTTCCCTTCGACTAAATTAAAAAAAAAAACATTTTGTATATCAAAATAGATACCATACAATTGACTTACCATTCATGATATCACTTTGTTCAGATTGGCGTGTTGCAAATGTGTTCCCAGCATTAGGAGCATTACTGTTACAAATAATTTACTCCAAAAATTACATTAGGATTATTATGAATGCATAGTTAATGATGTATAATTGTACTCTCGTAATTAAAAATTTTCATGTGATGGAGTGTTTGTATGATAAGCGAAATGTTGCTAGATATAAATGTATACAATTAATTAACATTATTATTTTTAGTATAATATTACTGTAATGATGGTTTCGTGTCATGTTGAGGCAGGCCAATGTATTATTACAGTACAGTTGCATGCAAAACTCATCATCAGTACATTTTTTGTATTGTTTACATTTAAGTTGAAGACTACTGGGACCACACTACTTGTTTAACAACTTGTGAACAAAGGTATCCAGGGATGCTATGGAGGTGATGTAGTAATTGTATGTCCCTAGAAGTGACGGCCTCCGTGGCGCAGTGGTATACGCGGTGGATTTAAAAAATGGAGGTCCTGGGTTCGATCCCCGGCTGGGCAGATTAAGATTTTCTTAATTTGTCCAGGTCTGGCTGGTGGAAGGCTTCGGCCGTGGCTAGTTACCACCCTACCGGCAGACGTACCGCCAAGCGATTTAGCGTTCCGGTACGATGCCGTGTAGAAACCGAAAGGGGTGTGGATTTTCATCCTCCTCCTAACAAGTTAGTCCGCTTCCATCTTAGACTGCATGATCACTTACCATCAGGTGAGATTGTATAGTCAAGGGCTAACTTGTAAAGAATAAAAAAAAAAAAAAGTACATGTACACAAATCAGTGCAAGTGGAGTGCTAGGCGGCTCTAATGAGACAATACCTTTACTCACCAATGCTGCCCTAATAAACTTTGTATAGCAAACAAATAATAAGCATACAAAGTACTTGTATGCTTATTAATTGAGTTTATTTATTTAAAAAATTGTTGAGTTTAAATGCAGCAGTCAAAGCCAGTGACAATATTTATATTAGAATGAATATTACCAAGTCCATCTCGTTTCAAAGGATTTTTAAACAGCAGTGGTTCTAGAGATTGTCATACACAAACATACAAACTCACTCTATTTGTAATATTAGTATATATTATCAAATATTTTACTTGTAGCTATGCCCACACAAGCTGCTTGTAAAAACATACAAGCATAAATGTGTTGTTTTACACATATTCGTACTCATAAAATAAAGGCGAGGGCATACCAAAGAATTAAGAATATTTGATAATTTCTTTTATTAATTTTTAGTTTCTGAATTAATTAAATCATTACACGAACTTCATGTCAATATTAGTATTAAAAGCATGAACACATTTATTTAAAAGTATTATAAATTATGAGTTATGAGTGAATTTTACCATTTTATTTTCATACAATTACTTTTTTTTAAAATTGCCAGTAATACATTAGGGGCCTAATGTGTAATCTCTTCGTATTTTTTTTTCTTTTTTGTTTTAAATTACAATCCATTTGTAAAATTAAAAAAGTGAGATCATATTATTTATATTTTCTTATTTTAATAATTGGCAAAATGTACAACTAGGAAAAGATATTGTAATTTCATACACAAATCTCTAATTTGTCATATTGACTCTGAAAACTAACTAAAAACAACTAATGAAAACTGTAAAACAAATAACTAATAAATAATAATAAATAACAAATAGGATAAATTAATGAACTCAACATTGATTTTCATTGCCTGATGAAAAATATAAAACCTTGCCATGATGAATGCGGAAAATAGATAACCCTACAGATGTGCAATTTGACACATCAGTCGAACAGTTGAACTAATCAGTTCAGTAGTATGTATATAGCAGCGGCGAAGAGTTCATGCAAACCGATTCCCACCGGGTTACCTATAAAAATCCATGCATATTTACAGTGGCGTGCACTTACATAAATGCATTAAAGTATTGCGTACCCTAAGAGTTGTCTTCGTTGTGCTTATTAAATACAGATTTTTTCCAGTTTGCTTAATTTTATTACTAGTACTAGTACTGATCGACAACCTTATGCACGCCACTATTTATTGTTGTACTGTATCTAGACATATAAGAAACCAGAGTTTGTATCACGCTGTAAGAATTTCCTTTTCCTTTTCTTTCTGATAGGACGGCTATCCTTCGCCACTGGTATGTATGTCAGTTTAAACTGTACTTAGGTTTTTTTTCTAAAGATATTGATTGAAATTTCGATTCGATAAAAGTGAATGTATGTAGCATGTATATTTAGGTTTCAATTTAAATATATTTCTGGTGGTGTAATACAAAATTTTCAGTTTTGAAGATGATGATTATACAATATGTATGAGTTATTCAAATTCAAAATTATTTATTTCGAGTAAGCTCAGTTTACAAGCACTTCTGAAATGTCAGTTGACTATTTGTAAAAAAACATATTGATTTGTGTAAAGTACATAGAACTGTTATTTGTAATCTAACCTCATGGTTATCTTAATTCATAATTCAAACCAATAATAATTATTATGCATTTTTTCTTAATGTGCATTTTATATTCTTAATATCTTTTTATTGTACACATTTTATTATTTAGTTATGACATATTTTTAATCAAGAAACGAAAAAAAATAATAGATGAAGGTTGAATATTTAAAATGACTGTAATGTTTGTATGCGCCTACAAATTTTTTTTGTAACATATCTAAAGGCTAGGTAGGTAATGTCAGGTGGTTTTGCATTATTCAAGTTACTAATTTTATTTACTTTTTCCCTAAATTCTTGCAGCAAAAATCACTGTGACTGACTGAAACTTAACTGTACCAAGCCAAAACACTTGCAATATTTTGAAATAGTTATTTTATTATTTATTTATTTTTATTTTTATTCGTTATTGCACAAAAAAAATAAAGATACAATGAAAATAAAAATAAAATACAGCAGAAAAGTAAAATGCGCAAAGGCGGTCTTATCGATAAAAGTGATCTCCAGACAACCTTGAATGAAATATTTAAAGGTTATTTTATTTCATGCCGCTAAAATTTACATTATTAAAATTAAAATTAGGATTCCATAGTCTTACAAATAACATTAAAAATCTTTGATATATATAATATGAATAACAAACAAACTCTTCAGCTTTATAATATTAATATAGATTAATTCCTTATAGGTTCCTTCTATTCTAACTATGGGATCCTAAGAACCTAGAAACTTTATTGAACTATACACTGCTATGTTAAGAATCAATTAGGAATATTTTGGCAGGACCACAATGCAAAAACCAATCGTCAGGATCATTTGTAATATACATCAGTAAATGATGGGTAGAATTAAATATATATATTATATAATTCAGAACATCTAATATATTATCATAATTTGTAGTGTAAAATTAATACCAAAATAACATGGAAATATCTACAAAGATATATGATTTTCCTATAGATTTATTTAAATTAGATACTTGCTTTGCTGATATTACTTAGCTTATATTACTTATTCTAAATTATTTTGATACTGTTCAAGTTATCTGTTCCACACAATTTTGTACAATAATTAGGCTGGCCATGAGGGTTCAAGCAACTTTATGTTATATGCAATTTATAAAAATATTTTAATAATAAGATGTGCTTTTTGCAATTATTGTCATCCAATGTTTACGAGTACCTAAGGCCTAGAATGTGGTGAAACCCAATATCTCATAAAACCAGATGATATTTCTAGAGTTCACATACTATGTTCTGTGTTATGTGTATGTTTGGAAAAGTACCTATATTATTTGCATCCAATTTATTTGTTGACAGATGGTTTCATAATTTTATTGAATGCCCAAATCTATACGAGTATACCTAATAATATTAAGAAGAGGTAAAGTTTGTAGTGGGTAATTTCTGGATGTACTGAACCGATTTCGATAATTGTTATACCAATAGGAAGCCACATGTTTTTTTTGACGGTCATAGGCTATAATTTTATCCCCTAACACTCATGGGAGCGGGAACTACGCGGGTGAAACAGAGGGATGTCTGCTAGACTTGTATAAAAGTAAAATACCATTTCAAGTTTTTGTAAGAGTTACATTTCAAAATGTGTCCCAGGCCTAGGGTACTGTTATTATGTCTGCACACCCCAATGTTTTTTGTTTTATTTTGTTTGTGTCTTTTGTTATTGAATATCCTGCGAGTTGAAACCGCCGGTCTAATAGTACACAGCATTTTGCTTATATTATGATTTTAGTACTCATATTATTTTTAAGTTATGTATATTGTTCATTACCAGCATTTTAAAGTGTAAATAGATATATTTTGCCCATAATTAACAATGTGTTCTTATTGATGTTCCTACTTATTTGTGATACTAGTTCAGATATTGCACTGACTGGCTTACTGGATCCTAAGAAATTACATTCACTTTATGACAACTCTTCATCAGTTATCCTCTGGTTAATGGTTATGCCTATCACAGATTCTTCGACTGTTATAGGTAGCCACATTGATATTTAGGACTAACAATCAGATCGCTTTACACTCATAGATAGACTAGTAATATTCGTAGATTATTCGACTTTTTTAATAGACGTTTTGCTGTTCCGTCAGAAGAATCGATTCTTTTTAGATATATTTTATTTTAGATATCTTTGTTATAATTAAGTTAAAAATTCTTAAAAATGAAACTAAACTTTATTTTTTAGTGAACTAGAAGTTGCTATATTTTTATAAGTCATTCAACATCTCAAACCGGTATTTTAGCAAGCTTTTTTATTTACACGTCGAAAACGATTACAACAATAAAACATCAATTCTTAAACAGTTTTTCTATACGCGTTAGATCGTTGATCTCACAGATTTACGAGTTTGTACAGATACGGTTGATCTTGTATTATGACAGTAACGTCTAGCAAGGCAGGTCCTTATCTAATTGATCTGAGCTTTTTCAATATCCTACTATAGTCGAATAATGAATTCAGCGATCCCATCTGACGTTTCCTCCTGTGATAATTTTTTATTGAATCAAAAATAGTGATGTGACAAAGTAAACGAACATGACTCACTCATTATGTTCTGAAGAAAAATAACAAATAATTTCAATAAATAACATGTACATCTGTTATTTATTAATAAATTAGTCCATGGCTTAATAATAAACGTAAAACATATTTTGAGTCAGCCAGTAATGAAAATAAAATTATTCTAAGACCTTATTTAATTTGACTAATAACTGAGACAAATACAATTAAATTAATGCTTTTAATTTATAGATCAGATTTTTCATGATAAGTTATTAATGACTAGCAACGCCTGTGACTTCGTTCGCGGAAGTAAGTCACCTACTTCGGTATTATTGTATTCCGGAATTATTAAAGAACGAATGAAAAAAAAATACACAATAGCAAAGATTTTTTACTATCTCTATAAAATTAACTTTTTATTTAAGTTTCTCTATTAATAAAAATAGAGTAGATGACTCATAACAAATTTAATATAAATTATATATCAATTTTAAAATATTTAAAGTAGATATTTTAAAATTAAATTTTATCTTCCATTTTAAAATATTTAAAATGGAAGATAATGAAAGATTAAACGTAAAGAAATATTAAAGGAGTTCCAATGCAATTTCAACACATTGGTCCCTGCTCAGTATAGCACCGTATGTACCCTCATTGATCTTCGGGGCTCCGATATTAGAGTCATAAATTTATCGTTATTTTTTTCTGACTCTACCTTTTCTTCATCTTTATTTTCATCATCAGACGATTCTAAACTTAGTGTGTGCGTTGGCTTAGGCGCTAGATATTTGTTTGAAATTGTAGTTTTTCGACCATCACAGAGTCGAACATTTGAATAGTCATTGACTATTCAGTGCAAATAAACAATCAAATCATTCCGCTATATAATATTAATATCTATATAATTAAGAAAGTCGGGTTTGTTACATATACATAATTACAACTCAAGAACGGCTGGACCGATTTGGCTGACAATTGGTGGAGAGGTAGTTTAGAACCAGGAGAAGGACATAGAATAGGGTAGGGGTAAGGTTGAGTAGGGTATGCTAGGGTAGGTGTTGGGTGAGAGTATGGTAGGGTAGGGGTAGGGTAGGAGTAGGGTAGGCGTAGGGTGGGAGTAGAATAGGGTAGGGGTAGGGAATGAGTCAAAGCTAAGCTTGACAGGATCCGCTACTAGATAATAATAAGAATACTAGTGAACCCGCCATCCTCTCAAAAACGCCAAGTTTATGAGGATGGAGGAGGATTTTGTAACTAAATAACAACTTTAACACTTTTTTTGTACAATAAATATTTTATTCTTAGAATTTTATTATAAATTTCATTAGGTACTCTAAATTTTCATTCGGAAGTAGTCGTACCCTCAGAGATCAGGGCAAATAGATAAAAAATTGGTCAATTACATAATTTACACAATTTTTCTTTCAACCGTCTGTCACTAAGCATTATGATAGAAATTTCTGTTCAAAATTCCTCTTTGAGAGTGAATGATCTGAGGCACTATTTTTTACCTATACAGAACAAGACATCACTATGACAATAAATATGGTATCATTATTTTACAAAGTGACATTAGCATCTGTCAGAAAATTCGCACGATTATTGATTATACTATAGAAATAAAACGATTTTTTTTTCTTTTTCCGATTTTCATTTTCCTTGTCCAGCCTTAGTCTATGTCAAAGACACTGCCATTCATCAGCCCGATAACAGACTTAGAATCCGGTAGTGTGTAAGCGTTTAATATTTTGTCTATGACAAAACTGTCAATGTCATTGACGCATCTATTTTAGGTTTATGTCGATGGTCACATTTTGACGTTTATGGGATTTGGGATTATTTCGAGGTTGCTTTTCGAAGTTCCAATATTTCCGATTCGATTTCAAAATGTCTTTGTGGGCGACATTAAACCGCAATGTTTTCAAAAGAACTTCGACCTTTGCTGTAGCAGTTGCTGGCGGTACATTCTTCTTTGAAAGAACCTTTGAATTGATATCAGTTTCCCTATTTGAGAACATAAACAAGGGTGTAAGTATTTTGTTATGTAATTTCGTATTTTCCTTATAATAAAAGTATGATTTTGTTTCCATATAATTATAATACGCAATCATTTTTGCGTGTTATAATAGAAAACATTCGATGCACTGCTGCCAAAAGTTCCAAGAATTATTGTAAGATTTAATTTGGGTAATTCCCTTTAATTTATTTTTGTTCTATATTAAAATTTTACGTACTTAACCCATTTGAGGTCACTGTACGCAACTGAGTACAGACATATCCATAGGTGTAGATTGTAGAACTCGGAAAGTTAAGTAGGGTAATCATATAATTTTACTTTATTATAAAACTGTTTAGATATTTTGTTAAACATTACGCGGGTAGTCTGACATTTTTTGATAAGTTGTGTCAGTTGAAGTTGCATCACGGAAACATTGTGCACGTAAGTGAATGATATTATATTTTTTTTCATAACCATCGATTAAAAGTTTGTTTTTTCATAACATTTGTAGAAAATAGATGTCAAAGTAAGATTTGAATTAGAATACAATAAGTTATTTGCAACCACAATGAAACTCGGGTCATACAAATTGTACTGTACGCGTTTGCGTACAATGACAACATACGTAAGTAAAATAACTGGTTTAGTTTACATATTCCTTACAATGAATAAACAACAATTTACACCTCGAGAATGCAACCTAGGGCTTGAGGAAGCTGTTGATGGTGGTTTACGAGATAGTGATGACGAAGAAAGTGATTTTGCTATTATACCACCCGATTCAAGTGCATTGACTGATGAAGAGGAAGGTGCCGAAGAGGATATAGCAGGGTGTTTCATGCCGCATGATGTACCTGACACTATAGAGGTATTTACAAATCCTGAAGATGGCAGTACCGACGATAGTAATAATGAACCACTGGCGTCAAAAAGAAGACGTCAAGATGTTACCCGCCAATCCAATCCAATGCCAATTTGGCGGAAATGTGCTCCTTCATACACTTCAACATCACAACGTACTAACATACAAGTCAGTGATAGGAAAAGTTACCCCGAGAAACAATGTACTGGTCTCTAGATGAAGACTGGCTTGGAATTCGTCGCCAAATCTATATCAAGACATAAGTTCCGGGATATAAAAAGAAACCTTCATCTTGTTGACAACAACTTAGCAGCAACATCTAATGATAAAAGATAATGCAAAGATAATAACAATAGTGTATGTACAATGGCAACTGACTACGACACCATAGAACCATTATGGACTGTCAAGCGAAGGAGTCCAAAAAAGCGAGAGAAAACAGACGTAGAGATACCACATTGATCTCAAACTTACAACAAAAATATGGGTGGTGTTGATGAACTTGACCAGTCTATCTCGGTATACAGAATTGCTGTTCATGGTAAAAAGTGGTGGTAGGTGTTATTTACTTACATGTTGGATTAGTCTGATGCTAATTCTTTGCGTTTATATGTAATGAGTAATGATACTAGTAACGATAAACAAGTAATGATACTATACTATGAATAGGTCACTTTCCCGTCAAAACTGAAACACCGCTGCAGTGTGTCCTTTGTCTTGCAAGAGTGCGCTGGTAATGCAAGAAGTGTCTTAAAACACTTTGTGTTGAAAAAGCGTGTTTAGAAAATTTTTATACATAAGTGGTCATTGTACTCAGTTGTGTACACCCCTGTAATTTCATGAAAACTAATATTTTTCAGTATTTTCTTTAATTTCATGCTTTTTTCTTTGTTTTTTAATAAGTAAGTAAAGATTATTTAAAAATATCATTTGTACTTTTCATTTGACCTCTAATGGGTTAATGTAATATATTCACGGTTGATGGACTCACGGTGCATGCACAGTGAAACTATTAGTAGAGGATCACAATCGTCGATCTGTTAAAAAGATCCCAATATTACCTTTACCCATCTGTTAAGTGGATGATATTTTATTTATATCAAATTAAATAAAAAATTTCAGTCCATAATATGATTAATTAATATTTTTTTCATTATTTAATTTTCATAAGCATCATATTAATTACAGCCTACAAAAGTTGGCTAAAATTTTGTCAACTTCATCAAATTTAAAGAATACATTACCTCAATACATATAGTTGGCAATTAGTGTTGAAACATTGTTTGAGCAGATAATGCAAAAACAATAGCCTAATTATTCTTGATGGATCCAATGTTGCCGAGCAATAATTGCTCCAACAACAATCCTGTACAAGCACACATTTAGATTATATGATTAGTTGGGTAGACCATCTTCTATGCTTGAATATCTTTTAACTTTTTATTGACACTGTAATACCTATTACCAATGTATGCTCTAGTCACAACAGTTGTTTGTGAATGGCTATGACCCTTTCCTTTTATTCAACCACTAATTTAACCATTTATTATTTTCAGAAACTGTGGAAGGACATCAAAGACAAATATGAATGAAGAGGAATAAAACATCAGCAATTATAATGGAATAATTTATTAGCTTATTTAATTAATATTGTTAACATGATTAAACTATCATAACAAGATTTGTGGTTTCTTTTTTACATTTATATATAAATAAATTTACAGTTATAGTTTTATATTTCTTATAATATAATATAATGCAGACTAGATAAATTATTCTTAATACCTACATTTGGTTTTTATATTACAAACTAGTGACACCCTGGCTTCGCATGGGTGCTATGTAGATTATAGATACTAATATTATGATTAGTCTATACTACAGGAGTTTACATTTGAGACACGTGATAAATCATTTATTAAAATGCAAATATCTGAAAAGTTGAAGGTGCATACCCCGGGCCGCAATTGAACTTACGCCCTTTGAATTAAAGGCAGAGGTTATATATCATGTGATATTTTCTGTACTATACTTATAAACCTATAAACCTTTTTCTTAAATTAATTAAATTATTGCTAAAAACTTCATTAAAATCCGTTAAATAGTTTAAAAGATCTAAGTGAACGTTCAGCAGAAGCAACTTCATTTTATTCTATGTAAAGATATATTATTTTGTCTCAAACACCATATAATACAAAGAGACTTTGGTGTGACAATTAGGCTCTATAATTTTGAATCGCTTGTGGAATCATCTAGTAAAAGTATTTAAATTAAAATTGTATTTACTGAGTATTTACCAATTTTAATTTAAATACTTTTGCTAGATGATTTTTATCTGCTATTTGCTAAGAGAATAATTTACAGTCAGACCTACATTTACAGCAACCATTGTATTGGTATGTTTACTCACTTTATTGTACATTTCATTATTTCCACCTAAATTTCGTTCTATATATAACACCTCTTAATAACCTAGTTAATGCATTTGATATATCTAATTTACACTGCTACAACTCACTACTTAGTGATTTATCAAAAACATATTTTGACTTGTATTATTATTTGTTCTATGGCAAGTTACAATGATAGTGTTTTTCAGATTGCATGGGTATGGTGACAGTCGCCTGTATGATGTTCATAATACGTACTATTACCGTGAATCGCGGCAAATTTTCAAGATTGAAACGACTGTCACTCGCACCATTCTACATGAAACGAACTGTGGCATGGTATACTATTAGTAGTTCAATGTATGTACTTCCACAAAAAACGATATATTAAAAAGTGTGGGTAGTCCTGACGCAAATGGAGTTTGCTCTCAAGTTATTTAAACAGAAAACCATAAAATTTTCACAGTATAGAAATTGATATAAATCAAACTCCAAAATCAACTGCACAGGCACAGCGTTGAATGTCATACTTTACTGTTGTAACCTATGCAGAGGCATTTTATCTTCTATTTGGCGCATCGATGTCGTATGTACTCCGGGTCGTCTGTGATGGTGTCCGCGGAGGAGGAGGAGGGCAGCGAGCGCGGCTGCGGGAGGGAGTCGAACCGAGGGTCGTCCGCCAGCGCGCATATCAGGTCCACCAGGAGAGGCTGCGCGAGATTCTTAATTGCCTCTTGTCGAGCTACCTACATCAAATTGTTTAATGTTATTTACTGTTTAGAGCCGTGATAGCCCAGTGGATAAGACCTCTGCCTCCGATTCCGGAGGGTGTGGGTTCGAATCCGGTCCGGGGCATGCACCTCCAACTTTTCAGTTGTGTGCATTTTAAGAAATTAAATATCACGTGTCTCAATCGGTGAAGGAAAACATCGTGAGGAAACCTGCATACCAGAGAATTATCTTAATTCTTTGCGTGTGTGAAGTCTGCCAATCCGCATTGGGCCAGCGTGGTGGACTATTGGCCTAACCCCTCTCATTCTGAGAGGAGACTCGAGCTCAGCAGTGAACCGAATATGGGTTGATGACGACGACTGTTTATGTGACAGCCACAAACGTAGCTGAAGCGCGCGACAGCTACTTGTGGCCGGTAGTGGTCACTTGTGGTCGGTGGCTGGTACTTTTTAACCCATATATATACACTCGCGATTATGGTACTGCATGTACCATAATCGCGAGTGTATAAAAATGCAATCAGTAAAATTTTTGTATGTCTGTCTGTCTGTCTGTATGTTCTTTATAGAAACAAAAACTACTCGACGGATTTTAACGAAACTTGGTACAATTATTCTTCATACTCCTGTGCAGGTTATAGTAGGTATACTTTTCATCACGCTACGATCAATAGGAGCAGAGCAGTGAAGGGAAATGTTGAGAAAATGGGTGAAGTTACTCCATTATTTAAGCTTCCGTCGCCGTCGCATGGTCCCTACCATAGGGGTAGTAGGATAGGGGTAGGGTAGGAGTAAGGTAGGGGTAGGATACAGTAGGGTTAGGTGTAGTAGCAGGGTTTCACGCAGACGACGTTGCGGGCGTCCGCTGGTCTATAATAGTTGTTTAAAACAAAAACTATACCTCCAAGGGGTTAGGCAAAAAATTTGATGTAAGCTTTTCGACGGCTAGTAAGACGGCTTGACTTTTTCCGACATTCCGTCCGTCGCCTGCAGAATCGTTATCCGGCGACACGTTGCTCTGTAGGTTGTGTTTGTTTGTTTGTTTGTCTGTATTGCGTGCAGCCCGCATGTCACACACACTCACCAACTCAAAGTGATGGACGATCATCTTGAGCGCGTAGTCCTTGATGTCGGCGGCGCTCATGCGGTCCGCCGCCTGCAGGATCGCCAGCACCTTGTCCGGCGACACGTTGCTCTGTAGGTTGTGTTTGTTTGTTTGTTTGTCTGTATTGCGTGCAGCCCGCATGTCACACACACTCACCAACTCAAAGTGATGGACGATCATCTTGAGCGCGTAGTCCTTGATGTCGGCGGCGCTCATGCGGTCCGCCGCCTGCAGGATCGCCAGCACGTTGTCCGGCGACACGTTGCTCTGTAGGTTGTGTTTGCAGAATACTTGCAAGCGATTATTCGTGAAACCTGTTTAAGAATATCTTTTTCACTACTCTTGCTCAAAAACACTGTCATATTACCACTCCACAGCGGGGCTAAACAAGCATTTTAGCCTCTAGGGGCTAAAGTAATTTTGTTTTTTTAATTCTTGTCTGTTACGAGTACTAGCCAAGTACTAGCCTACTATAAAATGGAGGAGGTTTTATTTGAAAATGGAATCATTATAGGTAAGGCCCCGATTGTTTTGAAAAATAAATAAATAACTTTAAATTGGAATGAAATGCAGCGTTCTTGTCTGTGGAATGCATTTATTTTTTTATTTAATTTTTATTGAGTTGCGAATAGAGCGAGATTTAAAGACATGGAACATCCTTTACGGTGTAATACCTTTGCCTTTTTCTCATGTGAAAAAAATGAAATTAAAAAGCGAGAATTTAAAAAACAATTGGTGTGAATAATACACACTTGATTTTTTTAAGAAATTTATTGTAAATTTGTGACGGTAATTTATATATTGTCCAACATTAATTGTTATTGTTGTCTTTGTTGTCTTCATCTAGTAAGAATGGTGATCCTAATTTGGAGATGGATGAAATTTTCAATCTGTTACCATCAAAGTCGAGACGTATTTACTTAAATACCTACCTAGGTAAAGTGGAGAAAACAACAACTAATGGATTCACTTACGAAAGGAGTTTTTTAAACTATTATCATTATTCATCTTCACAGTAGTCGGAAATTATGTTGCCGGGCAAAAGCAACTCCCTTAATATCCAAAATTTTAGACTTTGTACATTTAATTTTCAATTAAAATAAATCATTGAATATTGTACTAAACTATTTTATTTTCTCGCAATCGTAGTGAAAAGCAGAGGGCTAAACCCATTATAAACTCGGTCTCTATTTAGGCGGCCCTCGCCTTCATCTCGGGCCCTAAAAATACCTCGTATATAATGGGTATTTTTAGCCCCTTGTATAACAATCTACTATTAAATATGTTAATGTGAAAGACTCAGAAATACCGACATTATTAAATTAAACAAAAAAATCAATGCGTCATTTGTGGGCGCCGTCGCGCGGCGCGGAGGCGTCTCTTTTATTCCAGAACAAGGATGAGTTTCAGGGCAAAACTACAATTCATATATAAAACATATTTTAGTAGGATCAATATTTAACATGTTCACTATTGATAAAATATAATCACGTGTAGTGAGTATAGCTTAGCTCAAGACACACTTTTAGTTATAGCTCAGACACACTTTTAGTCAATTATTAAAAAATCTTTTAATGTCGTCTCCATTTTTAGTGTTTTTTTCAGGAAGCTTACCTATTAGGCAAGAAGGTAATTTATAGTTATTATACGTCCTCTAACAACTGATTTTGTGACACGATTGAGGAGGTCTAAGGGCGGACGAAGTCACGGGCATCCGCCAGTTTTATTATATGTATACAAAAAAGCTCAGACCAATTATTGTATAGGACCTGCCTCGCTAGACGTTACTTTTCTGTCAAAGTATATGATCAACGATCTAATGCGATTATAAAAACTGTCTCTATAGTATCGATGTTAAATAGTTGTAATCGTGTTCGTCGGTTAAAGAGCTCTGTAAAAATATCTTTTTGTGTAATTGAATTGTGTAAAAAACGGGCAAAAACTTCTAGTTTAGTGTAAGATATATACCAAATCTAAGCTCGTTTTCTTCAGAAAATGACAGACAATTTTGTTCGTGACTATGAGTGCGATACAGGTCCTTCTATAATTGGTCTGAGACAAAAAAGTCATACCGTAATAAATGGGCGCTTGGAACAAATACAGCGAGTCCTCGGTGGGCATGTTGGTGTCGCCGTAGTACAGGTAGCGCAGCAGCGAGTCGAACGCCTCCTCCGACGGCACCGTGTTGCAGATGTGGACCTGCGCACGACAACACTGTACACGGAGAGCCAGCCACTGCCAGACCTTCGACATTTTATAAAAGCTGAAAGTTTGATAGCTTATGCTCTTATGATAAGTAAGTAGTAGCCAATAATGGAGTTTGGACTGTGATGGCTTTAGAGGTAGCAGGTTTTAAGGATTTTAACCCTTTTTGTTTTCCTCGGCATAATAATTATGAGAAATTATATTTCCAGTCTTCAGTCACTTAGCTTCGCGGCAACCCTTCGAAAAACACTATTGAATTTGAAACTTTAAGGGTCTCTAGCGAAGGTTTGCCATGAAGCCAAGTGTCTGGCGAATGGGGATATCATTTCTCTTAATATGTCGATAAAAATACTTTATACTTAGATGGTTGAGGGTCTGGATTCTTGACACCTGCTATCTCCCAGAGTCACCACAGTCCATAGTTGCTTACTTATGGTAAGAGCTGACAAATTTTCAGCTGACAATTCAAAAAATTTTTTTTGCAGAATGTAAATAAATAAACAAATACACCAGTTGTATACCGAGATGAAGTATTTATCACAGAATACATATTATGTACAAGTATTGTATATAATACGAGTGGGCCTGCAGTCACGTCCGCCAGCTCCGCGCCGCCCACGAGCACGCGCATGTCTCACACACTACACGTATAAATGCTCACATTGACCACGTTGTCGCGCGGCGAGAAGGAGCGGAACATGGCCTCGAAGTACGCGGCGCGCGCGGCGAGGATGGAGCGGTGCGCCGGCCGCGTCGCGCCCGCCACGCGCAGCGTCACGTCCGCCAGCTCCGCGCCGCCCACGAACACCGACATGTCCTGCTCCAGCGTCGTGCCTGCACCACAACCGATATACAACTTCATCGTATCAGCCGATATGATAGCCAACGAACGACAATGCTTCTCAGGCAACACAAACACAAGCTACACAGCGTCTTCGTCGGCGAAGACGAGGTCCCCGATATCTGACGTCACCCAGACGTGGGCTTTTTAACTCAAAATCTCGGGGGCGCCCGGACCGTTACACTCAGACTAAAACACCCTTCTTCTAAGCCAAGGTCCGAGTCTTAGAGGAGACGCCCTTAGAGAGTCGTTTCGTCCATCTACTCTGCTTCTGCCTTTGGGCCCCATCGCCCATCTGGCGATGCTTCTGCGCTCGCCGATGGACGTCCACTGTAGGACATAGGCCTTTTGTAGGAACTTCTAAACATCACGATCCTGAGCCGGCTGCATCCAGCTGGTGGTGGGTCGACCAACACTGCGCTTTCCAGTGCGGGGTTGCCGTACCAGCACCTTGGGACCCTCACGTCCATTGGCTCTTCGAACTATGTTCCCCGCCCATTGCCACTTTAGCTTCGCAACTCGTTGAGCTATGTCGGTGACTTTGGTTCTCCTGCGCATTCCCTCATTTCTGAATCGATTTCCGGGTGTAAGGGGAAGGCTAGTACCAGTCAGCCTCACCAGCTTGTGGTGCACCCTGCAGATGGGCTGATGAGGCTCTGGTGACTGACAAACAGATGGTCATTGGTCCGGTACCAGGACCTCCACGGAGGCCGTCAAAATCTAGCTCTGCGCTGACCAACCCGCAAATCTTTGTAAATGGATCGATTAACAACTTAATCTATTTTTTTCATTTCTTTTTCACAGTCAACTAAAATTAAAACTCAACTAAAACTCAAAGTATTGTTAAAGGGTTTTTACCACAAAGTATTGTTACTAATTTTGATACAAGTCACGCTACACCACTGTTCCTGCTGACTTTGTCAAGCGACTATGACAAAGTTGCTCATAAATAGCTCAGCCATTATGAACAGGCGATGGTAATAGTTATCTATGAATGTATTGACTAGGTTGCACAACAATAATATTTTTAAGTATTTTACAAGTTTATGGAAATTCTTGGCACAAGGACTATGGTGATGAAGATAACAAGTAAAGTAAAGTAAGTACGCACCCTGCACCTCCTCCTCCTGGTCGTGGTTGGGCGCCAGCTTGTGGTGCGGCTGGTGGCGACGCCGGATCACCTCCACCATCAGCTTCTGTTCCATCTCCTCGAACGCCGGCGACATCACTATCGCCGTGAAGTTGTAGTCCTTTACCACGAACCTGGTAACAAAATGTCACTTTTCAAGCATGTACATTGAACATATAATTTCTTATCCAAAGCAATAAAAAGAATATCAAATGGTGAAGGAAAAACCTCTCCCGCTCGTTCTAAAAGCATGATTTTGACGGCCCCCGTGGCCGTGGTATCCGCGGCGGATATATAAGACGGAGGTCCTGGGTTCGATCCCCAACTGGGCCGATTGAGGTTTACTTAATTGAGCCAGGTTTGACGATTACGATGATGATGACGATAATGATGACGATGATGATGATGATGAAGATGACGATAATGATGACGATGATGATGATGATGAAGATGACGATAATGATGACGATGATGATGATGATGATGATGAAGATGATGATGATGATGATGATGATGAAGATGATGATGATGATGATGATGAAGATGATGACGATAATGTCGACGATGATGATGACGATGAAGATGACGATGACGACGATGATGATAATGACGATAATGATGGCAATGACGATAATGATGGCAATGACGATGACGATGACGATAACGATGACAATGACGATTACACTGATGACGATAACGATGACGATGATGATGATGATGATGATGATGATGATGATGATGATGATGATGACGATGACGACGATGATGATAATGACGATAATGATGGCAATGACGATAATGATGGCAATGACGATGACGATGACGATAACGATGACAATGACGATTACACTGATGACGATAACGATGACGATGATGATGATGATGATGATGATGATGACGATGACGATGACGACACTGATGACGATGATGATGAGGATGACGATGACGATGATGATGACGATTACGACGATAATGATGACGATTACGATGATATTAATATTGATGCTGATGCTGATGATGATGATGAGTCGTCACCTCAAGCAGTACTCCTTGATGCACGTGAGGTTGGCGTGGTGCGCCGCGTGCAGCGCCTGGAGTACGTTGCTGTAGCACAGGTTGGCGCGCAGGTAGCGCGCGCACAGGCCGCGCAGCCGCGGGATGTTGAGCCGCAGCGCCAGCCGCAGCACCTCCATCACCAGCAGGATCGTCGCCGGAGAGGCCGGATCCTCATCTGAAATAGGCCTAATTTTCAACAAACTTCTGGTAGTATCCCTTTGGGCGAAACTGCCTAAACTGCAATTTACACATTAAAGCAATAATTTGATCTAATTTAGAGTGTGCTTGACTAGAAGATCACTTTTTATGCATGCCTTGAAGATGTTCAAATTTTACGTGGCCGGAATCATATGCTAGAAAAGTTTTGTTATGTGAATCATAAACGTGGATTGTGGATGCAAATAATTTATTTCCAATTGCCTGGATAAGGATCCGCAACGAAAATACCACCGTTCGCGACTTTTTACTGTTCTGTGGCAGAAAGGAGAAGGAGAAACAAGATGGTGGAGTTCCTGCACAAACTCTCTAAAGTATATTCGGTAAAAAACCGACAGATAATTTAATCAACATTGCAATTTTGTCACCGTCTACGGTTTATTACCAATGATCCTTCTAGCTCCGCGATTTATAGATTCTAATGCACGGTATTAAGCTGATATTTTGCAAAGCTGACTGCAGTACAAATTCTGACCTAAGCCTGTTAATAGTGAGACCTTGGGGTGTGAAAAGCTGCTTAAGCTCACTAAAGATTATCAGTTTTTTGGCGGCTATTATAGATTAGATGCATTTCCCGCAATTGAGGTGATAGTGATGCCCAAGAGCTCAGTTTGATCGCTAATTGGAACAGATATACCCTGGAAAGTCAAGATGAAGGGTAGATTATAAGGTAAAGGACCCAATTGTCGCCATCACAGAACAGAAAACGCTAAACGCTCGGGGAGAATGACTTGAGTGGAGAAAGGGAGTGTTAACTAGTTTTAAAAGACATCTCTAACCCTACATGCAAGGTCACAAGACTTCACTCAAGGTCGTTCTCTGCTACTCGGTGGTTTATTGGTAACATTCTTAATGGGAATTGTTAAACCTGACAGACTTTCATTCAATAATCGTGTTTTGCTCTTTTAATCCGCTTGTGATGTCAAACCGTATTTCCGACAGTGGTCGCCATCTTTAGGCTCATGTTAACCAAGGCCTCCCTGTTCAAGAATCTCAGCATCTTTGGCTCTATAGCTCGACATGAGATTGTCCGATTCTGTACTGTCATCGTCATAACCAAATATACCGGGATTAAGTATGCCGTTGATATGCAAAAGAAAAAGTGCCGAGGAGAGAGATAGATGCTTAAGGTACACCTGCATTGATATCCAAAAAATCAAGTAAAATGTAATTTTAACTATTTTCTGCAAATTTTTATGCTTCTTGTCTCTGTAAGAATTTCTACAACGAAAATGTAATATCAAAATTGTTCGAGCCAATCTCGAGTTATGCAAACATTTGGTGATTTATTTTAGAAAGACAAAATTTATAGTTAATATAACACCTTAACCTTTTTCTGTGGGATCTATTCTATCTGTGTAGATATAGTTCAGCACCATGCGGAAGGCTTCAGGGGTGGCTTCAGGCAGCTTCACCGTCAGCTTCGGGCGCGCCTTGTACGAGCATTCAGCTGTCGGTTCCTCTTCACCGGCCGCTATGCGCTTGGCTAATTCTTCGTTTGCCTCTCTTAAAAGCATAAACAAAAGGATGTAACTAAAGGATCAAAATGTAAAATGGAGTATTGAAAGTTTATCATTGCTGAGACATTCTGGTTTCCTAAGAAACCGATTGAATAGAAAACTTTTTAAGAAAACTAATTTTGCAGAGAAGGTAGGATAAAGATTGGATAAGCAAATCTAATGATATTACTACTATCTATACATGGTATTATAAGGAGGTAAAGTGTGTGAGTGTTTGTTAGGCTGTAGGGCGTAATCTTTAGATCAAACGAACCAATTTTAAAAATGATACATTTTATCCCAGCATTTCAACAGGAATGGAACTACGCGGGTGAAAGCACGGGGCGACTGTTAGTATGCCATAAAAAATTAGGAAAGCACTGAGGGTAGTTCACAAAAATATGCTGCTCACTTGATCTTAGCTCGTAGGTACTGCGAGCGCGCGGCGAGCATCGCCTGGTGCGCGAACACGGCGGTCTGGTCGGCGCCCACCAGCAGCGTGACGTCACAGAACTGCTGCGACTTGAGGATGCGACCGAAGTCGTCGTGCAGCGTGCAGCGAGGGTAGTTCGACAACTGCAAATTGTCATTAAGCCATTAAATACCAGATGGAATATAGCCATACACCTACACTAGCTGACGCCGCGCGGTTTCACCCGCGTGGTTCCCGTTCCTGTAGTAATGCGGGGTTAATATATAGCCTGTAGCTTTCCTCGATAAATGGGCTATCTAACACTGAAAGATATTTTCAAATCAGACCAGTAGTTCCTGAGATTAGCGAGCTCAATCAAACAAACAAACCCTTCAGCTATATAATATTAGTATAGATTTTGTCTTATTGTTTAGAAAACGTAAGGTGAACCGGTTATAAGCTAAAAATAAGATATCAAAAACCAGCAAGAATTAAGGGAGTGTAGGTTAAGAGAATGGTAAAAATAAAGCAGTTGTAGATGGATTCAAGGGTGTGCGTAGCGTGGCGCAGTGGTATGCGTAGTGGACTTACAAGATGGAGGTCCTGAGTTTGATCCCCGGCTGGACTGATTGAGGTTTTCTTAATTGGTCCAGGTCTGGCTGGTGGGAGGCGGCTAGTTACCACCCTACCGGCAAAGACGTACTGCCAAGCAATTTAGCGTTCCGGTGCGACGTAGTGTAGAAACCGAAAGGAGTGGATTTTCATCTTCCTCATAACAAGTTAGCCCGCTTCCTTAGATTGCATCATTACTTACCAGGAGAGATTTAGTCAAGGGCTAACTAGTGATAAATAAAAAAAAAAATGAGAGCGTGAGTTAAAGGAATCGATACTAATATTATAAAGCTGAAGAGTTTGTTTGAACGCTCTAATTTCAGGAACTACTGATCCGATTTGAAAAATTCTTTCAGTGTTAGATAGCTCATTTATCGAGGAAGGCCATAGGGTATTTTATCCCCGTATTCCTACGGGAACGTGAACCAGGGGGTGAAACCGCGCGGCGTCTACTAGTCGTATGTATATAGCAGCTGTAGATGGATGTGTGGCAAACGACAAATTTTAATTTCTACATATTTGTTTAATTTTTTTTTTTTTTTTTGTGACATGTTTAACTTTTGCTGGTATTTATTATTCTAATTATTACTATTGAATATAATTTGGATTGTCCACACTAATTATTTAATAATAAATTTCTGTAAAATGTAAATAGTATATTGTAAATATTAAATGAAGTCTAATAGGTTCAAATAATTTAAAAACACAGTAATTTGCTTGCCAAATAGGCAAGATACATATACAAATGACGTATGGAGCGGAAACGTGGACACTGACGATTGGCCTTATCCACAAATTTAAAGTCGCTCAGTGAGCTATGGAAAGGGCTATGTTAGGAGTCTCTCTGAAGGATAAAATCCGGAACGAGGAAATCCGTAGGAGAACGAAAATAATTGATGTAGCCCAAAGGATTAGCAAACTGAAGTGGCAGTGGGCGGGCCATATCTGCCGTAGAACAGATGGCCGCTGGGGCAGACGTGTTCTGGAGTGGAGACTACTAGCAAACGCATTGTAGGACGTCCTCCAGCTAGATGGTCCGACGACATCAAGAAGGTAGTGGGAAGTGGCTGAGGTATGCGGAGGATCGTGTGTGGTGGCGCGCTCTCGGAAAGGCCTATGTCCAGCAGTGGACGAATACAGGCTGTTGATGATGACATATACAATTTGCATCAACCTACGACCTGTAGGTTGTGTGATTGATTGATTGACAGTCTCGTAGTACCTGGAAGCGGTAGAGGTCGCCGCTGCGCACGTTGTTGTCGACGGTGCCGCCGAAGATGTACATGGCGTCGCCCACCACAGCGCCCGCGTGGAACAGCCGCCCCGACGGGATCTGGGACTCCGCAGCGGGATGCACCACTGACCTGGGCAGAAATTGTATTTTTTCAAGTTAATTATTGAAGAGTGATAGCACAGTGGTTCTGACTTCTCCCTTCGATTCGGAGGGCTTAGATTGGAATCATGTCCGGGACATGCACTTCCAACTTTTCAGTTACGATTATGTGCCTTTTAAGAAATTACATATCACATGTCTCAAACAGTGCAGGAAAATTATTGTTAGGAAATCTGCATATTTAAGAATTTATTTCATTCACTATGTTTGCGAATAGGGGAAAGAATGCGTGGAATGGAAGATGAAGGATACACTCACTTGTACGTTTGCGTCGCTCACGTCGCTGCATAATTGCGTTTGGGTCCAGTTCACCAAACACTTCACTGCGTTTATATAATCCGGGAATACCGGGACGGGAGCGTTTACAACGTCGAGTGCACCCGAATATCACTTAATGTCGCGTGGAGTCTACTTAGTGTTCATTTTGTAAGTGCGTGATCGGGACAGATATAGGATAAATGATGGTGTTGGAAAGGGATAAGTGATAAGATTGCCTTTTGGCGCAAACACACTATGTGTGTGAAGTCTGCCTAACCCATTTCATTCTGAGAAGAGACTTATGCTCAATAATGACGAATACGAACGAATATAAGTATTATAATTTAAGTTGATCATGATAAGATTGATTATTGAAATATTTGCAGGATGTACTCCATGGACATCCGGCTCCGAGCTCCACTATAGCAGGTATTCCGTGCACAGGCGGGTCTACCGTAGCCTCAGACCAACTATTGTATAGGACCTGCCTCGCTAGATGTTACTTTTCTGTCAAAGTATATGATCAATGATCTAATGCGATTATAAAAGCTGCCTCTATAGAATCGATGTTAAATAGTTGTAATCATGTTCGTCGGTTAAAGAGCTCCGTAAAAATACTTTTATGTGTAGTTGAATGGTGTAAAAATCGGACAAAAACTTACTATGTTTATGATATATACAAAATCTAAGATCGTTTTCCTCAGAAAATGACAGACAATTTTGTTTGTGACTGTGAGTTCGATACAGGTCCTTCTATAATGGGGATGATGACTAGGTTTGAATATATTGATTTTAATGATACATTCGGGTAAATGAGGTCAATGTTAACTAATCTATACTAATATTATAAAGAGGTAAAGTTTGTAAGTTTGTAAGTTTGTCACATTTTTTAAATGGGGTAATCTTCGGAACTACTGGTCCGATTTCAAAAATAAAGAATTTTTGAAATCCCAGTAGAATGCTACATTATCGGGGAGTGCTATAGGCTATATTTTATATTGGTATCATATAAATTAGCCGAGTTATCACAGTTTTTGTCATACAGGTCGGACTGAAAACCTTTTAAACAGACTTATTCGCATGCGCTGCCTTAACCATTGTGTAAAATTGAAATTAATGTATGGAGACTTTATGTATCTTTAAAAGTTCTACAAAAAAGTCCGCGACGCCATATATCTATCTTCTATATATTAGCAGTTATAGTACCTTTTGTGTTTTAAAAATTATTAATTTTATATACTTAGGTTTACGTCATTATTTATACAATTAAACTTTAATCCTTATTAAAATAAATTATTTAATAATCACAAGGATATTATGGAGATAAGACTTGCCCTTTACAGTATGTTAATTACTTAAATAGTTTCGGAGATAATACAAAATTTCTAAAATACGCAGAAATTCCGCTATATGACGCCCGGCGCTTTCATTTACGTAGTTCCCGTTCCCGTGTGAATATGGGGATCAAACATAGCCTATGACACTCGCAAATAACGTAGCTTTCTATTGGTAAAACAATTTTCCAAATCGGTCCAGTAGATCCAGAAATTACCTCCTACAACCATACGAACTTTACCTCTTTATATTATTAGCATAGAAGTCTCTATTTCTCTCATCATCATGTCATACCACCACTCTCGAAGGACTGGACCAATTTTGCTAAGGGTAGGAGTAAGATAGAGAAGTTAAAGGGTAGGGTAGGGTACGGGTAGGGAAGCGTAGGGGTAGTGTAGGGGTAGGGTAGGTTTAGGGCCGGGTTTAGGGTAGTGGTAGGGTAGGGGTAGAGGTAGGGTAGTGGTAGGGTAGAGGTACGGGTAGGATAGCGAAGTGGTAGGGTAGGGGTAGGATAGGCGTGAGATAGGGGTACGGGTGGGATAGGGGTAGGAAAGGGATAGGGTACGGGGAGGGTAGGGGTAGGGGTAGAATGGTAGGGTAGGGGTAGGGGTAGGGTAAGGTAGGGTGGGGGTAGGGTAGATGTAGGGGTTGGGTAGGGTAGGGTTGGGGTAGTGGTAGGGTAGGGGTAGGGTAGGGTAGGGGTAGTAGTAAAGTTGACATCGAAATTTACGCGGACGAAGTCGCGGGCGTCCGCTAGTTTATACATAAAAAGCAAAGATTGACTGGATATTTGCAAAATAAATAAGATTATAAAATTTCAAAATCTATCAAAAATATTCTATCGTAATTAGATGAAAATTCATACAGTTTTAGCTTCCTTACATTAAATGTGATATTTTTTAATACATGAACTATAAACATAAACGCAGAAATAACAAAGATATTAGTAATTTTGATAAACGCCCATACAAATCTGACGATCATTAATTGCCTACGACGTCATAAGTTCGTACCATTTTGTATGGGGCGTTTTTCAGGGATCCGCGGCAGCGCCGCAAATCTGACCCTTTAAATCCCTGTAGCTCCGAAAGTAATGATCGCAGATACCCTGTTACTTTTACAAAATTGCTTTACTATTAGTATACTCTTAATTTATATACAATTTAAAAAACTGTCATCATCCCTATTGGTCTGAGACCGTAGCAGCTGCAAGGTGCACAAGCGAGTCACACACACGTACCACATCTGCGTGTCGAGGTCGTAGCAGTGCAGGTCGGAGGGCAGCGTGCTGTCGGCCGCGCCGCCGAACACGTAGAGGTGGCGCGCGTGGTGCAGCATGACGTGCCCGTAGCGGCGCGCCGGCGCGGGGCCCGCGCTGCGCAGCAGGTGCTCCGTGCACACGCGGCTCCACCTGCAAGCAACGCATCATTTTTTTTTTTTTCTATTATCCTCGTGCGATCAGTCGACAGACTAAGAGCAGAGAAAAACTGATAGATGTAACAGAGCAAAAAAAAATCTTGTCTTTTTTTATTTAATGACAAATTTTTTTTTGTTCAGTTACATCTATCAGTGATCAGTCGCTTGACAATAAACTGAAAAGGTCACTTAGCGACCATTAAGCACACCATTAAGCGACTCTTCGTGTTGTGGTCCTTTTTTCGGGTATTACTGTCCACCACATAATTCATCCACAGTGGATCGCTTTAGCCTTTTGGTTTTACCAGGCGTGATAAGCAATTTGGCAAGACTATTTGTGTGTTCTTGTAGTCTGTTTTTGTGTTTTATGGCGTTCTTTGTTATTTCTTCCTTGACTGTCGGCATTTCAAGATACTCATGCATGTCTGCTGTTTTGGTGAACCAGGGGGCGTTTAGTATTGTGCGGAATACTAGGTTCTGGTATCTCTGGAGTATTTCTATATTGGAGTGACTGGATGTGCGCCACAGCTCCAAGCCATAGGTTCAGATTGGTTTTAAAACAAGTTAGTTGGTCCTTGACTTTTTTTTTTTTGATTGTGTGTGTTACTCATTGGACAAGAATACCGCTTTCGTATTCGACGTAAGAGCATATCAGCAGATTAATAGATACTACGTATATAACGCAGCATGGACTTGTACATTATGAAATATATAATAACGTGGTATAATTTAGGGATACAATTCGAAGCCCTCGAAAGAATGTCAAACAGGGACTATAATATTATTTCAAATTGACGCATAGCAGCGAAAAACAATATGGCTGACGCCCTTTGCCACCGCTGACTGTCCCCTACCGTTCAACGAACCAAGACCGACAATCCACGAGAACAATGTCGGCAAGAATACTAGATGGCACACAAATGTGGAATGTTGAGTCAACTATTATTGTTCCGATAGTTGTTTCAGTCAATGGTCTTATAGCGAAAAGCTCAGATTCTTGAGACGGCGCGTATTGTGAGGAGGTTCCTCACTCTGGAGCCCTGACCACCGGTTGCTTGGGCACTCAAATGTCCCGCAGCGGGAGGGTGAATTTTTTTTATAAATTTTTAATAATGTTTTGTATTTTATACTTATATTGTTAAAAATTAAAAATAAAGAAGTAATAAATAAATGAGAGGACTAGATGGCACTGATGTTCCAAAGGGTTATCTTCATTGTCGTGTCTTATGCTTCTTAATGGGACCTCAGCGGTCATCAGGGGGTTTGGACGAGCGCAGAAGTATTGCCTGTAATGGCCAGAGGCAGTAGCAGAATAGATGACCAGAACAACTTTCTGCGTCTCCTCTGAGACTCGGACCTCGGCTTAGAGGGCTATTCTGGAAGGGTATTTTGTCCTGAGTGCGTTGCTCCGAGGTCACGACTTGTACTAGCAGACAAATAAGCAACGACACTCACGTGTGCGACTCGAAGTCGAACTGGAAGAGCGCGTTGGTGATGTTGGCGCCGCTCTGTCCGCTGAACACGAACATCCGCCCGCGTGCCACCGCCACGGGGAAGTTGCAGCACGTGGGCGGACACTCGCCCTTCTGCTCCACGTGCTCCCACTGGTGATTCTCCCCCTGGGGGGTTACAACCATAAATTTATCATTTCTTATTGAATTACTAACAGTGTTGATATAAAAAAATTGGTCTGCTTTAGACCCTCAGACCAATTACCATTGGACCTGGCTGGTAGGCATTACCCCACAATCTAAAGTGTCTATAGAATCGATGTTTCACCGTGTTAAAATTACACGTTCGTATTATGATTTGTGTGTGTAGTGTAAGGACACAGGATATATTAATTAATGTTAAATATGTTTGATGTGTGAGTTTACTTCGTCCCCCTCAAAAAATTATAGACAGTTTTGTTGGTGAATTTAAGTGTGATACAAGTCCAACGTCTCTAGCTCTGCCTCTCAACAACCGTTCGCCTCGCCCACTTACACTTTTCGTAACGCCCGATTATTTCCCGATTAAAGCGTGCGTAAGATAAGTTTTACTTGGGAAGGCAACACAAGAGGTGAAGGTGAGGGTTGGCTAGTTGAAAAGGAGAGTCACTTGACCTTGATCCTTTCAGAATGCAAAAACTAAACAATTTATTATAAACAAAAATTACAACACAAAACATTATTGCAAAAAATCACTAACGCGACTGGCAGCGTGACGGTGTCTACGCTGCCTAACAAACAAGCTCAAGTCATCAAACACCCCTTATTTATACCAACACTGATACATCCCCTCCACAATAACATAAATAATGAATGTTAACACCATATGTAATCGAGGAACTTGTAACACTAGTGCAACAAGATCTATATAGGCAATTTTCAAATTATTTGAGAAAAAAATTAAGAACTTACCACTAAATTAATAGTCCACATGTCATTCAACCGCGCATTCCCATCATACCCGGCAAATATCCACAGTTTGTCGTCATACACAGCGGCGCCGTGCGCTGATCGTGGCACTGGCTCCCTACACAAAATATTTAAATCTATTAATTTATAACCTAGAGCCGTGATAGCCCAGTGGATATGACCTCTGCCTCCGATTCCGGAGAGTGTGGGTTCGAATCCGTTTTTCTAACTTTTCAGTTGTGTGCATTTTAAAAAATTAAATATCACGTGTATCAAACGATGAAGGATGTCTCGTCTTGAAGAACTCTTGTCTTGAAGTTGTCTAAGTTATAAATTAGCATAAGACTATTTGATAGTGTTTTTGTAACTCCTGTGGCCTAACATAAGACCAACAATCAGACCAATATATCTTGTAAAAATAAAAAGATAAATATCAACCAGTAGAGGCGGAAATATCACTATCTCTTTTGTTTAATTGGGAAGAAAGAGATGAAACTGGGACAACTCTACTGCTATTGGTTGATATTTCTCTACATCTCTCTAGAGAAGCTAGGCCTACTAATTGAACAATAACTCTGTTTAGTGCAATAATTCTTGAATAATTGAGTCTTTTTACTATCAATATATAGGATGGAAATATGTATTTATATAAATTGATAATTATAGAATTATAAACAATAATCATTTATATAATATATTTTATATTTTTAATATAAGATAAACATACTGGCCAGTAAATTTCCACTGTATCCATTGAGCAGTTGGGAATTTGTATTCAAACAAATCATTTTTATTGGTCAAGTTAGAGTTTGCTAATATATCTCCTGTGTAACCACCAAACACAAACATTGAAGATCTGTGTACCTGCAAAATGTAATAAAGAAATATAATAAACAGATATAAAAACGAGGTAAAGTTTGTGAGATTATGAGGTATGTAGAATAATTATTTTTCTGACCAATTTTGAAAATTCTTTAAGCTTTAGAAAGGCATATTATTTGTGAGTATCATAAGCTATATATTTTACCCCTATGTAACTGAACTACACTAAAGCTGAAGAGTTTGTTTGTTTATTTGTTTGTTTTGTTGAATGCGCTAATCTCAGAAACTACTGGTCTGATTTGAAAAATTCTTTCAGTGTTAGATAGCCTATTTATCGAGGAAGGCTTTAAATATATATTTTCCCCATATTTCTATGTTAACAGGAACCACGTGGGTGATAACGGTGATATTAAAAACCTACAAGGTGATTTACTTGTGAACCCAGCAAGATCCTACATAGAAGGATCCACATACAACAGCCAATCTCATGGCCAAGTGTGGAAACAACCTAGTAGGAAGAATAAGAAGAAGTAATTTACTCACCACAGCAGAATGATGGTATCTTGGTGCAGGTGCAATCCCCATACACAGTGTCTTTGTCCACGATTTTTCTTTGATGTCAAACCTGATTAGATCATTTAGCATGGACTTGCCGTTGTCACCACCAAACACATAGATGGCATCCTTGTAAGCAATAGCTGTGTGTTTACTCCTCCTGTAAATTTGTTTACAAAATGACTGAGTGCAAGGTTTAACTGTTACTTTAGTAATTATGTTTACTGATATACTTAAAGCATTGAACAGGAGGCTTTGAGGTCCTTTACTAAAGCCAAACTTGTTGTGAAATATGATGTAAAATATATACTTAAAAGTATTTACACCTAATAATAATTTTAATTAACTTATTCCTAAATTAAGTACAATAAATTGGAATTAACAAGCTTGGAATAATTAGAAATACTTAATATCTTTTAAATAACATGACACAAAAAAAAAAACAATTCATAATTATAAATAAATTATGTATGAAAAATGACATGCATAATATTCTACTTAAATTTTTAATGTTCATAAACATTTCACATCAAGATTATATAATGATTTATTTATTTTGCTATCATCCTCGAAAATTCGACGAACCCATGCGACAACGTCACCCAGGTCCAATAAAATACTCTCTACGTATGTTTCACCCCGAAACCGGAGCATCCTCAGGAGATGTTGACTCTACAACGTGCAATTGCAAAGTATCTTCTATCCAATATTTCACATCAAGTTTGGCTTTAGTATAGTAGTTCTGTTTATGAATAAGACTATTAAGCTCTACAAGGTCTACAGCGACGGGCTTGTACAGGCTGTGAGGTCCTAGGTTCAATATCCCACATGCTTGGAAAAGTGCTAGCTTGCGTAGCATCAGTGGAGATATTTATCAAGTGTTTTTCAGATAGCATGGTGCGGGTGACAGTCCCCTGTATGACATTCATAATACATACTATTATCATGAATTGTGGCAAACTTTCAAGAGTGAAATGAACTGTCATCTGCACCATCCTACATGAAACAAACTGTACATATTAAACATACAAATTAAATTATGCAAAATAGAAAACTCATTCTATTATTTATATATATTACAGGTTTGTACTAGGTTCTAGGTAGGTAGTGCATTTATACATTTAAAAATTATGTGCCACTGCATGACTATTATATGAGAAATTAAAAAAAAATATTTAAGATAAGAAAAACTTTTCTTCAATTAAGTATTGCTTTTGAGCTCAGCTCCATTCCAAATGCTTACACTTAAGTCAGCACCACCTATAAAAATACTCTTAAAGCTACTGCTTCTTACCAATTATTATCACCATTTCTTATAATATTAATGTGGCCATAAATAAAAAAAAGAGATGGCAAATATTCTTTTTAAAAAAACTAATTATAACTAACTAACCTTTCAAAAGTGCTTGTAAACTAAGCCTAATTGAAATAAATGAATATTGACTATTGACTATACCTGGCACCAACAAACTCGTAGCATTCAGACATGCGCTTCCATTTGTGAACAGTTTCAAAGGGACCAAACTCCATCCTCAAACTTATGTCTAGCTCGTTTGGATTTCGAAGTTGCTCTGTTATCAACTTTTCAATATTTTGCATCTTTTTCTCCAGTGCAATGTTGAATTAGAACTTTTGGCTAAAACATCAATGTTGAATCTACAACTGCTGTGCTAAAAACAAATCATAAGTCTGTATGCAAAGGGTTGAGAAGCTTATTTAAAATAAGACAAATCACTTTACTGAAGTTAGCATTGCGAAAATGAAATAGATCGTAAAGAAATCAGGACATCAGGAAATTAGAAAAATAATCCAGAGCAAAGCAATAGGAAATCTCAAAATAAACCACGTACAAAGGAAATAGGTCGCAGACTTTTTATTATTGTACAGTTCTTTGACTTCGTTTGTAAGGTATAATATAGAATTTTGTGATTATGGCACTATAGGATAGTCCTTATTAGTTGTTGAGTTGAATTTCATTTCATTTAAATAAATCTTAAAACGTACTGAATCGCCGCAAACACCAACAAAAACACAGCTTTGTACATTTACTTTGCATTTGCAGTTTACAATTAACAATTTTTTTTACATTGATTGATTTACAATACAAAATAGCTAGGAGTTTGACACTGACAGTTGACACTTGACAGTCTGTCTGTGACAGTGACAATCACAGATGGTTAAAAAAATATAGTGAGTAGTGACAACTGACGGGCCGTGAAAGAGAGCGGTAAAATATAAATACAAAAGTGAGTTTTAGAAATGAATTTTAAATAGACGTGGTAGGCCTTTGATCGTGGCTCTTTTTCCTAAAAGATTGAGTACATACTGGAAAATGATTATTTCCATCTATACTGTCAAAGATTATTTCATTCTTAATTTCGTTTTAAATAAGCTTTTATTGTCTATGGAACCAACTTGCGACGTTGTTGGTTTGTTGGTACGTCTGTTTTAAGCAGAAAAAAAAGGAAATCCAATGGCATAAAAAAATACCAATTAATTTAGAAAATCTATGGACGTCTAACAGCTTGCCTCAAGTTTGTTTCTTTTGTATTAAAGACTTGTCGTATTTCCTATTAATTGTTTTGATTCTTTTCCTTATCACTTCAATATCAAAAATCTCAAAGACCTTTCAAGATATTACTTATATTATTCTGGTTTCAGAATAATGTCTTCGCCGGTAAATTGAATTTCACATATTAATTCAAAAATTTACGTTGCAAATTGTTTTGTTGTTGTATTGTATTATTTTTTTCTTCTGTTTAGGTGGAGGAAAGCGTGCGACGCAATAGTGAGAGCGAAAATGGTGAGGCAGAGACTACTGAACACGATCCGCACTTCGAGCCTATAGTATCACTGCCTCTGGTCGACGTTCATACTAACGAAGAAGATGAGGAAGAGTTGGTTAAAATCCGCGCACGGCTCTATCGGTATGACACTGGAGATCACGAATGGAAGGTTAGAACCAACGATTTTTTTTTTCATAATAAACAATACATTGGTTTTTGGTTTCTGTTGCCTATATTTGCCTTTTACGAGCTAATGGGTTCACAATGGGCTTTAATTACTACAAACGCAATGTAGAATTACTACAAATAAGCTAGCATCATTGGTAAAATCTGTAAAAGAAATATGTAATAAAATTTTTAGGTCTGCCTTTTATGTATAAGATTTTTGGAAAACCATCAATATATTTATCAATTATCATTATGAAACCACTACCTACCTCTGTAAAGTGGCTGAATTATGAAAATCACCTTAACGCTTCTGAAGAAATATATTGTAGGGCTTTGTATATACAGAGCAGACATTGCAAAAAGCTAACGCTTGTGAATGTAATCTTTTATAACAAGCTTCCTAAATCAGTTTAGGAACTGCAATGCTTAGGTTCTTATAAAGTATTTAATTTTACAGTATAGTTTTACTGCTGGTCTCCTCAATAACATGGGACTTAACTAGATCTGACAAGTTATTTTGTAATTTTACAGGAGCGTGGTACAGGTGATATAAAACTACTGCGCCACACCAAAAACAATACTGTAAGAGTTGTTATGCGTCGTGACAAGACACTGAAAGTATGTGCCAATCACTTCATAACACCAGACATTAGGATGAATGTACACTGTGGCTCGGACAAGGCATTCAACTGGTCTGTGTTTGCTGATTTTGCTGATGAAACAATGAAACAGGAATTGTTGGCCATTAAGTTTGGCAATCCACAAAGTGAGTAAAAATAATTTCTTTCAAGAATTTAACCTAATGTTGTAATTGTATAATAAACAAAGTTACAGCTGTTATAACCAGAATGGAAGATTGATAGGTCCTAGTCTAGATTTATGAATAGGCTACTTTTATACTGATATTTCTACTATACTGAAGCCATACTCGAGGAGTACTGTTTACTAACAAACAAATTAGAAATGAAGGTAGAAGACGCATAATCATTTCATAACTTATTTATTTCAAATTATGTATGATTTGTTTATGAAATATTATATGTATAAAATAACCATATCTGATTATTCTAAACTTATTAATCAAATTAATTTTCATTAATTTAAGAACAAGTTAATTATAATTATTATTAGGTGTGAAATGATTAGTTATTTATACCCTCATTTTTAATTTGTTTCTTGGTAAATCATACTCATCAAGAAAGGCATACAATGGAAGATTGATAGGTCCTAGTCTAGATTTGCAAATAGGCTACTTTTTTACTAATATTCCTACAAGAACAGTCTATGCAGTAATTTTATAAAGCACATGTAATAGATTACTTGTTCTACCCACTTACCTTCTTTTTTATTTCTGCTGCTAAGCAATATTACTCTGTTACTAATTCACTGCTATATAACAAAATAAATGAGACATTTTATTACATAACTTTTTGTTGAGTTACAGTTAACTTCAACTAATGTGTTAAATGTTGCAGTTGAACATTATAAATAATAATGAGACTTCACATAGATAAAAAGTGGAAAGTATAGCAGAACCTCACAGATTCACTCACATAGTTCCCGGTCCTGTGGGACTACAGGGATAAAATAAGCCTATGTTACTCTTTAAGTTTATTTTTACATACAAAAATACAAATCTTTTCTCTTTCTAATATTAGTATACATTGCAAACTAACTCTGACTGGTGTTCAATTCGTTTTCTAGATGCTGACCTGTGGAAAACCAAATTTGCCGAGGCCCAAGAGATTGTAAGGACCAAGTGCAGTATTTACACCCAAGAGCTGTCATCTGATTCTGACGAAGAGAGCAGTATTACACAAAGTGAGGAGACTGACACTCCAGAGCTAAAGAGCACTGACAAAACTCCTGATGAAAAATACTCTAAAACAGAGGTCACCGATGCAAAAGAGTCAGATGGTATAGTTTTACAACTGAAAGAACTCAAAGTGGAAAGTGAAAAATCTGAGTAAACAAAACAGTTTTACACATTTTATTGAATTAATGAATTCCATTTATTTTGTATAAAGATTTATAAGGTAAACTTGACATAAAATTTATAGTGTTTAGACTATGCAATAAAATATCCATGCAAACAATTATCAAAATACATATATAGTATAGTATATTTATAATGTTGGGTTATTGATATATTTCAAATGTTTTAACCCTTTTCGTAGGCAACCGTTTTATGATTTTCTATTAGACGACCTTCCCTTGACACTACTAGTAACTATCTAAACTATCCTTTATGAGAGATGAGCTCCAAATGTTTCTTCAGAGAGGTTATACTACTACTTATGTTGTATTTTAATAATTTCTTGTTGGTAAATTTTTTGCTATATTTTAGAAGATAGATTTAAGTTGCTGAATAAAAGAGTACTAAGATAGTACAAGGATGCATTTCAAACATGGGAAGTCTGGCAACCATTCATTTTTTAAAAGTTCATATATCATAATTATGCCTCTTTTGTAAATTAATGTTGTTGTTTTAAAAGTGCATTAATTAAGCAGTAAGCAACTCCCGCTACTGACTAACTAGTTCTAGGCCAGGTTCCCACTATGTTGGACCGGAAGTTTCGCCAGACCAATTTTGCCATTCACATAAAAAAAAGGCAAGCCAAGTTTGCCAAGACTGAAACAAGTCCAAATTCAATTATGGTTCATATTTTTAACACACCTTTATTAGCTTCACTTGTATCTAACTATGTATGTAAGAAAATCTTGTAATCTTAATTTGACCCACTTCTCGGTCTTGATTAGGATGAAATTTTGTACACGCTACACAAGTTCTGATGACCATACATGACTAGTTAAGAAACGTCATTACATATCCAATATGGCGGCCTCCCCAAGATGGCGGTCTGGCTCTTTGGAATCCACCCCCATGATATGGATAACAAAAGAAAAAGTTATCTGTCAGGAATATAATTCTCGCAAATCTGACGGTGAGGCGTAGTGGGCCTAAGCTGTCAGTATGCTGTTTGTCAAAGATATAATTATATATTTGATTAATGACAAGGTTACTAAGGCAACTTATTGATAGCCTGTAGTCTGAAAATATCTCTCAAGGTCTAAGTTATACACCAAGACTAATAAATGCGAGCTGCCACAGACAAACCTGTATGTATAATGGTTACATTACAGGCTAGGCGAATACTCCCAAAGTTTACTCTACCATAATATGTGGGACTTGTATATGCTTTATTGATTTTATGAGAGGTGAGACTAGGCTGTAAGATTATTGCCTAGGCCAGGTCATTTTACAGAAACTCTGTATACTGACAGATTACACTGCATTCTAGACAGTCTTGAATAGAAGCTACAAGGCTTATGTTGAATATATAATTTCGAATATTTTAAATCCTAATTTGTGTGTCGTATAATGTTACTTTTATTGTGTCTCTTAGTAAATGTTAAAGTGTATATAGTTAAGCATAAGGCCGAAAACTTTGTCAACATGCCACGACTTCTTGTAATACATTACATATCATTGATAATTTGTTTTCTTTTTTGTATCCCCCTGCCCATTACATGCTTTGGTTTTATTGAAATCATCTTCTTTTTGCCAATGGTATAAATTAAATATGCTGAAGTTTATTTTTAACCAACTTAAAAAAAAGAGGTTTCTTAATTCAACCATATATATTTTTATAATGAACTGATTTTGAATTATATTGAATAGAAGCCGATGTTATACTGAAAGTTAATGAACAGTGTTTTTAATCAATTATTTTGCCATTTGCGAAAAGAACCCCTAAGAATGACCATGTATGAAAAATTTAATTGTGGGAGAAATTAAGCAATAAATGTTACCCAGACTCCATGTGAATGTGATGTCACCCACCCACATTTTTGTTGGCACCTCATAACAGGTTAGAAGACATTTTTTTATTGTATTTTGTATGCTAATAATAGAACAATTTTGTAGAAGTAAATGTGATTATTATTTACTACATGGATGTTTTAGTGGTACTGCAGCATATCGTGATTACAAAGAAAATGTCTAAATGAAACACATTTTAATTAAAATTACACACTTTTATTGCAATCATCACTCATATTATGAGAATCATAAACCTATTAAATTAAATAACTACTCATATCAGATAAAACTTGCTTGTTGTAAAGTCAGACTTCAAATAAGAAAGTTGCATGTGCAATAAATTATATGGAATGTAACTCGTATATTATTAATATTTTGTTTTGGTTTTAATAACTTGCTTTAAATTTAGTATTTATACCCAATAATCATTGTGTGTATAAATGTAGCGTTTGTAACTGGCATAAAATAAATTATAATAATTTACACATTAATTTGTGACTTATCAGCCGCATTGCTATCACATCATTATATACTTTGGCAAAAACAATGAGTTGTGACTGTGACTATGGAATATAAGAATAGGTATATTATTTACTGGTAGTTTTGGAATTCAAAGAGAATATTTCATCTAATTCTAAAAGTCTAAAGGAAATCTATTAAATTGTCACACATTTTAAGTGTCACAAGTCATTCAAACTGCTTCATTAACAAAATATATTAATGTAACATTATATACAAATCTAAAAGTACCAAATATAATGGTAAAATAATAAAAATGAAAAAAAGTTGAGATGTTTTGTTAGTACACATTATGTTGTCAATGGTATTTTCAAAAGTAACTAATGTATATAAAATGTACACACATCAAATTGTGTGTGTAAGTTGAGCACAAAATTCATGCCTATTGCATCATTATTATATTTAAAAATTTTAATTTTAGGCACCCAAGTTGATTAGTGTATAGACAAATGCTATTGCTTATCATAGGGAACAAGACACAAGTGCTCATTAAATATTAATTTATTTATAGCTCATCTTTTTTATTTGAAGATGAAAAAGAAAATGACTGAAGAATATTGATTCTAGAAGCCAATTCTTTCTTCTTTTCATTTGAAATTTTGCCAGTCAGTAACTTATTAATTCTATTTATTTCTGTGCCAATAAATTCATCACCTTTTTCCAGAACCTTCTGCATTATTGTTTTGTAAATCTTTCCTGTAGCTGCATCCTAAAAAAATTAAATACATAATTTTAATAGTCAGTTTATATATTTTAATCAATACATATATGTAAAATAGAAGTGTCTGTCTGTGATTTCAATATAGTATTTTTTTTCAAGTGCTTATAGTTATTCGACCAAAAAACTAACAAGTTTTTTTTAAATTCTTGTTCGTCTGTGTTTCTGTTTGTCGGGGCTAATCTTTGGAACTGATTTTAATGGGACTTTCACTGGAATATAGAGGGTATCGAGCAATATAGAGGCTACTTTTTATCCTGAAAAAACCCATGGTTTCTGTGGGATTTGTGAATACCCTAATTTCACATGGCCATAGTTGCGGGCGTACTCTAGAATGTTTTTAAAAAAGGAGAATATTTCTAGTTTAATATGTAATGTTTCAATATTTGTTATCTGAAAACTGCTTTTTAAGGTTATGAGATATTAATGATTTAAGGTTTACTGCAATAGCCATTAAAGACAATTGGGCATTTTCATAAGAAAACAAATACTAAACTAACCAATGCAATAAAATTATTCAAGAGCAAATCATTTGAATATATTATATGAAAAAGCTATAAATTGGAAATTGTAGTTGTAAAGTATAAATTTTAATTATAAATTTGATTTGACCAATTACAAGTTTTTGTTAAGTACATACTTTAACCCTTAACAGTAATGGAAAGCGCTAAAGCTAATCTTAATGCTTGGTTTATTCAAATAATACATAAAAATGTTATTTATATATTGATAATTAAGTTAGTAAAATTACATAACGTGACGCCGCGTGGTTTTACCAGCCTGGTTCCCTTTCCCGTAGTAATACGGGGATAATATATAGCCTAAGGCTAAGGCTGAAAGAATTTTTCAAATCGGACTAGTAGTACCTAAGATTAGCGCACTCAATCAAACAAACAAACTCTTCAGCTTTATAATATTAGTATAGATTACCTGAGTATCCAATTTTTCTACAACATTCTCTGTTTCCTTTAAGATTTTCTCCCTTTCCTCTTTAGCGGAATTCTGAAACTTAATCGCTAGAGTATCCAGGTCCCTGATACAACCAGGCAGGCTTAAATATATTCCACTGTTATCGCGTACAAAACGTCGCAACTCTTCACTTGTGAAACCTTTGGTTTCGTCAAAACTAATTGGTTCATTCTTCCCTTTCAGAAATAGTTTTACTACTGGAAAGCTTTCCTTAGTGGCTCCGTACTTGAGGCCCAGTATTTCATTCTCCCTTTCGCCGTAATCTTTTATTCCTACTTCGGCGAACAGTAACTCGTCGAGTTCTTTTGCTTCCTGGGCAAGCGCTACAAAAGCGTCATGTTTGTCTCCAAAAGGAAATGCCACGTCGAATTTCACTAATGCAGCGTCGAATTTACTTACAATTTTATCGAAAGTATACTCACTTAATTCAACTGAACCCTTATCCGCCGAAACTATGTTCGAGGATAAGAATGTTATTACAAAACAAATTACTGTTATGTACGCTAGCATTATTGAATGGATCCGTAACCTATTTTCCGCCAAATAATTCCCTTTGCAGTAATGAATATAACAATATGTGAATATCAATAACACTGCGTGCGTTCTACACAATATTACTTGATTTTATTCTAGAATTTGTTTGATAGCGCCGTTTTATTGACTTTCGAGTTGACAGCCGGACGCCGGTAGATTTTGTTTTCTATTACACATAATTGTATTGTATTTCAGATTTCATTCCATTTCACGTTTAATTTTTCTATTCCATAATTTATACGTTTATTACCATGAAAAGTGAAAATGCTAATATCATATAATTACATACAGCTGTGTTCTTTAAATAATTCAATTTTTTATTACTTTTACCTTAATTTGCCTGTTTATGTCATTCTGTTGTTGTTACAATAAAAACCTGATCTTTGCGTTTAGAGAAACAGCCTGCTGATGATTTCAGATAATTGGTTGATATTGTAAATGACAACTACTTGGAATGTCGTTATTGGTTAGTACTGATTTGAGTAAGTGTAATAAAAATTGTTTTATTTTACAAAAACATTTCTCTGGCTTTATAAGGTACCACAGATTAAAGAATAGAGATAGAGCGCACGGAACACGACGGTGTCGTAGCCGTTCCAAATACAAAATTCAAGAACGAATACATTCTCGTGTAAAAAAGTTTGTATTAGCGGATGTCAAGGAGACACGTGTCTCATTTTTGTATGCATAGATGATACATTATATATTGAGTTTGTATGGGTTCACCAAGGATTTTGGGTTCACCACGCTGCTTGACTAATGCTGGATCATTTTTATTTTGTGTTAGGTATTTTATTATATTTTGTACGATTTTGTTCCTCTTCAGTCTTCAGTATATTAATCCGTTAACCACAATGCCCCTCCAAAAAAAAAAACCAATGCCACATTACGAATGAATTCAAACGAAACTTGGTTCGATTTGAGACCATATCACGAAGGTATAGGATACTTTTTGTCGCGAAAATAAAATCAGAAAGGGGTGAAATAGTGGTTGAAAGTTTACGTATGGAAAGTCATTAATTTTGAAGTAACATTTGTAAAAATTGGCAAGTATAAAATAAAATGTCGTTGGGTCTCAGAATACAGAAAACCACAAAATCAGTGGTTTTCTGTATTCTGAGCGTTGGGTATGTAATTTAACATTTAATATCTATACCTAACAGAAAAATAGTTTAAATAGAAGGGGGTAAAATACAAATAGTGAAAGTTTACATTGATTTCCACGTGAACAAAGACGCAGGCGTCCGCTAGTATTATAATATGTAGGCAAAAATCAATAACCAAAAATAAAGAAAGATGGTCTTCGAATTTACATTCTATTGTACCTAACACTTGTAAAATTATTTTTCAATTCAGTAAAAAATAAGCAGTGAAAATCTACTTACCTAGGAAAATAAAATTACGTTCTCAAGTGCTCAAGCCAATGATAATTTTATACTATAGATCGCTTACGTCACTACAAAATCACCGCAAAAAGTGTTCCGAATAATAGGCTACAACACAGAGGGCACGCATGCACAATTTTGTCTTTAATTCCATATATACATTTATGAATATATAGTTTTTACACTTCCTGAACACACAACTCGACATTGTAGACGATATTTAGGTATTATTTGTAGGTATAAATAACGTTCGTTGTTGACAACAACTAATATTGACTAGGCTATAAATTTCCTCTTTTTAGCGCCTCGTTTTTCCTGCGCTAGTAACACATCTAACAGTATTTAATATCAATGGCTCAAGCTATAAAACATATCATTGTTTTGAATTTCAATGTTTCAGAAATAGGAAATAGTAACGCATACTAAAATAAATTTATGTAAATTAAATTTTCTTTAAAATAATGATATTAATATTATATATTATAGAATTAATGATGATTAAAAATTATCTAACTTATGCGTCGTATTATGGTCGGCCTCTGATAGATGGAAGTAAATTTGGTAAGCACTGAGTTAACTCTCAACTATCCATAGTAATCGTCTACTATAGACTAGGTTATAATATACCTACCTGCATTATGTGATGATGGGATATGATGGGAATACTGCATTTTATCACTAAAGTAATTAATTAATTCAGTTTATATGATGGAAATCTCTAAGGTCCAAGTTGGAACGCGGTTGATTAAAAATTAGAAAATGCTTATACAGTCATGTTGAATAATAGTTTTACGCAGTGTTGCTCAACCCCACCAAGTGGAGTGACGACATCAAGCTAGTCACAGGGATTCACTAGATGCAGGCGGCTCAGGATAGTGATGTTTGGAAGTCCCTACTAAAGGCCTATGTCCTGCAGTGGACGTCCATCGTCTGTTATATGATTATATGATGATGAGGGAGGTTTGGCCTTCGACCGTTAACATGGCTGATAATAATACAGTAACCCAGATAGTTAGGTACTTACCTACTTCTCTAAATCCAGTATATCACCTGATATTTGGTGCCTGCTCTGCGTTGAAAGGTTTATTAGGTGATAAAGAATGATAACTCTCGATTGTGGCATTAGGTAAATATTTTATATTATATGTATCTTTTTTTAGGTAAATATTTTATATTATATGTATCTTTTTTCAGCATTTATTCAAGCGCCTTACGGTAAGATTATTATTTATTAAATATTAATTATCTAGTATCCCAGGGAAATACTATCACCGCGAAACATTTCGAATATTTCGCGGTAATAGCCTAATAGTCTTCTGCCTCTCTTACCGAGATCGATCTCCAACAAACATTGCACTTTCGAAATCATAATGCGTTTAAAGGAGTAAGTAATATTTTCGCAATAACACTTGATTTTACGGTGAAAGATACAATTGCCTGAGAGATCTTCATAATATTCGTCTCACAATCAAATTCGTGTGAAGTCTGCCAATACGAGTATGCTTTTCGTGGATTATTATGGCCAGAATCCATTATACAGCCCGTGCCCTGTATAGTTGAGGTCCGCGGTTCACTCGCGTAGATCCCATTTCTATTTGTTCCATCTATCTCTGTGCCAAGTTTCAATCAGATCGGTTCAGCCGTAAATACAAGGAGTAAACACCCATTTATTCATTCATATACACTTTCGTGTAATTAGTGGGATTCCAATTTAAAAAATATATATAATTTTACAGCTAACACAGTCAAGATACAAAAAGATACAGCGGTACAGGACGATATTGTAAGTGTACGGTGGCCCAGTGGTATCGTAAGATATTATGTGGACGAAAAAAGTTACGGTGAGGATTTTAAGCACATATTACTGAATTTCTAAATCGCATGAATTTGGCTAAGTATCAATGACGAAAGATGGAATTTAGATGAAGCCATCCCAAAGAAAAGGAAATTTAAATAGTGTGATACAAACTCCGGTCTCTCATATATCTAGAAACAGTAGAATAATGAATATGCATGGATTTTTAAACGTAACCCGGCGGGAATCAGCAAAGGTATCTACTAAAAACTAAAGACAAACAACACCTCCACGTCGTTTCACGTTTTGGAATGTTCTGTCTTCTTTTTTTCAAGTTGTAGCTCGCGCTTGACTACAATCATGCCTGATGAAAAGCAATGATGAGGTCTAAGATGGAGCGCGCTTGCTTAAAAGATGCCCATCGACTCTTGCATTGACGGTGTTTAAATTGTACGTGTCAGGAAACACAGACGCCGGAGAGCATGCCACATTCTTTTAAGTAAGAACATAGCTGTAGGGAAGTCCTTTATTATTTTATAGCCTATGCGAAACTGCCAAAAGCTTGTTGCACAACAAGCATAAAATTTTACTTTCCTCTTGAAAGTAAAATTTTATGTCTGGTAAGAAGGCTTGTTTCGCTTGTTGCACATAGGTAATAAAGAAGCCTGTTGAAGACGTAGAAATAGTTTTTTGAAAAACTTCGACAGACGGGTAGGAAATAAATGGTAAGTCTATCGGATTCTGAATTCCAGTCGAATCCATCATACTCAGCAATGCATGTACCTATAAAACAAGGCAAAAATACCATAAAAATCAATTGCCAATGCCAATACCTGTGTCTGTACCTAAAGTAGGTACTTGTATTATTAATGAATGCAGAAATCGAAGTTCTGTTCAGTGCTTATGCAGAAAAATAATGATTCTCTGTTTTTTTAATTTTTCATTGGAATCAGACGATACTTTCGACGTCCATTTAAAAACGGCGATTCAAATAATACAGCGAAGCTCGTGCATTAAATTTACGAGATTAAGTGAAAAGTCTACAGATAACATTACTTGGATTCACATTACAAATCCCGGAAAAGACCGGAAATGTATTCACGAACCAAGCTTTATGGATAGTGGAGAAATTGTAAGCGTATATATTTTCTCAGATTTAAGCTGTTATTCTAATGAAGATGTACCTAATCGTATAATATATGATAGGCCTATAATCACCAATATCATGTCTGCTTTGAATACTTTAAACAACCTCTTGGAACTGTAACATTTTTTCCCTACATCATTGAGCGCATATATTTACGATTCGGTACAAGTACGTCATCTAGGACAATTAAGCACTCTCTTGGGCCTCTATGCTGTGGGGGCTATGGGGGAAACACAAGCATTTCTACTTTTTAACAAGCAAAGCAATAAGCAAAGCGTCTTGCAGTGGTATCTTGGAAAAAATATGTAAACATATCACCCGAAAGCAACCAAAGACGACTGCTTTCAGAATAATGCAACAGAAGATAATTATATATCCTACATTCTTCAAGTTAAATTCAGTCATCTTAATGCTTTTTACACTAGCAGCTTTATTACGTTGTGCATAATCAAAACTCTTGGGAACCGAGTGTACACCACGACAGAGAGCATACGCTGCTTTCTTGTTGTAACGTAAATTCAGAAAGTGCTAACGGCTAACAACAAAATGCAGTTTGTCTCTACGTATATTATTGGGGCAGTAAATGATGCAATCGGCGAGTGCCGAACCTTAGCATAAGTGTGGTAAGAAAACAATTCTGAGTCTCCTGACATTGAGAGTGTTTTTTTTAAAATAGATCTCACAGAATTTCAGGCATCATTGTGAGATTTCTAAACCATTGGATTAGTTCCAAAAATTGATTATTCCATTTCTATATTAATTAATTTGTAAGCTTGTGGTTTAGAGATATTCGACATTATTTTTCTTTTTTAACTATCTAGGTAGAAGTTTATCTAGGTTCTAGATTCGACTGTGCGTTGATGTCAGTCAATCTAGTAGGTACTTGGTAAGTTTCTTCTTTTAATTAATACGTTAAGCTGCTGTTACTGGCGTTGAACCTTCCAGATATTAGTGTTTGGTTATGATTGTTTGAAGACAAACGAATTGTTGCACACACTACTACATGGGATCGGCGTCAAAGACGAGGTCACTCATCCGCATCGTGACAAATACATTAGAGTACTGTGGGATAACATTCAGCCCGGTATGAAATTTGCACTTTCTTCAGTAGTTTGATTTGGTACATTTGTATAACTGTACTGCAGTTACCGTCTCGTTAGGCAAGTCGCGGTAATTTTAGGTAAAATTGTTAACTTATAAGATTTCAAAGTAACAGGACTCTACCACCTAGGTATAACCATAGATTTTATAGCATATCTTAGGTGATACTTATGCAATTCAAATTATATGTACCAACCATCCGTTACCGTCTGCAAGTTGTTCATATTTTTATACACCACCCATAATATTTCACTATAATACTTTCGTAAACTTAAGGTTGTCTGGACGAGATTGTTATGAAGCGATAAGGCTTCCTTTTTGTATCTTACTTCTTATTTGATTGTTATATTGTTTGTTTCCTTGTTTTGTGGTGTACAAAGTGTTATAATCTATTATTTGAATTCACCAGCATACCGACATTTGTATCATAAGCAAGCAGAGATACAATCCAAGACTCTAGTTGAATACGATCCTTTGAGTGTGATGCAGTTTCACGATCGAGCTTTCAGCAAGAATGGACGTGCCACTATAGCACCTTTGGTAAATAAATATACCTATATGTATAGTTAAGTCGGTACTATTTGACATTTAAAATATCTGGAATTAGATAACTAGGTACACATTTACACTTTCGACTCTTGTTAGTGTAAGTCGTATCTCTACATAAACATAAATTTTGTGGCACTATGACCATAATAGTTGTAAGACTGTCCATTTGATCACTTCTGTGAGTGACTCAGTTCTCCGACACTGCATCTATTGTATTGTATGCACTCCTTTTTAAATAAAATTTGTGATAGGGCCTCCGACCGTGGCTTCGGCTGGGCATTCTAACCAAGCACATAAAACGTGCGGCCTTCGGCCGCGCGCTCAATTGTACACCAAGTTACGGCCGGGGGTTTGTGATAGGGTCTCCAACCGTGGCTTCGGCTGGGTATGTCACCCAAGCATATAAAAATCTGGTTTAGTAAATAACTTTTTAAATACAATCTATTTACCAAACCAAACGGTATTAAAAATAAATTTGTATGCAGAGGAAGTTATAATTGTTTCGTATTTCGCACAAACTAAAGATCAAATGTATTTATTACTTTACGATGAAACATATCATTTACATATTTCAGGAATCTGGTTTACTGATTTCCCCATCGGAAACATTGTCACAACTTGATAAAATGCGTTTAAATATGTATTTTGGCCACGAATGTAATAAAAGAAAAGTGTCTAACATATTACAAACATGTAAAAAATCATTGAAGTACGTAGAAAAAGATGACGAACCCGATGGAGAAGATGAAAAAGTTACAAGTAATGGTGATGAAAATGAAGGTGATCGAAATCCAAAGGTTGAAACAGCAAACGATGAAGACGTGAAGATAGTATCAGTAGAAACAATCACAAATCATCCGGGACATCGAGTAAAATTTGTTGAAGGTGAAATCATAGTTATAAGTGACGAAGTTAACGAGAAAGATGATGATAGACAATATGAAAATAAAGTAGAAGAACACACTGCACAATATGACGGTGAGCTAGAAGAAAAACGATCAGATGAAGTAGGCGAAGAAAAAACCGAACAGCATGAAACACGAGAAGAAGATGTTAGCCAAACCAAAGATAACAGTGAACAAAGAAAACTCGCATATAGTGAAAGTGATGCAGAAGAAAATAAAGAAAGCACCTATATTGAAAAGTCTACAGAAGAAGTCATAAATAAGGACACTGGAAGGACTGGTGAAAAAAAATTGAATTCTGCAAAGAAACAGCTTCATGAAAGTGTGTTTGGAAATAATGTCACAGACAATACAAGGAAGAACGTTAAAGAGGCAAATGAAACAAAAAATGGTAATGAAGATAGAAATACAGTTGGAGCTTATAATAAGTCATCAGAAAGTGATATTGAATCAAATATCACGAAAAATTTAGTTTAATGCAGTTTTACATTGGTATATAATGAAAATCGGTTCAATAAAATAAGCAATTCCATACATATGCTCTCTATAAACAAAAGAAATGAAAATAAATTAACAGTTAGATTTTTCACATTGACAATACTGAAAATTATGAATATGACTTTTATTAATTCAATTTATTTCATTTTATTTTCCTATAATTGAAATATTTTAAAAATGACATGCACTAAACAAAGTATAGGTATAGGTAGGATAAATAGCTATAAAATGTGGAAAATAAATAAATTTTTTTTTTATTTTTTGAGTTAAATAATTCGCGTATGCTGTTTTCTTTTTTCGCATTCAGCCGTATAAATTAGATTAATCTTTTGTACATCGGTCCAGCTCAGTCCTTGCCAGTGGCCCATTGCCCAGCCATCATTCTGAAACAAAAAGTAAAATCGTAAACGTATAATACGCGTATTTTTAATTGCGGACAGCAATTTATCCGCGTTTAACTTCCCGTTCCCGTGAAAATATTTGGAGAAATATGGGTTCATGTTACTTGGTGAATATGTAGCTTTCTATATGTAATAGTAGATTGTTATACAAGGAGCTAAAAAGACCCATTTTAAATGAGGTATTTTTAGGGGACGACCCGTAAGGTGAGGGCCGCTAAATAGAAACCAAGTTAACAATGGGTTTAGCCTCGGTGTTACACTATACTTTTCACTACGATTGCGAGAAAATATATAGAATAATTCAGTAAGTACAGTATTCTATGTTAGAATTATTTTTGCAGACGCAGCTCAATAAAAATAAAAAAAAAAGTTACGCATTCCACATTTCGGTGCAATTTCAAATTTTTGTTAAACAATCAGGGCCTTACATACGAGTATGTACTTGTACCCACCTATGATGATTTAATTTATGAATAAAACCTCCTTCGTTTTAGTTTTATTAGTAAAGAATAGTATAAATAGAGATAGTCTCAACTTAAAGCAAATAAATGAAAAAGTACAATGCATAACAGGGACAATTAATCTAATAATTAATTGTTATTTACGTAATTATCTACTATGTCTGAAAAACAAATAACTACGTTACGTGATAAAAATTCCAGCATGCATGCGTTGACGTATAAAGAATTTAAAGTTAACAAACATGTAATTTATAACGAGAAAGTTTGTAAGTTCGTGCTCATTGAAATATAATATTTATGAGTGAGTGCAAAGTAATCGTGAAAGTGCTAACGCTAACAGTTACGTGGGATCAAGTGTTTGAAATTGAATGAAATGAAAATCTCTGTTTTAATCCTTTTACGTGGCGTTGAAATGGGAGAATAGTTTACCCTGGATCCTAGGTTTAGGCACAAATAACCGTCTAAAGGCAAAAGGCACAAGTGCAGAAAAGATGAGGTTACGGTAACGGTAGTAAAATAAGATGAAAAGAAGCCAAGCGACCCTCTGTCGGATATGACTTTATACTTACCCAAATCGGATACATGATCTTTGTGATTCCGTCCTTTATTCGTAGCCAAGGATAGTGCATGACGCTCTGATAGTCATAGGCAAATCCTGCAGATGCGGCTGGAGGCAGCTTTGTTTTAACATCTTCAGATAATTCTGTTTCAAATACATAATAATGTTTTAGTATGGGGGTAACTTAGAGAAGTAAGAACTTATTTCCCTGGGAAATGGGGCGGGCCCTAATGTGGGACGCTACATGCGTCGACACATTAGCACCGTATCATATCAGGGAGACACAATCAAGACCGAATGAAACCGGTAAGTGGCTCAAGTATGCCTCTCTGACAGAGAGTTACATATTTGTACCTTTTGCCGTGGAGTCGCAGTGCCAAAAAATTTTACCGAATAATTTCACCGCGTCTAGTTGCCTCGACTGGTGACAGAAGGGCTGGCTCATTTTTTGCGCAAAGGATCAGCCTGGCTGTCCAGCGCGGAAATGCAGCCAGTATTCTTGCCACCATTCCACGTTGGCATGATTTGTATAGTTATTAGGATAAGTTAGCTTAAGTTCCATATTGTATTTTTTCTCAGGGTAACTTGTATTCGTGGTTTTTATAAATATTTTTATTAGAGTCGACTAAAATACTAAGCCCACGTTTATTAATAAAACAAACCTTCGAGTCCCACCAGGAACTTTTGCAAAACCCGCGGTGATTCCGTTGAGGTCCTATTAAAGAGCCTACGGCAATTATACAATCAGTAAGGGAAAAGAAAAGCTTAGGGTGCATTGATCTTGATATTCCTACAGGAATGGGAACTACAGGCATGTAAGCAGGGCACAGTTACTAACCTGGAGGGAGATTACTCCATTCAATGTGAAGAAAGTAATCCCTATCGTGCATGTTGTGTTGGTGGTCCAGCCCTAGCATGTGGACGAATACGTGGAGCAGATCATTCACAGAGTTGAAACAGTCTGCATTGATTGTCAGTTCCTGCACACAAATATCATTGAAGTAAAACTTTTGTGTGCACACTCGATTTGAAAAGCTGGTGAATGCGTGACGCGAGCATTAGTGTAATCGGGCAAGGCAAACAGACGTTGAGATTCAGGTCAGTGAAGATAGAAAGAGAGACAGTTACGGCGTTACGGATAGTGCAATCGGGCGATGCGAACGGACGTTGAGAGGGAGATATAGGTAAATAGAAAGAGACACAGTTACGTTTTGTATGTTACTGTAGGAGCTAGAGAGAGAAGCTTTACTTCAGTCATGTAGTTTAAAAACGCACAATCGTATTTTTATCGTAACCGAACCGAATTAATTGTTTCACAAGTAAATATAGAAAAATATTTAACATAGATCTGTGATCTCCACACTAGGATTCTCTGTATTGTGGTAATCACTTACTTTCACAGCTTAAAACAGAAGTTAGTTAAGCAGTCAATTAATTAAGTAAATTAATACCGTGACTGTGGCTGACAAAATTTCGTAATAAACATTTAATGGAAGAGCATCGACACACTCGTAGGATAGGTTTCGCTCTGTTCGTGCGTAGAACCTATCTTATCCTATATCAATGTGAATTAAATTTTCAAAGTGTAATCTAATAATAATTTAATTTAAATCTTTTTCAAAACTTAACAATTAATGTAGAGTGGCTATAGCAACTCTACACTCTCATTTCTATCTACATCTATACTAATATTATAAAGCTGAATAGTTTGTTTGATTGTTTGTTTGTTTGTTTGTTTGATTGAACGCGCTAATCTCAGGAACTACTGGTCCGATTTGAAAAATTCTTTCAGTGTTAGATAGCCCATTTATCGAGGAAGGCGATTATATATTATCCCCATATTCCTACAGCAACGGGAACCACGCGGGTGAAACCGCGCGGCGTCAGCTAGTATTTTATAAAGATTATTTTGTCTTATAAATGATATAGGATGACATGATCAGTATTATTTGCCTTGTTTCCATTTGGTCGTCCAGGGGTTGGGCACTGACATCCTGACTTTGTGGAGTGGACAAGCGTTAGCACATTTGCAGCATGTCTTCTAGCAGGCGACTCCGGTAAAACTGTCACATTATGTTTTGAAGGTGTTCTAACTGTTTATAGAAAAACTATTATTATAAAATATTCGAAATATGTATTAACAAGCTTATTATTACTTATTAGCACTTATTCTCATGCTCAAATATTAGTGTGGTTTCCAAACATATCCAATTGTTTTGAAATCTCTAGGGCGAATAGACGTGTTAAGTACAGGCACTTCATTTATAGTTAACTAGCGGATGCCCGCGACTTCGTCCGCGTGGAAATCAATGTAAACTTTCAACCCCTATTTCACCACCTTAGAAATTGAATTTTAAAAATCCTTGAATCACATTATATTTTGTATTTTTTTTTAAATGAATGACATTCCATACAAACTTTCAACCCCTATTAAACCCCCTAAATTTTTAATTTAGGGTCAAATGGTAGTACCCTATGGTTTGCTTTAAGGTTCTATTTACCATTATACCAAAATTCACCTTTATCAAATCAGCCGTTTAGCTGTGAAAAGGTAAAAGACAGATAGACTTACTTTCAACCCCTTTTGTCTTGCATTTAAATTGCGCAAATATACCCTACAAACTTAAAATCCACGTCTGCATTTTTAATTTTTCTTCTAGAACACAAACATATGTTATGTTTAAGTATTAATAATGTAAGTTGTACTAGTAATTACCATATCTACGTCTAGATTCACTGGATGTGTCTTCATCACCATTAGTTTTCATATAGCTCGGAGTGGTATCAGGTATTGCATTTGTAGTTGTTTCGCTTCCAATAAGAGTTTGGTTTTCTTTTTGTGGTTCGTTATTTGTTAAAATAGTATCATTTCCCTTATTAGATTCATGTTTTGTTTCTTTTTTAATAGACATTGCTTTACTATGAATTTCAGCAGCAGATCCGTTATCATCCAACTCATCTGGATCGGTTACATCCCTGAACTCTATACAAGTTTCTTTTTCAATATGATCAAAAACTGCTTTTATGTTTTCTCTTTCTTCGGCAGCTATAAAATTAAACTTTATTAATAAATTGCTATGTCAAAAACAAGATAAATAGAAACATATTAAGAAGAGGTCAGCGGCCTTACCACTAAGAAGGCAACCTTTGGTTTATTTTTTTTCATAAACCAAAGGTTGCCTGGAAGAAATCATTACTTTGGTTTACCTTTAGCTTAGGTTTTGTTTTCTGTATTTAATGAAAAATTGCAACTCAAAAACAATTAGACAAGGACATTCTGCTATTTTTTCACAATATTGTATTACACAATACCACGCGAAAATTGTATCTACGTGGGTAAGAAACATGAGAAACAACTAGATAAATGATAATGCTGAAATTGTACTTACAAAATTCTAATTTATCTTTTATTTGATAGTTAACAATTCCATATGGCCATATTCTATCTTTGAAATAATCTTCGATTTGTTCCGGTAGAACTTCTTCTGGCTGGGGTGTTTTTTTTACAACACTTGGACATGTTTTCAGTAAATAGTCTTTGTTGCGATCAACACATTCACGGCCGTAAATAATTCCTATTTTTTCTACATCCATTTCACTCAAAACATTGCGTTGACCAACTTTGTTATCAGACTATAAATGTATGTAATATACAACAATTAATTAATTAATTTACATAATTTTATAATGTATACTAATCTGTATGTGGTATTTTATTAAGTTTGAAACTAATTTTGTGTAATTCTATTTTCTCTGTGTTGTTCTTTACATCATTATCATTTCCCTTATCCCACTTATGTGGGGTCTAAAAAATATGTCAGTCTTTGGTTTTGAAATATTTTTAATGGTTTTGGCTTGTGATTTTACGAAGTCAACCCTCCTTGAGAATTCTCAGTTAGGTGTGTTGTTCTTTACGTTCGATTTTAAGAAAGCAATGGTACATCCATTGCTTTATTTAAATCAACCTTTTTTTTCTAGACTTTAAATTAAGCAATTTAACCTTAGAAACTACAGAAAAAACAGTTGTATAATTTCGGAATTTAGTCCTACTAAAACTATGAAAAATCGCATTTTGTATTCGTACACTGTTTACTTCATTTCACAAGTAGGTAGTTATTTTATAGTAAGTAATACGAGTATATTATGGTAAATTTCATATAATAAGATTAACTTTCAAGCTATAATAATAATAATTTTGATTCTCACTTACGTTTGTCATGACAGTTATTTGGCCATTTTTGGAAAATGCCCGTGGCGGATAATGTAAGACACTGGCGTAATCATATGGAAGATTCAATAATCGATCACCATGTCTTGCTTCGAAATATTTTTTATATCCTTTAAAAGTGATTAATAATAATTAATGACAAAATATCGAAGTGAACAATATTGTACCTATTACACTTAAATGATTCAAATAGGTATAATGTTAATAAAGAAAATAGAAGTTTAAATTTGCTCTACCAGGCTTGATGTTATCCCATAGAATTGTAATGTAGCGATCTCTATCGGAGCGCGTATGTTCATGGGAAAAGCCAAGGACATGCATAATTTCATGTGCTATCTCCCCCTGTGATAAGCAATCGTAGCCAAGAACCACCATCTGATACAAAGAAAACAGGAGTTAAATTCGCTACGAGTAACTAAATATAAGAAGTTGTAAGGCGGTTGTGGAAGCTTTTTCATATTTCCTTTTCCAAAATTGTCTGTAAATTTTAGTATTTTATGTGGTATAGGGTAGAGACATGTCATACTTTACCTGAACACCAGTGTTAGGTTTGCGTTCATTGCTATGAACACATTGCTTTACACCCGAAGGATTAGTTATATAAAGCCACTCGACATTTTGCAATGATTGTTCATCTACTGGTTTTTCTCGAAGACGTTGCAGCCTGATGCAGGTTACTTTTTCAATATAGTCAAAAGCTTTTATTATGATGTCGGAGATAAGAGAATCTGCAAAATTGTTTCAATACACATGTCAATCATCATCATCATCATATCATCAGCCGATAGACGTCCACTACAGGACATAGGCTATTTGTAGGGACTTCCAAACATCACGATCCTGAGCTGCCTGCATCCAGCGAATCCCCGCGACCCGCTTGATGACGTCAGTCCACCTGGTGGGGGGTCGACCAAAACTGCGATTACTAGTGCGGGGTTGCCATTCTAGCAACTTGGGAACCCAACGTCCATTGTCGCTTCAGCTTCGCGACACATTGAGCTATGTCGGTGACTTTCTCATATCAGATTCGATCACTCAGAGCTACTCCGAGCATAGTTAGTTCCATCGCCCGCTGTGTGACTCTGAGCCTTCTTATGAGGTCGTTAGCGACCAAGTCTCGGAAAGATAGGTCTGGCATCAGGCACTGTTCGAAGACTTTTGTCTTCAGGCACTAAGGAATTTTGGACGAAAAGATGTCGCGAAATTTCCAGATTGCGGCCCAGCCACTAGGATTCGATTTACGATTAACTATAGCTGGGTGGAGCGATACATGAGCATTACACATTATTTTCGTTTTGGCCATGTTCATTTTCAGGCCCACCTGTTGAGAAACCCTGCTGTAGTTGTATTAGTGTATGTGTATTATACACAACACTAAAACATATACATGTGTTTTTGTCTGTATGTCTGTTTGTCCTGGAGTTGGAGTGGCAGGACCGGTTTGAATTAGACTTTCACTGGTAGATTATGTTCTCGCGAGATTTAGAAAAAACTTAATTTCACTTGCAGTTGCAGTCAAAGGCATCCGCTACTATGTCATAGAACTAAATATATTGATCCTGAATTCAGATATAACTCGCAACTAATTATTATTATTTGTACTTGCCATATGTATTAGAATCAATGTAGTAAGGCAAGATTCCATGTTTCCATTTCTTGATCCATGGTATCTTAACGTCATCAACTTTTGAGCTTTCTTCTGGTGTTGACGTATCTTCAGCACTGAGTGGACCAAAAAGTTCAGCCGGTCCAAAATTAAATCTTCGATGGAGATTACTTTTAATTACCTACAAAATTAGTAATTTGATGTTTTTATTAACAAATGTCAATTACCGCCCGCGTGGGAACTACGTTCCCGTGAGAATAATTTATTTTTATTTATTTAATACTCTTTATTTGTACACCACAATAATTAAAAAAAACAAGCTAAACAAAAGTAGAATACAAATGGCGGCCTTATCGCTTAGAAGCGATCTCTTCCAGGTAACCTTAAAATCATCATTATCAAGCCATATTCGACTCACTGCTTAGCTCGAGTTTGAGACACAAGGGTTAAATATAGCCTTAATGACACTCACAAATGACGTGGCTTTCTACGAGGTTGTAAAAGAATTTTCAAAATCGGTACAGTAGATCTAGAAATTACCCCTACAATACCACAAACTTTACCTCTTTATAATATTAGTAAAGATTTAAATTTTTACCTTGGTAGTGTTTTTAACATTCCTCTGTCTATATGTAATTTGATTGCCATTTTCTTCTAAATCATCGTATAACTGGTCAACAATATTTTCAACTCTCATTATATCTTGTTGTCTCAAAACTGGGTTATCAATTGTGTTAGAATCAACGTCTCTCTTTAATCGCTGCTTTGATGGTGACATATTATTCATGTTAGATGTTTTATGTCTATTGTTTTCTTCGTTGAATAGCCTACATATTTCCAAAGTGTCTTGTCGTCTTTTTTCAATTAATTTGCTGTTAACTGATAAAATATATTATAGTACAAATAATTTATTTTGTACTAGCGGCTGCCCGCGACTTCGTCCACCCTTAGACCTCTTTAATCCAGGCCTTACAGTAGAGTCGCTGTAAAAATGTAGTAACTTCTCCCGTTTTCCCAACATTTCTCTTCACTGCTCTGCTCCTATTGATCGTAGCGTGATGAAAAGTATACTATAACCTGCCCAGGAGTATGAAGAATAATTGTACCAAGTTACGTTAAAATCCGTCGAGTAGTTTTTGTTTCTATAACGAGCATACATACAGACAGACAAACAGACAAAAAATTTACTGATTGCATTTTTGGCATCAGTATCGATCACTAATCACCCCCTGATAGTTATTTTGGAAATATATTTCATGTACAGAATTGACCTCTCTACAGATTTATTATAAGTATAGGTGTCATCAAACATTAATAAAAATGTTTACCTTTTTTAACACTCAAAGAAGGAATTACACAGCTAGCTATTAGAAAATTATAATATAAAACCGACGATATGAAAACAAATTTGGAAAATAGAATGAAAACCATTCTATTCAACTCAAAATGAAAATTTAAAAACGAAATATATTTTCAATTGTAATAAATGTTATCGGGAAAAACTGTGAAACTATATGTAATATGTATAGCGCAATTTATTGCAGCGTTAACATAATGTGGTATGTTTACTTAACTTTTATTGTTTGCCATAATATGAGTATAAAATCAAACAAAAACAATAATAAAACATAGAGGTACAAAGGTAAGGTAAAGATATCACAGAAATGTGTTAAAATGTTGTTTAAATAACGTAATACACCAGTGGCACATCGAACTTACAATCAACAGTATGTTACTTCTAAGTAGGTACAGTAACTTAAAGTGTTAATGACTACTGTTTTTTTTTATTCTTTACAAGTTAGCCCTTGACTACAATCTCACCTGATAAGTGATGATGTAATCTAAGATAGAAGCGGGCTAACTTGTTAGGAGGAGGATGAAAAACCACACTCCTTTCGATTTCTACACGACCTCGTACCGGAACGCTAAATCGCTTGGCGGTACGTCTTCTTCGGTAGGGTGGTAACTAGCCACGGCCGAAGCCTCCCACCAGCTAGACCTGGACCAATTAAGAAAGCCTCAATCGGCCCAGCCGGCGATCGAACCCAGCACCTCCGTCATTAATCATCCATTGCGCATACCACTGCGCCACGGAGGCCGTCTAAGGTGTTAGTAGGCGATAGAATTTTAGTAGCAGAGAAGACTGAATTTTTAGATTTTCACTTTTTGGTAAGATGGACAGAATGCTGTTTGGAAGTGAGGAGATTTATTTTACGAACAACATCGTTGTTTAATTATAATTTTATTCATCATTATCAACCCATATTCGGCTCACTGCTGAGCTCGAGTCTCCTCTCAGAATGAGAGGGGTTAGGCCAATAGTCCACCACGCTGCGAATGCGAACAATGCGCACAATGCGAATTGGCAGACTTCACACACGCAGAGAATTAAATAAATTCTCTGGTATGCATCCTTACTAGCGGTACCGATTTCAATGAAATAAAGGTGCACGTTATCAAGCTAAGCTTTTTTCTCTAAAAGTAGTTTCTGAGCTTAAAACTTATACAGGCAGAGGCATGTGTTTCAAGTATCTTCTGTTGAGTTTATAAACTGCCGTTGACATCAAATTCCATCAAAACCGTCCAGCCGCTTTTGCGTTATTACTAGGTAATAAATATGGAAACATTTAAGTATTGAAACATTCTTAAATTTTTTAACGACCTCCGTGGCGCAGTGGTTTGCGCGGTGGATTTACAAGACGGAGGTCCTGAGTTCAATTCCCGGTTGGGCCGATTGTGGATTTCTTAATTGGTCCAGGTCTGGCTGGTGGGGGGCTTCGGCCGTGGCTAGTTACCACCCTACCAATAAAGACGTTCCGTCAAGCGATTTAGCGTTCCGGTATGTCGTGTAGAAACAGAAAGGGGTGTGGATTTTCATCCTCCTCCTAACAAGTTAGCCTTTCATCTTAGATTGCATCATCACTTACCATTGAGATTATAGTCAAGGGCTAACTTGTAAAGAATAAAAAAAAATATTATGGCTTCGACAGAACAACATTTCAAATGGAAGATAATAAACTTCCACTACAAGTGTCGATAACTAGTTCCCCAAGTAATTATATCTCCTCCAAAGAATGAGCTGTCAACAAATCGGCAATGGCATATTTTACGCAAATCGCTGTCGCAGAGGTTTTGAACTTGTGACCTCCATTGTCCACTGAAGTAGGTAGATACGAAGAAGTCCACCGTCCATACCTGTGCCGATTCGCGGATTCAAACTTAGAAAGGTTTTATTCTGGCAAGAAATTATACAAGGTTGTTGAGGAACAGTTGTGTTCTGTGCGCTGTCGGTCGCGCACGCCTCTCGATCGTTCACGTTGGATCAAGTGAAACTCCAATTTTCCCGTTAGTGCACCCGTTTGCTGCATTGGAAAGGATTTTTTGAGTGAGCATACTCATAATATTTCATATTATTTATACAACAGTCGTTATATTAGCAGTTAGTAGCTTTTTCGATTGACCTAAAGCTCTAGTAAACTCATACGCATGTACACGGTCCAAGATTTAAGACATGATATTTGATGGGTTAAATGAATTTCTTCTATTTCTTCATTTAATTAGTTCCGTATCCCTGTTATCATTATTCAACATATAAAGCATGTTAGGTAATTACACGTGATTAGTTTTGTTTTTAACTTTGCAAGCATTTTCATAATTTGCTGGATAAACAAATCGTTTGGCATCCAGTGTATAATTAATCAAGTCTTCAAGAGATTATTCATCGAACTGCGTTAATTTTCATCATGGTACACGGAAGCATTTACATTTAATTAATATAATTACATTATTTATATCATGTAATTAAATATATTATATTAGTTAGATTTATATCGATTTTTGCATTAGGTTTTACATACTGGCGAAGCTAGGTTATAAATATGGAAACATAGTAGCAAGTAGGCCATAGGTATTTAATCTATCTTAGCCCATTGAGAAACTTGTTTTACTTGCGGATTTGTAAGTGGATCACATTATGCATCTTTAAGGCCTAGTTCGGACTACTTTAGTATTTTAGTCGAGTATGAACGATTTTTGGGCGGTAAATCCAAAAATTGTCCGCACTCGACTAAAATACTAAAGTAGTCCGAACTAGGCCTTACATTGGTTCTGCTATAGATTTAGCTTTTTTAGCTTTTGATATATACATATATCAAAAGGAAATAGCTGATGAAATATATAGATTAGACTAATAGAAACCCAATTAAACTTTGCCACAATTTTAATCTGTCAAATTGTTTATATATATCAGACAAGTCCTTACAGCTGGCCTATTTACTAATTTGGTCTTTATTATCTATAAAAATAAACATCATATCAACTGAGATATGTCATCTACCTAATGTATGTTATCCACGAAGGGCTGTCAGTATAGCTTGGCGAGTTCGTTTGTAAAACTCCCGATGGTCCGAGCGGGTCGGTGGGGGGGGGGGGGGGGGCGTGTAGCGACGAATGAAAAATCCACGACTGATGCACCTCACTTCCCCGCAGTCTTTCCCCCCGTCGACCGCATATCATGGGAGTGTTATCAACGAACTTGCCAAGCTATAGGTACATACAATTATAAATAAGTAGTTGGTCTAGCTTATGTGAAGCTGGCTGGGTTGCGGTGCTTTATGAAATGTCCCCTTCAGTTCCTCAGTCATCAGGCGATGAGTCGAGGCACCGTGGGGTTTTAATCGGTTGAAGTCTGACATAACCTTCTTGCCTCCCTTGGCGAGAAGGTATCCATGAGGATTTCCCCACTTTAAAAAAAAGGCAGTCATGTGAAAGTACAAACATGGAATAACATTTTTAAAGTCTGGGCAGCGGTAGACTAACAGTGGAATTCATAGACGTTGTGGGGGTGCCCCCAGGGCATCGTTCACCCGCTGAGTGTCGAATTTAAACTCTATGACTTTGAGAATTTGACACTCAGCGGGTGAATGGTCCTCTGTTGGTGTCCCTGTAACGTCTATGAATTGCATTGTTAGTGTTCTCAGATCAAAGACGTACCTGCTCAAATCGCCTTTATCTTTTAATTCTCATCTAATATTATTTTGTAAATAAACTTACCCCTTTATTGCTCATAGCTGTCGCTCTACTTCGCGACAGTTGTACTTTTCTAACTGAATCTTACAAAGAAATGTGGTAATTCTGTCTTTCTGTAGTAGGCAATTAAAGAGTAGTTTTTTTCTGACCTTATTTTTATAAATATCTCTAAATCTGCTGTAGGTAGCAAAGAAATTTATTGATGTAAGGTACTTGTATATTACGAGGTAGCTACCTTTATAAATTATAGTAATGTTTATGTGCAAAAATTAGATGGGAAATAAAAATGATTTTAGCTCTCAAATAAAAAAATAAATATAATGGATTTGTTCCCTTACAAAATTAATAAAACAGTTGTTTTTGAATTTTTATGTATAAAATACTTCTGCAGACGTGCCTAGGTATAATTATGAAATTATGTTTTTAATACCCACTTCACGATCGTGTTCTTAATGCATAATACTTACTCGTATGTAACCAGGTAACATAATCTGGATACGTTACTGTTATGTCTATATACCTACCTACCTAACTGCACATTATTTGCTGGTGTGTATAAAACGTAATTAAAGTTAACTGCTTAGATGTTGCAGGTCGAAGATTCAATAATTACCTAAGTAGAGTACCTACCTTTAGTCTATATATCTTACCTATAACTCGAATGAAGGTCGTTGTAAATTGCAACCTTTTTACTATTTAACTAAATATCTATTGGTCCATGAATGGTTTTATCCAAGTTTTAAAATGGAAGAAATTTTTTTTATCACTCCAGAGTCCACTACAACTACGAACGTATTTTTTATTGATAGAACTTAAAGAAAATATAGAGTCGCATTGTCGGATTTGTAAAAACAATGTACTTTAATACTTTCCACGTATACGGTATACATAAACAACGGTAGGGACGCTTGACTCTTAATATAATTAGCAATTTATGGTGCTGCATGACTATTCTCTAACGATGTTTTGTATAACTCACAAGTGCGAGTTTCGAATTCACCGCTATCTATCCCATTCTACAGTATCGCGTTAAACAGAGAGAGATAGAGGTAAATTGGAAACTCGCACTTGCGAGTTTTAAACATATCGTTACAGAATACTTGAGCATTTACTTGTAATGAGCATTCGTGCGAATGTTACATCAGAGAAAAACACGAGAACATTTTAGCGTTCTATCGAGCTTTCTGGCGAGCATTCTAGCGAGCAGATTGGCTTGGAGCTTTTTGCCGAGCCAAGCTTCTGTCATCGTTTTGACGAGCATCGAATAGAGCGCAGAATTCTCAAGATGTTCGTAGCAATATTTGGCTCTATGCTTGGCTCGGCTCGTTGTTCAGTTCGACAAATATAAAAACAGCGAATGCTCGGTGTTCTGTTACAAGTGAAGTGCTCAATTCTATCAGCACCTATATACTTTAACATTTAACAAACGGATCCCTGAATCTAAAAGTGTTTGATAGACATGCTTTATAGAAACCTATGCAACAATCGCAGAGATAAACGAGGAAAATAAATCATTCCCAGTACACATTTGGGAGAGATAGGTGCCCTAAACAATACTAATTTTACGGATAGGTATGGCGAAACTATAAGGTGGTTGTGGTCTGCGGAACCCTAATCTTCTTACCCTACCCTAGTCTTAGTTAAATTAAAGCGTTTTATTTGAGGATGAAAAACCCTTAAAGATTAACAGCATTCTGGTTCATGGGCGGTCACCATTCCGTAACATTAAATGTCCAGCATGCTTGTACTTAGATATATCAGCTATAAAAATCAGCGACAAAAAGATAATAGGTCTTATAATTTGGCCATCAGGTTTTGCCAGTTACCTAAAGTTAAGTTAAGTTACCTAAAAACGGTTTTATAGTTCCTATACTTGTTACTTAGTTTACGTTTGTGTAAGTAGATATGTTGTACTTGTTTTAGATTAATTAATTTGGTATAGGTATTAGGTGCCTATGCTTACACAGTTTCTCATCTTACTCGTAGATGCATCATGCATGCATGATGAGTGTGCCATTTTGTAACAGGTTACGTATAACAGGTTAATCCGGATTTTGTACCTATATATCATTGCAGATTATTGTTGTACTCATTTATATCGCATAACTCGACACACTAACTGCCACATTTGTACCAGTAGTAAATACATTAGTTTATTAACTGATTACAAAAATCCTTTCACCAATGAAAAACTACATTATCAGCGAATAACATAGGCTATATTTATCCACGTATTCTCTGTATACATCGTGAGGAAACCTGCATCTGAGAATTTTCTTAATTCTCTGCGTGTGTGTCTGCCAATCCGCATTGGGCCAGCTTGGTGGACTATTGGCCTAGTCCCTCTCATTCTGAGAGGAGACTCATGCTCAGCAGTGAGCCGAATATCGATTAATTTCTTCACGATGTTTTTTACGTAGAGACTCGTGATATTTAATTTCTTAAAATGCACACAACTAAAAGTTGGTGGTGCATGCTCCGGACCGGTATCGAACTCACACCCTCCGTAATCGGGGGCAGAGGTCGTATCCACTGGGCTATCACCAGTTCTTTATTAAGTTCTTTATTGTATTCTTTCTCAATAAAAAGAAAAGGTAAAAAATATTAGTTAAGCATTTCGGCTCGTGAGCTGTGATAGCCCAGTGGATATGACCTCTGCCTCCGATTCCGGAGGGTGTGGGTTCGAATCCGGTCCGGGGCATGCACCTCCAACTTTTCAGTTGTGTGCATTTTAAGAAATTAAATATCACGTGTCTCAATCGGTGAAGGAAAACATCGTGAGGAAACCTGCATACGAGAGAATTATCTCAATTCTCTGCGTGTGTGAAGTCTGCCAATCCGCATTGGGCCAGCGTGGTGGACTATTGGCCTAACCCCTCTCATTCTGAGAGGAGACTCGAGCTCAGCAGTGAGCCGAATATGGGTTGATGACGTATTTCGGCTCGTATAAGTGGACTCGTGAACACCTTGAAGTTATGGAAAACACTCCCGAGCACCCTGTAGTGCTATTTTCTTGTCTTGTCTTTAGTTTTAAGCGTAACAGAAAAATGAATAACTGTGTTGCATCAGAGATGAATTCGAAGCTACCAAACACGATGTAAACACGGAAACACATTCGTGAATCGGCGCGGTTTGGTGTTGGGCAGGTACTCGCACGTACCTGTTACGTGCCGGTTACGTGACGGATGACTGCTGGCAGCGGTCACGCCAACAACGTAACTAGGCTAGTAAATAATATCAAACTTGTTTACTGTGCCGACGCCTCGCGGTTTCACCTGTGTTTCTGTTTAGAGATATTTTTTTTTTTCAATCAATCAATCAATTTATTTCTTTGCAGATACATGCATTATTTATACAGGTGGTCGGTAGATGTAGATGGTAAATGTATCTTGCCAATTAGGCATGCAAATTATTTATTAAGTATTTAATGATTCAAATGATTAAATATAAATTAAATTATTATTGTTAATTATTATATATTAAATTCAAATCATTTAATTTTTCAAAATCGGTGCAGTAGATCTAGAGATTACTACACAGTGGAGTGCACTTCAAACATGCATTAAAGCACTGCATACCCTAACAAATTATTTGGTAATGCTTATCCGATGCACATTTTCCCAGTTTGATTACATTGTCTTACGTGTGCATGTACCCTGATCTACAACCAGTGGCGTGCACATCATATATGCATTAAAGTACTGCATACCCTAACATATGTTTTTCTTTCTGCTTATCAAATGCCATTTTCCCAGTTTGATTAATTTTTCCTACTAGTGCATACACTGACAGACAACCTTATGCACGCCATTGTATACAACCTTATGGACGCCTCGCTACAATACTTTCGCTTTTTATAATATTAGTAATGATTTAGATGAAATTATCTCACGCTTGACCACGATCTCATCAGTTAGTACATAATATGATGTATAGAACTTAGAATGATATTATTTTTCGATTTTTAGTTTATTTTGTGTTTAAAGTCGGTTGAATTTTTTTTATTAACATTTTTTATTTTAATTTTTAACAATGGTAACATAAAAATATAATACAAAACACTATTAAAAATAAACCATTCCGCTGCGGGACATTTGAGTGCCCAAGCAACCGGTGGTCAGGGCTCCAGAGTGAGGAACCCCCTCACAATACGCGCCTTCTCAAGAATCACTGCCTTCTGTATCCGACTCTTTATTTAAGATGTTGGTCGAAGATTTTCGGACTATCGGAACAATAATAGTTGACTCAATATTCCACATGACGGTAATCTCGTGAGCAAGGTCCAAGTATATTTTACAAATTTATTATTATTAAATATAAAAACATTTGGTTTCTCTCTTAATATAATCACCATCTTCATCAACCCATATTCAACTCACGGCTGAGCACAAGTCTCGTAATTATTATTATCTATTTTAATTTATTGTATTACCCTACTTTTAGAAGATTAACATGTGTTTGGATCTCACAAGATAAATATTATACCGTTTTGCAGAACGGAACTTGGACACGAAACAGGTTTACTTGACCAAACGAAGCTGTTTTCTTATGAGAAATTATCACACTAGTATCCAAGCAATGTGAATAAAGTTACAACAGGTTCCTATGTAATGTACCTTGTCTATAGACCTATTATAGAAGCTGGACTGGCAACCCAGAACTAAAATTGTGACGTAGATTATACACATTTAAAAGACATGGATAACGTCTTATTTTTTTATTTTTTTGGAAGTCCACGCAAGAGGCCTATGTCCAGCAGTGGACGTCCATCGGCTGATAATGATGATGATGATGTTTGAATTGTAATTTAAACTTATTTTATTTGAATTTAATAAGCAATTGCAAATCTTGCGAATGCAATGAGTATTGTGCTTACTGCTTCCTTCGCTGATAAGGCTTATCGTATCAGTGCCCTTCCTGAGTTATTGGAATTTTATAAAAATAATATAATATTGTTTGTAAGTATTCGTAATTACTTCTAGTAAGTAGTCACTGTATTACCCCTTCGCAGAATCGGTCTATTAGATATTTTAGTCACTGGTGTACATCGATCTATTACACCGATCGAGCAATGATGTAGCAGATGTATATACTATAATTTTAACATCTTCTAGGCAATAGTGAATAGCCGACTCCTAAGCAATTCTTGCTTTTTTTTATTCTTTACAAGTTTGCCCTTGACTATATTCTCATCTGATGGTACGTGATGATGGAATCTAAGATGGAAGCGAGCTAACTTGTTAGGAGGAGGCTGAAAATCCACACTCCTTTCGGTTTCTACACGGCATCGTACCGGAACGCTAAATCGCTTGTCGGTACGTCTTTGCCGGTAGGGTGGTAACTAGACACGGCCGAAGCTCAAAAACTCTTGCAAGCGCGCTCCAAACAAGACCTCATCACTGCTTTTCATCAGCATGCTTGCCAAACACAAGCCAATTTTCATCACATTTCATTTTCATCAATTTTCATTACATTTAAAATAATTTTCCAAAGTACCAAAATATTACGCTTTTAAACAACTGAATAACAAATACAAATTGTCGTGTTTATGAACACGCGGGAAAGGCGAAAGGGATTTTATTATTGCATAAAACTTATAACTTTCTTTATATTAAAACTTATAACGTTCCGTAGTACAAAATTTCTACGTTAACTATTAACTTACGACAATATTTAAATGACGATCGAATTCAGTGTTCCCGACACCAGTGATGAGAAATATAGACAAAATTTCATCCAATGGCGTCAGAGTTGTCCTAGTCCCATCTCTCTCGTACCAACGCAATGAAAGAGATAGCGGTATTTCCGGTTGCGTCGCCATTGGTTGAATTTTGTCTGTTCCTCTTCACAAGATTATCTCGTTGGTCACACGCCACACGGACAGTTTGGGTTTTTACATCATTATTATTATACTTTAACAGCCCACGCAGGAGCTATAATCCTACTTCATTATAAAAGTAGAAGGGAGGGAAGAGGGAAGGCAGCTTACACCTTCCACACTGATCCATTTCGAATTGGCGAGCTCAGAGTGTTTGACTCTATTATCATCTCTATCAGTTAATGATAATGAATGGGACCGACGTCAATGCGCTCTCAGAGGCACGGCGGTTTAACATCATCGACTTCGTAACCATAGTCTTACAATTTTAATACCTACTGAAAAATGTTTGGAAATAGGAAACGCTCAGTATTTCATAGCTCGACTCAGAAATCGAACCCAGGACCTAGTGTTTCAAAGTATTATAGGCTGAGCACTAAAAACCAGTGAGGCTGTCATCGGATGTTTAATTTCATGGAACTAATGACCGATACGCAGTAAGGTAGGTAACACGTGCTACGTTTCGTTTGGCACAAAAACTAAACGTTTTTCTATTGTATTTTAATTATTTCGGTATCATTATCATTAAGCATGAAATTAAATACATTAGGAAATTGGTGGTAAAAAAATAAGGAAAAAATACAGAAAATATTAACATTTTCTGTATTTTTTCCTTATTTTATTATAGAACTAGCGGACGCCCGCGACTTCGTCCGCGTGAAAGTCGTTGTAACCTTTCAACTACCCCTATCCTACCCTACCCTACCTCTACCCTACCCCTACCCTACCGTATCCCAACCCTACCCCTACCCTACCCTACCACTACCCTACCCCTACCCTACCCCTACCCTACCACTCCCCTACCCCTACCCTACACTACCCCTACCCAACCCCTACTCTACCCCTACCCTACCCCTACTCTACTCATTAAGGCTGCACTTCTTTATTTATTCCTCCCACCGCGAGTCGGGTCGAGCGCTGCAACCGTTACACAAATATAATCCTTAAAGCATGAATTAGTATTCACGCGCAATGGTTTGGTGTTTCTTTACCGATTTTTATGATTCTTTTTTTATTGAATAGGTAATAATGTTAACTTTCTTATTAGGGATGAGTGATGAGTGTTATAAACATAAGAGTAGACAAATATAATGAGAAAGCTCCGAACTGCTAAGCTATCGGGAGTTACACGTGTTATTGTGAGTCAACCATAAAAGATAGACATATATATGCTGTTGTGTTTTTATAGATAATTTTAAGGAGAACATTTCCGTCATACATGATTTCTATGTAGCTTTAACCATTAAGGCTGTACACGCGATGTAAGCTTAAAAAATTGTGTAACTTCTCCCGTTTTCTCAACATTTCTCTTCACTGCTCTGCTCCTATTGATCGTAGCGTAATGAAAAGTATACTATAACCTGCCCAGGAGTATGTTGAATAATTGTACCAAGTTTCGTTAAAATCCGTCCAGTAGTTTTTGTTTCTATAAAGAACATACAGACAGACAGACAGACAGACAGACAGACAGACAGACAAAAATTTTACTGATTGCATTTTTGGCATCAGTATCGATCACTAATCACCCCCTGATAGTTATTTTGGAAATATATTTCATGTACAGAATTGACCTCTCTACAGATTTATTATAAGTATAGATGAGTGATGAGTGTTATAAACATAAGAGTAGACAAATATAATGAGAAAGCTCCGAACTGCTAAGCTATCGGGAGTTACACGTGTTATTGTGAGTCAACCATAAAAGATAGACATATATATGCTGTTGTGTTTTTATAGATAATTTTAAGGAGAACATTTCCGTCATACATGATTTCTATGTAGCTTTAACCATTAAGGCTGTACACGCGATGTAAGCTTAAAAAATTGTGTAACTTCTCCCGTTTTCTCAACATTTCTCTTCACTGCTCTGCTCCTATTGATCGTAGCGTAATAAAAAGTATACTATAACCTGCCCAGGAGTATGTTGAATAATTGTACCAAGTTTCGTTAAAATCCGTCCAGTAGTTTTTGTTTCTATAAAGAACATACAGACAGACAGACAGACAGACAGACAGACAGACAGACAAAAATTTTACTGATTGCATTTTTGGCATCAGTATCGATCACTAATCACCCCCTGATAGTTATTTTGGAAATATATTTCATGTACAGAATTGACCTCTCTACAGATTTATTATAAGTATAGATTTTGTAATTAGCGGTCCATCCCGGTTTCGCTTCGCAATTATGGGTCAGAATAATGAAAAACCCTTCTTTAGTGCTAAGCTAGGTGCTAGCCCCAGTAGCTTGGTTTGGACGTAAATATTATCATTCAGTTTATATTAATAGATACCTAAAGCAAAAAGTAGAAGGAGAATAATTTCAATAAAAAATACTCTCTTCTTGGTCGCATTCTTCATTGCTGAAGGTCGTGTCCGCACTGCAGTGCCTTCGATGCGTTGTTGACAATTCCCCTCCACACAGTCTGGAGCTTTTCTCATGGCTGTTGTTACATCTAGTTCCTCCTTCACCTTTCTACCACAGAACAGCCAGACGTCGCAAACGGTGGCACCCATATATTGTGGATGTCCAGGAAACTCGTACCAAAAGATTTGCATCTACATTTCTAATTCGTACAGCATAAATTTGGAATGCCCTTCCGGCGTTTGTGTTTCCTGACACATATAATTTGGACACCTTCAAAGCTAGAGTGAATAGGCATCCAACTTAGACCACATTAATGCTTACCATCAGGCTTAATTGTAGTCAAGCGCTGGCATATATTGCATAAAAACCGGTGGTAGAATCTTTACAAATAGTTAACTGACGTATCAAAAGTGCTTGTATACTGAGCCTACTTGAAATAAATGAATTTTTGATTTTTTTTTTTTGAAAAAAAGAGCCCAGTGAGTGACTTAACTTGGTCAGACCAGCGGGTAGGTGATCGGCCGCGTGGTCGTTTCCCTTCCACTTTACTCACCACTATTACTTTATCCAGGTTATCGGGAAGGCGACGGGCTATATGGCCAAAGTAACTCAAAATCCTCTGATAACATACAGTTGAAAGTCTAGTGGAAATGTGAAGCGCTTTGAAGGCGGTGCTAACCCAGTGATGTATTAATTCAAGCCATTAAGAATATCATAAAGATTAAGGTTTTTCAGACAGAGTTCTTTCAGGTATCTCTTTCAGTAAGGACTTAAATGACATGACAATGGGACCATTCCGGGATACCCTTTCAAACAAAAAATATTATAATTATTCAAATCGGTCCAGGCGTCTTCGAGTAATCGAGTAACATACACACAAAAAAAACATAGACTCGAATTGAGAACCTCCTCCTTTTTTTGAAGTCGGTTAAAAAGAGATGCAACTGGGAGAACTCCATCTCCATTAGACGATATTTTGTCTATTTCTCTTCACTTGGGTAGCATTCTAGGTCTCCATTAATATTAAAAGTTGTAGTGAATAATGCTTGAACAATAATAGACGTGACCTTTTCAGTTTCTTGTTCTTTGGAGCAAGTTAGCCACGGGAAATACATTGTTTATTTTTAACGTCTAGTAATGGTTCTTTGTTTCTTTAATAACAAGTGACAAAAAGTCGCAAACATTGCCCTTTATACAGCCAGTGAACATTCTGAACTTATTAACTAATTATAATAAGTCATTCAAGTAATGTTAGTGAAGTCTGCCAATCCGCATCCAGCGTGGTGAACTATTGGCCAAACCCCTCTCATTCTGAGAGGAGACTCGAGCTCTGCAGTGAGCCGAATATGGGTTGATAATGATGATGATGATGATTAACTAACTAGCCGACGCCTGCGGTTTCACCCGCGTAGTTACCGTTCCCGTGAGAATACGGTGATAATATATAGCCTATGACAATCACAAATAACGTGGCTTTCTAGAGCGAAAAGAATTTTCAAGATCGGTTCACTAGATCCAGAGATTATCCCTTCAAACATCACAAACTCTTTGCCTTATGCTATGCTTATTATATGCTTTATGGCTATTAACAATAAAGTATTTATAAGAAGTAGTTAACTAATTATCTTCACTACATATATGTGCATTGCTATGTATAAAGAAAGTTCACAAAGTTCAATTAACAATAGTAAATATAATGTCAGACGAGTTTTTATCAGTATCACCTACTGAACTTGCCCTGTATTTTTTTTCCGATAACTAATAGATGTCCTATTAACCTTAACCTACTGGGCTTCCTCCATTAATTTGTCCTGATCTACATAATAATTAAAACTGCTTCAGAATAATAATAATTGATTATAGATATTTGAGTGAATTGCTCTAAATTGCAACTAAATATAGTTCCTTTACTTCATAATCAATTTAGCTCGTTAAATATTCAAAATGGTCCCATGTAAAACAGGTTCGGATTTCTAAAAAATGGAATGGTTTGAATTAGCCCAATGGTTTATCTTCCCCATCCCCACTTCAGTCTCTCAGTCCTGATCCTATCGGGTTTGTCGACTGAGTGAGATCGGAGGGCCTAGTGGCAGTTTGATACTGTTACTATCGCGTCAACGTAAACGCGAATTTCTAAGGAATTGAAACAGCGCCATCTAGTGACACTACTGCACAACTGTTTCAATTCCATATAAAATTGCGTTTACGTCAACGCCATAGTAACAGTTTGAAAACATTGAAAACTCCCACCAGGCACTCAGTTTTCTATCTGAGGGCCTAGTGGCAGTTTGATATTGTTACTATCGCGTCAACGTAAACGCGAATTTCTAAGGAATTGAAACAGCGCCATCTAGTGACACTAATGCACAACTGTTTCAATTCCATATAAAATTGCGTTTACGTCAACGCGATAGTAACAGTTTGAAAACATTGAAACTCCCACCAGGCACTCAGTTTTGAATCTGAGGACCTAGTGGCAGTTTGATACTGTTACTATCGCGTCAACGTAAACGCGAATTTCTAAGGGTTCTAATTCCATATAAATTCGCGTTTACGTTAACGCAATAGTAACAGTACAAAAATATTGAAAACTCCCACTAGGCACACATATGCCTCCATGACCGTGATTGGAATCCACGTCTCAGTGATGTAAGAAGTTGGAGTTGAAACATTCATAAGGCAGTCACAATTCACGTTTTTTAACTAACTAACTTGCCCTGTTTTGATGTAATTAACACGCGATTACCGAAGAAAGTGTTCCGTGCGTTATGACCGAATGGATATTTGCATCGCTGAGCATCTAACGTATGACCGAAATTGATTCGTTGCAACAACCAGTTTTTAACTGTTGCGCGTAAATTGCGTGTTTCGTGATAAAACTATTTTTCAATTATGCAATCTGCTGATTTTAGGCGGTTCTATATGATTATATCAATCGGTAGTAATAAACTGGACTTTCTTTTAGGCTGCCAGTCCACCAAAGCGGCAGCGGAGACGCGAAATGGAGAAATATTAACCAATAGGATTGTACAAAATCTCCGCTCCTCTTAAGTGGACAGGGATTTGCGAGCTAGTTTAAAAAATCATCTAAAACCGGTAAGCGGAGCGGAGTAAAATAAATTAAATTTAACATATTTTATTTATTTAACATAGTCTGCAACTCCGCTCCGCATTAATCTGTTTCTCCGCTACGCTCCCTCGCTCCGCTTTGGTAGACAGGCATATGTACTATGCGATAAATTTATTCAGTTCGGTTTACTTTAAGAATTTACCCGAATAATAATTTTGAACTAATCATTAGTTTGTTGTTGTTAATCTACTATCTATAAATATAATCTACTAATTTTAATATACTTATTTCAAACGATAATTTTCTTTATTCGGTTCGCTATGTTTAAATTTCAAAAAATAATACAATTATTTTAACTAAGTAAGGTACTTTTAATTTGTGTGTAACTAAGTAAGTTGAACATTACGTGTACTTAATGTATTTTTCCTACAAAAAACACTCGGTAATTAAATTACATAGTTATACAACTTATTCAAGTGAAGTACCTAAAGCCCTGACACAATATGCTTGTTGTTTACATAATATTTATTATTGACAATGAACTTTTCTCTTTAATACTGAAGGCCTATAAATATTCCGCAGGGTCTACTTCTTTGGGTAAAATGTTTTATAAGTATGTTTGCAAAAAATATAATTACGTTACTTAACCTTGACCGATTCCAAGTTACCGTTAATTTCGATAATTCAATGAAATTACCTGAAGTATATAATTACAACCATTATGGAACTTTTTACGGAAGTTTGTAATAAATTGCAACCTTAAACAGTCCATTTTTGGTTCTTAACTTATTAATAATTCTTATAAGTACCTACATCATGTGAAAAATGGACATAATGTTTTACCAGTCTTTTTTATTTATATATTACACATAAGTATAATATTACATGTTTGTATGGATGTTTGTTGCTCTTTCACGCAAAACTACTAATAGATTTGACTTAATAGGAATGGAGATAAATTATACCCTGAATTAATAACACACAAGCTACTTTTTATCCTCGAAAATCCATGGTTCTCTCGGTATTTGTGAAAACTAAAGTCACGACGTCCGTTAGTTATTTAAATGGTCTATTAAGTTATCAAAAAATTGTACAATGTTCATATTATATACAGCATATAATATGAACATTGTACAATTTTTTGATAACTTAATAGACCATTTAAATAACTTGTGAAGAAAAGAAACAGTAGTAAAGATTAACGTTTAAAGGTCTAGCGAAGAGTTGCCACAAAGCTAAGAGTGAGTTTGGCGACTCGGAACATGATATTCTTTAGAAGTAAGATTTTTACTTCGCCCAATAATGGCCAAACGCTTGACTCCACCACGCCACCACGGTCCAAAGAACAGCACCATACGTATATGATACACAAGCCTTTTAGCTTTCATAAAATCGGGAAAACCATAGTCTAGGTCACCAAAGTCATAGTATAGATCATGAAAGTCATAGTACAGATCTTAGTGCATTTTATTCTTAGTCCATAAGATTCTTTATCGCTGACAATGTGTATCCCAAATTTCATTTTCGATGATTGAGTAGATAAAGCTCAAAAGCGTAACAAAGAAACATGCAAACTGACATTCTCATTATTATAAGGATTTTCTTTTAAATTGCAGGCGGCTCGCGGCACTAAGAGCAATGTCGGCGACAAAATATTCACACCCGTTCCTGAACGGCCTGAAGCCGATACCCGAGGATTACGAGGATCCAATACAGCAGATACGAGAATGGTGAGTAGTCTTACAAGATCATCGACATCATTACATAGACTTCGTCTGTTGTTAGACCTCCTAAATCCGACGCTCTCGCAAAATACGTTCTTAGCGGTCGTCGACTTAGATTACCTCTTTGCCAAACTTCGTTCTTTGTTCGTTAAGCGGTTTTCCAGACTTCGTGATAAGTTTTTATATATTTAGATTTTAACTGCTCACTACAAGACCAGACCTCCCACTTTTCAGGACGCTGAGGGAGCTTACACTATCACGCTACTTCAATGCAGTTTTGCAGGCTAAAATGCAAGATGCACTAGATTTAATTCCCATCAGCTAGGCTATTCTATAACGATATTTTTATAACTCGCGAGTGCTAGTTTCGAATTCACCTCTATCTCTCTCTTTCTAACAAGATACTATAGAATGAGAAATATAGCGGTGAGTTCGAAACTCGCACTTGCGAGTTATACAAGTCATCGTTAAAGAATAGCCATGCAGCTACCAGTGCTACTACTGTACCTAATCGTTAGTAAAACCACAGTAGATCGTGCTGTGGTAGTTTGTTTGGGTTAGTGTGCTAACCTGCAACCTTTTTTGGCTTGGAGAGCATGTTATGTTTTCATTGTAGTTCTAGACGCCCAAAAAACGTCCTTTACAACCCTGATGATGACATAACGAACGACGATGCTTCCTAGGCAACACAAACATAAGCTATCTAGCGTCTTCGCCGGCGAAGACGAGGTCCCCGATATATTCTGTCATCCGGACGTGGGCTTTTTAACTCACGATATCGGGGGCACCCGGACTGATGCATTCAGGCCAAAACTCCCTTCCTTGACGGCCCTCCAAGTTGTGGTCAGAGTCTTAGAGAAAGCGCCCTTAGAGAGTTTGGCTTACCCATCTTTGCTTCTGCCTTCGGGCCCTATCAGGCGATGCTTCTGCGCTCGCCTAAATCTCCCGGTGACGCTGCTGTGACTGCTGCATTAAGGAGCCAAAGGCATTTACATGATCTGAAAAAAGAGTATGTTTTTAGTCCCGATCATTATCACTAAAATCTGATAACGATCGTTGCAGTAAGCACCGCAACTGGCGACTGACATAGAAATCATAAATGTAGCAAAATAGATAAAGTACAGTTGAAATTAAAATGCTTATCAGTTTTAAACCGGTAATAGAACTGGGAATATTATACTACAAAAACTTATCTTCACAGTTCAGTTCCAAAATTTGGAGCAGAGTCAAACTGTGAAGCCTGGGATTCGATCCATTCATTAGACTGTTGGTATCTATACCTACCTTATTCCCAAAAAAATCGCTTATTTTTTTTATTTTAACCTAAGCATTAACATACGCCATAACTCGTTGCAAAAGTAAAAAAAAAAACGCGAGCAAATAAGTCGCGTGAATGGCATGCCATGGTCACTTTCACTAGCGAAATGGACTTAGAAAGCAAAATTACACAATACTACGATGATCGTACAAAACCTGCTCACGTCCTTACATGATTATACAGAAATACGATGTGTGTCCACGCATTATCACTATTACATGTATAATAAAATCTTTTTAACAAAAAATTTAATCGACTTCAAGATCACAAAAATAAACTAAAAAGCGAAAAATAACATCGTATGTGCTACCTTCTGATCACTTTGAAGGCGGTGCCAAGCCAGTGGCGTATTAATTAAAACCGTTTTTGAAAGAACTGTCTTTATATCCTAAAACTTTATGATTTAATCTTTATAGGCTTTAGTTAATGCATTACTGTGTTGGCATTGCCTTCAAAGTGATCAGAAAGTAGTAGATATTTTTGACTGTCTCCGTGGAGCACTCGTGTGCGCGGTGGATTTACAAAGCGGAGGACCTGGGTTCGATCCCCGGCTGGGCTGATTGAGGTTTTCTTAATTGGTCCAGGTCTGGCTGGGAGGCTTTGGTCGTGGCTAATTACCACCCTACCGACAAAGTCGTACCGCCAAGCGATTTAGCGTTCCGGCACGATGTCGTATGGAAACCAAAAGGGGTGTGGATTTTCATCCTCCTCTTAACAGTTAGCCCGCTTCCATCTTAGATTGCATCATCACTTACCATCACGTGATATTGTAGTCAAGGGCTACTGGTAAAGAATAAAAAAAAATTTAGCTCTGTTTTGAAGTGACTCTACCTATAGGCAGTTTTTTATATATTTTTTTTTTCGAGAAGCACCAGGTTGAGAGATATTGTGGATTACATTTTACTATATTTCACTTTCACACGTAACGGGCCGGTAGATACGGCCATTTACGTGTTATGGTCACAGATGAAGCATTTTCTACTTACTGTTTTGTAGTAAAAATTAGGTATCGTGAATCAAGTGATCTCGAAAACCGCTTTACAATACAAAGTTAAAATTTAGCAGGGAGGTAGTTTATAGTTATTGGACGTCCTCTGAGAACGGATTTTGCAGGAGGCCAGATTAAAAAGTCTAAGTCTAAGTCTATACGCTTATTTTCAAATATTATACAGAACCTGACATTCCGACCGATACCGTATCACATTCGGCTGGCTTTTTAATTTAGTCCGAGCAAAACGCACTGTAAAATTTAAAACATAGTTGGTCGTAAACATGAATTGGAGCATAATTTTGTATAACATCTCAAAGAAATTATATTATGCACTTTTTGTGTAACCTCAACTAGTTCTATTTATTTGTTGCTTTTATTCAAATTCACCCACGATTTTATACGACTTTTACTACTTCGGTATTCATTTGAATTTTGTATATTTCATGTCAAGTAGGTCAAGTACAGTGTACAAAGACGAACTTTTTTTTTTTTTTTGCTTTGCTTTAGCGTTGTTTCTGTTTTTCACGTGTTTTGGGTGACTATTGTTCGCAAATAATGGACGTTGTGGTATTTTTATAGTATAAATATTATGTCTATTTATATTATGATTTCAGTAGCAAAAATAAAGGTTTCATTATCAACCTATATTCGGCTCACTGTTGAGCTAAGGTATCTTCTATGAATGAGAGAAGTTAGGCCAATAGTCCACGCTGGCCCAATGCGGATTGGCAGACACACGCAGAGCATAAAGAAAACTCTCTTGTTTGCAGGTTTCCTCACAATGATTTTCCTTCTCTGTTTGAGACACGTGATATTTAATTTCTTAAAATGCACATAACGGAAGGTGGAGGTGCATGCCCCGGTTCGAAGCCACACCCACCGGAATAAGAGGCAGAGGTCATATCCACTGGGCTATCACGGCTCCAAATGGTTTATAATAATATAATTACCTTACTTTTGTAGCTCACGGAATTATCTACTTTAACCTAAATCTACTTTAAAGATACTTTCGCTTAATATCTAGGACAAAAATCATCAAGACTAGCCTAAATCGTTGAACCCGGAATGATTACCTACTGTTATAAACGGCAAGATAAATAATATTTTATCTCGCTGAAGTAGGTACTTGTATGTTTTCGAAGATTCTGTGCCATGATTTTTCTGTAAACTGCTTCTATTTTAGTGATAGGGTAATCCTATGGATCCTTCAAATAATTGAACTAAATGTTTTGACGGCCTCCGTGGCGCAGTGGTATGCGCGGTGGATTTACAAAACGGAGGTCCTGGGTTCGATCCCCGGCTGGGCAGATTGAGATTTTCTTAATTTGTCCAGGTCTGGCTGGTGGGAGGCTTCAGCCGTGGCTGGTTACCACCCTACCGGCAAAAGACGTACCGCCAAGCGATTTAGCGTTCCGGTACGATGCCGTGTAGAAACCGAAAGGGGTGTGGATTTTCATCCTCCTCCTAACAAGTTAGTCCGCTTCCATCTTAGACTGCATCATCATTTACCATCAGGTGAGATTGTAGTCAAGGGCTAACTTGTAAAGAATAATAAAAAAAAAAATGTTCTATTTAAAAATGGTAATGTTTAGTCGTGAAATTGTAACTATCATCAGTTACGAATACGATACGGGTCAGCAAAACTGAAGAGATGTTTTTTAATTTTCAGGATGAAGAGTCAGCCGCACCTACCGTATATATCAGACGAGTACATTGTCCTGTTTCTGCACTCAAACTACTGCAAGATCAAGGAGACCAAAGACACCATAGAATGTTACTTTACTTTGAGAAACAACTCTCCTGACATATTCACCAACCGCGACCCGCTGTTGCCAAAGAATAAAACTATTTTGGAAATCACGTAAGTATTCTAATATTATATAGTTATATTTGCAAAACTTAGACTCTGCATACATAGTTTTACATACTTATGACTCTACAATCTACATACATTATTACCAAACGTTTCGAAAGTATTTGTAAACTAAGCCTAATAGTCAGGGATCCCTAGAACATTTTGTACACCTAATTACTAACAAGTCAACAACCTAATTTTTGTGAGTAGCTTCATCTCGATGAGACTATCAATTTCTTTATTTACGAAAATTCTTGATTCTGGTAGCTAACTGAGTTACCAGGAAATGAAAATTTCAGACGGTCGGAACGAGATAATGTACCACGCAATTTGTAGGACAATGAGCTGTTAAATTGTATAACTATTAATTAAGCAACAGTAAAAAACAGCTGGTTAGTAACATTTACTCCTTTTGTAGTTTTTCTACCACTGAAGTTAAAAGTGACGATCATATTAATAAAATAAAAGAAATGAAATCTAAAGAAGAACATGCATCATTCTTTGATCTTTTTATTTCATTGGCATTCACAAAACTGTGTCAACGTAATTCCAAAAATTTATAGGCTTTTCAATCAAGCGATGATATCTAAACTTCAGCCAAAAAGACGGTATATCAAATAGGACTATTGTTATGTTCAGACTGCAGACATCAAGTCTAGACTGTAGATTAGCAATATAGGGGTCAGTGGACTAAATAAGTACGATAGTATGGAATGGGTCTTTAATATGCTCAATGACCGGCTGAACCTATTTGATCTATTACTGATATTGCATGCAGTTGCATATGAGTCAACTGGGTGATATTCGCCCAGTGTCTCAGTATAAAATACTATCAATCTACAATATGATGACTGTTATACATATATATTAAAGTAAAAAAATATTGATTATTAATAATGGGTCTCGATTGTTCTCTGATTTGCTTTTTACACTTCTGAACTGAACTTTATTTTTTCGTTTTAGTTTTTATATCTTACGCAGTCGTTAACGTTTCATGTTTTTGAACCAGAATTGCTAAACATATTTAATTAAAATCCTCCTTCATTCTGCAAATAAATAATCAGCTTGATTTAACAGTGTCAGAGGTTAATATGTATTAGCATACAATAAATTAACAAACGTTTGTGTAACAATATAGATAACTACCAAGTTTGTTTTCCACGTTTTAATCTTTTTATATTTAAGTACCATACAAAAATAGATAAACGTAAACTATTTCCATTTATATAAAAAAAAACTAAATCAATAATGCCTCTGTTGATCGCCAAATACATTAACAAGATACCTGTCGGTTACCTTACTTTACCTTATCAGCCGATAGACGTCCACTGCTGGACGTTGTTGCCTCTTGCATGGACCTCCAAGCATAACGATCTCGCTGAGCTATGCTAGTGTCTTTGGTTCCTCTGCGGATCTCCTCATTCCTGATTCGATCACGCAGAGAAACTCCAAGCATAGCTCACTCCATCGCCCGCTGAGTGACTTTGAGCCTTCTAATAAGGCCCATAGTCGTGACTATGTCGGTTATCTTTATTATAAAAATAAATATGTGTTTTAAAGCAAATGGGTGTTTTATAGATTAACACCTGTATATACCAGTAAATCTTAATTCGTTTGTTTTTCAGGCAAATGGTAGCCCTGCCAAAGCTATCCTCCGAGGGTTACCACATCCTCCTGTATCGCTTCTGCGACACAGATTACAGCAAATTGAACTTTGCGGATGCTGTACGGGTGTTCTGCATGTTCAATGACATCAAGCTGTCAGAAGACAAGTTGTCTGAGGGCTATATCGTCATCTTCGACATGAAGGGATGCAGCCTTGGACACCTTACGAGGGTCACTCTACCCGCGTTACGGGCTTTTATGGTTTATATTCAGGTATGTTTATATCATTATGAGCTGAGCTTGAGTCTCCTCTCAGAATGAGAGGGGTTAGGCCAATAGTCCTCCACGTTGGCCCAATGCAAATTGGAAGACTTCACACACTCTGGTATGCAGGTTTCCTCATGTTGTTTTTCCTTCACCGTTTGAGACACGTGATATTTAATTTCCTATAATGCATACAACAGAAAAGGAGGTGCATGGCTCATGGAGACCAATGGGCTATCACGGCTCGGTAAATGTTTATATATTTCGATATTATATTTTATACCCATAATTCTAATTCTAAGAGGTTTGTTGGTCGTTCAATAAACATTAAGAAATATAAAAAAATATATATGGAAGCCGGAAGTAAAGTATATTTCGCAAATTACATTGGAAGTAGCGGACGCCCGCAAATCCGTTCACGTGAAATTCTGATTTTATAAACTACCCTAAAACCGTAGATTTCTCTGGGATAAAAAGTAAACCTTGAAGTTAGATATGCTCCAAGGTCCAATTAAAATCTATACTAAATTTTGTTCAAATCGTTTTAGCAGACTCAGAAGTGACTACAAAAATAAGAAAACTAATGTCGAATAAAGGTTATGATTCATATTTGTCAGGACAACTTAATTAGCAAATCAAACTGTAACTAAAAAAAGACCCTAGAATGGCAGAGCTAACCTTGAGTGAAGTCACGCACTTGTAAACGATGTGTGTAGGGTTAAAGGTACCTTTGATTGTATACAAACACTCCCCTTTTCCACTCAAGTCACTCTCCCCGCCTATCCCAAGTAATACATAAAGAATTACACAACAAGAGATGTGGACGGCTCGAACGCCACGAGCACACTGAAGCCGTCCGTACCGCAAGTCGTTGCAACGCGGCGATAACAACGCGGCGGTTTACCTGTGGTGAAGGTAACATACAGACATAAGGAGACTCATTTTCGCGTTTATAATTTATGTATGGATGTATGGATGCTTTTAGACATGATTAGGTATCAAAAAATAATGATAGAGCTATTTACCATCAAGGAGGAGAAAACTAGTTGATCCCTTCACATTTGTAGTAAATGGCTGCAATGATTGGCAAGTTTATGCTTCGAAAGTTCGAATCGTCTTTCAAATGAAAATAGCTTTCTGTGGATTTAACGACATGCCATTATTTATCGATTAAGTATCAAAACATATACATAATCTTTACATAATATATAGGCGTCAAAGATCAAAACGTTTTTCAGACAGTTTATGTTACGTAAAAATTACTGCTTGTCGGTTGGTTGTCATTCACTTTTTTAATGAAAATATAATAGTTTACCTATTTGTTTGTTTCTATCATATAGGGCCTTTTTAGGGGAAAATTTCGCAGTCTTGACACATTAGTATGCTCATATTTATACGACTTATAAGGGCGAAAGCCCTAACATCTCCGATGCTCCTGTTTCAGAAAAATACTTGAGGGATTTGTCGGGTTTGACGACTTTTCAATGAAAAATGGTTTATTAGGACTTCAATATTTATTTTAATTTTTAAATTATCTTATTTTTCTGATAATTTTCTAAGTGGTTGGTCTCTAGTGCTTTCCCGTACTTTGCAACAGCCGTCTCCCATTCATAGAACAATAATATGTCAAGATATAATTGAACTAGGTATATAATATCTTAAAATAGTTTAAAAAACTAAAAAAAACACGTTTTTAGCACGCACTAAAAATTACGAAATTGGATTTAAGTCACGTGACTATTTTTTCCGTATTCCTGAAAGCAATTCCTTTCAATTGTATATGATATGGATATAAGTATCCATATTATGGGGGTGGAATTCAAACAGTCATTCCGCCATCTTGGGGAGGCCACCATATTTAATTTGTAATGACTTAACTTAGTTAGTCATGTATTGTGCAAAATTTCATCCTTATCGAAGATCGGGAAGTGGGTCAAAAGAAGATTCCAAAATTCGTCTTTCTTACATAGTTACAAGTGATTGGGGAGGCTGCCATATTGGATTTGTGATGACGTTTCTTAGATAGTCATGTATCGTCATCAAAACTCAGAGTGTGTGCAAAATTTCATCCTAATCGAAGATCAGGAAGTGGGTCAAATTAAGATTACAAGTTTTTCTTACATAGTTGAAGCTAATATAAAACGTAAAAATAAGAAAAACTTGCCTTGGCCTGTTTATTTGATTGATATGAATAGTTTGTTTATTGTTTCAGAACGCACACCCGTGTCGTCTGAAGAAGATCCACGTGGTCCACACGGTGTCGTTCATCAACCAGGTGATGTGTCTCGTGAAGCCGCTGATACACTCCAACCTGCTCAACCTGCTCAACTTCTCCTCGGAAGGCCCCGCCTCAGTAGTTGACGTGGAATGCCTGCCCGAGGACTACGGCGGCGCCCAACCACCCGTCAAACAGTTACACGAAGAGCAACGCAAACTTATGGAGACGGACTACAAAGATTGGCTAATAGAGTCAGAGATATTCAAAGTTGACGAGAAGAAACGGATAAAGAAGCCCAGCAAAGGCATGTTCGCAAGTTTTACTAGTAGTTTTAAGAGCTTGGATATTGACTGATCTATTATAGTCTGGCACGTTCGTTGATTACACTCCTATGATATGCGGGCGACGAGGGGCAAGACTGTGCGGGTGTGAAATCGTGCATGCGGGGAAGTGAGCCTTAGTCCCGGTCCGCTGCCGCATTGGAAGTGTTACGAACGAAGTTGCCAAGCTATTAGTATCAACAATCCAAAAATAAAAAAAAACATCACTTGTAAATATTCGTATATGTAAAACGGACTGATTGTATAGCGTGCGTAGATAATATTGATTACAGTTCGTGCGCTGTAGCATGGGGCGGGTGACAATTCGATTCACTGTTGAAAGTTTGCCGCGATTTACGATAATAGTTTGTATTACGTGCGTCATAAGGCAACTGTCACTCGCACCATGCTACAGCGCACATAGTACAGTTTATGGTAGAAACACATTGTTAACACAGAGGTACCCAATTCAAATTAATAGGTAGGTAATTGTACAGATTTGCGACGGACAAACTTACGATTAAAACTACTAATTATATTTATTAGGACTTCTTAAGGTCTTTATATATTTTGATAGCGATATTTTATGGAACATAATTATGAGGATGAGATGCACTTTTAGAGTGTTATGTACCTAAAAAGTTAGGGTAAGGTAACCTTTCAAAAATGCATGAGGGTTATGTACCTAACAAGTTAGGGTTAGGAAACCATTTACCATCTTTTCCACTTGAAACTCTATCGTGTTGAGCATGGAAAACACGCGAGTTTTCAGTTTTCTATTGTAAACCAATCGATTTCTGAATAACTTTCACGTGTACCACTCTGCTTTTATCGTTTTGGGCGTTGGTAACCGATACTCATTGTACTCTTTGCGTCGGGTGCGCCGTTGGACAAGACAGTATGTTTCTATCATTATACTTGTAACTTTTGTTCTATAGTTCGCACGCCGAATGATGATCCCTGTGACGTTTCAACTGACAGTTGTATTAGTGATGCGAAACAATTTCATAACAGTCATAACATAAAGTCGATAACAGCTTGACGACGTAACTTTTGCAGCACGTGTGCGTGCTGACATTTAAATTTCAACTGTCAGTTGAAACGTCATAGCGATCATCATTCGGCGTGCGAACTATAGTAGTTATATAATATTAGTTTCCTTTAAACGACTATGATTTATAAATGTTTTTAAGCACAGGTTTCGAAACAATAATATGATATGCTATTTGATAAACATTTATAGAAATTTGCTCAAATTTGCGTTTAATATGTAAATATACATTAATGATATATGTACCTACATATCATGTAAAAATATAGCAAGTAGTACATTTGTACCTTTTATAAATTATTCTTTATCACTTTATGACTCTATGATAGAAAATCAAAGATCAACCTAAAGTTCTAACACATATGAACGTGACATAATAAAGTAGTAGGTAAACTAAACGAAATAAAGATATTAAAGCTAGTTAAGTTTATTTAAATCTCACGATTAAATTCTATTGCAAAGAACGGTGTCGGTCTAGGGAAAATAAGTTATGTCCAACTAAACAGGTTTTTTTGTGGAACTACCTATATACAACGTGTCCCAAAATTCAACGATAAGCGGGCGCCAAAAGATTGACCTGCTCATGAGCACTTAAGGAAAAATAATAAAAAAAATATACCTAAATTTTTTTTTAGTTACAAAATAAATTTTAAAATTCTTTGAAAATTTACACCTTGTATGATATTTTGAACTACCACGGCTACAATTTCTTAAATATGCTTAAGATTTTTTTTGTATCGGATACCTAAGTAGTACTACTATTCACCACAACTCTTAAAAACACCACAATGCCCGCAGTTTTTACACAAAAAAAAATCAAAATATTTTTTTTCCCTCAAATTTATAAAGATTTTTACTTTCAGTCTACTTTGACTCATGGTCTTGCAAAAAAAAGTATGAACACCGCTATGGCAAGTTATTTTCAAAGTTGACGCAACTAATCAAGATTTCAAAATAGTATAATACCCTAAGATAACTAGTCGCAAAAAAAAAATATGCGTACCATTTGTAAACAAGAACTAAATTTCTAAAATGTTTTTGCTCCTAGAAATCACTTTTACTTTATGCACAAAATGATGTGAGTCATACGTTGCAATTTCCTAGAATTTTAATGGAACGAACGATAACATTTAAAAATAAGAGAGAGAGAGAGAGAGAAAGATAGCGATAAGTATACGTTAGAGAGGGATAGACAGATGTTCTTTGTTGAATGACAATGATGCAGGTAAAGAAAATCCTGTTCCCAGCAAGTCAGTACGCTCTGCTCCTTTGTTTACTGCGCAACTTTCCGTATTCAATTGACGTGGCTCTCGTACTAACGACTTTTGGCTTTGCATTTTGGACTGGACTTAAGTGATCTGCAAACTGAACTGACCTGGCATTATTTTGGACTGTGCCTGTGTTTTGTGAATTGGACTTTTGGTGTATTTTGGACTGTTTAGCGTTATCATGCCGCAACCATACACGCCGATGGAATACGCTAACATGCATCTCATTTATGGAGAATGTCGGTGCAATGCTAACGCTGCTAGCAGATTGTATCGAGAAAGGTACCCAAACGCTCAAAGATATCCAGATTATCGGGTATTTATGAATGTGCATCAAGCGTTTTCGGAGGGTCGTTTGCCGTCAGCTAGAAGAAACGCTGGAAGACCTAGATCGGAATGCGATGAAGAAGTTCTCAATGAAATAAACATTGATTCAACTACCTCAGTGCGTGCCATAGAAGCAGCTACGGGAATCCCAAAAAGTTCAGCACATCGAATACTAAAACGTCATCGGCTACACCCATATCATTACAGACGTGTACAAACGTTACTATCACGGGACTATCCACTGCGGATCGCATTTTGCCGAGTGATGCTTCAAAAGCATCGGGAAGATCCTCAGTTCTTGGATAAAGTACTATGGTCGGATGAAACAACCTGCAAGAAAGATGGCTATTTAAATCTTCACAACCTACACAGCTGGAGCAATGAGAATCCGCACCTGATGAGAGAAGACAAATCCCAATATCAATTTAAGGTCAACTTATGGACGGGCATTTTAAATGGAAAAGTGATTGGGCCTTTTGAATTACAAGGAAACTTAGATGGGGACAGTTATTTGAACTTTTTACAAAATGATTTGCAAGAATTACTAGAAGACGTCCCCCTAAGCGACCTTCAAAATATGTGGTATCAAAATGATGGTTGCCCAGCTCACTACGCTCGTCCTGTGAGACAATACCTAGACCACGAGTATCCGGGGCGTTGGATCGGGCGACTTGGTCCTATCCTATGGCCACCCCGATCACCCGACCTAAACCCCCTGGATTTCTTTTATTGGGGTTGTCTCAAAGACAGGATCTACGCAAAACCGATTACGACATTGGACGAGCTTCGGCAAAAAATCACTCAGGCTGCGGCACATATCAATGCTAGAAGATATGCGCGAAAAATAAAACGGTCGTTTTTAAGGCGATGTCGTGCCTGTATTAATGCCGGTGGAAAACAATTCGAACATTTACTTTAATGTTGTGTAATTAAAATAACAAACACATTTTTGGAACATAGTAAAATTTATTACTAACAACAAGAACAATTAAGAAATTTGGTTCTTGTTTACAAATGGTACGCATATTTTTTTTTGTGACTAGTTATCCTAGGGTATTATACTATTTTGAAATCTTGATTAGTTGCGTCAACTTTGAAAATAACTTGCCATAGCGGTGTTCATACTTTTTTTTGCAAGACCATGAGTCAAAGTAGACTGAAAGTAAAAATCTTTAAAAATTTGAGGGAAAAAAAATATTTTGATATTTTTTTGTGTAAAAACTGCGGGCATTGTGGTGTTTTTAAGAGTTGTGGTGAATAGTAGTACTACTTAGGTTCCGATACAAAAAAAATCTTAAGCATATTTAAGAAATTGTAGCTGCGGTAGTTCAAAATATCATACAAGGTGTAAATTTTCAAAGAATTTTAAAATTTATTTTGTAACTAAAAAAAAAATTTAGGTATATTTTTTTTATTATTTTTCCTTAAGTGCTCATGAGCAGGTCAATCTTTTGGCGCCCGCTTATCGTTGAATTTTGGGACACGTTGTATAAAAACCAAGTTTTTTAAAACATTCTTTAAGAACAAGAACGAAGCACATCCTAGGAAATTTCTTTTCAAAAATTAAATAAAGTGAGCAAATCACAACCTTAGTGCTGTAATTTAAAGCATCTTTTTGTTCATTTAATGGACAGCACGGACACTAAACCACAGCGTTGTCTCCATAATCGAGTCGGCTCGTTCCTCTATCGACGTGTGGTTGACACAAATCTCGGAAGAATTAATTTAGATAGAGGGAGATATAAACTGGAAATTGCTGTTTATCTGAGATGCTTTCCCAATTTTATATTTCTAAGCCGGCTCAAGTATGGTCTGGTTGCAGCAGAAGTTATATAAAACCCTATACCGTTAAAGACGTACCGATAAGACGTAATTTTTCGTGCCTCCATGAGTCCTGGCATTTCTTCTTTCTCTGTAAATGGGAAAGTTGGGAAGTTGCTCTCTTTTTGCCTTTAGAATAGGTACGTTAAACCTAGTCATGATCATTAAAACTTCATAGATAAAACACATCCCAAATAGCTTAATTGGCTATTCTAGGTTCGATCTCCGTAGAATTCTAATCAAACCCACTCCACTCACATTTAAGTGGCATATTGGCTATGTTTAAAAGACATTCTTACTTGTACTTACTTTACAAATAATAATAATAATAATAATTTTTACTTAAAGGTATTTACCCAATATAAAATATACAAAAGTAATATTAATAATAATACAAAAATATAAAAATTCTGAAATTATAAGTAGCGAGGTACATTACCTACATTACTTTTTATTCGGCTCCTGGTGCACTGAGCGCCAATGTTTAAGAATTGAGCAGTCTTAACAGTATGGTGAGGATCTCGTTTTTCGAGGATCGCAAACGACTCCAAAACTTTGCATAAGCAGTATGCCCTAAACAATAAATTTCTCCCCAATGTAACATACATAATTATTGGTTTTAGTTTAGTTTGTAATGTTTGTTTATATTTTGACTTGCGTAAATATTTAATGGTTCCCTCTATTCATTTCGTTCCTCTGAGATACGATCCAATGCTTCTCAGATGCAATCGAATGCCTAGATTGAATCTGCATCGGCAGTCGTATTGCATTATAGACTAGTTATTCACTCAACACTAATAAAATCTTCAATTCCAGATAAGTAATATCCTGAAGATTTCTGATCTTTCGTTAAAGCTGTAGACTTCTAAGCTAATTGCAAAATAACCTGGTAATAAATAAATAAAAAAGTAAATGCGCCATATTTTTGCATGAATTTAGAAAAATATATGATTTTATATATTGCGTGACCACAACGCTTAGACTAATTATTATTTTTATCGAGAGCACGCCACGATTTGTTATTAATTAAGGATGATATAGTTTCCTTAAATCGAAATCATTGTATAACTTTTTAAAATGCATACATAATTCACGTTATATACATTATATTATAAAGGAACAACTCGATGCGTCTTGAAATTTCCATGAATGGAGAATTTAACTGTTTTACGTGTGTATTAGACCCGCAGGCAATTTGGCAGCCTTGGGAAGATATTTGGCACGCATATGGTCTGCAATACATATACCTACATAGGCGGTAGCGAAGCTATATATTAATAGATACACATTTAAGTACAATGGGGATTTGGAAGAAGAATCTTACTAAGTAGCAGTGGCGAAGGATGGAATTTAGGTGAAGGTAAGCCGTCCCAAAGAAAATATAAACTCCGGTTTCTCATACATCTAGCTACAGTACAATGAATATGCATGGATGAAAGGTAAGCCGGCGGGAATCGGCTTGCATGAACTTTTCGCCGCTGCTAAGTAGGTACCTATATGATGAAAGTCATAATAATTGACATCAGCCTATTTTAACGGCCCATTACAGGCTAACTATGGGCTTTATACATATATACACGCTCGGAGGATCTCTTAGCTCAACGAAGTCGCAATGGGCGGGGGCACAAACTTCGAAAAGCCGATGGATGTTGGGTCCCCAAGCGGAAGGGCGACCCCTCATAGGAAACCGTAGTATTGGTCGACCCCCACCGTGTGGTTGATCAATGCTATGCTATCCGGTGCGGTCACACCATGCCCACAGATGGCATCAAGTCAGTAACAGGGAGAAGCATGCATGCAGGACCGGAACCCCTTACAAGAAGCTGGACCTCCATCGGCAGATGATGATGATTATAGGGCCTAAGCTCCTTCCTTTTAGAAGGAGGGAGAGAATAATATTAGCTTAGACCCACCACACTGCTCTAAAGCGGATTGGCGGTTTTAGGTAGATATATGACTCCGTCAATCCGAGGGCCTAGTGGCAGTTTGATACTGTTACTGTCACGTAACGTAAACGCGAATTTCCAAGGAATTGAAACATCGCCATCTAGTGGGACTACTGCACAACTGTTTCAATTCCATATTAATTTGCATTTACGTCAACGTGATAGTAACAGTATGAAAATATTGAAATCTCCCACAAGGCACACCGATCACTATTCATAATCGCAACATTTTAAATACCGCAACTCAACTATTTTAGTTTAATTGAAATGTAATAATTTATGTAATTTCAAATTGTCTACATAAATAGGTATTGTTATTAAATATTTAATTTAATTATTATTTGAACATGTCATACAAGCTTTAATGTTTATAACATTCAATTAGATGTAATGTTTGATGTAATTTTCTTTTTTAAATTTGCGTGGAGACTTCTTTGAGTAGTTTTCGCTATTTCCTATTATAGTTTGATCTTTCCGGAAACATCCTGTATATACATAATTATTGTATATAGATTTTTAAAATATTTATGGAATTCAGGGTGGTTTAGTTAAGATACTTATGTTATTTTGTTACCACTTGTACTCGTAGGTAGGTTATTATGGTTATTATAACGTATATTATATTATTATTACCTATGTTGTTATTCTATAGTAATAAGAAACAATGAAGCTCCTTATTCGCGCTTCCTTTATTCGTGTTATCACTACGCGCGAATTAAAATACCCAATTCCTGTTTTTTGCATTATTGCCTAAGAACGTAACCCCTTTAATTCCATATTCATGATTTCTGTATCGCGACACATTTACAGAGGGTAAACCCAGCAGAAAAATAGCTTTTACTGTCTAACATATTTAGTGCTTACCAGTGGCGAAGGATGGACTTTTGACGAAGGTAAGTCGTCCCAAAAAAAAAAACGTACCGCTTGATACAAACTTCGGTTTATCATATTCATACATATATATAATTCATTACAATAATGATTAATATGTATGTATGAATTTTTAAACGGTAACCCGACGGGAATTGACTTATATGGACTCTTCACCGCTGGTGCTTACTGAGACATAAGCAAATCTATCAGTGTTATTGATTATTATTATTGAAGACCCCGACACTTAACCAAATTACAAGCTAAATATATTTTTTTGTTCTCGAATTACTAGAACCTAAAGCTCTTTAAAATATTAAAAATTCTATTATTGGCAATACTATTGGCAATATTGCAACGTATTTTAAGTTGATCATAAGGGTGTTCCGGTTTCGGAGTCAAACTTTTGAGAGGACGTTTTGTTGGATATGGGTGGTGATTCATCGGTTTTTCGGGGAAAATAGGAAACAAATAAATTGCTTAGCGTTCTATCCTTAGCTAGTTATCAATACCATTAATAGATTTGTATACTTGATTCATAAGAAATTATTAGAAACTTCCGCAATGAAAGATCTGCATATACAGTGTGTCCCGTAATTAATGGATGAAACGCAAATGGTATCTACCATTTGAAAACTATTCAACCAATTTGAATAGTTTTCAAAAATCCAGGGTGATCCATTAACTACTAGGGTGATCCATTAACTACTATTACTAGTGTTCTAGTATATGTAATATGTATTGTATTGTATACTTTTATACTTCAAGTAAACGTAGCCACATTCAACGTGAGTATCAGCGATGAACACGTGGCAGGTCAATAAATAGACCAGGCCCTGTGAGGTATTGAGTGTACATATTCCGAGGTACACTCAGTACTTTACAGTGCCTGGTCTAAAAGCTCATAATCGGCCCATACAAGCGGTAACGACAGGTGACGATATATTATAGATCACGCTCAAGTCTAGCTCAGGATAGGACATGGGAATAAGTTGGAAAAACCTCGTTTTCCTTTTCAACAACATATTAAAGATAAAGAAAATTATTGGCGTGGTTTTTTTTTGTTTAGCTAAAATTGTTAACACGTTTAAAAATACTTATAGATTTTTCTGTGTTGTCCTAGAAAAGGTAGCTTCAACCAGCCAGTTGGACAATTTGTTTTAAAAATTTAAATGGATACTTTTATGAATATTTCTTGAGTATTTTTTATAAATCTTTGTATTTTTGTAAATAAATAAATTAAATATTTTATCTTGTTGCCTTGTTATTTCTGCATCCTACATTAATATACCAAGTTCGAGTAACAGTCGTATAGGTAAGGTACAGCTCAAGAGAAAAAATAATAGTTACCTAGTACCTAGCAGTTACTTATTTACTATTTGTTACCTTCACCCGTATAGTTCCCGTATAATATGGGGATAAATATAGCTTTTGACGCTCACAAATTACGAACGTTTTCTAGTGGTGAAAGAATTTTCAAAATCGGTTCTGTAGATCCAAAGAAACTTTACCTCTTTATCTTAATATACCTATACGCACGTTTGAACTATCACGTAGACTAGCCTGCATCTTACTAGCATCGAGTAGGCGTGTTCATGATCTTACGCTTTTAAAAATTTCAGCAAGTCACTATGTTGACGGCGGCGATCACATAATTTTTTATCCAGAGTTCGGATCAAAAACCGATACTACAACCTATAGGCAATCAAGTTGGAAACTTTTGCAACATATTAATCAAAATGTTTGCCCTATTATATTGGACTAAAAACCTGTTGAGTAAGGACAGGTAGCTCAGTATAACGATGCATTGTTTATTACAATAAAAGGTGAACCTGGCGTAGCATCTAAAACAGTTATTGGTAATTGGGTAATATCTGTGCAAAACTGTGTTAAACGATGCAAACATACAGGCTTTACCTGGAAGCGTGCGCTCAGCTGTAGCGTCTTTGAGTTGGTTTGAGAACCTACCTATTGAAGATATTCTCTCTCGAGGTAATTGGCGTAGGGAGAATACCTTTGCAAAATTTTATTGTAAGCAAATTATTGGACGTTCAAATTCTGATCAGTCTACCAATTTAATAGCAAACTTTGAGTCTGTTTGATTTAAAAGAATTAGTGATTAATCCTGCATTTAAATTAAATATTGTTATTATTACTTTTAATTTTGTAAAAATCAAATAAACGTTTGAAATTTTAATTTAAGATCAGTTACTAATTGTTTCATTTGCCTATATAATAATCTTTTATTTGTCTATTCACATAGCGTCATTTCGTGGTCACCAGGAGTTAATAAACACGTCTCTCCCGGATGCAGTGCATGATTGACTGCCGAATAATAGTACAAGTTTTACACAACAATAAAACTTGTATTATTGGAGCAGAAATGATGCACTGCATCCTCAGACCAATTATAGAAGGAACTGTATCGCACTCATAGTCACAAACAAAATTGTCTGTCATTTTGTGAGGAAAACGTGCTTTGATTTTGTATATATCTTATACCTAGAAGTTTTTGCTCGTTTTTTACACAATTCAATTACCTACACAAAAAGGTATTTTTACTTTAACCGACGAACACGATTACAACTATTTAACATCGATTCTATAGAGTCATTTTTATAATAGCATTAGATCGTTGATCATATACTTTGACAGAAAAGTAACGTCTAGCGAGGCAGGTCCTATGCAATAATTGGTCTGAGACTGCATCCCATTAAGGCCTCCCGGTGAGAGACATCTATGAAGTGAAACGCAAACAGCTCTACCAACCGGTAACCACGCAAAAGATCAGAACACAAGGAAATGCACCTGATTGGCGGACAGCAGGACAGATTGCTCTGATTGGAGGAAAACATAAAGGGAAGTATGACGTCATCTCCTGGATGCAGTGCATCAGTTCTGCTCCAATAATACAAGTTTTATTGTTGTGTAAAACTTGTACTATTATTTTTGTACTATCTAAGAAAGGTTAAATGATAATTTTTTATTCACGTTTTTGATACAACCGATTTAAAAAAATTAACGTACCCACAAAACTATTCACATTATAATCAACGACATAAATACATAGACTGCATGTACGCAGTACGGTTCATAAAAACGGCGCACAAATAATATTCCCAATGCTGTTTTGGGCCTAATCGTTCAACAGTTGCTTGTTGACATTCAAAGACATAGCTAGTAACAATACATTATAATGTCGTTGATTATATGAATATTTTCTACAGTTATGTTTCATGACAAATTTCTAAGGTTAGGTCATAGATAATACTGGGTTAGGTGTCCAACTATGACGTCACGTGTAATGTCACACATGTCGTCATACATACAGTATACATTTTATTATTTATTGTATTCCTTATTTAAACCTGTTTTGATTTGAATATTCTTTGTGAAATATTATCTAAGGAATATTAATGATTCGAAAAAAGCAATGTTGTATTTGTATTGAAATACAAACATCATTTGTCGTGGAACATAGTTAGTCATTTACTTACATTTATTATTTGGTGTTGGTTATTCTTAAATATTCTGATTCGATAATTCTTCCTGTATTATATAAAGCAAAACTTGGAATACAAACCTTACATTACTATGTTTAAGTAGAAAATCGAAACAATAGTTGTCAATATACAAGATTGAAAAACACTGCTAGAGCCATAGAGCCAAAGACGGGTGATTGCTCAATTAAAAAAAAGGATGTTTGAGCGCAGTTGTAGAAATTATTGATTTTTGTGATGGCGTCAACCCTGTCGTTGCTGAGGCTGTTTTATGAGCTAAGTATTTTATTCTTTATTAGTTTATATTGTCTTTATGCTAATTGTGATCTGTAATTTTGTAATATCTAATGTAACGTATTATATTTGTTTAATTAGTGATAAAGACGATTATTGTCTCATGTATTATAGGTACAACTGCGCAGTTTTCTTATCCTTCTTTTTCAATCTCTTTTTCAGCAGTTAGTAGGTTGTGAACGGGCAGTAGAAAGAAAAAATAAAGAGTTAAATAAAGATTATTTGATTTGGGTTACCATTTTCTTTAATTTATGAAATACCTACACTCATAAAAATATTGATTAATCCAAATAGTTCAAATGAGTAGTAATAATAGTAATTTCATATTTAGGACAGTAATATATACTTTCTAGTTACACTTTTATAAATCTTTATTATTAGTGAATTTAGCTATAATAACTTTTACTAAATTTAAACTCTTAATACTGACTATGTAATTTTTTAGAGTAAGACGTTGCAATCCCTAAAATATCCGTTTAGTGACAATTCCATTTCCACATCCTCTTTTCATTTTTACAATACAGTCCTTTGAGTTGATTAATTCTTTATGGGCTTTTTTGACTTCCCCTGTTTTCGTTATGTACTTTTGAATAGTTTCAATTCTATTTCTTTTTCTATCCGATCTTATACTTTCTTTAATATTTTTACTGATTTCTGCTAAATGTCTTCTTTTGTCTTCTTCACTTTTTATGTTGATCAAATGGTTGCTTTGTCCTAGTCCTTTCCTGATACATGGATTTTCTTCTCTTTTTAAACGACTTTTTCTATTCGTTTAAAAGAGCACAGCACTGACCCCGGTTTGATCTGGAGTTTTTTCCCCCAAAGAGCGGCACATTTTGTTGTTTCTTTTACAATTATATTCAAATCTCCTTGAAAGTTCTCCTTGACGCTCGTAATTAACTCCGATTTGTCAACATCGGAGTTATTTAAGAGCGTTTTCTGTCACTTCCAACCCAAAAATAATTATGTTGTTACTTTTCTTATCTCTTTTCAAGTATTCTATCTCTTTCAATAGATTGGTAATTTTTTGTTTAAATTTTTCATTTTCTTTAATGACTGGATTAAGTTTTTGTTCCATATAATCCATAAACTTGGCGTAAGAGATTTAACTCGACCATCCGTCTGATTTTGCATTTCTGATTTCATTTTATTGAACAGCATTTGAAATTGCCCTTCCGTATTGCTCATAAAAATTCGTTTCGTGAAAAGGAACGTAAGAACAGGTAAAAGAAAATTTTTGTGCTGACAACACTGGCGTTGATACCAACGTAACAAACTGACGTGTCCGGCTCCGGTTAAAGCAAAGTTAAACTTCAAATTCAAATTGACGTTCGGGATAAATGACGAGTAATATTCTAACCTCAATTTATGTTGTTAACATTTCTCTGCTTCACTTTTCTAGGTAGATCTTGATAAATATCTGAAAGTTATTCGTTGTACGTCTTACGGAGCTGTAATTTTGTTATTAGTATCAGAGTGCACTCTGAAATATTTTAAAATTGGCGTTTTGCTTCGGATTAAATCACAGTGGTGTTTACGCGTTAAAGACCGGAAACGGAATAAAGGTTTTAAGTTATGTTTTTGTAAAAGGGTTAACAGACTAATGTGTGACATATAAAACATTATGGGGTTACATAGGGAAAGAAAGTTTACACCCATTTTTACGCGGACGAATTCGCGTTCGTCCGCTAGTATTATAGATACGTATACTTGATACTAATATTATATTTATTTACAGACCGTTATATTGTGGATGATAACGAAATAAATCATATCAACCTACTCGAAGTCGAATCTACTCGTTGATTAACCTATCGTCCGCACATACGACGGAGAATTTATTCAAAAATGAAACTTCTAGTCTGTCTACCTGATTGTTTTTCCATAAAAAATCTTTGTTCGGTGATCTGCAGATATTTACACAGATTTAAAGATTTTATATATAAACTGTTTAAAAAAATCGACAAACCTATTAAAAATGAGGATACGGAAGTGTTGAAAGCGGATGTGGAAGTTCAGAGGATATCGGTATATGTGCAAACAGGTTTAAGCGACGTTGAGTTACTTGTTTTGGAAAAGTTAAGCAAAGATGACAACGCTGGAGACGACATTAAGATTATTGACGAAACGATAATATTTATTAATTTATTTGATATTGTGAACACAGACAACGAGGTGAGTAAAAACTAAGAAATTGTTATGGTATACTTAAGTAGTAGGTATTTACATAAAATAACTAGAACAATAAAGTTCGCATTAAAATGCAACTATATAAGTTCCAATACTACTCGTAAATAACGCAACAGGGCCTATAGCCAAGTGGCAAATCGATTCTCTTGTAACGATCGCGAGCGCTACGAAAAGTAAAAAAATGCATGGGAATGACAGATACGATCGATCACTTGATCACGTTACTTGTCGATAACAATCCCAATCCCAATCCCATACAATTTTTAATTTTCGAACTGTTTGCGATTGTAGAAAGAGAACCGACGTACCACATGGCTATACATAATATACAACCGATTGAAAACAAATTGCCATTGCAATGGCTTTGGTTAACACTGCTATAAATTGGGAGTAGGCTGTACATGATAGTAGATAAGATTCTGAATTTAGGAAGTTTGGATTTTTAATCATTATTTAATATTATCTACTAGCGAATGTCCTTGACTACGTTTTCGGGAAATTCTGTTTTTAGGGTTCCGAACCTCAGAAGGAAAAAACGGAAATCTTATATAGAATCACTTCGTTGTTTATTTATTTGTTTGAAATTGGTTGTCCGTCTGTTTGACTGTCTGTCTGTCAAGACCCTTTTTCTCAGGAACGCGTGAAGGTATCAAGCTGAATATCATATCAAATACTCAGTTTTGCTGTCCCTTAGAGTTGTGAAAAAATTAAACTTTTAAGCCAACACTATCAAAAGATACAGCCGTTAATGCTGCAAATTACTTCTCGTAAAGTCAGAATCCTGAAATTTGGTGTAAAACAACGTCTTAAATAGATAAAATAAAAATTACAAAAAGCTTACATTTTTAAATAAAATATTTCCAATAATTTTCCCTTTCCCTAATGAACGCGTATTAAATTGCAATTCATATCAAATACTCAGGTCTATAATACCTATGAGCTGTAATAAAATTAAACTTCTATGTAAACGCAATACAAAGAAACGGCCACATATGTTGAAATTCGCGACTCGCAAGGAAATCAAAACCAACAGGTTACTTCACGTGAATTCAGAATCTTGAAATTTGGTAGTATGCAATTTATAGCACTTAAAAAGGAAAAATTGCGAAAACTATAAAGTTTTTGTTACATCATATACCTAATATATTTTTTTAATAATTTTAAACATTTCCCTTTTCCTCATTTACGTGTAGAGTTTATAAATTGAAAATTAAATACAGAATTGATTCTGTAAACCACAATGCATTTAAGCTTTAAAAACTAGCAATAAAAATACCATAACTTTTATCGACACAATGTTTTGAAACAATGTTTTGAATAATTCGCAAGTGCTAGTTTCGAATTCATCTCTATGTTTCTCTTTCTATAGTATCGTGTTAAACAGAGAAAGATGTCTCCGAAAGTCGGACGGAATAGTCGCCCAGGTTTGTACGGAACCCTCAAAGCGTGATTCTGACACGCACTTGGCCGGTTTTTTTATATATCCCTCGGTATTCGATTTTTCCTTGATAAAAATAGCCTATATGTTAATCCAGGGGATCCATCTCTAATACAAAAATCAGTTCAGTAGTTGCTAATGTAGTAAAAATACTTACACAAAAACTTTCTACTATACTGTCATGTGATTCTATTCTATATTATCATCATCTTCATCATATCAGCCGATGGACGTCCACTGCAGGCCTTTTGTAGGGACTTCCAAACATCACGTTACTGAGCCACCTGCATCCAGCGAACCCCTGCGACTTGCTTGATGTCGTCAGTCCACCTGGTAGAGGGTCGGGCAACACTGCGACTACTAGTGCGGGGTCGCCATTTCAGCACTTTGGGACCCCAACGTCCATCGGCTCTTCGAACTATGTGCCCCGCCCATTGCCACTTCGGCTTCGCAACTCGTTGAGCTATGTCGGTGACTTTGGTTCTTCTGCGGATCTCCTATTCTTTAAGAGTATTTTTTAACACCTAGTGAGATAACTGACACAACACCGACCAATTTACGAAATGAAATTAAAAAGTCGGGTTAGCCGACTTTTTAATTATTATTTATTTATTATTATTTTTTTTAATTTTAATATGGCTTTGCATCACATTTAGCCAGTGATAAAGTAATAATTTTTATCAAGTAATTTGCCCTTTAGGGCGATAGTGATCAAATATAGTCCATCGTCCGTCGTTGGCAGTCAGTCAGTCATAGTCAAGTCATGTCATCTATACTTATAATAAAACTGGTCGAATTCTATACATTAATTCGCAATTTGAGATTTTACTTATTATTATATACTTTTATTGTTTACCATTTGTAACACCAAACGTTACCGTGGCATAACGGACGCCAGCGCCATCTAGAATCTATATTTATAATACGAATGTCTGTCTGTCCGTGTTTTTTTTCTTATTCGGGCATCACGCTTAAACTACTAAATGAATTCAAATGAAACTTATCACGGTTTAAGACCATAATACGGAGAAGGTTATAGGATACTTTTTATTGCGAAAATAAAATAAGAAGGGGGTGAAATATGGGTTGAAAGGTGTATGGAAAGTCCTTCATTTTTAGAGTTACAAATTTAAAAATCTGTTCATAAATCATAAAGAAAATGTAAAATATACTGTCGTTCAAAATTTTTTTTAATTTAAACTCTAAAGTGTCGAAATAGGTCTTGAAAGTTTACATTGATTTCCACGTGGACGGAGTCACGGCTGTTCGCTAGTGCTTTAATAAGGCGAAGGCAACCTTACTAAAATTTTTGCTAGAGTCCACCGAGAAAATCGAATTAAACAAATAAAACACTATTATTCAACTTTCACTTCACTTGTGCACCTTTACTATAATGAATAAAATGCATTTTACTTTATGCAATAAAACTCTAAAATGCAGCTTGGCAACTTCGTTCGTACCACTCCCGATGGTCCGCGCGGGCCGGAAGCGTGTAGCGATGAATGAAAAACCCACGACTGATGCACCCCACTTCCCCGCACGCACGATTTCACACCCGCGTAGTCTTTCCCCCCGTCGGCCGCATATCATGGGAGTGTCATCGACGAACTTGTCAGAATATAAGTACACTAGCTGACGCCGCGCGGTTTCACCCGCGTGGTTCCTGTTTCCGTAATAATATGGGGATAATATATAGCCTTATAGCCTTCGTCGATAAATGGACTATCTAACACTGAAAGAATTTTTCAAATCGGACCAGTAGTTCCTGAGATTAGCGCGTTCAATCAAACAAACAAACAAACAAACTCTTCAGCTTTATAATATTAGTATAGATATTGTAATTCCTACGATTTTCAAGGCAAACTGGGTTAGCTATTTAGCTGTCCTCGAAACGTCGCGATCCGATGAATACTATGCTTTCGAAAATTTCGAAATAAAATCAATATCTTCCCTATTCAGTACATACTAACTTGTCGAGTCATGTATGGTATTACTTAGTGCTAGAGGGAAGTCAAAAAACTTTATGCTAGTTAATTTGAATGCAGCGGCGCGGCGATTTTATCAAAAGTTGAAATATCTCCGATCTGTGAACAGGTTGCTGAACCCCAGCGGTGTCAAGTGTCAGCAATGGGGGTAACGTTCGAACCTCTCGCTACAAGAGGATGCATTTGCGTACTGAGCCTTTTAGCTTTTTGTGCTTTTGCGTGGCCTACCTTCATTTTTAGCTTAACTGATATTTCGTGCCTATAAATCTACAAGGTTTGAATTTTGTACTGCATTTTATGTAACAAATTGTAAAATTGCAAAAATATGTGTACAGTGCCATGTTTAATAGGAAAATTGTACCTATTCTTGAATTTTTTTTGTGTATTAGTATACAAGTATGTACGATTTTTGTGTTAAAATGGACGTTAAAGGCGGTTAATTAATTAATTTAGGCTTTAATATTTTCTTACTGAAACTTTTGAAAATTTAAAAAATACTTACGGTGTAAGTAAATTTATCGGTATGTTGTCAATATGAAGTGTTCTGTAAATATGTTACAGTCCTTTTATAACAGGTGCTATGTAGTATAGTGTGGTGACTGGTGACTGGCTCGGCAGGGTAGCACCGGTCGGTCCATTGAGGAGGCAGCGCGGCGGCGCGCGGCGTGACGTCACGCGGCGGCGCCTCGCGCACGCGCCCGCGTATCGAGCGGCATGTGCCACTCGCAGCCGGCCCACTCCGCCCGACCGATTCACACATTTTTATTTTTCCTCCGAACGTAGCTTCGCGACAATCCGATTTTCACTGAAAAGCACCGAGGCGACACCCTAGCCGTGAACCGCGTACCGCCGGCCGCGCGATTGGCCCAATTCCGACTGAATCCAAAATGGCAGGACGGAGTGGTCTCCCGAGCCGTGCGTCAGCTCTCTGACCGGTGCTGATCACGGATGTGTGCCTCGTTATATAAATGTTACGCAAGTTCAGCACGGTGGTCGCGAGGTGGTGCTTCCGTAACCTGTAACACCGTGCAGTGAACCTGGAGCCCATGAAACGCACTCGACTACTTACACCGTAAGTACACGCACCCACATTGTGGAAAATCAATTGTCTTTCCATGTAACACCGTGTCGAGACGTCTTGGGTTTCGTACGAAACGGTTGCGAACGGTTTATCGATCGAGCCGTTAACGTCTAGTTTCTGAAATTGTACACTTTGTTCAATGTAATTGTGATACAGATAATGTAACGATGCTCCGTTACGAAATATGTTGAAAACGTGATATCAGTTTTGGCGCCTGACAGAGGTGGAACTTTGTGGTTTGATCCATCAATATTCTATATTAAGTTTTATTGATCATGTAACCAACCTATTGTTTTGGACATTAAATATATTTTTTTTAAATACAAGTAGGGATGAATAAAGGTCGCCGTCATATTCGATATTAAATATTGATTTCATTTAAACAGTGACTTTCAAGTCTACGTACAATGATTCATGACCTATTTCATACAATATTAAAGGGCGACTGCATGAAAAAAGTTTTTAATTAACGTATTTTTTCAACAAAGGTATCTAGTATAAGAGGAAATTGTAGGAAAATCAAATATTTTCTAATACTATCCTGATTATATTGATAAAACCATCTAATCTAATATTTATTTATATGCTTTGTAAAAAGCAAGTAAAATAAGAATAGAGTTTTAAAGCAGAATGTAACTTAAAAGAAAAGCGTACCTATATGCCGGTTACGATATCTCGATAAAGATTATTAATCAATCAATCAATCAATATTCATTTATTTTAAATAGGCTTAATTTACTAACTCTTTCGAAACGTCAAGTAATAATTTAATGCTTAAGAAAATGGTGATAATAATTAGTCGAAAACTTAAAATTAAAGTTACGAGGGTTCCAAATGCGCCTTGGTCCGAGAAGAGCCCACAACAAACTCAGCCAGATTTTTCCTTTTTTAGTTTATCACCAATGACTTAATAAACCATAATTAATGAATTGAATATGTTAATTTACGAGGACCTCTGTGCTAATGCTGTGGATTTCAATAGAGAGGGTTCAATTTCCAGCGCGGGTCAATTTAGGATTATATTTTTTCGAAATTGGCTCAGGTCTGGTCTGTTATAAGACATGGACCTTGGCTAGTTAACACCCTACCGGTACAGATGCCAAGCGGTTTAGCGTTCCGGTATGGTACCATATATACACCGTCTGAGGTAGAATATAACATACACACGAAAAAAAAGACAGACTCGAATTGTGAACCTTCTCCTTTTTTTGAAGTCGGTTAAAAAGGGAATGCCTATCCCCGGCCCTGGTTTACCCTATCTAACCACCCGGCAATTTACTTATATCTAAAAAGTCTTGATAGTTCTACTTTAAAAATGAAATATTTACTTTATCAAAAAAAACTTTGCTATAACGCTTAATGACATTTTTAATTCTTCTTTAATTTGATCAAAGATCGTTGACCATACAGCCTGAGTTTTAGAACATTTATTGAAGACTTATGATTGGTTAGTTTTCTTGTTAGTTAAGCTTGTTGGTAAAAGAAAAAAAACAATACAAATAAAATAATATAGCATCAAACAATGATTTTTTTAATCATTGGCATCAAATGTTACTTCGCCACTATGGTATACCAGCGAACTTTAGCAGAGTGATGAAAAATGTTGTTTTCTTTAATAAACATACTTTTATTAAACCAATTATTTAAGCAGATCCTTATTTATACATCATATTAAGTATCTCCAAATACGGGGATATGCCTGGGTTCTCGGGGCTGACGTTGTATTGGCCGGTGGGCATTCTCCTTTATAATTCTATATGTAGTAACTCAAACGCAACTAACTGTTGAGTCCTAAATGAGTGAACCTTTTACAAATTAAAAAAAAAAACGTTTAATTAAAAGTAGAGAGCCTGTAAGCGGAGTAGAGTCCTATCCTTTACGTATTTACTCCTATCTCAAGACTTGCTTAATCAAAGAGTTTTGAATAGGTATTGACACTTGATGGTCAAACGCAACCTCTGGGGCGTTTGTCGTCTCTCTTATATTCTCTCATTACTTTTTATCTCCATTGAGTTTAGATCGTGGTGACTTCTTCTTCTCATGATATCCTCTAGATAACATTAAAACATACCGGCCAAGTTGGACTCGCGTACTAAGTGTTCGGGGTTCCGTTAGTTTAACGTTTAAGTTAGCTAGTTTTAGTATGTGTTGTTATAGTGGTAATAGAAATACATTATCCGTGAAAATTTAAATTCTCTAACTATTATGGCTCATGAGATACAGCCTGGTGACACACGGATTGACGGATCGATGTACAGTTAGTAATGGTCAAAGATCTGGCATTCCTTAATATATAGGTACCCTCATCTGTTATTCATTAGTGCTATGAAATAAATGATAGATAATGTTCACAGTTACATATTGCAAATAGGTTGCCTAGTTAAATTGCGGCCAAACACATATTTCATACAAAATCTAGGAAACCATGAACTAGATCAAAGGCAACCTAATAAAGTTCCATACAAAGCTTACCTATGCTAGATGCTTATTACAAAACTTCTGCTTTTATGAAATGCGGAAGGTCTGGTTATCACAGGCTTTCGATATATTACTGGGGCCTTAGCCATATGGCAAGTCGATTTTCTTTCTACAAATGTATGAGAATGACAGATACGATCGACAACTTCATCATGTGAGACCTGCAGATAGTGATTGTAATTGCAATACATTTTAAATTATCGAAGCGTTAGCGTTTTTAGAAAGAAAATCGATATGCCACATGGCTACAGGTCCTGCCCCCCTAGCCAAGTGGCTGGTCGATACTCTTTCTACGATCGCTAACGCTTCGAAAACTCGAAAAATGTAAGGGAATGACATTTGCTATCGACAGGTCTCGTGATCAAGATCTGTCATTCCCATACATTTTTCTAGTTTTCGAAACGTTAGCGATCGTAGAAAGAGAATCGACGTGCCACATGGCTACAGGCCCTGGTTCGTTTTATTTCGCTCGAGCTTAAATAGAAGCAATTTTCACAGCAATAGCACAGCCCGAATAATAAACAGCTATGTGTATTGGCCACACAAAATCGGAATAAAGCCGGTCATTGTACTTGGCTCGCGTAGTGAAATATTCAATACATGGATGGCCCTACGGTGGCGTTGCCAAACTGGGCCGCAAACCGTATCATATAGTTAACGATAAATTCTGAATGGTATTTGCTTAATAGTATAGCGTTCGCGGTTGTGGTGGTTCATTAGGTAAATAGACACTTCTAGAGACTTTATTCGCTTTCTTTATTCTTTGGTTGGGTTAGGGTTAGAAAGGTCTAATGTAGTAGTGGCATAGAGCAGCGGTTCCCGAATTCATTTGACTTCAGAACCCTTTTTGTTCCATTTTTCGGCGGAACCCTGGCTTAGGAAAGAAGTAAACTAAAGACTTACCTACGTCTTGTAGCTGGTAGGTTGTACCTACGGTATCATACATGGTGTCTAAAATGGAATTTTGGAATGCAATATTTTAAAACAAGTCAATTGAAAATGAATTACGTCAATTAATATTATCACAAGTGAAACGATTTACAAGTGGAAATCATGAATTTTCGCGGAACCCCTGAGTACCTTTTACGGAACCATTTTTATACCATGAACTTTCCAATTCCGGGATGAGAATTATAGCAGTGGGTTAAGGTTCAGCTTATAATGAGGGACTTGAAGCTTAACCCAAGGAGGGGGGATCGATGAAATACCTAGATAAATATGTGGCATTGGTAATAAAATAGTATCTTATTTTAGCGCCTGCGCTGATCACGAGGTCCTGGATTTGAGCCCTGTCCTTGGCTATGAAATACTCAGCTTTTCTTTCTTTTAAGAAATGTTCAGAAAAAATCTCAGCCCGAAGTTAGGAAGTTGATAGTTACACCCGTGCCTTGGACACGTTAAGCCGTCGGACCAGGTCATTATCATTATCAGTGGCGTGCACAGGCATTTTATCTTGGGTATGCACTATACGCACAAATCGTACAAAATAGCAAAATTCCTTCCTCAGTCCAGGTTCCTAATGAGTCCTTACAGCATTTTTGCATCTAGGAAGTGCACGCCTCTAGTCACTAATATGTGATAGTTTACTTTAAAAAATTTAACATTATCACCCTAACTTCGCCAAGCCACGTTGGAGCAGTGTGGTGAGTGTACGTTCCATATCATCGTTCCAAGAGGGAGGCCATGGCATTGTGAACCGTCAAAAAGGGCTGATAATAACAATTAAAACAACTTTATTATATTTGGTGTTCGATAATGCAATAACGCCGTTAAAATTTAAAATTAATTTAGTTGAAAGAAGAATTTCAAAAGACGCCAGTGGAGAAGAATCAGAATACCGTGTAATTGTTGTAGAGTAATCTTTGCTATTGGAGAACCTATTGTTATGCGGGGCTTGTAGGTTTCTTTGTAGTGCTATTGTGTTATAAAAATAGGTACTTGTGTTTTTATATTTAGACCTTTGCAATGTTTCCAATAAGAGCGGAAACAATTTGTTAGCTTTTTATGAATCGAAAAAATTTTATTTACGAGCGCCAGCGATTTTGTGCGCGTGAAATGCAGTTTACACAAATCCCGTGGGAACAATGGATTTTCCGGGATAAAAAGTAGCCTATATGTTGCTCAATAACCTCCTTTATCTACCTGTAAAAGTCCCATTTAAAACGCGTCAGCCGTTCCATATATTATTAGCCTGGACAACTTCATCTTTAAGAAGCACTTGATAAAACCCAGTTCTCTTGAAATCTCAAGTCACACACGTTATGGTAACTTATTTTCTATAATATGAGCTTTGCCTATAGTTTCCACATAGACTACGTTCCCGTAAGAATATGGGGATAAAAACCCATTTCTTTTCAAGACTATAATCTACGTTTGTGGCAAATTGGATAACATCCGATCTAGATTAATAATTGGAGTAACTAACTCGAGTTTATTTTATTACCTAGCGGAAGGTTGTTACCCTTTTATTCGCGGACGTAGTCGCGGTTGTCTGCTAGCATTAGCTATAGTTAGATAGAATGTATATGCAGTTGCTATTATAAACACTTTACAATATAGATATCCAAGTGTTGAAGAACCTTTTAGGAGAATGTAAGAACGTTTTCCCTCCGGAAGGCTGTTCATCTGAAACTTGAAGGATCACCGTTTATCGCCATCAATCATATTATCTGGTGCGCGGAAAGCGGTCTTTATTGAGCACTTTTGACATTAATGTTTTTGAGTTATCACCGAACACTTAATTCATAGCATACTTATAATATTCGGCAAGATATTTGTGTCCATACTTGATAGAGTTTGGCTAGTGAAAGTATCGCCTGAAATCGCCCGCCAAATAAAAAAAAATCGGAGTAAATTCTGAAAATTATAGTGCGAATTAAATTAAATAAATTGGAATAACTGAGTTTAATACTTGTCTTAAGGTAGTAATGTATTCACAAACAAAAAAAAAATTAATTTGTTTAAATATTTTTTTAGATTTGGTGGGTGATTTCAGTCTCTACTTACATTAGCCAGACTCTAGCTAGTTTATAGGTAGATAGATATCCAATAGTAGGTAATAAAATATTTTGATGACTTTACTTTTCACCATTACTTTGCTTATGTCAACAAATGACAATTGACGATGCAATAAATATTAACTTCATATAATAAGACTTAATACTCGTAGTACGAGATCTGCCTTAAGAAATATATAGGTACCCTCATCTATTTTATCTACTTCCCTCAAAAAAAACTTCCCTTAAAAATCGTACGCTAGTTAAAATAATATACCCAATAAAATTGAAAACTGTTATTTCCTTTTCTAACTGACGCTAGATAAGTCGTCAAAACTGTCAGTAAAGCTCGTCATGAGAAAATCTTGAAAGTTGAAAGTATGACAAATCAACGTGAAATCAACACAATTTTACATGAAATATGAAAAGGTTTAAAGACGCCCGACATTTGCTTTAAATCATCAAACGCCTAACCTTTAACCGAAGCTTTTTGAAAAGCTCCTTTCGAATAGAAAAGGATGATTGATTCAGCAACTAGCAACATTAGCAACACATGTAGGTAAATAATATTTATAGTGCCTGCTTTCATTGTGCACGATAGCATTCAATAGAAGGCTATTCCACGAGGTCGAAGGATTAATTTAGTTTACATTGTACTTACGATATAATAGGCTATAGGCTATAGGCAATTTTAGCACTTCAAAAGCACGTAAGTAATCAAATACGCGATTCTATAGTATTACTTTTTAATATGCCTTGTTTTTATTTCGAGCACTATATTATATTATATATATTTTTTTAATTAAAAATTATATTATACCAATATAATAGTGCTTTTTGTAGCTTTTTGTTGTAGGAGCCTGCGATAGTTAAAAGCCTGAGACTACAATTCAATTTCATTATTTATATTGGAAAACAAGAAGTTGATTATCAATTGATTATGAAACACGGCTAAAACTCACGTGATATTAGGTCGGAGTATGCCCGACTAGTTTCGAACCCATACGGGGCCCTTAGTCGTGAGCTGGTTCTTGCATCGCGGCACGATCCAAACTGTGAAGTTTTAGCCGTGTTTCATAATCAATTAATATGAATAACACTCACGATAGTTTAAATTCTAAAATTGATTATCATTATACTATCTGTGTTGAAAATTTCCATTAGGTTCACATAACTATAAACTACACAGCATTGTTAAACCACATAACACAAAATGCTAAAGCTAAACTGAAATAGGTCCAGAATCAAACAAAAAATTTAAAATAAATTCTCACGTTGAGAGTAGGTACATAGTTAGTCGTACAAAACTGTAGGTACCTACGTATATGTAGTGCTTAGGGATTCATAGTTGTTATATATACATTGTACATACGTATACCTATATGTATTACCTACATCCATTATCTTTTCTTCCGAAATGTTACTTTTCTTCTTTCTAATATCAAAATGTTTGCGGCAAAAGAAAACTTAGGTTATACAAAAGAATATCCACTGCTCTACAAAGCGATATCACGTGAAGGTTTTTTGATAAATTAAAGTGTAATACTATTATCTCTGGACACTTTTTACTTCGTTTTTTGTTAGAGGTACGTTTTTTCGGATTTTGTATGCCGAATTTGCGCACTTTTAAACCGATTTCATTATGGGGGAGGTATGTTAAACCGATAACGCTGAGATTTATGACCCTATTTTTGTGGTTCTTCTTTAGTTTGATGCGGAATAGTTGCCATTTGGTTCCATAAAAATTTAACATACATTGGCTTAGTAGTTTTCATTTTAAGAATATTTTTACATTATTGTTTACACAAAAAATTAAAAAAAAAAAACAACCGACTTTAAAAACATGCTCCAAGATTCACGAAACTACGAATAAAAAGCGAACAATAACTTATACCACAGCTTATACTTAATATTTTCTACCTACTTATCACTTTGAAGGCCGATGAGTATTAATTCAAGGCGTATCTATACTTTTCTATACTTATATTATAAAGCTGAAGAGTTTGTTTGATTGAACTCTCTAATCTCATCTGTATTCATACGGGAACGGGAACCACGCGGGTAAAACCGCACGGCTACAGCTAGTCTATCATAAAGATTTTGGTTTCTTAGTAATGACTTAAATCAACACCACACGGGCTTGGCACCGACTTAAAAGTGATCAGTAGGAAGAAAATATTATAATTTAACTTTTCGCATTTTACCAGTCTGCAAGAATGGTTATGTTTTTAGTTTCGTGGGTACGTTTGTTTTTTGAAGTCAGTTGTATTTTTTTCTAAATAATTATTATTTATTGAAATGGTGGAGAGGTGAAGATTTTATTGTCTATTGCTTATCAAAACTTGCCGCCCGTAGTAGGGTGCCCATCACGCAGGCAGCATTCCCGCGTTGAATTATGGTTAAATGGTTATTACTTGTCCATAAATGGATTTTTGATCATTGCTTACAGGCGGGTCTGAACCGTCGTGAGTTCTTCAAAATCAGCCAATAGACCGATAGATAGGGCGACCAACACTGCGCTTTTCGGTACGCAGTCGCTATTCCAGCTATTGGGATTCTAAACGATCCTACAGAAGGCCAATTTCCAGCTGTGGTTGTCCTTCAGCTGATCGTTAGGATGCGTTCTCATAGATAATTCCAATTGAGTTATTGACTTGTTGTGGAATTAAAAAAAAATGAGTAGCGCTCTCGCCTTGAGGCTCATGAAACTTATCTGATAGAACGGCTACTATCAAAGTATAGAAAGTTACCAGAAGTATTACCGGACGCGACGCAAACTTTGCTAATAACGCACCGCAAGTGCGCGCGCGGTGTTATTGTATTATGTAGCGCGATCTAGGAAAGTGTTGTACTACCAACTAACCAGTGGCGTAGCGTGGACAACGCCACTGGTTATAATCTATACTAATATAAAGCTGAAGAGTTCGTTTGTTTGTTTGTTTGATTGAACGCGCTAATCTCAGGAACTGCTGGTTCGATTTGAAGAATTCTTTCAGTGTTTTATAGCCCATTAATCGAGGAAGGCCCCATATTCCTACGGGAACGGGAACCACGCGGGTGAAACCTATTATCTAGATATTTGTGAAGTTACATTAGAGAAACCCCGCTCTTTCATGGCGTGTCTTGTCCTGCTCTGTTTCTAAAAATCTCTTCGTGTCGAACAAAACCAAAACATGTAGATTAGTTGCCTACCTTCCTTATTCGGCTATTTATAGTTTGGCTAATGAAAGTATACTAAAAACGCATGGCAAATAAAAAAAATATATTGGAACAACTCAATTTGCATACTTGCAATTTTATTTATTTTAATGACATAGTAATGTTTTCACATAACCGATTTTTATTTGGTTTGAATGTATGTAATATATATTACAGTTACCGATTTTCCAAGACTATATCTGTGTTTCATAAAGAAACAAACGAGTATATTTCTTTGAACGTCCACGTAGCCAAGTCAAAACCGTTAAACCGCCCGCCCCCGCCCCACAACGCCTTGCGCTTGCGTTGACCCTTTTACTCGTAGGCCGTAGGCCGCTGCCGCCCGCTTCGCCTACGCCTAGCTACGCCACTGTATCTAACCTTCATTAGATTTATTTTCCAAACAATACTAAAATTATCTTCTTTCGTATGTACGAGTATTAATGCCTAAAAATAACGCCCTTAACACTTTTTATATCAATAGATTTTTGATAGTAATTGTTTTTGGATGACAAGACCGAGTTCTATATCCAACAGAGCATGCTCAATAAATAAATAAAATCATTTGTTTTCAGGCCAGAAACCCATATACAAAATATTACACATTAAATACAGAAAAACATAAAGCAGACCAAAATTAAACCAAAAATCAGAATTTAGAATTTTAAGCCAGTTTTTAAAAGTATGTTGTCAGGGGATATTTAAGCGAGGACTTTAATAAGTAAGATAGGAATCAACATATGCTTAGAGGCACAATTATCCGCCCACTTTAATATGACGCGAGTATATTAAAGTGGACGGATAATTGTGCCTCTGAGTATATATTTGTAAAACATTACATTTATCTCGTACACCTTACGCCAGCACACGCCGTTACAATAGTTCAGTAACTTTATATTTTACACACTAACAACAAAGTTAACAAAATTCAGTATTGAAGCTATTTGAGAGTTCGATGTAATTTAGTTAAGAAGCTGTGGCGTTCAGACAAATGGGAAGTCGGACTGTGCCTACTCAATTGAAAACCTTACCTAATTTATTTAATCAATTCAATTAAAAATTTAATTACTTTTGATGACACTCAGCAAGTTGTCTTTCCTTTTGATGTCATATCTTTGAAGTCTATTTTTTTGTTTACCAGTTTGCACTTCGCTGGTTTCTCACTTGAAGTTACAGTTAGCAAAGTAACAGAATGTTCAAGCTGGAAAAAATATGAACTCACACACACACACATTAGGTAACTTCTATGTAGATACTCATACACTTATTACTATGATGGCTTAGCTTTACGGATTTGTTAACTTTCATGTTAGCTCTACTTCATGGTAGCTTTTGTGACAGAACTCTTCCGGGGAAGAGTTAGTACTATGGTCATTGAGTTGCCGGTGTTATTGTATAGAATTAAAGCTTGAACGAATTATGCTCGGAGATTCTCTGTGTGATCGAGTCAAAAATGAGGAGATCCATAGATAAACCAAAGTTACCGACATAGTTCAACGAGTCGCGAAGCTGAAGTGGCAATAGGCGGGCACATAGTTCGAAGAGCCGATGGACGTTAAGGTCCCAAGGTGCTGGTACGACGACCTCGCCTTAAAGTCGCAGGGATTCGCTGGATGCGGTTGGCTCAGGATCGTTATGTTTGAGTCCCTACAAAAGCCCTAAGTCCTGCAGTGGACGTCCATCCTGATGTATGATTTCTATAAAAAATGTATCTAAACTATATATGTATATTTCTAATACATAGATCGAATACGAAAGCTTATTCTACATAACGATACAGGGTACTGTTTTGCAAGGCTTTCCACCTCCATACATATTTCAGTGATATCGCTGGCTAGAACCCGGAAGTTCTACGTAAAGATTTAACAAGTTCTTAAGTCACCTTGTTCAGACTGTAATCCAAGCTATAAATTGTCAACTCTGCAGCTAAGTCTGTAGCTGCACAAATTAACTGTGCTAAAGAGCTTGTACCGTGGCTTTTGTCCAATAACTGAAGTGTACAATAGACAACGCGTACATCCTGTAGCTCTAAACGTCTTTGCAATAAGGGCCATTTTCACTTGCGATCGATTTCTTGTGCGGTCCACCGTACACTTTAATGGGTCCCTACGTAATAATAGTTCTCCCCCGTTGCAATTATTCAAGCGTTGTTTGAGTACACCCAGGCACACTAAAATACAAACAATATTTTTTTTCTTTTCGAATAAGAGTCAGTGATTTTGAATAATTCATGTAGAATAATTTAAAATTACTGACGTAGGCTTTAGGGGGGAAATGGATTATGCATTTACGATGTTTACAATTGTTGCATAATGTGACATTTTGTGCATATAGATTAAGCCTGATTCAAATGCGTTTATTTCAAGCGTGGTAGTCGAAAGCTTTGAGACATCAAGATTCTATTGAAGAGTGACTATTTATAGAGGTAATTAAAGAATACATACCACACGAAAGCTGGCTTAGTAGCACATTTTGAATTTATATTTATCTTCTTTTAATACTAGAACCCGTATCGCAACCGTATTATAATGCGACTAATGTCTTAACACATGTAATGGCAGTCAAGCTTTTAATTGAAAATCTTGATAAATATGTAATATAATGTCTAGCAACTCTTCTCAAATGTTTCAGAACAGGCACTCATTAAGGTTTTATTTTCGTCATATCAAGTTTTAAGATAAAAATAATTGAAAAGGGAAACGAAAAGAATACTATGTTTGAGATTCTCATTAAAGCAAACTTGAGTTATAATATAAATGCGAAAATACATTGTGGTTTTTTCTCCGTAACAATTAGGATGGGAGCCGCGGAAAGTTTCAGGAGTTTACCGTACTTTTCTAATGAAAGCGCTGTTAAACGGATTGGGGGCACATGCTTATTGCGTACTCCACTGCAAAGTTACGAAATTGGAATCCTTTATTGTTTAAAATTTCATGTATTTTTTACCCGTACTCGCCCTGGTTTTGAAATGTTACATTTTGTTTCTGTCTTGCTATCGTGCTTCCATACAATATTTCTTTATTGTTTAAAATTTAATGTATTTACTCGTACCTGGTGGCACGAGTTTCAAAATGTTGCCTACATTTTGTATGTCTTTACACTTATATACTACTGTGCAAAATTTCTTTATTGTTGTTTTTCCGCACTTCTACAGAAAAATATATACGTACATCATAATTATTGTGATTTAAACACTCTTGGCAGTCTTAAGTTGGTTATATAATTATTCGCAATATTTTGAGAAATTATTCCTAACATGTCTATACTATACGTATTATTTTTCATGTTAGACCACAAACAGACAGTATAATATATACTTATAAATCGATAAAAAAAGTTTCTCTTTACGTATGATATTCTAAGTGAGGTTATACGGCACCACTTGAATGTTACGTATTTCATGGCCTGTAAATTATAGGTAGGTAGGTACTCGTATATGTGTTTTTAGGTGTATTTGCTAATTTCTGACAAAACCAAACAAGTAGGTAATCAAAGTAGATACTACGTAGTAGCGAGAAATTTAAAAATCAGCACAAAATAAATCCGCGCAACACAAATGCCATTACTATTACCTAAGTAAACACTCCATTCGCTATTCTAATTAAATTTGCATGTAAGTATAATTAAGCTCGGCTGTTAGTTCCTTCTACGCCAACGATGCCCAAAGGGGCGTAATATATCTCTGTAAGCATGAAAGACGGTTGTTCTGGCACAAGCGGCAGGCACTGGCTGCTATCCCAATTCCGAGCGCCGGAGAGTCTGCCAAGCGATGTGGGGGGGCCCCCCTCCTTCTCGGGGACACCCTGGGTAGCAGGTCACCGCACTTTTTCTTAGCCCGAGACGGGCCGAGACGGGGTGGCGGCGGAACGGCGATTTTCAGTTGCGTTGAGTTCATTGTTCGCCCACTATTGATTTTGTTATTATTTTTGGATCACAGAACATGGTGCGGTGGATGTAATGTGTAAAATGTAACTGTAGTTTTTTAACGACTAATGTATGCTTCGCTATATTTCGTTACAGTGTTTAGTTAGGTAGGAAGGCTCTCAGTAAAGTGGAACGTAGGCTTTATTGCCCGTGTAAATGGTTCGTCAGCGCTGCATGCGTTATAGTAAGCGAGCTTTGAGCTTTCAAAATCATTAATTTTCTTTTGCGACAAAGAGGTTACACAGATACTATAGGTACATGCTTTTATTTTCCTTTATCAAAACATTTTTATGTATTTGTTTTTTTCCTTTGAGCTCTTCATCACTAGGAATTCGTTAGGACTAAAACCTCTTATTTGTTATATTCACTAAAAATTTCGATAATTCCAGGTAAAAAATATTCGGCCCAAATTGGACTGAATCGGTATTTATTTAAAGTAACAGGTAATGTTTAAAGTTTAGGGATATATCTGGATCTATTGATAAAAGTATTTTTAAAATCGGTTCAGTAAATCCAGAGATTACCCTTACTTACAAACTTTACCTCTTCAAAATTAATATAGATGTTTATTTATTTATTTATTCGGAAGCCAACGTTGTATACAAAAAACTTATGACTAATTAAACATAACATGCATTAAAAAGTAATATGCTACATTGTACACCCCACTTACAGGCTAACTCAACATGCGTTTATTTTAATACAATTCTTAATTTACCATTTAAAAAAAAAGAAACAAAAACTAAATCTACCTACCACTAAAAAAAAAACTAAAAGAATTAAAAAAAAATGTAATTACAACAATAATAATGGGAACTAACAATAAGAAATTACATTTAAAACAAAAACAGAATGCATTTAAAGTACATTATTCATCGACATATGTTTTTTAACTTTACTTTTGAAAGAATTAGAACCGCTATTGAAAAAATCCAGATTTGCCATTTTAAAAATATTATTATACGATCTCACTATTCTTTCAATAGATGTTCGCTAAAACGCTGTTAAATTTTCGATAGCTTGTTTCGAGGGGTTATTTTATGGGCCACTTATTTCATCAATTCCCCATATCAGTCTCTATCGGTGACGTCAAACTCTGAAGGGCGATACGTACCTGTTCCAGTCAATTTCAACAGAAAATCGATAAATTATTCATACACCAGTAAAGCGACACCGTTTATCACGGTTCACTTGATGGCACAAGCTTTTCATGGCTGTAGGTGGCCACTAAATGGGTCAGCCTTCGTACCATGACGTTGTTTGAAAATTAATCCGTTAGTTGGATGAACAATGGGGATGATGACTAGGTTTGAATATATTGATTTTTATGATACATTCGGGTAAATAAGGTCAATGTTAACTGATTTATACATAAAAAGCAAAGATTGTCTGGATATTTGCAAAATAAAAAAGATTATAAAATTTCAAAATCTATTAAACTTTTTTTATAGTAATTAGATGAAAATTCATACAGTTTTAGCTTCCTTACATTAAATGTAACATTTTTCAATAAATGAACTATAAACATAAACGCACAAATAACAAAGATATTAGTAATTTTGTTTGAACGCCCATACAAAACTAACGATCAGCGAGCCAACGACGTCACTAAATCGTGCCATTTTGTATGGAGCGTTTTTCAGGGATACGTGGCAGCGTCGCAAATCTGACCCTTTAAATCCCTGTAGCTCCGAAAGTAATGATCGCAGATACCCTGTTACTTTTACAAAATTGCTTTGCTATTAGTATACTCTTAATTTATATACAATTTAAAAAACTGTCATCATCCCTATTATAAGTTTCTGACCTACATTTCTTGTTATATGTTTTGGTTACTTTTAAGGACTTATGGACTTTGAACGTGGATTGTAGTACTTTATATTATAAGTGCGGTAAATCGAAAATTATAGCCGAGGCCATATTGCAATTATATTGCTATAGTAAGCAGAGGCTGTTATTATCAGAGCGCACGTATGTCATACGAAGTTTTATAACACATTTGCGAGGAAACACACTTTGAACACACTTTCTGAAATTGAATTTGGTTCTTTGCCTGTTTTCCATATAATGACATTTTGATACGCTTGTAATTTTTGCAAAGATAGCGAAGTGCGCACACCATTTTTTTTAGGAAAATGCAGCAAAACAGACAGTATCTATACTTATAATAAATCTGTAGAGAGGTCAATTCTGTACATGAAATATATTTCCAAAATAACTATCAGGGGGTGATTAGTGGTCGATACTGATGCCAAAAATGCAATCAATAAAATTTTTGTCAGTCTGTCTGTCTGTATGTTCTGTATAGAAACAAAAACTACTCGAATTTTAACAAAACTTGGTACAATTATTCTTCATACTAATGGGCAGGTTAAAGTATACTTTTCATCATGCTACCGCCAATAGGAGCAGAGCAGTGAAGGGAAATGTTGAGAAAATTGGAGAAGTTACTCCATTATTTAAGCTTCCGTCGCCGTCGCATGGTCCCTACCATAGGGGTAGTAGGATAGGGGTAGGGTAGGGGTAGGGTAGGAGTAAGGTAGGGGTAGGGTACAGTAGGGTTAGGTGAAGTAGCAGGGTTTCATGCAGACGAAGTCGCGGGCGTCCGCTAGTTACTAATAAATTAAATTAATATTTTTGTGTTTCTGAAACAAATGGTTGTCATTTATTGTCAAAATTATTAAAATGAAAGAATTTAATGTTTATTATAATTTATCTCACAAAGTTAATTTTGTTCATAAAATGTTGTGCACTTCTGACATAAAAACTCTTTGCTAAGATTTTAAAAAGTACCGTTTTATTTTAAGACGGATGATAAAGGTTTTATATTACATTACAGCACATGTGCATTTTACATTACATTACGACACATGTGCGGAATGAGTTCAATGAATTCACAAATTGGTTAAAAAGTTTAACTTATACTGACACCGAAGAATTATTCAACGCAAAAATTAAACTAAACTAAAACATGTACATTTTTTTGTTCACTGTTTTACTTTACTCTTCTTTTTCGTAATGTGTATTTTCAAGTCCTAGTCCAACGGAAAACATAAGGAACCTGGTCTCCACGATACAGATCAATCTAGAGTGGAGACCACAGGCAATCAAATACTTGGTTTTTGTATATATTTCGGGTTAATAAAGATTTATTATTATTACTATAAAAGAAATCCTTAACTTTTATTAATTAATATCGATATATTTCGGATCATTATTCCATGTACCTACTACACGAATTTAATGATGTTTATATTAAATTTGAGATGAGTCAACTACCCAATTAGTAGTCTATTCTACCACCTGTTTGCTGTTAGAGAATATTTCTTCTCCACCGTATATCCAAGACCGCTTTTAGCTCGGGAGGCACCGGCACATTGTTCACAAACAGTACAGATTTCAGAGCTTCCCATAACTACGGCTGCAAACGCTCAAGTATACCTTGATGTGTACAGTGCGCGTAGGGATGGAGGCACTGGGTAGTACAAAAATATCAAAACTATTAATTATATTAACTATATTTCAATATATTTTCCACTGCTCACATCCCTACGCGTGCTGACGACAGCACCGTAGGGATGTCTGTGGTCGCCGTTATTTATTTATTTATTTATACTGTATTTGTACACCACAACATAAGAAAAAACCGGACAAGTGCGAGTTGAACTCGCGTGACGAGGGTTTAGATTTCAGGTTTGGTATTTTCGGAGTAGGGGGGGAGGAGGATGGTCTATTTTCTTGAATAACTTGGAAACTATTTATTTCAAAATTCTAAATAGAACACAGTACAGTAGCAAAAGAACATGTAAGTCCACTTGAGTTTTTTTACGAAATTCAGATACATGGTCGTATTTACGTAGGCTAAATATAAACTGAATAGCAAGATTCTAAAGTCGCTCGAGTTTATAAAGTTGGTCCTCAGTTAAATTAAGATAGCTTGCGTCCGCATAATCGAGAATCGAAAGAAGTGGAGAATGTGCTAATAATAACTTTGAATAACTTTGGTAGGGATTGGAAGAACACATCGCAAGCGATGCAGCGAACTCAATGTCGTAAATGTCTTCCTCCTCAACTGCTTTACATGCACGCACCATCTTAATTTTCTCAAAATCTCGATTTTACAATATGAAATATTATCATACACAATATGTGGATCAGCCCAATGAACTCTTGAGAGAAGCCCTGGACTGACAATAGCAATAGATTTAGACTGTCGGATTAACCTTCAGCTCGTACTGCTTGCTCCAGTCATAAATTGTGGAAAGGTCACTATTAATAGCTGTCATAGCAGAACTAAGGTCCTCTGCTAAGAGCTGACAAGCGATATATTTGGATATCATCTGCTTACATTTGATAGAGAGAAGAAATACATTGAGTGATAGAATTAATGAAAATCGTAAACATTAAGGGAGACAACGAGGTACCCCGCCGTAACATCACAGTCATCTAGATGAAAAGGACTCATCTGTCCGTATGCGTTGTCGAAGGCCATTGAGGTAACTCCGATATGTGTTATAGAGCGTAATAAACCCAACTGGATGTGCACCGAGGATACCCGAGAAAAGAGATGCACCGAGGGTGGCTACCGAAGGGGTTTAGTGGCGAAGTGCCACAAAGCCTGATTTCCCTCCCTACCAAGTCCCTGGAGATTTCGTCACCGAGACGTAAATCATTCATTGAATCATTAAACGTTCTACTGATCTTATAAAATCTATTTTACAAAATAAAAAGAATCAACTTCAATGATGCATTACACTAAAAAGAGAAAGATAAAACCGTAGCTATGTCCTTTTTATTGATCGGTTTGAAGGCGGTGCTAAGCGATATAGCCAAAAAGGCTCCTTAGACTTTGTTTTACTGTGGTATTTTGTGGAATACTAAATATTTTTACATTTTTCCCCAATTACCCGTAAAAACTGTTACAATAATCCTAGGAGCAATGATACAATCAGGATTTAATTTATTCGGATCCCGATACGTTTAGACTCCAAGGGTATATCATTTGTTTTACTATATAGTTACTTTGATAGAACATCATTATTCACATATTAATGATGAACGAATTCGATAACCCCCAACCGATTATGAAGTCTTGGCTAGCGAAGGAAGAAAAAGGCTCGATAGGTATTATTACATAAAATACATTATAGAGCCTTTTTTCCAAGAATTTTCAACCCGGAGTTGGAGAGTTGATGTCGTTACCCCCTGTACCCTGTACCTTGGAGAGCACGTTAAGTGGGTCTCGTTCATCACTATTATCATTAGCAGTTAGATAGGATCTGATAGTAGGTAATCATTTATAGAGTTAAATAATGACACCGCATTGGAGCAATGTGATAGGTCTAACCTTCATATCCGATGTCGATATGTTGTGCAGGGTTTGAGCGCGATCGGCGCGTTGAACGGCCCCTATCTGGACAACCTGTCGCGGCGGCTGCTTGAGGTGGACCGCGCGCGTGTACGTAGCTATTAATTTGGTGTTGTGCATAATATGAGCGCGTACGGCATGTCGAGCGGCGGCGAGCTGGACGCGCTGCCGCGGCGGCTGCACGAAGCGGAGCGCGCGCGTGGACGCAGAGACTGATTCGGTCGATCTGTTGTGCAGATTATGAGCGCGTACGGCATGTCGAGCGGCGGCGAGCTGGACGCACTGTCGCGACGGCTGCGCGAGGCGGAGCGCGCGCGTGCGGACGCCGAGCGCGCGCACGCGGACGCCTTGGCGCAGCTGCGTGGGGCGCAACGCTCGCCGCACGACTCGCACAACGTCGAGCAACTGCAGTCCAGAGTGCGGGAACTTGAGAAGAAGGTAAGTCTGTCTGTATTTTACCATTTCACGACCAAACCATAGAACTGATTTGCATACAATTATGTATAAAGATAAATTGGACTTTGAACCAGAACATAGACTACTTTGTTTCTCGAAATAATACAAGGCTTCCGTGGGATTTGTAAAAAATAAATTGCGCGAACGGAATAGCGCGCGTCCGTTGCTAGTCTTATCTTAGGGTGATGCAGTCTTATCCTGTAGGGTAATTCCAGGATAGATGCCCCAGTGGGATAGATGACTTGATTTTTATTTCACTATGTTAGGAGCACTGTAGGAGTTAAATTTTACTGTAAGTAACGTGTCCTCCCCCTGCAAACCTTAGTGTCGGGAGGAATTTCGACCGGAGTGCATGCGTTTCGTCTGTGTGAGTAAAAATGTTCCGCGGTGAGACGACAAAAGGCGCCAAAATAAGATTCGTAAGTTCTTTCAACAGTGTATTTTTTCTCTCGCTTATAATGTCAATTTTTTTTCCATTTGTCTGCTTGCATTGAAGATTAGCCTATGTAAACTGATATATTTTATAGTAATTGGAACTCAACTTTTGTTTTTATTGGTAAGGGCATCTATCCCCTACAAAAAGTATAGTTGCCCCGTTTTTTATTAGGATAGATGCCCCTAAGGGCAACTATCCCCGACTGTTTATTATAAGTGTTGTGTTGTTGCAGGAGAGCAAAATGCCTCGTAAATATAAAAGGAAACAGGGTGTTGTCTCGTACTGTAACCTAGACCGAAGACAGTATGCTAGCAGTGTTTGAAGAGATGAAAAAGGGAGAGAAAGGCGTAAATCAGATTTCTAGAATATAAGGAATACCATCTAAAATATTAAGACGAAGATTTGCCGTTAACAGCAATTCTTATTTTTAAAGTTACTGTATGTGTTGTTGTTTTAAATTTGAATTACTTTTACTTTGTATTGTAATGCATCATATAATTGTAGTTACTGTCTGGCATAATTATTACTGAAAAAATATATATATCCCATCCAGCATTTATTTTTATTTGTTTTACGAAAACATGCTGTAATAACAAAAAACGATCCGTGGCTCTTACATTCAAATTAGGAGAAGCTGGATTTCCGCTGGACCGAACAGCAATACGTCAGTTAGCATACCAGTTTGCTAAAAAGCTACAGCTAAAGTATAACTTTGACAAAGATGGCCAAGAAATGAAAATGAAAGTTATATAAAACACCATAAAGACTAATTATAATAATATAGTTGTTTGATTTCAGAACAAACCAATTACAATGTTCAATCTAAGTCGCCAATCCCCACTAAGGGCACCTATCCTCAGAAGTTTTTTCATGATAAGTCTTCTATCCGCCACAGTAGGCATGTATCCCATTTTTTAGAGGTCCATAAAATTACAATTTACACAAAATCTACACAGTCTATATCAGAAAGATTCAGATAATATAGAACATTAAGAAATATATTTAATATCTCCCAAAGAACGCAATGCTCTAAGATTATAAAATTCGGAGTTATTTAGCATTTTCGAAAAGTGGGGCATCTATCCTGGACTTACCCTATGTGATAGCATTTTGCAGTTTTGTTTGCCACTAAATATGGGCATCCGCACTTCTTCGTGTATTGTTTTCTAACAGCTAAATAAAATTTTGTCCCTCAAACCAGTCGAGGACTAAGTAATGCGTTGGTTTTACCACTTTTCTTTAACCGCTAGAACCATCCCTTTGATAATACTATAATTATGTATAAAACTAAAAAAACGCGGATCGTTCAAACCGTTATTAAGCTCTACCTACTACCAATCAGTTAGAACAGTACAAAATATTTAATTTCACTGTAAAATAAAATGAAATTAAGAGAAGGGTGTTTTTCATCAGGCGGCGCTAGAGACGGTTCGCTGCGAGGAGCTGCAGCTGGAGCTGTCGTCCGCCATGCGCGCGCGCGGCACCTCCACCACCGCCACCTGGTCCACGCAGGCCTCGCAGCCGGCCTCGGAGATAGAGCGCATCATGGCCAAGATCGAACAGGACAATCGGATTCTGGCTGAATTGGAATACTCTAGATCTACGACTCATGGTAAATATAATAATCCAACTAGGCTTCTTTCACCTTTAACAACCCATTGTTAAGCTCCTCTAAAAATAAAAGGGGTTAGGCTAATAGTCTACCACGTTGCTACAATGCGGATTGGCAGACTTAATACATAATAGAGAATTAGGAAAATTCTCTAGTACGAAAGGTTTCCTAACAATGTTTTTCCTTCAAAGTTGGGCATGTCCTGGATCGGAATCAAACCGACGCCCTCCGAATCGATGGCAGAGCTCTCTCTTAGGCTTCTTTAAGTTGTAGGACAATAGGTTTTGAAGCTTAGATCCATTCCACATGCCCCACCCGAGTAGCTCTCTAAACCAAGATCAGCAGACGCACTTAGAGGATCGTTTCTCCCTCCCTTCTTCCTCTAGCCTTAGGGCCCACTTCTTTTCTGCTATTTTAAATGGTTAATATTAGAAAAAAAACTAATAAACTCTTTGTTCAACAGGAATACAAACAAGCGGATCAACCCAGGCGTTTGGAGAATTCCATTCACCCACACCGTCGCCTTTACCCCATTACACAAGCACGAGCGGCCACACAGCGCTCTGTCAGAGCAACACCATGCCCACTCTGTCTTCTCTGCACGCCACATCTCATTTCACTGCCCCTAGCTCTAACTCCGTGGCCTACTCTATGAGTGCGCACAATCCTACTTCCTTTTCGAATCCTAATTACGGCATGACAAATACACATCAGGTCACGTTTACTAATCCTGTTACTGCCCCCCTTGTGAACAATATTAGTCAAATCTCTAGTACTCTGGCAGGGTTACAATCAAATATTCAAAATCTTGGAAACGTTTCTGCTATGGGCCTGACTAGCACACTGGGTGGACCAACCATCACAGGTACTATGACTGGAACAGGGCTTTCTAGTTGCCTAAATAATCCACCAACTAGTTTATCTGGAGGTCTTACGAGTACACTTGCCGGTTTAGCTTCAAATTTAAGTAGTGCATTGGGAAATCCTCTATCCAACCTAACAGGAGGAACGCAACTGGGAGCTTTGAATACTAGTCTGACTGGCACAAGTGCATATGGAGCTGGCTCTGGCACTTACACGAATCCACTTCTGCCAAGTGGCCTGGGAACAAATCCCATGAATATTAAACTTAAGCCGATAGATGAGATAGATCTTGGCTTGAGTCGATTTGCGGCAACCAATCCATCTATGATTAGAGCTACAACACCTGTGACTCCGCACCAACCTGCTTGGAACCTAGGATTAGATAGCCAATTTGGAACTGATAGAATAGGAAATACCGACACATTTCTCCACGACCGAGGGCAGAGATCTATAAGAATGGTGCCCAACAACATGATGTTGGACGTCGATGGTGCGTAATTTTGTTTATGGACATTAGTACCTATTACGACTATTATGCGTTATAGTTTTAAATTACCAAATTCATATTTTCAGTACGGAATACGCATTATATGAATGGAGGTGCCACTTCTGAGCCGCAAGTTGATATGTTAGATATACCAGGAAAAGGTCGGTGTTGCGTTTACATCGCCAGGTTCTCTTATGAACCCCCAGAGTAAGTTATTTGTGAATTTGTAACACGTAAGTTGTTTAGGTGAAACTTATTAAGTGAAACGTAAATAATATTGTTTTTAGACTTGAGACTGCGGAAGGAGAATTGTCCATCTGCGCTGGTGACTACCTCTTGGTATGGGGACCTCCAGATGCCAGTGTAACAATGCTCGATGCCGAACTGTTAGACGGTCGACGAGGTCTCGTACCCGCAAATTTTGTACAAAGATTGGTCGGGGACGATCTCTTGGAGTTTCATCAGGTAATAAAATGTTTATATGATTGCGTTTGATTTGCTATCATGTTACAAATTAGATAGATCTGGTCTCGAAGGTACTTTTTTAAATTATTAGGCCGTAGTAGCTACATTGCGTGATGCTGATGAAACTGCAACCACAGCTATAAGTGACCTGTCGCTCAGTAGAGATGTGGCACGTCTTAGTGAAATGGCAGATATCAGTGAGTGTCCTGAAGACGACGACAATGGTAAGATAGTGATCCGATATGTTTAAATTAAAATAGAGCGCTATAAATTAACGTTAGAGTAAATTAAAAAATATTCTAAACAATCATCGACATCCACAGTAGTAATCCGAACCTTTTAGAAACTCACAGTCGCCTCCTGTATAATATTTTTACAACATGTAAATTTTGAATATTTTGCCATAAAACTCCTGACATCAATATATTTTAATATTCGCATGCAAATTTCCACAATGCACCCATAGTGACGATAGATTACTTAATAACTGTAATAAAATTTTAATATAGAGCCAAATTTGAATGCTAATAAAACTTTTTTACAATTAGCAGGATTTAAAAGTCATTCGAAACGCTTGTCTTTTATAATTGTAGACATAGAGTTCTATAGTTAAACCTTTGTCCTTTCCTACTCGCCCAATCCCATGTCATCGGAATTCGCTGCACGCTTCTTGGCATATCACTTCGCACTTCGCCTGCTTGGCTGACTCCTACTCGCGATCTGCCCTCAAACCTGAGGCCCCAAGCTGTTTTTCTCGTCGTTAGTGCCCGCGCCGCGGCAGCTGACCCTGGAGAGGCAACTCAACAAGTCCGTGCTGATTGGATGGACAGCGCCCGAGGGGGTTCAGCAGGCGAACATCGAAAGTTACCACGTATACGTCGATGGCGTCCTGAAAACGACGGTTAAAGCGACCGAGCGCACGCGCGCTTTGGTCGAAGGAGTAGATGCCAATCGGGTGAGCTTCTTCAATTACTCTTAGGCTAGCCGCACACACGCCACAATGTTGCCATAAAAGTAGCGTATGGTTGCGCAAAGTCGTATCCCTTAAGGAAATAATCTATATCTATACTTATAATAATACTGTAACAGGTCAAATTCTGTACATTGAAGATATTTTGAAAATTTTTTTTGAAAAAAGTTTAGCTTCAGTATCGATTACGTAATGCCATAATCGATACTGAAGCTAAATATTTTTTTTTGACTATCTGTCTGTACGTCTTTTTGTTGACCGGGGATCACGCTGAAACTACTGAATGAATTCAAATGGAACTTGGCACGATTTGACGCCATAATACGAAAAGGTTATAGGATACTTTTTGTCGCGGAAATAAAATCAGAAGGGGTAAAATTAATAAAAAAGTTTGTATGTAAAGTAATTCCTTTATTTTTAAAGTTAAGTAAAAACTTAAGTAAAAATTGTTATGTGTACTACCAGAAAACTACTAAAAATAGTGTCATTCAAGATTCTAAAATATTAAAAGAGGGGCTGAAGTTTCTTTAATCGGTTATGTTTTAAGTTATGAGTTTGTAAAATGGTTAGTAGACTATTTATTATATATAAAAAATGCGAAAATATAAATAGAAGGGGGTGAAACAGAGATTGAAAGCTTACATCGATTTTTACGCGGACGAAGACGCGGTCGTCCGCGTAAATTATAAAAGCGCAAGGCATCAAGAAAACCGCGTGAAATTCAAGATAAAATTTGGTAGGGGGAAATTAGGTAGTTCAGTTTATAGTTAGTAGACGCCCGCTAAGAACGGCTTTTACGACAGAGCCGGATTAAGGAGGTCTAAGTCCTTCGGCGTCCTAAGATCTAAGGTGTCCGCCTACACTAATAATTACGACTTTCACTGTGGTACTTTGGGTAACCTCACGCTACTTTATTGGCAATATTATTGTGTGTGTGCGGAGGACTTTAGACAATTTTAATTAACACTGTTACAAAACAAACTCACATAGACGTCGTTTTAATATATCCGCTTAAAAAGAGCACAAATTTATTTTTAGCTGAAACATCAGAATATTCGTAATTTTTAGTATAGTTTTCATCAATTATAGCTTCAACCATGAGATTCGTTTTATGCGAAATGTTTGCTGTAGTAAAAAAAATGTGTTTTATATCCAAAGCCGCATCGTATAAGCGTCCGTTCGGTGACGGTGAACAGACGGACGTCGAGAGACGCCGCCTGCACCATGGTGATAGGACGGGACACGGGCAACATGGGACCCACGTGTGTGAGAGCGAGCGGAGTTACGTGTTCTCAGGCTGTGATATCATGGCTTCCGGCTAACTCCAATCACCAGCATGTCGTCTGCGTTAATAACGTTGAAGTAAGTATCGATGCAAACGGTGAAGGACATCGTGAGGAAACCTGCATACCAGAGAATTTTCTTAATTCTCTGCGTGTGTGAAGTCTGCCAATCCGCATTGGGCCAGCGTGGTGGACTATTGGCCTAACCCCTCTCATTCTGAGAGGAGACTCGAGCTCAGCAGTGAGCCGAATATGGGTTGATAATGATGAAGGATCGATGCACCGTTCATGTGGTTTCTTGGTTCTAAGGTTAGAGTCTTAGGTCGGACCATAATAGTAGGGGAGCCGAGGAGGATATTTTTGCAGTTACTCGAGCGCGGCAGTTGAACATAAGAGACCTTGCACGTTGTTGAGTATCTCCACCGAGTATGAGCTCTTAATGGTGGGTACATTTAGGCAACAAAAAAAAAGTAACTTTCAAAAATTCTCATCCAACATGTCAGATAAGGATAAAGAGAATTAGTTAATAGCTAAAAGGTATGCATTTCGAAAATCTAACGATTTGACCGTAACGTAATATAATGGGAGGGTTCCAAAGTTACAAAATAAAACTCTTTTAATTCAGTATCCGAGCCACAAGCGCGGTTAATTTTTTACTTATTTCGAAGGAAATAATCTAAAAAATAATCGCTAATATATATTTCCTGATAATTAGAGTAAGCCGAAGTAGGTAATCAAAAAGTCTGCAGTTTTTTCCCACTGCTGAAAGCGTCAAAGTAAATAACCATTTATAATTTTTTTCTATCATCTAATCTACCAAATCTTATCGGTCCTCATGACGCTTTACGGCTATAGTAACTGCAAATTTAGCATTCCCTACTATAAAAACAATTGAGCTTTGAGTAAATGGAGTTCTGGCCCTCGTAAGAAGGCTCAAAGTCACTCAGCAGGCGATGGAGCGAGCTATGCTTGGAGTTTCTCTGCGTGATCGAATCAGGAATGAGGAGATACGCAGAAGAACCAAAGATACTGACATAGCTCAGCGAGTCGCGAAGCTGAAGTGGTAATGGGCAGGGCAGGTTGGGGTCCCAAGGTGCTGGAATGGCGACTCCGCACCGGAAAGCGCAGTGTTGGTCGACCCCCCACTAGGTGGAGAATATCAAACAGGTTGCAGGGAGCGGATGCTGGCTGCTCGAAACCGTTTTGTTTGGAATTGCATGCAAGAGTCCTGATGAAGACTCTTGAATGCACTTCCAAACAAAAGAGAGTGATGATGAAGAAATTGTTGGTAGCTAATCAATGTTGGGGAGTTACTAGAGTACACTCCCGTGTCTCAGATAGCATGTTAATTGTTAACCCATCAGTCCCGCTAACTAATTGTGATCATTGATTGATTAACATCTGACAGTGATCTTTACAGAGATAGTCAAGTAATATTATGATTGCCAACTTCTTTTGCGTGGTAAGGTAGCTGATGGTTACAAGGTAGATGATACAAATAGGCTGATAATGATTATTAATTATGATGAAGTATTGCTGATCTGTAATGCACTTATTAGCAGACAGAACTGGATGTCATACTAGGATTTTGATACGAACTCGCTTGTATAATTGCCACCATTAAAGCCTTACAGGTTTTCAATGTTACAAGTAGAATTACGATACTTTCCATTGAAATGAAATGTATGTTGTTACGATTCATCAAATTAAAATTTGGCGATCAGACGGAGAAAACTTCCGATCTCTTGAAATATTTTTCAGCTGGTTGTAATTACTCTTGGTACCACTCCTTAATATTGACTACCCATGTACGCCGCTATTGCTCTGGTGATCTTTTTCCGACTATCTTGCCTTCTAGGATCAACCTAGGAAACTCGTAGAGGGGTCCTCTTTGCAGATGTCCGTACGAGTACAAGATTTGATTGATTTATAACAAGTAAATTATAATTTTAGGTACGCACAGTGAAACCGGGTGTTTACAGACACACAATAACGGGCCTGTCGCCGAGTACTCAATACAGAGTCACAGTAAGAGCCAAGCACCTGAGGGCCGGCCCGCCCGGAGTTTTGGTCGAAGAGGCCCCCGGGGCTTACACCGACTTCAGAACTCAGCCAAAAGGTCTGCCGGATCCGCCAAACGAAATACTGGTACAAAATCTTCATAATACAACATTATAGCATGACATAAAACTAAGCATGCTTTCGTCGATTTTTTTTACACTCTAATACACTCACATTTCCTGCTCGCCTAAACATATATGAAATACTACCCTTTTAAGAATCTACCTTTTAGCTCATATTATGTAGGTGTTATTTATTTATATAATTTTGAATTGGCTATTACCAAAGAAACAGTTCTGTAAATAAAAGTACAATTTACAAAACTGGCCTTTGAAATACAAAATCTATACAGCGTTTTAGCACACGCACTTAAAGAATGCTTTTCAACGCTCACGAAGTGTGTGGTTAAAGTCCCAACATGAACGTTTTCACGAGTCATACACCACCCTGTCCCTCTCGAGTAATATATCACGACCTCCAAGCACGCGGCACAATGGAAAGTTTCGAGGAAGTCGCGTCAATCGCAACCATTAATCCAGCGCCAGGACAAATTTAATCGATTCCGCTCACGTTGTTGGTAGCTTAGTACTTCCCTTTGTTTTTTCGAATCCTCCCTCGATGTGGCTTAATAGTATGTGTGAATACATGTCGTAACTCGTAACCCAATTGGCCTAAACAAAATGGCTGGATTGTTGGTGGTGATTGGTGCGGTGTCGCAGGTGGAAGCTGGACCCCAGGACGGCACCCTGCTAGTGACGTGGCAGCCGGTGCTGCGCCCGCCCGCCTCGGGGCCCGTCACGGGGTACGCGGTGTACGCCGACGGCAAGAAGGTGACCGACGTGGACTCGCCCACCGGCGACCACGCGCTCATCGACATTGGCAAATTGATCGGCCTCAATCCCAAATGCGTCACTGTGAGTACCGTACCGCTTACACTGGCTAGCGAGCTGTGTTCTACACATGCACTACTTGCAATTGTTACACGTGTGCGTATGCTCATCTCTTGCTGCTCCCGTCTGCGCGCGAGTCGCGTACTCACACTCGTCTCGTTGCAGGTGCGAACTAAGTCGCGGGACAGCCAGTCGTGCGACAGCGTGTCCACGGTGATACCGCCGGCCGTGATGCGGGGAGTGGTGGCCAGGGTCCCGCGAGGGCCAGGCGTGGGCCCCAACCAGCCCCAGCCCCAGGGCTTCCGAGGGCAACGACCCCAGCCCTACCAGCAACACCAGCAAGTGATTGAGCACGACGAGAACCTCTCCGACAAAGAGATATTCCCCACCGCCAACCGACACGACCCCCAGACCACTCAGGTGATCATTCATGTATATTATTTTGTCATAATACAAGATTCCGACTTGCATCGACCTTCACCTATCTGACCCCTTAATGTAACAAAATATTTTATTAAAATAAGACGACAATGTTGTTTGTCACTTTTTAAATCATCGTTGCAAGCAAGCAAGCCAATAAGTTTTATGTATAAGTTTTTGCAATAAGTAGTAAAATTCCGAAATACTACTAAATTTTAAAATTCTGTTCTGCATCTTTAATTTTTTTTTTAATTGTCTTGAAGATGTACCTGTAGAACAAAATCTACTGTAAAGTAATTTTATTGATACATCTGCAAGACTTTGTCCGAATGTTGGCTATCTAATGTTTTTGAGTTCTGATATATTGTAAATAAAAACAAATTAAAAAGCAATAGATATCAAAAATTATTTAACCCGATAAAAAAAAATTATCGGACCTATTATTGGCACTATGAATTTAAAAAAAGAAAACAATTCAAATAAACCAACACAAATAATATCAGTGCAACAGCGAATGGCGAATGTAAGTATGTAACATTCGACATTTGAATTTTATTGTCAAACATTTCAGTTTTATTTAGAAACTCGACAGGTGAAGGTCAATGAAAGTTTAATCATCAAGTATATTATTTGCAATATTCATCATACCTACGATTATTTCAGTTATGATAATTATAACAGTGTTTCCAAATACGTTTATCTAATGGAGGTTCCGTAGTCACATCAGAGCACAAAACAAAAAATTATTGAGATTAGAAATTTAAACAATCATTATTAGAAAGTACTTACTCACATTAAAGTACGTACTTACTTCATTATTTCTGTAGAGCAGTAGAGAGTAAAGTAAGAGGAAATGGCAAGTTGATTATAAAGAAGAATGAACGAGTAAAACTTTTTTTAGCTCTGTGAATGACAATGTAAGTAAATTAAAGGATTTCCTTCATTCATTTTTCATTCAGATTCAAATTTCCTTGAACTTCAAGAGAGCCTCTAAGTATATATATAAAAAACATATTTAAGGTTCTCAATTTTAACACTTTTTTTAAAAAAAACATCCTTTTTATTTAGGTCTAAATCCAAGCTTAATCTTTTGGAGAAAATCACATAAAAATCACTCCATAAGTTTATTTAATAAGTATTAAGTTTCATTTTAAAACATTTGTCTCTCTTTTGATTTTATCTATACTAATATTATAAAGCTGAAGAGTTTGTTTTTGAAAAATTTGAAAAATTCTTTCAGTGTTAGATAGCCCATTTATTGAGGGAAGCTATAGGCTATATTTTATCCCCATATTCCTATGGGAACGGGAACCAGGCGGGTGAAACCGCGCGGCGTCAGCTAGTTACATATATAGGTAAATATAAAAAGGACTAAATATTTTTTAAATGCCCGTTAGAAACAATAATTTTAAAAATGTTTTGATTGACTACGGAACCTAAAAACATGATGGAAAGATTCTTACTTAGATACATTAAAGGAAAATTCGAGCTTAACAATTATGAAAATTTCATATACGCTTTGTTATTCCAATAATATTAACTATTGTATATTATATGTACTTATTTACATTAAGTTCATCAAAAATGTTAATATTTATTTTAAAGGAACTTGTTAAATGTTGGCACAGCACTCGGTGTACCTACTTTTAGTTTGCAAATCAATGTTGTGTATTTTTGTTTGTAAATTTGATCATTTCGCCATAATACATTCCTGTGTTTTCTATATGTACTGGCTTGTTTGCGGATACGAGCTAAATAGGACGCTGTGTCTTTTACTATGTTGGATAGAAGAGAAAAAGACGCACTGGATTGTGTCCATTCACAGATATAAAAAAATACATAGAAGTGCATCACATTACAAAAACTTACTTACGTTAAAATTGCACACTGCATAAATATCTGTAGTATTTGTAAGTGTGTTGACGGGATATGTATAACTAAATTGTGTAAATTCACTATTTACATGAACAAAATAGTAAGTAAGTAGTAATAAAAGTTATAAAGTTTAAATTACAAAATAATAACAATTTATTAGGTATTACTTTCGAAATACAAAAAGACGTCATCACTGTTCTAGAGTTAAGTGAGAACTAAACTTTCGCGATTGTGATTGGTGACATTTAAATGTTCTAATTTCACAGCGGCCAATGAAGCGCGCTTATTTGCGGTTAATCCCTCGTTAGTCCTATCAGCTCGTTTCCGTTAACAAACATGAAGCTTATTTTCAATTTACGTTCTTCTCCTTTGGTTTGGTCTTCTTAGCTGTTGTTATATAATAATCAATGTCATACGCTCTCTAATTACGTAAGAAACTGTTTTATTTTTTAAGAAACTATCTTTGAATGTAAACTGTAATTTAATTTTTAACTAATTTTCAATGTTTAAAACTATCCGTTTATAAATATATACCATATATATTTAATATCCCATCTAGCAGTAGTAGGTATAACAAGAATATTTCTTATATTGAAATATTTTTTACCTGGCACCTTTTATACGCATTCCCACTTTGTGTTTGTGTGTTGTCTTATAGACAAAGTCCGGAATATGTCATTTTCAGTCACTTTTTAGCGCGACATTACGCCTTTCATTTGTTAGACAACATACACGGTCAGTCTGTGAATGTATTGAGTTGCCAGATGAAAATATTTACGTATCAGTAGTTTTAAAAAAAAATTAAGTATTAAAGACGGAGTAACAAATTAACTAACTTATTTACAAACTATCTATAGGTATACAACGGTGTTTCAAATATTAGTCGTTGTCATTTAAAAAAAACAGTTTCTTACGTGAACTCGGTGTTGCAAACTGCACTCTTTATACTCTCTCCTGTGGTTCTGTCGCTGGCATCTTCTAAATGTCGAGTAGTTCTCTGCCGATCGGTTCCAACACAACCACGCGCGCCGTCGATATACCTAGCTATGCACTCGGCTCGAGCGATCAAAATTAAATGCATTATGCTTGCGACTGTACTAGACGCCAGTGTATGCTACCGACTGCGCCATACATCGCAAAAACAAGTGTTGTGCGTTGCCTGCAGAAGCGTTATCGATAAAAACACACGATATTCGGGGCGGTAGTGTCATTTGTTGTTCGTAAAATATTAATCGTCAGTATATTTATTTTAGCTTTAACATTGATATGTAGTTGGACCTATATTTCTTCCCCTTTGGAAACCAATTAAAATATTTGTATTCTTATAATAGCTTTACGTATATATTTAATTTCCAATTTAGTTTGGTTAAAATTACTTGATAATAATTTATGTCTTACTTGCTTAACCAAATAGTATGTAAAGTCATTACATAGTGTTATATAATTTTGAAATCGTATAAAAAACAAGTGAATTTAGGTAGTTTATTATATTATACAAACAAGGGTGACCTTTGTTATCATTTGTTAATTCACTAAAAATATTTGTAAAATTATATATACTTAATTAATGGTGTTTATATCATCATAGGAGAACAAAACACATTATCGATAAATTTGTTGAGTTGTAATACGCTGCATTACTTCGTTACATATGTCTGGTGCGGGAAGGAGCAAGAAATATACGTTGTATAGCTTCCACGTTATATGTCGCGGTCTGCAGCGATGCGTGGCGTCTAGTACTGATCAGTAGTCTCTAGTGCTATTGGCCGATACCTAACTGTGCACGACACCCTACAGATACCCTTATACAATAAATAAGAGATTGTATTTTGTGACACAGACAGAAACCCCTCATGGAGCTCATTTTGTTTACGTACCACTTAAAGTTTAACCTTGCCTCTCTCTCTCTCTCACATAACTATTATACACCTTTCCGTAGCCCACGAGCGGATTCGGCACAGGCCTCCTAAAGAGTATATTCGACAAAATAACCCCTTCGGTAAGGAATTTAACACATCTTTTATATCTTTTATTTATTTAATTTTTTTTTAATCATCTTAACACGTTTTGTTTAGACTAAGACAGTTTTAATTTTTGGAGTGTTTTATTTTCATTATTAGTTGTCTTTATTTTGTCTTTACACAGTGTGCTCGTATTTTAATAGCATCGTTATATACGTATTTACTGACGTAGTCAAATATAATCCATACATCAGACGATATTTTCTTTGAGTATGCTTATGTACATAATATAACCGTAGTACGAATCCAATAACCTATAGTAGAAGAAATATTACATGTTAGCTAATGTTTATCTAATGCATATATTATATCTATACTCGTTATAATATGAGTTTCCATGTTTAGTATTTTTAATATTCACACCATAGCCAATAGTTTGGTTGATAAACGATTAGCACTTTGATAAAGATTTAGTGAAAACACTTTCTGAGCAGGTGTTTGATTTACATTACCTTTTGGCATACACAGCGGCAGGTTAACATTCAACAAAATATTTTATGGCCTCTATAACTATGTATTCTTTACACTGAAATCTAAAAATCGTGTACACGCATCAATACAATATTATATAATGTATACATTACTAAAAAACGCAAAATTGTTCAATTGCTAGCACTAAGTCAAGACTCGAGTGTTGGGAGCAAGGGATCGCTTTTACGAAAGGCATCTTTTATTTTCACTTCGGCTTCACGTCCCGGCTTCTCTTGCTCTACATTTATACTGCCTTCAAATCTTTAAATATACCTTTCTATTATTTGTATAAAGTTTCTATTTTATGGTTATTTTCTCGTCAGCTTATATGATTATTTCGTGCTTCAGCGGTTAATCTTGGTATAAAACGTAACGCCATTCAGCACATATCGACCGCCATATCCATATGCGCATTGGTAGCAAACGATGTCTAAACAATGAGTATTTATTGAAATATTGAATGACCGTGTGGTACTATCAGCAATCGGGGATACCGGCCATCGAAATCACTAAAGAGGCAGCAGTGGAGACCAATAGCGAAGACGAGGAGGCGACGCGCCGCCGCCCGCAGGTCTGCGATCTCTCTATGTCATCGATGTGCTCTTCATGTGCTAGCACTGTTCACTTTGCTCTCTTCTCTTTCAATATTATGCGGAGTTCCCAATCACAAGTTTTCACTTTTCGTTCTTCTATGTTGTTATCTTCACGTCCTCGATGTTCGACACACTACACAGGTCACGTCCGACACACGCAGGTTCCGACACGTAACTGTAACCACTGCCCGGCAGATAGGACGAACGTCCCCACAGAGCACTCGATACAAAATCATGACATCCGAGCATGCGCAGCGTGTTTGTATGGTTATTTCTGCATGTTGTCTTGGCTTCGACTCGTTCTCAATTATCCTTTTACACTCCTTTTACTACGTCTCTGTCTATACATGGATTAAATGGTGTATACACAAGATTATAAAATTCAAGAATAAAGCAAAAATATCATAAATTAGTGCGCAAGCCACGCAGAGGTACAACTCAAAGATATCTATGCTATGGACGATGTGGTTAAAAAAACTCAGTGAGTGCTGCACGCTAGCTTTCGTTGTGCATGGGGATTGGATAGACTTTCAGCGGAATGTTATATCTTAATACGAAGGTAAAGTATTGATTATTGCTTATGATCGCATACGCCAAAAGAAATCATATGGCTGTAAGCTTGATAAATTGCTGTGGGCTTCGTTATGGAAAATCTAACCTTATTAATGTGTTGGTACGTACGGACGTCAGCAGCAGCCGTCCCAACCTGCACAAGCGTCGCAGCCGCCTTCGGCGCAGCAGTTCCCGAGTACACCAGCCTACCATGGCACGCAGCAACCCCCCTTTCAACAGGGCGGCCAGTTCCCAAGTAACCAGCCGACCCAGTACCCCAGCCAGATCCAGCCGTATCAGAACCCTCCGCCCAGAAATCATCACGAAAGAGGACGCCCCCCTAATCCTCACCAGGTTTATTTCTGTTTCTTATCTTTATCTTAATACCTACCCATATACTTTTTGCATTAAATACCTATTGCAATATTTTCTATTCTGACGTTTTTTTTTTTGATTCGTATTTATGAACTTACCCAAGTTTCATTGGTTTTTTTTTTCATTATGAGATTTAACGTACCAATACTATATTTCGAAAAAATTAAATTACCTATATGTTTTTACTAAATTGAAAATTCCGTATAATCATTACCTTTTCTTATAACAGCAGCAAATGCAGCAAGGGCAACATGGCCCAATAGTTTCCTATGGCACACGAGGCGGTGCCCCGATGGGTCCCAGAGGCCCTGGCCCAGGCCAACGCCCTCAAGCGGCTAAGAGATGTCGCTATTTCGTGGCGCTATTTGACTACGATCCAGCAACGATGAGCCCTAACCCTGAGAGTTGTGAAGAAGAACTGCCTTTTAGTGAAGGAGACTTCATAAAGGTAACTGCAATAAGATAACTCTCAATTTTCTTTAGGGTAGTTTTGATTGTGTAAATTATCCAAGGGTTATTTCGAGGCCATTGCAAATAGGCCAAAATTTTCTTATACTTTAGCAGTATAGCGACTAATAGTGAATTTGACACCCCAGAGGCATGGCGTCAGCACAGCTTTTTTTTTAATTCAGATGTTTGAATCTGAAATGTAGGTGTTCGGTACTGATTGTATATCAATCCCAGAAGTAACAACGGCGTCTAAGCATTATGTGGTGGAGAAGTGACGAAGGAAAAGATTTCACAATTCACAACTCACAGGAGTATTTATTCCTTTTGCCGTGTAGACCCTTGGGCCATGAAGTCGCAGTAAAATATTTATCCGAATTATTTCACAGCAGCTAATTACCTTGAGTGAAAAACATGTTAGCTCATTTCTTGTGCAAAGGCTCAGCCAGTATTTATGCCACCATTCCAAGTGGGCATGATTTAAATGTATTGTTATTAGGATAAGTTAGCTTAAGCTTCTTATTGTATTATTTCTCAATAAAAAGGAAATCTTAGACCATTCGGCTTTTTGTTGCAGGTATGGGGTGACAAGGACGCTGACGGCTTCTACTGGGGAGAGAGCCGCGGTCGTCGAGGCTACGTGCCCCACAACATGGTCATCGAGGTGTCGGAGCAAGAAGCACTAGGGCAGGTGGCCACGAAACCCCGCGACAGGTGGTCGGAAGCTCACAATCAGCCTTTGCGAAGAATGGTCGCTCTTTATGACTACGATCCGCAGGAGCTGAGTCCTAATGTCGATGCTGATGTACGTGAGCATGCCTCGTTGGTTAGTCAGCCATTGGTTAGTCTATGTAGCTTCAGACATAAGGTCCTCGGTTTTAGTCCTAGGTCACGCTATGAAATATTGAGATTTCCTTCTAAGAAATACTCTGTAACACCTCTTACTCTTAGAGATAATGTTAAACCCTCGGCCTCGGTTATTATTATTATTAACATCCAATAGTGATCGTTGCAGAGCACCTCTAATTTGGGTTGGGTGACTTGCGGTGATAATACCGCAAGTCACCCAAATTAGAGGAGGAGGTAATGGTTGACCTAAAAAACAACGACAACAAAACACTTTATTGCATGTCCTGTATAGAAGGAGGCCTGACCTTGGACCATTCAAATCGGCTATTATTGATGAAACAAAGAACACAGACCATATACATGACGCTGTATTAATGTATTAAGCATAGGTGTTCTTAGTAATAATTATCGTACATTTCCAATAAACCTCAAGTTTGGTGGAAAAGTCTTTAACTGAATTCTAATGATGTTTTTATTGATGTACTTTGTAAATTTTACAATTATTTACACTAACTAAATACAATAAAATTTTAATTACTAGTAACTAACCTAACCTAAACTTATTATAAAAATAAAACAAAAGGAAAAATAAAATTCTTTCTACAGACTTAGGCGTCGTAAAATTCATCCGAATCGATGATCATTGGTAAAGTGCTGATCATCAATGATCATCATTTCTAATTATTTATTTCCTTATTAACATAACAATATATCCCTTACCTATATCTGTACTACTCAAAGTACAGATGTTGGTAGGAGGTTTGTGATAAAAAAACCTAATCGCAGAAATGAAGATCAATGATTAATATAACGAATATTACCATTTTATAGGTGGAGCTGAGTTTTCATACGGGGCAAATTATCCATGTGTATGGAGACATGGACGACGACGGCTTCTTCATGGCAGAGATTGACGGCGTGAAGGGACTGGTGCCGAGTAACTTCCTCGCGGATGCTACGACTACCTCCGACTACGTACCACAAATTCCCCCAGGTTAGACGTTTCAATGAAAATTACTTCTTATACTCGGACAATTGAGGATCCATGGAATCTTTAAATTAAAAATAGGTGGCAAACCTATTCGCTATTCACTTAAAAATACAATATACTTCTAATGGCCTCCACACTCGTTGGCTACGTGGCTTTGAATCATGAGTCTGGGTTAAGGTTTTAAATTCACTTGTCTCGAGAGCATAATCTAATAAAGTAAACCTTTACAGAGACAAACATTATCACTCTAAGTCTGCCAACTCGTATTTGAATAGTGTAGTGGGCTACTTTAAAGAAAGAGGCGAGATTTTTTAGTGGGCTGTTCAAATAGGCTGACGGTGATAATTATTTACATAGGCGTTGGAGTAGTGGGTGGGAGACCAGCGGTCACTGGAGCAAATCCAGGAGGTCAAGGCCGCGGCCGAGGGCCACCCCCTGGCCCTGGCGCACGAGGCCCGCCCCCACCCCCTCGCGACAACGTCGCTCCAGCTCCCAGGAATCACCTCCGAAAAACAGGTAATATTGCCAATACGACTTTTGTGTAATGTACTGTGTAGAGCCGCGAACGGCTTTTCAATATTCGCTGTCATAGTTACTTTCCCTGTTAGTAAAAAAAAATATATAAATCCGTTTAGGTAAGTCCAGCTGACGATCAGGATTAATTCTGATCACTAAGAGCTTTGAGTGTTTCATGTTTGCACCTTGGACTTGCTGTGTGACTACTGAAAGACGCTCGCTATTTTGCTCTGGTAACTTCTGTCATCTTTTCTGTACACGGTCTTACGATTGCTACGGGACTCGCTTTGCGAGGTTTAATGAACTTTACAATAAAATAAGTGCTACAAACTCGTAATAAATGGTTTAAGTGTACTACTAACATTCGAGACTTTGCTCCATGTTGAATTAACAAAGTTATCCTAAACGTAACGAATGGAATTGTAACGCGAGTCCGGTTGCAATCCACGGAGCACAAAGACTCTTGGTGTACACTATGCTGATAACACTATCTTGGATTACACAGTCACAGACATCGAAGTCCCACACGCGTAACCTTGAAGATACAACGAAACACGAAAGTCAAATAACTGAACTCCTTTTTAACGTTTCAGCAATACTTTGGTCTTTAAGGGCAACTTTATTTTATTTTCGTCTGCATTTATCTTTCTGACTGTCCTTTCTGTTTTTGTTTTATCACAACTTCCCTATTGTTTCACCGCGACAGCCGTTAGCTCGCGCTGGTAGGCTGGTCTAATACACGCAACATAGCTTTGCACAGAGTCCACGATGTGTGTGAGGTGTGATCCAAGATTCAAGTGGTTGTCTGTGGTCACTATATATGTTGTGTGTATTGTCTGTTTGCTAGATGCCTGCCCTCTTCCCCCTTCTCAGTTAGACCACAACACATGCGCCAGTAATCCAGAACAGGCGAATTCTCAGGTAAAAATGTTACCGTTTATACCGTTTGACCCCACGGCAATACTTTCAGATTATGCAAGGCTAGTCGTTTTCTTTAGTTCGTCTACCACTTCATATTTTTAGATTTGTTTCCACTATTATGATTTTTCTCTTTTGTTTTCTTCTCTTTTATTACATTACTTTTCATCAACGCCCAGTGTATAGCGAAAGGGCGTATCGTCCTAATACATAATGTAATCGGTCCAAAGAACGGTTGGACGAGTCATCGAGATTTTACACATTAGATATCATGTCATACTGGACCATATCATACAGAACTAGTACAAAACAACACTGGCGTATACTTCACGTATCTACATCAGATATACCATTACCCATTCACCGTAAAGTCGATAACGTCTCTGAAGCCTGTGAATGTGGTCCATTGCTAGACGATTACGTTTACGTAAAACCATTTACATGAAAATTGTTACGACAATTTATATCTAGATATATAATACTTCGTAGCTTTCAACACTTGCATTTATTTTATAAATTGCGTAATCGTTTAGTTTAACAGAACAATTTTTCTTTGTAATAAGTATTTAATGTTTTTTCGCGGCATGAACTCTTGGAATATGGCATACGATTTCATTTCAGTATGAATCGTAGAAAACGTGTTAATATTCTTTCAGCATTTGTGTATTTATTAATTTGTTTTTGTATATAACTTTGCTTTGGTGTATGGCAATGCATGATTATTACAGCAGTTTACATTGTATTTCGCAAATATTCTTAGTTTATGCATGTTATACGTACATAATTTAAATTCAATAATTAATAATTAATGACTGAAGCAACCCTTTCAATTAGTTAAGAACTAAGTAAATTCAGAGTTTTTATTGTAAAACGATTTTTATATACCTAGATTAGAGAAACCGAACTTATTAACAAATAAAGTACAAGTTCTCAGGTTTGATGTAATTTGCCCATTTACCCATTTACATGTAGAGAATATAATAATGATATAAAGTAGCGAATCAAATAAATTCGCTAGGTTACATAGAACTATATCAAACCAAGATATCATAAACGTTGACGCTAGTTTCATACGATAGCATACTTTACTCGTAAGTCACGCAAAACTTCTAGGCCGCTCTGAACACAAGGTATATGCCTGCATATCGTACAAAAACTGTGGGTATGAGCAGTGTGAACAGCCAAATTACTCATCAATTCTCTTTCTACAGACGCTAACGCTTGGAATACTAAAAATTGTATGGAAATGACATTCGTTATCGATAATTCGCGTCACCAACCTATTAATTGGATATGTAATTTATATATTAGTACATATATTTCTTTTTAGTTTTCAAAGCGTTAACGTTTGTAGAAATAGAATTGATGTGTAATTTGGCGACAGGCCCAAGTATACTAACCTGTGCAGTTCGGCGAACTGTAACTTCAGAGTGAAGTGGAAGTTCGGCGCGGACTGTACCGTCGTACACGTCGCGGGCTCTCGCCAGCCGGTGGCCGCTAAGCGTGTGTTTCGATGTGTGAGCAGCAGGCGAGGGCGAGAGGCGTGGTGAGCGCGCCGCAGACGAGCAGCGCGCGCACGAGCGCTGGTAACGCCAGCACGCCCACGGTCGCGCAGTCGCCCGGCACCGCGCCCACGCTGCCCATGCCGCCCGTGGGCACCACCACGGCCGTGAGCACGTCGCCCGCGCGTCGCGGTGGACCGGCCGTGGTGCCCGCGCCCACCGCGCAGCCGCCCGCGACGCAACCGCAGCAGCCACCCACGTCGCAGCCCAACCTCATGCAGAAGTTCACCGAGATGACGGCGCCCGGGGGTGACATCCTAAGCAAGGGCAAGGAGCTCATCTTCATGAAGTTCGGCCTCGGCGGCAAATAATGTCGGCACGGCCTCTAGGGCCTTCATCCTCGTGTGAGTGAATGCGACCTCTTCGTGTCCCTACGCCTGAGCGCAGGGTTCTGATGCTGTTTCTCTGTCGGCTGTTTCATTTGGCCGAGTTGTGTATTGAATTTTTCTACTCTAGGCCCATTCGATTTACTTGTAACCGTAAGTCTTGTAAATAATTAAAAATTAAAAAGATTCAATAAACGCACAGTTTAGCGAATATTCAAATATTTAGTGGTCTCGATAGTACGCACGGTTGACGGTAAACACCCAAATGGTTATAGTTATGTGTAATGTTTTCTATCTTCCAAACCTGTGCCCTTCGGCCGGGTTAGTTTGTAAGTGTCCGTCGGCCATGTTGTAGAGGACCATCACAGTCAACCTCAGTCTGTAGAGGTGCATCATTCAAAACTGCTTAAGATGGTCCTGCACAATAGTCGGCATCGTATTTATTTCATGTATAACTACGTATTCTCCTTATTTATATGCACTCTGACTGTTACTTCCAATAGGTTAGATTGCGAACGTTTTTATACGTTGTTGATCGCTAGATATCAGTTTCCTTATCAGATAAAATAAACGAATCTAGTCTCGCAACATAAGTGGTCATGTTTTATAATGGCGTAGGTACTAACGACACACGGTAAATCACCGAGTGGTCATTTGTGGTCACTTGGTTGAACCTGCAACCGTCCCTACAGAACTGTTTCGTAGTACGAGAATGCATATCAAGCAAGCATAAATTGTTTTGGAGTATCAAACCGACTGTCATGCAGTTTTCCCGTCATTCGTAATCCGTCTCACGTTCTCTTTGCGACAGTATACTTAATTTTGCTCGCCTGGTTTTCTCCTACAATTCGTAAAGAATTAGTTCTTCTGTCGGGCGTAGTGGATATGAAGGCTTCTTGAATATGCAGTCTTCTACTAAGGATTCTGTATCCAATTATACCCGAAATCGACTTGGCAATAATCATGCGGAAGTGTGAGTGATCATAAAATAATTACATGTTTCAAATATTTATAATAATGTTGAATATTGACTTGCAAATTTTACATATATTTTAAAATAATAAAAAAATCTTAACGAATGTTACATTCTATTCAATGTTCTTGATATGATAAGTTCTGTTAATAACAATAATATTAATTAATTATTTTATAGATGGGTGTAGGTACGGATTTACGTACTTGAGTAACTAATGTACCTATCTAACCTGAGTATCTGACATACCTGCCTGAGCTTTTGGTTTAAGTTTTAAGTTAATGTTACGTGAATGTTTTTTTGGCGGAATTCTATTCTTGATCTGTGTTAACCATAGAAAATACAAGATATGGTTGTTTAGGGTAGTGAAGAAAAAGAGGATACCTACTCTGAAATTGCGAATATCTAGTATCGACTAAACCATCCAGGCAGTCTAAATTTCAGTGTGGAAAAATTATTTAAGACATCATTTATTTTTCTTTCTAACTTATTATGGATAGTGTTATAGCGCCAATGCAGTGGTTTGCACAAGAGTGGGCACTATACGTACAAAATGTACAAAATGGAAAATTCCTTTTCCAATACAGATTCGCAATGACTCAGGGAAGCCAGCGCATTTATGCATCTACGAAAAGCACGCTACTGTCTTAATGGGACCTCTACGGCTTCATCGTTACCTTTACTACGGTGTTGAATTTGCAAATGTTACCTACACAGAGTTTCACAGAGATATACAGAGTTACACAGAGTTTCACAGACTATCAAACAGAGTTGGACTATACCAGAACTTGTATAGTAGTGGAACATTCTCAATCTAAGAATTTTCCATATTATGTGCATTATGGTTATTTATGAAGTCATTGCGCCAATATGACGACCGAGTGGAAACCAAGGCAAGAATTAAATGGCGCCATGAGTTTACGTACATCAGGGCACTCATACGAGCGAATCCTATTGAAGTTTTCAATACATTTATAACTAAAATATTTTGAAACATATTGACGTTATACGATGCGTGGAATAAAAAATAATTTTGCTCAGATCGCTTTCATTTAATCAGTCTATACGCTTAATAATATTGCATAATTCGTAATAATGCACAATATAATTTATTGATAGTCTAGGGGTCACTTGACTGAAACGCAGATAGTATCAGTTCAAGGTAGGTACATTCAGTTTTCAGTAAAAAAGTAGCAGTTTCAACATCTTGCGACTTTAAAATAATGTTAAATATTTCGCGGTCTCTGTTATCTTCCGCTAAATAAAATAAATTACAAGGCCATAAATGTATCGAGCCACTAAAAGACTGCATGAATGAGAGTTGTATTATTTGAAAAATTTCATATAACTTTATATTTATCGTATAAATTTAAAGCATAACTAATCACATTGTCTATCATTACTAATCGATTTGAAATTCGAGAACCGACACTAACTCTTAAACTTTTACGATGCCCATTTATCCAATAATCAATGGACATGTCCCAAAATGGGCCTTTATTATTTATAATTTACAAGCAGGTCGATAGTATTTTTTACGGATAGAAGATACAAATTGCTGTTGAGAAAATAATTTTCAGAATTTTTAGGACCCGCATTAATTAGGTAAATATTTTTTTGTTTCACTCCCTTGTCCAAATTAAACATGGACAATACAGTAAAAGTGTTCAAAACAGCCAATAAAACTGTCAATGTCATGTAATAAGGACACAAGTTAAAATGAAACATTAAATCGTAGACAGTGAAGCATTAAACGAAAAAAATCCTTAAATTGCTTTAAAAACGCCGAACGCTAATACGCGAAGATCACTGAAAATCTGTCAGGGTGTGATTTACAAACATGCTGCCATGATAAAAATTCTTAATGTTGTCAACTAATGAAAAAAATACAATATTTAATTAATTTAAAAAAAATGCAGGATTCAATTTTTTTTTATTTTGGGTTTTAAGCCCTCTATTTTATGTTCTTTTAAGATAAAAATAATTTGTTCTGCTAAGTTGACACTCGGAATAAAGACCCAGCCTCCATACAAAATTGGGACATGTCCTTTCCAAAAAAATCGATTATTATTGATAGTATTTTAACCACTCCTTTCAAAATACCCATTGCTTTGTTTTTTTATACAAAATTATCTTAACCATCTCTTTCATTAGGGATATTATAGTATCTATTTATCTAATCAAAGTAGTTTCTACTTAGTAGTAAGTTGAAATGGAAGTAAAACCTAGCTTAATTTTAGACTACCTTATAGGTAATATCGGTTGTTTCACATCATGAAATCTGCATAAGCATCTAGATAAGCTTGCTCTTCCTAAACAGGTGTTAGAGAAATACTGTACTTTGTCTTTAATAGAGAAAAGTTCTATTTTTCCCTTCGTCCGCATAAAATTTCTAAACTACAAAACTGACAACCTTGAAATAGTAACGGGAGAATCATTAACATACTTCCTTTCTAACAAAAAAAGATTAAATAAAACTACGCCTTTGATAAATTAATAGACATTTTGACTTTTATACTATCTCCTTATATTTAGTTTTATAATTACTCGTAAGTATTGATTAGTGTTGATACCCTAAGGCTACTATGCACAATTTTGAAAAGATCAATTACATCGTACATTCAGCAGGTATAATAGATTAATTTTCGTGTAACACGTTAATTTTAAGGTATCAACTTAGTTACTTCATACCAATTAGCATTAACCTCTTCCGATTAAATACTTTACAAGTTCATCAATTATTTAAATATTGCCCGCGTTACAGTTTCAAAGTTCATAATTTCATATTTAAGAAAAAAAGGAGAAGAAAATTTTTCAATGACAATAATATTAGATAGATTTGAAAATAGTGCAAATACGGACCAACTGTTCTATTTTACCGTTATTCCTAAGTAACGTGTATTCTGTTTGTTTTTTTGATACTTAAGGATATGTGAAATCTATAAACAACTTAATATTTTAATTACGAAACTGGAAAACAAGTGCTGATTGATTTAGCGATTATAAGCTAAAGGGCAACAGTGGCGTAGCGATAGGGGGGCAGAGTGGGAAATTGCCCTGGGCGGCATTCGAGAGGGGCGGCGGTAAGGCATATACGTTCCACTTTCAACACAATGCATGTTAGAAAAGTCATACGTGAAAAAATACTGTACCTAGTTGTTTCATCTTAACATATCTTTAAGATATCAGTCTCTTAATAGACTTTATTTGCGTACTTGGGATTTTCGTAATTTACGGTTGATTTCTAATATCGATCAATTTATAATTTTTGTATTATTTGATTTTGATCAAAACAATTATTTTTAATTATCGTTTTGTCTAGTAATAGTATTGCTCAATCAAGTTGATTGATCGTCAGATAAGAGAAAGAATTAGAAATCAGCCGTTGAAGTTTTCAACTATCGATAGCAATGGATATCTTTGCAACGAGTGGTTTTAAGCCGCTTCTCAATCAGCTGAAAGGACTCTAAAATGCTGTGGGTGTATATTCTCTTCAAGAATCAAATTACCGTTTTGATCTCACCAATGAAATATTATTATTTATTATTAAAAGCCAAAACTTAAGATACAAACATATTTTTTAAACAATAAATAAACTACATTACAAAGAAATTGCCAAGATTAATAATCTAACACTGCAACGTTTTTGGTCCTTTCTCTAGCTGAAGCGGCAATAGATAGGCATGAAGTATTATAACATGGCGTTTGAATAAAAATAAAATACTTCTATGGCTGGTTTCACATCTCTATAATTTTGATGTATCTCCGCCACTCGCACCAACTAAACATGATTCAGCATCGGTATTGCATCGCATCTTGTATTTTGCGCCCTAACTAGTTTTATCACTGAACGGAGACACGTCAAAATAACACGAGCGTGGACCTATACTATGGTCGTTGTACATATTCGGTAAGTTTGCTTGAACTGTAGGCTATTTGAATGCTCACTTCGTACAAGGGAATCTCTATTAAGTCCTTATAATGGCTTTGTAACCAACGACATTGAATATTTAAATCTTTTCACGTATAAATAAATCCAGTTAGCTTGCTCTTAGTAATAACCATTCATATTTAACATGCTTAGTCGTGCTGTTTATTCAACAATTTGTACACGGCCGATTACGTTGCAAGCGATGCGAGCGCCTTTTTTAAGATACTTGTAAGAAAAACAAACCAAAACAAATCATTTTGTTTATCCTTACAACTGAATTGTAAAAATTATGTGAATGAATGAATTTTATACTTTTTTGTTACTATTGAATCGTTATATTATAAGACTTTTTTATGAATCATATTTGTTTTTCAGTTGTCATTCAGTTTCTATATTTGCAATATGCGTAAAAATTGCAATAACATCCTTACTAACGAAATATGGTGGACCCATGTAAATTAGATGTCCAGTAAAGTTGTTACAAAATACACAATAAATGTTAAAAACAAATCATATCAAAAATATCGCTCAGTAGTCGCACATCGCATCGCTTGCAGTACGCAGCCCTATTTATGTATGTTATTTACAACGGTTGTACATAATCGTTCCATTACGGACATTAGCTAAGCTCCTGGCTACATATCTACCTATAAATGTATGACCGAAGCCTTAGGGTAAGTTTTCAAAGTTGATGTTGGAATACCCGTTAATGTGACATTCTATGAACGACTAGAATGTGAAGTCCACACAAAATTGACATTTTGTCGAGATTTGATGAAGCTGAAAACTTATGCTAGGTGCTCTAAATATTTGAGGTTTTTCTATATTAAAATATTCTAGCGTTACGTCTAACAGCGTTCAAAGTTGTTCACTTGTTTATACATTGTTATAAATATGTACGATCTGTATCCATATCTTTTATCACATGTACCTATGTGTATGGTTATTTATACGAAATATAAATAATTATTGTATATTAATCGTGCAATCATAATTTAATATGAAGAGTTGTGTATTATACTTAATAAATTATGGCAACTATAATAAAATAAACCTTTAAAAATGTACCAAATACGCTGCGAAGAAATAAACAATACAAATGCCGCTTCTTTATTTTATGTATTTTAATGTCCACACTAGGTAAGTCATCATATTGTTATCATGAGCCTTGTATAATACAGCTATAGGTTGTGCACTGTAGCAAGGTGCGGGTGACAGTTCATTTTTATCTTGAAATTTGCCGAGATTCACGATAATAGTACGTATTATGAACGTTATACGGAAACTGTCACCCGCAACAAGCTACAGCGCACGAACCATAAATGATATAAAATTATTCTTCATAACAGGTACAAACTATTAAATAATTACGAATTAGGTTTCAATCAGTGGCTAACGAAGGGTGTAGCAATGGGGCAATTGGGGCATACGAAAGGCTTCGGCGGCAAACGCAATGATTTTATCAATTGCATTAAACAACATTTTGCACAGAAATGGCTCTTTCTAAGGTATGAAGTGGTATGTAAATTTTCAATACGATGTAACCGTTGAATAAATTACCTATTTAAAATAATAATTAAATGGGGGGGGTTTGCAACTCTACGCTCGAATTTCCCAGGCTACGCCACTGATTTCAATAATTATTTTGCTTAATCTAACAACAAAACATAACAATAAAATAAATAAATTATTCACCTACTTAATAAGTTAATTGGTGGTAATTGGTAAGTTAACTAATGGTGACTATATTATCACTGGACTCCTATTTGGGAACAATTTCTTAACCTTATTCAAAATTTACAGAAAAAATAGTAGATACCTATGAGATATATAAGTATTCGTAACTTTCGTAAGCCTATAATATGATATTATGATAGATAAATGAAGAAGAAGAAAGGCTCATCCAGATTCATTAATTGTATTCTAAAGTGACGGGTAGCAGCTACAGTGATCGTACCATCAATTTGTGTTAGAGGAAACACCTCGAGCAGGTCCCAGGACTTGTGATCATGGGTGTAGGTTTAAAGGTGAGTACCTTTCAGAATGCATTAACATTAATTCTCTCCTGCCCGGCATGTTCTTCATGCACACACTTAACAAATTATGATCTATAATTACACCACAAAACGTTATTGCACAAAATCACTAGCGCGACTAGCAGCGTGACGGCGTTCACGCTGCCTAACAAAGAACTGAAGTCAAATCATCAAATATTGTCTTATACCATTATTGTTGCAACAACTTTGTTTATGTACCTCCTTTTTATGATAATAATAGAAGACGCCTCCGCGGATCCACCCGCGTGGTTCCCGTTCCCGTAGGAATACGGGGTTAAAATATAGCCTATAGCCTTCATCGATAAATGGGCTATATAACACTGAAAGAATTTTTCAAATCGGACCAGTAGTTCCTGAGAATAGCGCGTTCAATCAAACAAACAAACAAACTCTTCAGCTTTATAATATTAGTATAGATAAATGATGAATGTTAATACCACCACAATACGTACTCGAAGGAACCCGTAACAGAATTTTAACGTTAAGAAAACATAAGATGAACATTATAATTTTGAGTAATTCAAGTCTTCATTAGCTATAATCGAAAGATTTTGATACATTGGAAGACCTTTTTGCCGTTAGTTAATTTCGTAATATTAACCGAGCTAAAAGCGTTATGAATCCATTCGTTATTTTGTATAGCTATGACCAACGATATTTGTACAACGTTACATGCCTACAAAATCAGGCGGATAATTTTGGCTAATGAAAGTAGAGACTGACATCGACTAGCTTATATAAAACAAAATGGAGGGCATGCCCAAAACAATAGTGCGAATATTTAAGTCAAGTTTGATAATTGATTTTTTTTTTAATATGTACCTATTAATGTTTTCACAGATATAAGTTTTTTTTAATAAAGATCAGTAGATATTTTTTTTTAAATTGCTGGGCGATTTCAGTCTCTACTTTCATTAGCCAAAGTCTACAGTTGTTACACTTCCTGTAACACACAATACGATATTGTACTTAGACAATATTTACGTAATATTTCTTTAAATAACTTTCTTTGTTTACTATGCGACTAAATGAAAGCTACTTTGGTGCGCCACAGTTTTGACGCGCTAGTGACATGACAGTGAGTGTCTAATAGTATAAAATCTTTGTGTATGACTATTTTCTTGTGGCACTTTCCCTTAGTTTCAAGAGTTCCCTTGAACTGAATAGTCTAGTGGGCGCTAGAAGTCTAGCCGAGGAGAAGTTAGGCACGTCGAACCACTGGTAGCTTTTCACGCTGTTCGCATCGTATGAATATTCAACACACTTCGTGTTCAGCCATCTGAAAATACAATTTAAAAATAACAGAGTTAAAACTAAGAAGTGAATTACAATTTAAACGATACTTTTACCTACTTTTCAGGTTGTAAGATTGCAATGCTCATATACTTACCTAAGAATTAGCAATGTCATATTATTAAACTCAAATTTCAACGTAAAACAATCTTAATTTAAAAATGCGAAAGGTCATTCGTCATAAAATCTCAAAAACGACTTCACGTACAAAGATGAAATTTAGCTTTTGACTACAATCTCACCTGATGGTAAGTGATGATGCAGTCTAAAACGGAAGCAGGATAATTTGTTAGGAGAGGGATTTGGTTTCAACACGGCATCGTACCGGTACGCTAAATCGCTTGGCGGTACGTCTTTGTCGGTAGGGTGGTAACTAACCGCGGCCGAAGCCTCCCACCAGACAGACCTGAACCAATCAAGAAAATCTTAATCGGACCAGCCGGGGATCGAACCCAAAACTTCCATTTTGTAAATCCACTGCGCCACGGAGTGAAAACAAAAAAAACCAACTTCAGATATACTCAACCAGCACGTCACCTAGAAGGTTTGAATTTCAAAAATCTAAAGATTTGTGCGTAACGTAAGGGAGTGGAAAGAGCGTAACGTAAGTACGAATTATAACCTTTTTCGTAACTTATTCGTATTTGAACATCGATCTCCTGGAAGAGGTCAACGTATTTGAATTTGAGGCACATTTTCTAACGATAAACAATTGGGAAGGCGACAAAAATTGTCTTTAAATTCTGTTAGTTTTGTTCCCCACCGTTGAAAGCAAAAATGTTTTCACCTTACGTTACCTACTCTTATTAACCAGTGGCATACATAAGGTTGTTAACTAGGGTAGGCACTGTTCATAAAAATTGTTCAAAGTGGGAACTTCCTCCAGTATATGTCCTCAGGGTAGGCAGTACATTTTTGCATCTACGAAGTGCGCGCCACTGGTATTAACCATTTATTCTTCCTACTTCCCACGTCACTCGTGCAGTGTGTGGTGGGCGGTTTAGAACTAGGACACATAGACAACAAGCCCTTCAACAAAAATTATCTGTGAAATGAACCAACGTGAACAACGCTTAGAAGGCTGTTACTATATCAGAAAATAACTCTGAGCACTATGCCGTCATTTCTGAGCTGTACAGTGGTGAGTACGCGAGGGAATGGAATTTCTCAGGTACAAATGATGAATTACGACTAATTATTAATGTACGGGTTTGATATAGCGTTAAAGATGGTTAACCACTTGACTCCTAAATGGACGACCGGTCGCCCATAGTATCCGTTACGTGACATGTAAATAAATATAAAGTAACTAAGGGCAATAGGCGAGCACAGTATCATGCTCCGCGCGATAGAGGAATATAAAGATTTTTTAAATGGCTCACAACGGTAGATTAAAACCGCATTCCCTGACTGTCGGCTTCTTCAACGCAGACGGGCTTTTCGATAAAATACTCGCGGGCAGCGAATGGTTAAAAATAAATTTCAAAAATCCTAGTGCCGTACTAAAATGGTGGTGCTGGAAGTCAGAACAAATGGCTTGTAGTCTAACAGTGGAAACTCATCTACTTACCCTCCCTGTACTTTGCATCCTGTGACCAAGTGGTCTTTCCTGTAACACTTGGTGCCGATCACGTTGAAGTACATGTAGCCAATGGTGGTCGACGTTTTTGTGTCAGCTCGTCGCAAACATCGTCGGAAATTGTCGTCGCAAGCGCAACTTAGTCTAAAAATACCAAAAAAAAAGGATTTTAAAACATTTTCAAAACACAGATCAAATGAAAAGAAAAAAAAACTAGCTGATTAGTAACAATTTTTGATAGTCTCGTTTTTGATGCAAGTTGGGAGGGAGGAGTTCATCAGCATCATCAAATTTCAGCTGTTTTTTGTTGTTTGATTTTTTTTAAATAAAATATTTGCCATATCTTTTAAATATGACCAATATTCCCGTTCCCCTTCAACTAGTCGATAAAGACTATATTAGGAGTGGGTACGACAATAGACCATCGGGGCGGGGATCGAACGACCACCCCTCGATGATGAGTCCGACCGCTCTTACCGATGAGCTATTGAGGCAATTAATAGTTACCTTAATTGCGTAGTACCTATGTTATGTACTTCCTAATACGCTCGGAAATTTTTATTACCTGGTAACCCTGTTAGCTATCAGGGACGAGAATTGTTGTAAATATTAAAGTTGAGCGTCTCATCAAGATGCAGTTATCCACGGTAAATTAACTTGATAGTAATCAATTGTACAAATGCTCCGGATCCCCGATTTAAACAACAATTTTTATAACACATTTGCTCGTAAAGTATTCCTAATTTTACCAAATACAGTATTGTAATGTATCTCATTACGCACATGTGCCGTAATGTAAAATAAAACGCACATGTGCTGTAATGTAATTTATACGTTAATCATCCGCCTAAAAACCAACGGTACTTTTTTAGCAAAGAGTTTTTAAGGCAGAAAGGTGCTCAACATTTTATGAATAAAATTAACTTTGTGAGGTAAACTATAATAAATAAACATTTAATTGTTTCAATTTATTAATTTTGACAATAAATGACAACCATTTATCTGTAACAGAAACACAAATAGATTAATGTACTTTATTAATAATACTGGCTGTATTTGGTGCATTTGCCGAAAAAAAAACGAACGCATTTCGCTATCTGTGCAAAATGAATTTGTTGATTTATGCATGTCATTGTCATTTTCCAATAAATCAACAAATTCATTTTCAGAAAGTGTGTTTCCTCGCAAATGTGTTATATAACGTCGTATGACATACGTGCGCTTTGATAATTACAGCCTCTGCTTTCTTACTATAGCTCTCGCCAAGGCTCGAGCTTGCAATATCGCCTCGGTTGTAATTTTATGTACTATTTAAAACGGCTCAATGCTCCTACAATATTACCCAACAGCGATAATAAAAATGTTAAGGTTCCTACCATGTGAATGATCTCCTTATCAGGAACGATAAAAATAATAGCTGCATTATTGACACACACAGTAGCAAGTCAGCTAAGTTCAGAAGGGAATTAAACTTCACCAGCAAAATGTAAGTATCTAGGCACATAGTTGCTTAATAATTTCAAAGAAAAACAAATTAAACCAATTAAATCTACGAACAAATACGTATGACATTACTATTATATTTCAATTTTTTTTAAAGTTACTAAGAATCTAGTATTACATTTTCTTAAAATGGTGAAAAATCAGGCAAATCAGATCAGAGGGTCTAGGGACATGGAAAAGCCAAACTGCACTATCTACTTTAAAATATGGTTATTATCTTTGCCTTCAACATACACAGGGACAAATTGAAATAAAAACTGACTAAGTGCGTGTCGGACCACGCACAGTGTGGGTTCCGTAGATTAAGTTAGCACTTTAATCGTTCATATTTTTAATGTTCATACTAATTTACAGCTTTGTAACAGTAACAGTCTCTGCGCTAAACCGCGGACAGACGGACGGACAGTATGTCTGTCCGTCTGTCTATAAACTATTACGGTTCCTTGTAGTCCACAAGGAACCCTTTTGTTTCGCCATGTCCGTCTGTACCGTAAAAAGGGCCTATTGTGTATAAAAATATTAGTCGATAGATTATAGAGGTCAATGCAAAGTACGAGTATTTACATAGTATTAAATCATAGTAATTAGCAGTGTTATACGGGGTACAAATTGCGTCCTTCCTCCGTAACTCATGACTCTAACAATTACGATAATTAAGTTGTTACATAATTGCGACAGCTGATTTTATTTATGACTGTCGATAAAACCCTTAATATAGCATTAATATCCCACTTAAGGTGCCGGTGCCGTGGTTCGATCCCCTTCCGTTGGAGCCTGGACTATTGTAGTAACAATAGGCCAGGCCAAGAGTCCGATCGTATCGCACCTACTCTACCGAATTCAACTTTTTAATTATTTATAAAAAAGATTAATAAGAATAATAAAAAATTGGTGTCTGATGACCAAGAGCCTAAAGTCTATCTTTATCATTAGATATGACTGAGTATTTACGACGCTTAAGAAATTGAGCGTATTCTGCAGCTGCGCCAGCCGTTTGCGAAGTGCGCGTGAGATGAGAAGCTGCCAACGTATCTACGCAGGTTGCATCTCATATTAAAGCACGCCCCATAGACTACGGTACTATAGTCATCCCGTAGGGCTTCTTGCCGTCATCCCTGAACAAACCGGGAGGTTCTAACTGCGTAGGTATAGCGGCAGTGGCCAGTGCGCGACGAACTATATCGTCGATAGAACCGTGGCGATACAAACGACCGGCGCTTGTGCTGCAACTGAGTCCTTGATGATCAAACTGATCCACGCGGCTACCACAAGGGCAGACATGAGGCTCGCAAACTTTGATTCCCAAACGTAAACATACTGTTTTGAGGAGGATAGACTTTGACACTGTTTACTAATTGTATATTAAACATACATCCAGCCGAACGTAAATCTTACTCCTTTTTGGAAGTCAGTTAAAAAATAACGCAGTCTGGGCGATCACATGCTCTTATACCATGTATGTTTATAACATCTTTCCTACCTTGTAAAATAAGAGTTGTTGGTGAGGTTGAACTTGGTCTCGCCGGCCGCTATGTACTCGGCGCAGTTGTCGTGGTCCCTGCAGCACGCGTCCGCCGCCTGCGACGGGCCGAGGTCGTCGTAGTCCTCTGCTATGTTTCCCGGACCACACCACTTTGTTCCTGAAAGTATCAATGTCTACACATTTAATAAAACCGTTTAAGAAGGTACATTAAATATTTTTTCAAAAAATCATCTATCCTTACCAATAAAAGGTAAAGTTTATGAGGTTGTAGGGGAACTCTGGATCTACGGAACGGGTTTTGAAAATTTTATCTACATAATATTACCTCGAGAATTAGATTTACGCGTGTGAAACCGCGTTTAAATCATAAATATTTTAACTGGATTTTCACACATTTATCTCAGACACGGCTTTATTTAACACGACACTAACTTGGTACCGCCTTCAAGCTGATCATAAGGCACATAGTACCTACGATGTTATTTTTCGCTTTTTAGTTTAGTAGAAAATTTTTGTGATTTTGTGAAATCGCGTGGAGTCTTCTATAGTTTTATATTATCATCATCATGATATAAAATTATAAAAGCTTCACTGCTGAGCTCGAGTCTCCTCTCAGCATAAGAGGGAACAAAAAGTCCAAGTTGCAGAGGAGACGCCCTTAACTTCTGCTTCTGGGGTTCTCAAGGCTCCCGGTGACGCCACTGACCCCAACAAGGAGTCTACGACACTAAGTACCTACACAGTCAGAATACGAAGTCCAAGAAAGTAAGTTTTGATTTTTTACCGCTTATAAGTATTTTTGTATGTGCACGAACGGATGAACAGATGAACCGATTTGATTGTGGTTTCCACAGAAAGTTCCAGGCGTGATTTTGTTTGTTTTATTAAAACAGTAATTCACAAATAAAAGTCAGTTTAGAAACGCGGTCAAGGTCAGTTCGGTCAAATAAACTGTAAATTTTAGTTAAGTACTGTAGTTTGTATAAAACCATGTTTGGAAATCTTAATTATCAACACAAATTGATTATGGCGATACACACAAGACAGGAAAGAGAATCGAAGATCACTTTATAAACGAATCATAAGCGCACGCAGTTGCAGGCGTCCGTAGTTTATAGTACCTACCAAAATATTAATTTAACCGTGAATTAGGAATGTTCTAACCGTGTACTACTAAATAAAGGAGAAGTCACACTTTTTTGGCCACGGATCCCACTAACTTCTGATTTTCTAAATAAGCAACGAGAAAATGAGTTAAAACTATTTATAGATGCTGATATCGAAGATTTATTGTGGATAAGATAGGTTTTTCCAGATGTACATTGATAGACAGCCACAAGACAGACTCGATAATTCAGAGGACAATGAAAATTTCCATTTATTTGAAACTTTTAAGAGACAAATAATTACCACCCCTAAAAACGATTTAACTCAGTAGGGACGTAAAATATTTAATCAATCACCTACCCAAAATATTGCCTTCGGTTAACCTAAAGTCTGTCCTGGATTAGCGTATAAACCAAATATGAAATCGCTTAAGACATCCTGTCTAGGGCGTCGAAGACAACAGAGAAAAAAACGGGAACACAAAGTTAAAGCAATTTCAAAATCAGCCTGACATAATTTTCTACTTATGGTACGTTTGAACATTTTTTTTATAATTAATTCTTTGTAGTTCACATAAGAATAGGGGGATCCGCAGGCCTACAAGGGATCATTGCTTGGAGGATCAAGTTACCTTCTAGCTATCTTAATCCAGCACTGATTAAAGTAGAGAGCTCGATAAAGCCTAGAGAGATCTATCCAGTGTCCTGGTCAATTTGAATATTGTTTTATTCACTAATGAATTTTAGAAGCTAATGATTTTCAGTTTTTGATAATAATTAGTGGCCGTTAATTTTTAAATACAAAAGAAATGCTCTTTAAAAATCATTTAGAATGATACAGGGTGTGATGCGACATCGAAACCCGTTCACCAAGTAGGTACACCGTTGCTTAGCAGCCACTCACAAATAGATGATACAAACGTGTTTCTGTTTTGCTGTCGCTTCTTCACTTCGACCGTCTTTTTAATGGTCTAAGCTTCTTCAGGTTCACCACTAAAACCAAAGTCAGTAAATAACTTTTCGCTTAAGCAACTTTTAATTCCCAAAATTAAATTCAACATATATTGACCTGGATAAATCAAGCTGAACCTAAGTCTTGCCAAATCTTCAGGAGTTAAATCGTCGACATCTAAATCTAGTGCATTATCTTCAAATAACCTTGTGTTAATGTCGTTGAATATCCAACCTTGACTTTTATGGCACACACTAATTATAAATAACACTAAAATAGAATTAAAATACATTTTAATTGTACTGAATGATGGCTTCTACTAACAATGTTACTATGTAATGTTTTTATCAATAGTCTTTCTTTATATACCTACGCATTCAGTGTTCTAAGGTTGCGCCCCTTAGACAGCGGACGCTGAAGCGTATTATCTATTCATGTTTTAGTTATTTGTTTTAGTTAAAAGTAAACAAATGTTTTACTCCCCGTGACCCAGATTTTCTATCAAAATTAATATTTCATTATTCATGATTAGGTATGATTTGATTTATCTATTATCAATTTTATCTATATCCGATTAACAAAGATACGACGTAGGTAAACAATATCATGTCTTAAAGTTCGTTATTTTCATCATTAATTCATCATCAATTTCAGCTGATGGACGTTTTTGGATATAAGCCTCACATTTTTAAGCCATGCATCCAACGGCATCATCGATGTCATTGGTCATCTCTAAACCTACGACATAAAGGTATTAGGTATCTAGTGCATTTTTTCCCCTTTATGAATAGTATCAGTTTTTCAATTTTTAAATTTTTTAGATAATCAAGGATCATGATCAATAATGATCCTCCATGTATCATCTACGATCCTCTACTAATTTACGAAATGCTTTTACCTAGAATCTGGCTAATGACAGTAGAGGATGAAATCGCTTGCCAAATTTAAAAAAAATATTTAAACCAATTAAAAAAGCATGCGTTTTCATAATTTTAATTTTTTTTTTTGTTTATGAATACATTACTACCTATAAATAAGTATTAAACTCAGTTAATTGAATACTTGCACTATAATTTTCAGAATTTACTCCGATTTTTTTTTTATTTGGCGGGCGATTTCAGTCTCTACTTTCATTAGCCAAACATTGAAAATTGTCGGTTACATTTGTATATTACAGGAGTTTTAGATTATGTAAAATAGTATCCTGCTGGTTTAAATATTAGCTTAACGACATTTCAAATATACATAATCAGCATGTGGTATGAACGATAGCACAGAAAACATATTATGTAGAAGTAGTACAATTTGCTAAAATAGGTCTAGGACGACTAGCACCGTATCCTAGAGGAGAAAGTTATAAAAAATATACCTAATTGAATCACAGGTATACCTACGTAGGTACGTGGTATATTTTTTCCTAAGTTGTGTTAAGAAAGAAACAAGATTTTTGAATCGCCTCTAATCATAGGAGTACCCCTATGAGGTGATCTTTTAGAGGTCTTCTTGTCTGGAAGCGATAAAAATATGCTTTTCGGAAGAGTTTCGAAGGTCCGTTCAATAAAATTGCAATTTCATTAACATCCAAGCCAATGAAAATGGAAATTACCCGCATTGTTGTTATTTACAGCTATAAACACTTTTTATCTGTGGTAAAATAAGTGAGTGACAGTGACGTTTATTTTTAATTTAGTCTGTGATGTGTAATTTTTTCAAGGAATGTTTGATTTGATTTTCTGTGTTTGTTTAATTTGTTTTGTTTACGAAATATTAATCTGATTGTTACGATTTCTCTTCAGTTCTATTTGTGTTGTAGTTATTTGCTATTTATTAGTATACCTTATTTGCAGTGTACTTTGAAAAGGTTTGTTTAAAGTATATTGCATTCAAAGGACACCTGAAATAGATAATATGGATAACTTGAAAAATATATGGAAACCTGAACGTGAGTGAACGTCTGATTTCTAAAGTTATTTCCTTTTGAAGATTTGCATTTCATTATAGTGCAGTTATATACTTATGTATTAGAATGATTGTTGGGAATATTGTCATAATATTATAACTGCATATCATTCTTGTCTGCCTATATCTTACCAGGATATTCTGCTGATTAAGTATACATAATTAAAAAGAACTCACAAGATAAGAATTATCCAAAGCCTGCCTATTAGGAAAACACTTTCATAAACTAACTGTAATTTAGTTAATGCAGAGCTGATTTGAAATAGATGAAAATACCAAGGTGCTGGAGTGGTGACCCTGCATCAGTGTTGTTTGATTTTTGGCTAAGTTGTCTGACAAGTATAATAATAATAATAATAAGCCCTTTATTCTGTGTTAGGAAATTACAATATTATATACATTACATTTTGTTTTAATTTTTTTTTTTTTTAAGAATATCTCATAACATAGTGTGCCTTTCGGCATAGGCCTCCTCCAGCGACTTCCACTGCTCTCTCTCTAATGCGACAAGTAGACAACAGTAAATGGTTTGCAGGGAGTCTCTTGACATTCACATAGGCAGCTAAAGACTGACAGAACTTTGGCGTATCTAAGATTATTTCCTAGGGTGGGCCTAGCCCCCCACATCAAGTCTATCATAGAATTTCGTATTGGTAGCCCAGAATTCTGGGAGGGTGGGCACAGGTCCGTTCTAGGGTTGGCACGGCCCACCTGGGACCCTCCTTAAGACACCTATGTTACAGAAAGTCCATGTCTAGCAGTAGACATCTTTTGGCTGACAAAGTTGATAATTAAAATAAGCCTCAATAAAGTTAACTGTAATGTTTGGACTATTATCTTAACTTAACCTTTCTTACTTTTGGTATAGGTAGAATAGGAAGAGGAATTAGTCATATTGATAACTACAAACTTTAATTTGACAGCCTCCATGAAGCAGTGGTATGCATTGTGGGTTTACAAGATGGATGTCCTGGGTTCGATCCACGACTAAGCCGTTTGAGGTTTTCTTAACTGGTCTAGGTCTGGCTAGTAGGCAGAGACGTATTGCCAAGTGATTTAGGGTTCCAGTACAATGTTGTGTAGAAACATAAAGAGGTGTAAATTGTTATTCTACTCCTAACAAGTTAGCCTTCCATCTTAGATTGCATCATCACTTACCATCAGGTGAGATTGTAGTCAAGGGCTAACTTGTAAAGAATAAAAAATCTGAAACTTTTTTTAGTTTATCGCATCCAACTTGAGGCACCAGTACCAAAGCGGGTTATATGCGAAAATTGTCCAGAGAGGCCAGAGTTTTATGGGAAAGAGTACCATGGTGTGATGGGACATAAGGAAGCTGCTTTAATTCTAGATGGTGAATCAAATGGATCATTTTTAATACGGAAAGGCAATGAATCCAATGATTTTTACACTTTATCTTGGAGGTATACATTTTAATACAATATTTTTTTTCAAGGTTTCATTTTAACAATAACATGTTGAACGTTGGCAAAAAAAAAAATGTCTCAGCACCATTTTTATCTCATTAACCTCTTCATTAAGCTTGTTGATATAATTCAACGGTTTACAGGAGATACTAGTAGAACATTGTCCATTACGTCACATTTTCTAGCTCTAGAACTCAGAATTGCCCCTAGGCTCACCAAAATGTCCCTGTGATGCTGTACTATAGCAAATACACAATCAATGATTCTTTCTCGCCCTTATTTTACAATGTGACAAGGCAATCTGTCATATAACTTTGAGCCATTCATTTGTCGGTTGAAGGAGTATGTCAATTAAAATATCTGCCGGTATAGTGTATTATAGCTTTCTCTTAGCTAGATTCAACAATACAGACTATAAATTGTTGGCAGATTCAATGATAGAATACACCATTACAAGTTATTTTATGATGGAACACACTACATAAAAGAGAAGAGGTATGATACTATCTACGACTTGGTGGCCGATGGGCTCATCATCTGCCATATGGAGTTGAAGGCACACCATATACTGGAAATGATCAACTCCCGCACAAACTATACTGAGAGTCCCTACGTCACTCTCAATAGGCGAAAGTTAAAAAGTACATTAACAGAAATACATCAGTGAGTATAATGATTTATTTAATTATTTTTTGATGTGACGTTTTATAATTCGATGGAGCCGGCCGCACACTCGAAAACAGATGACGTCATGCGTCGTTCCTTCGCTCTAGGGTTGCCAATTTTTTTTACAAGAAATAAAGTATATTCTGGCCTATGAAGATTATTAAACAGTATTTTAGTAAATTAACATTTTCTTTTGAAACATGCATCCGTGGAAAAGACAACCGATTTTTTTTATTAAATGTTTGTTTAGCTGTCAATCATTGCTATTATAATATGTATTTGTGTAGTGGCTATGTCTATCTATTAAACACATTTTTTATATAGATTACTATATAACTAATAGATTACACTATGAATAAATTGATAATAAAAATATGTATTATAGTGTCACACATTTCAATGAAAGTAATCAAACATAATTAATTTATTATTAAACACGGCTGATACTCATGTGATATGACGTCGGAGAATGTCAGACTAGTTTCGAACCCATACGGGGCCTTTAGTCATGAGCTAGTTCCTGCAACGTGGCACAATCCAAATTCGTGTGTTTTAGTCGTTTTCATAATAAATTAGTATGAATAACACCCATGATAGTTTACAATCAACGGTTGTAATACACATAGTATTGGGTAAACAATAATAAAGTAGAGAAGATCATTAGACACACAGATCATCCTAAAAAATCCTAATATGAATTATTTTATATTAGGAGTTGTATAAAAGTTAAGCACTAACTAATTTTATTGTAATATATTAACCCATATTCGGGTCACTGCTGAGATCGAGTCTCCCCTCAGAATGAGGGGTTAGGCCACTATTTCACCACGCTGGCAAAATGCGGATTGGCAGACATCACACGCGCAGAGAATTAAAAAAAATTTCTCGTCGTCTCAAACGGTGAAGGAAAGCATCATGAGGACATGATGCTTTCCTTCACCGTTTGAGACGCGTGATATTTCATTTCTTAAAATGCACACAACTGAAAAGTTGGAGGTGCAAGCCCCGGATTCGAACACACACCCTCCAGAATCGGAGGCAGAGGTCATATCCACTGGGCTATCTCTATATGTGCTTGCTTAATCTCTATTTTCAATTGTCATTCACCAAACATAAATTAACAAAGCATTTCATTTCACCAGGACCCCAAAAAATGCGAGTCCCATTAGCAGGAATGATGATCAAATATTGGAAATTGTGTCGGATAAAAAGACATTAGTTCTAACACCCACCATAGAAGACAGCCCACTTTTATACAAGTACTTAAAATCACATAACTTCAAGGTGCATACATTCAAGGGTCTGAACTGGTGTGAGTTGTGTGCTAACTTTCTGTGGGGTTTCACTGCGCAAGGGGTTAAATGTGAAGGTAATCGTTTCATTTTATACATAACATTTGTTAGTAATTTCGCCTCCTTCGATATCGCCATATGTCTGTTAACACTTGCCTTTGAGAGGGGAGTACAGGGTGTCCTGTAAATAGTATGACATACTTTACAGGGTGATAGCTGAAATCAAGGCTTACTAAAATAACGCAATATATCCTGTGTTCCACCCTGTAAAGTATGTCGTAATATTTACGGGACAATATATGGTTCTCTCTAAGTAACCATCGCAGCGAAATAGAGAACGATAATGAAAAATATGTCATTGACGCGTCTAGACGGTGCCCTATTTATAAAGAGAGAGATCGGGCTCTGCAATGGGTCTTTAAAATACAACGATCATATTATACATTACTAGCGGACACCTGCGACTTTGTCCGCCCTTAAACCTCCTTAATTCGACCCTGCAAAATCTGTTCTTATAGCTTACCTCTATCTACTAACTATAATCTACCTCGCTGCCAAATTTCATTTTTCCATTTAATTGGTTTCGATGTTATTTCGTGATTAGGATTAGGACTAGCAAACGCCCGCGACATAAGTTGTTTAAAAATTGTTCGCTTTAATAAATTGATTTATAATAGAGTCTCAATATCTCAACGGTAAGAGCGGTCGAACTCATCATCGGTGGTGGTTCGATCCCCGCCCCGTTGGTCTAGTGTCGTACCCACTCCTAATACAGTCTTTCCCGACTAGAGGGAGAGTTTTTTGACGGCCTCCGTGGCGCACTGGTATGCGCGGTCGATTTACAAGACGGAGGTCCTGGGTTCGATCCCCGGCTGGGCCGATTGAGATTTTCTTAATTGGTCCAGGTCTGGCTGGTGGGAGGCCTCCGCCGTGGCTAGTTACCAACCTACCGGCAAAGTCGTACCGCCAAGCGATTTAGCGTTCCGGTACGATGCCGTGTAGAAACCGAAAGGGGTGTGGATTTTCATTCTCCTCGTAACAAGTTAGATTGCATCATCACTTACCATCAGGTGAGATTGTAGTCAAGGGCTAACTTGTAAAGAATAATAAAAAAAAGGGAAATAGGAATAAAGGTCATATTTAATTACCTGTTTTTTTTTTTGTTCTTGACAAGTTAGCCCTTGACTACAATCTCACCTGATGGTGTGATCTTGTGATCTCACCTGTGTGTTACTTTTATTTTATTACTTGTGTGTGGACAAATAAAGATATCGTATTATATTCTATTCTATTCTATTTAAAAGATAGCTATGGCCAAAATTCTTTTAAAAAAAAAAAAAACCGAAAAATAAAATATTCCTTTCAGATTGCGGCTTCATAGCACATTCGAAATGTTCCGACGTCGTGCCCAACCACTGTTTGCCCGACTTAAAGAAGCTTAGAGGAGTGTTTGGTATAGACTTAACGACTTTGTTGAACGCTCACTCTAGTACTTTGCCCTTTGTCGTGAGGAAGTGCGTCAACGAGATAGAGGCGCGGGGAATGGACTCCGAGGGCATCTACAGGGTCTCCGGCTTCGCGGATGAGATTGAGGCATTGAAACTGGCGTTTGACAAAGGTTTGTAAAATATTTTTTTCACTACTGTTACAGAAGGTGGGAGAAGTAAAATAGTATTTTCACTGTACACAAATTTATTCGATAACAATTTCAGCATAGCTTCCGCTATAATGTTAATATTACACGCTGATGGTAGTATATCAATGAATCTGCTAAACAACCCTCTATTTTATAATATTTGCAAAGTTAGTGTCTACTGTTGGTAGCACGAATATGTTAACAATACAAATACGTTTTAATAATAGTTCCGGAGTATTATTATACAAACCAAACGTTATAATTCTATCTAAAACACATTAATAATTAAAAGATATTTATAACGATCGTAAAATAATATTAAAATATCGAAACACAAAGTTGAGAAATTAAATACAAACTAAATCATAACGTGACGTCATAGTTGTCAAGAGTAAAATAACCAATGATGAATTTATATCATGTAAAATAAATAATTATATTTATTTTGTTACTTAATTAAATTTAACTATAATAACCGGAAGTCATAAAAGTATGAAATGAAATGACGCTACTATACGCTAGGCGGCGACACTTATCTATACGAAATAGGCGGGAAGCAGGTACTATTTGTAACACTACTCTTGCTCAAAAACACTGTCATATTACCACTCTACAGCGGGGCTAAACAAACATTTCAGCCTCTAGGGGCTAAAGTAATTTTGTTTTTTTATTTCTTGTCTGTTACGAGTACTAGTCAAGTACTAGCCTACTATTAAACGGAGGAGGTTTTATTAGAAAATATAATCATTATAGGTGAATGTTGCTGAATGTTTTGAAAAATAAATAAAAAACCTTAAATTGGAATTAAATGCAGCGTTCTTTAACATTTACTTAAATAGGTACTTAGGTACCTACGAAAAATTCAATAAGTGGAAAAAACAACAACGAATGGATTCACTTACGAAAGGAGTTTTTTAAATTATTATCTTCCACGTTTACCTCACATAATCATTATTCATCTTCACAGTAGTCGAAAATTATGTTGCCGGGTAAAAGGATCTCCCTTTATATCCAAAATTGTAGACTTTGTACATATAATTTTCAATTAAAATAAATCATTGAATATTGTAATAAACTATTTTATTTTCTCGCAATCGTAGTGAAAAGTAGAGTGTAACACGTGGGGTTTAAACCCATTATAAACTCGGTTTCTATTTAGGCGGTCCTCGCCTTACGTCTCGGGCCCTAAAAATACCTCGTATGTAATGGGTCTTTTTAGCCCCTTGTATAACAATCTACTATTTTTTTTTATTCTTTACAAGTTAGCCCTTGACTACAATCTCACCTGATTGTCTCAGTGATGATGCAGTCTAAGAAGGAAGCGGGCTAACTTGTTAGGAGGAGGATGAAAATCCACACCCCTTTCGGTTTCTACGCGGCATCGTACCGGAACGTTAAAACGCTTGGCGGTACGTCTTCTTTAGGGTGGTAACTAGCCACGGCCGAAGCCTCCCACCAGCCAGACCTGGACAAACTAAGAAAATCTCAATCTGCCCAGCCGGGGATCGAACCCAGGACCTCCGTCTTGTAAATCCACCGCGCATACCACTGCGCCACGGGCCGTCAAAATAATATAATCCATACTAATATTATAAATGTGAAAGTGTGTGTGTCTGTTTGTTTGTCCGTCTTTCACGGCAAAACGGAGCAACGAATTGACGTGATTTTTCAAGTGGAGATAATTGAAAGTATGGAGAGTGACATAGGCTACTTTTTGTCTCTTTCTAACCCCCCACTTCCCTAAAATGGTGGATGGAAGTTTGTATGGAGCATTCCACAATTTTCAAGGTAGAAAGCTAAAAATTGGTATGCAGATTAATTGTGACTACAAAAACCGTGCATCATTTTTATTTTTTGAAAATACGTCGTTAATCCCTAAAAGAGGGGATGAAATTTTATATGGGAAGTTTCGCAGTTTTCAAGGTAGGAAGCTAAAAATCTATACAGACTCTTTGTTTCCCCGAATTTAGCGCGGGCGGAGCCACGGGTAAAAGCTAGTAGTACATACAGGGTGATTCGGACTTTAGTACCGATATTTTTTTTCGTGGTTCAGTATCATTAATAAAACATAAATCTACAAACAGTTCGATACATTTTATGTAATTTTTTTTTATCAATTTATGTCTCAGAAATAACAAAATAATGGACACATTACCAAACAAACTGCGCAAATGCTGGCGGCACTTTGTAAGACGCCGACAAAGAAATACCGGCCGTAGGCATATCGCTTCGGCTTCGACTGACGGGGGTGGCAGAGGTGAGGGGATCGAAATATCCCTGAGGACGCCTACCGAATTGCCGATGGGCGACCAGTGACAGACAATCTGCCGTCGCTTGCGCATTTACTATGTCGGGATTTTCAAATCGCGACTATTACGAAATGGGGCGAGTGTATTTGCTCAGCAATAAACGCCTTCATGCAGCTTGCACAATGTACGAGTGAGTGTTCCTAGGCCACGAGCCCAAGGAATCCTGAACCCCGCAGTGCCTAATGTGAGGAATAAGTGTTTTAAATAAACTAAATGAAAATTTTATTAAAACGTGCTCGGTTGTGCCTTGAAAGGAATGGACTTCATTTCGAACAATAGTTAAAATACAGTGATTAAAATTTTCAAATTAACAAAAACAAACTTAGTAAGTAGATATCATTGATTAATGTAAATATGCTGATTACAATTTTTTAAATACGCCTTTAATGCAAAAGTTTGCGTAATAATAATCATCATTTGTATTTCATTATTTAAATCGAAAGTTCATAGTTTTTATTATTATTATTACGCATGCACTTCAGGCATTATTGATGGTCCTAAGCCCAATAAAGTATGAAAAGAATATCGGTACTCAGCTCAAAAGTGACGACCTTTAATTATTATAAAAATAATAGGTATCAAACAAAAATAAAATAAACGCACAAAGGTCAACGGCCCTCGGCGCGGGCGCTCGCTAACCTACCTACCAGCTGATTTTGTAGTTGCCTATTACCTAGTACAGCGATAGGGTGACCCTCAAATTCTGTTTAAACGTAAATAACTTTAGCTAACGATAACTTTGTTATTTTTGAGTTAAAAAAAAAAGAAAAAATACGTGTTCATTAAATTTTGTTTATGTACAAAATATAAAAATATCCGTACTAAAAAAAATTTCTTCCTGTATAATAAATAAACAGTCGCTTTATCTAAGGACTATAAGTAAATATTTTTAAATGCCGCAAGAACGCCGGTAGGTTTGTGTACAAGGTCTCACCATGGAAAGTACTAAGCATACAAATAATACTAACTGGAAAATTTGTGTTTTTACCCGACTTCAAAAAAAAGGTGGTTCTCAATTCGACGCGCATTTATTTTTTATTAACCAATTTTATATATTTTTTTGTTTGACAGAGAATATTTCCAGATTGTCCCATTTCATTTTCATAAAAATCGGTTTAGTAATTTGGTGTTAAAATCAAATTAACTGAAATGTCTTTGAAGTAGGTTAAATTTTTATGTAAAAAGAGATTACATATAGCCTTGTGAATGAGTATCCAGGGTAGGCAGTACATTTTTGCATCTATGAAGTACAATTCAATTTTGTATGCAACTTTTAGAGTAACACATTCTCTATGAGCTTGTTTATGAATAAGATGTTTTACAGTGAAACGTCATATTGGGTGGTTATTTGTAGACACTAAAAGGGCAGTGTATGTATAATCGAATTTGTAATCTATACATATATTATGTATTAGTGGACGCCCGCGACTTCGTCCGCTTGACCGCGATATGATATGATATTTTTGTATGTTTTTATAAGTATAATCTATTAAATAGTACACTAATTGTTTTACAAAAAGATAACTTGGAACGTAAACAATTTATAGAAAAAAAAAACTTGAACCACTTTTTAACCCTTTAGGTACCCTAGATTTTTTGAAAAATCTTGATTAACATTATGTTTTAGTATTCAATAATAAAAGAAAATTAAAAAAAAATACAAAACATGATATTTTGAAACATTAAAAAAATTATAAATAGTCTTATAGGTAAACAAAGTAAAAAGGTATTTAGTAAATAAGATACGTAAGTAAATACGTATAGTGTATAAAACTTGTATTACTTATTTAAAATGGTCAAAAATCCGTAGATGGCGAGGCAGCCGATCTGAGCGTGTATAGCAACATCAACGTGATCGCGGGCACGCTCAAGCTGTACCTGCGCCTGCTGCCCGTGCCGCTCGTCACCTACGAGGTGCATCCCGCTCTCGTCAACGCTATCCGTGAGTGCCGTGTACTCGTACATCTGAGCGTGTACAGCAACATCAACGTGATCGCGGGCACGCTCAAGCTGTACCTGCGCCTGCTGCCCGTGCCGCTCGTCACCTACGAGGTGCATCCCGCTCTCGTCAACGCTATCCGTGAGTGCCGTGTACTCGTACATCTGAGCGTGTACAGCAACATCAACGTGATCGCGGGCACGCTCAAGCTGTACCTGCGCCTGCTGCCCGTGCCGCTCGTCACCTACGAGGTGCATCCCGCTCTCGTCAACGCTATCCGTGAGTGCCGTGTACTCGTACATCTGAGCGTGTACAGCAACATCAACGTGATCGCGGGCACGCTCAAGCTGTACCTGCGCCTGCTGCCCGTGCCGCTCGTCACCTACGAGGTGCATCCCACTCTCGTCAACGCTATCCGTGAGTGCCGTGTACTCGTACATCTGAGCGTGTACAGCGACATCAACGTGATCGCGGGCACGCTCAAGCTGTACCTGCGCCTGCTGCCCGTGCCGCTCGTCACCTACGAGGTGCATCCCGCTCTCGTCAACGCTATCCGTGAGTGCCGTGTACTCGTACATCTGAGCGTGTACAGCGACATCAACGTGATCGCGGGCACGCTCAAGCTGTACCTGCGCCTGCTGCCCGTGCCGCTCGTCACCTACGAGGTGCATCCCGCTCTCGTCAACGCTATCCGTGAGTGCCGTGTACTCGTACATCTGAGCGTGTACAGCAACATCAACGTGATCGCGGGCACGCTCAAGCTGTACCTGCGCCTGCTGCCCGTGCCGCTCGTCACCTACGAGGTGCATCCCGCTCTCGTCAACGCTATCCGTGAGTGCCGTGTACTCGTACATCTGAGCGTGTACAGCAACATCAACGTGATCGCGGGCACGCTCAAGCTGTACCTGCGCCTGCTGCCCGTGCCGCTCGTCACCTACGAGGTGCATCCCGCTCTCGTCAACGCTATCCGTGAGTGCCGTGTACTCGTACATCTGAGCGTGTACAGCGACATCAACGTGATCGCGGGCACGCTCAAGCTGTACCTGCGCCTGCTGCCCGTGCCGCTCGTCACCTACGAGGTGCATCCCGCTCTCGTCAACGCTATCCGTGAGTGCCGTGTACTCGTACATCTGAGCGTGTACAGCGACATCAACGTGATCGCGGGCACGCTCAAGCTGTACCTGCGCCTGCTGCCCGTGCCGCTCGTCACCTACGAGGTGCATCCCGCTCTCGTCAACGCTATCCGTGAGTGCCGTGTACTCGTACATCTGAGCGTGTACAGCGACATCAACGTGATCGCGGGCACGCTCAAGCTGTACCTGCGCCTGCTGCCCGTGCCGCTCGTCACCTACGAGGTGCATCCCGCTCTCGTCAACGCTATCCGTGAGTGCCGTGTACTCGTACATCTGAGCGTGTACAGCGACATCAACGTGATCGCGGGCACGCTCAAGCTGTACCTGCGCCTGCTGCCCGTGCCGCTCGTCACCTACGAGGTGCATCCCGCTCTCGTCAACGCTATCCGTGCGTGCCGTGTACTCGTACATCTGAGCGTGTACAGCGACATCAACGTGATCGCGGGCACGCTCAAGCTGTACCTGCGCCTGCTGCCCGTGCCGCTCGTCACCTACGAGGTGCATCCCGCTCTCGTCAACGCTATCCGTGAGTGCCGTGTACTCGTACATCTGAGCGTGTACAGCGACATCAACGTGATCGCGGGCACGCTCAAGCTGTACCTGCGCCTGCTGCCCGTGCCGCTCGTCACCTACGAGGTGCATCCCGCTCTCGTCAACGCTATCCGTGAGTGCCGTGTACTCGTACATCTGAGCGTGTACAGCGACATCAACGTGATCGCGGGCACGCTCAAGCTGTACCTGCGCCTGCTGCCCGTGCCGCTCGTCACCTACGAGGTGCATCCCGCTCTCGTCAACGCTATCCGTGAGTGCCGTGTACTCGTACATCTGAGCGTGTACAGCGACATCAACGTGATCGCGGGCACGCTCAAGCTGTACCTGCGCCTGCTGCCCGTGCCGCTCGTCACCTACGAGGTGCATCCCGCTCTCGTCAACGCTATCCGTGCGTGCCGTGTACTCGTACATCTGAGCGTGTACAGCGACATCAACGTGATCGCGGGCACGCTCAAGCTGTACCTGCGCCTGCTGCCCGTGCCGCTCGTCACCTACGAGGTGCATCCCGCTCTCGTCAACGCTATCCGTGAGTGCCGTGTACTCGTACATCTGAGCGTGTACAGCGACATCAACGTGATCGCGGGCACGCTCAAGCTGTACCTGCGCCTGCTGCCCGTGCCGCTCGTCACCTACGAGGTGCATCCCGCTCTCGTCAACGCTATCCGTGAGTGCCGTGTACTCGTACATCTGAGCGTGTACAGCGACATCAACGTGATCGCGGGCACGCTCAAGCTGTACCTGCGCCTGCTGCCCGTGCCGCTCGTCACCTACGAGGTGCATCCCGCTCTCGTCAACGCTATCCGTGAGTGCCGTGTACTCGTACATCTGAGCGTGTACAGCGACATCAACGTGATCGCGGGCACGCTCAAGCTGTACCTGCGCCTGCTGCCCGTGCCGCTCGTCACCTACGAGGTGCATCCCGCTCTCGTCAACGCTATCCGTGAGTGCCGTGTACTCGTACATCTGAGCGTGTACAGCGACATCAACGTGATCGCGGGCACGCTCAAGCTGTACCTGCGCCTGCTGCCCGTGCCGCTCGTCACCTACGAGGTGCATCCCGCTCTCGTCAACGCTATCCGTGAGTGCCGTGTACTCGTACATCTGAGCGTGTACAGCGACATCAACGTGATCGCGGGCACGCTCAAGCTGTACCTGCGCTTGCTGCCTTTTAAAACTTTTTTTTGCAGTGACACTGTTATTTTATAATTATCTAGGTACTTCTGATTCTAAGTATAACGATGCCGTTTGATATGCGCAGAGATGAAGACAACAGCGCTGCAAGTGACGATGCTGCGCGAGTGTCTGGACATGCTGCCGCCGGCGCACTTCAACTGTCTGCAGTACATGGTGCAGCATTTGCACAGGTATGCTTGCAATGACTCCTTTGATAATTCCTTTAATATTGTAATAATTAATCTGTATATAATTATCAATTTTTGGATTTGATTGAGATATTACAAATGCCAACTCAGTCCGAGTTAGTTTCACGGGTAAACTTTAGCGATTTTGTGGAAATTTTCGTGTTTGATAAAGTGTTTGAGTGGTTTGATTTAACGATTCGGAAAGATTGATGGCGATCGGTTTCTAGAATTCCTTTTTTAGTTTTTTTTTTATTTTAAATCCTTACCTTTTAAATATAAAATACAGAGCTTAAACCTCCTTCTGATAGTGCCATCTCTTATAGTTCACTGCTGCGAGAGAGTGATCTGGTACTCATATTAAACCATTGGTTTGTGAAAAAATATATTCAGAGTGACGTCATTCTAAATTCAGTATGGCGGATTCTGTTATATTGCGATATAAGTTAATCGCTTTCTCAAAATTATTTTTACTGCTCTTCTACCGATGGATTTTTCTCTATATCTTTTTATAAGACGGCTTCACTATCTAACCGTAGAGATTTGATAGACTTTTTGCACAAAATTGTTAATTTTAAACAACTCTGAGATGTTGAATAGGGTAAAACTTGCTGTGCCGAACAAGAATGCTAACTTTTAGGCCAAGAATCACAAAAACTAATCTGAAGAGAAATAAATGCTCCTATTGAAAGAATAGTGAGATCGTTAATAAAATTTCAAAAGTAAAGTTAAAAAACATATGTCGATGTACTTTAAATGCGTTCTGTTTCTGTTATATTTTTATTTAATTCTTTTAGTTTTTTTTTTAGGTTGGTAGGTAGATTTAGTTCTTGTTTTTTTTTTAATGGTAAATTAAGAATTGTCTAAAATTAAACGCACGTTGAGTTATCCTGTAAGTGGGGTTTACAATGTAGCATATTATTTTTTAATGCATGTTATGTTTAATTAGTCATAAGTTTTTTGTATACTACGTTGGCTTCCGAATAAATAAATTGTTAAATGTGATGTTGATTCGTCGACACAGAGTGTCGCAGCAGGCGGATGTGAACAAGATGTCCGCGCACAACCTGAGCACGGTGTTCGCGCCCACGCTCGTGGCCACGCCGCCCGCCATCACCGACCTGGCCTTCGAGATACGGGCGCTACAGGCGCTCATCGACTACTGCCCGCAGATCTACTACGGGAACAAGTGAACGTTGACATTGGGGCGTCCCAAAAACCTTTACGATCCAGACGATGTCATGACGACCGACAACGCTTCCCGGGCAACACAATCACAAGCAACACAGCCTTAGACCATTAAAAAGAAAGGACCTGCCTCGTAAACCGTTACCCCTCTGTCAAAGATCAAGAATCAATGATCTAACGCGTTTATAAAAACTGTTGCTATAGAATCTATGTTTCATTGTTGTAATCGTTTTCGTCGTGTAAAGAGCTACCTAAAAATGCCGGTTTGTGTAGTTGAATGGCATAAAAAACTGTCAAAAACTTGTAGTTTAGTAAAAGATGGAGTAACGTTTCATTTGTAAGTATTTCTACCATAATTGTATCAAATTTGTAATAAAAACGATTTCTAAAAAGAATCGATTCTTTTGACGGAACAGCAAAAAAACGATCGAGTAATCGAACATTCTTTATTTATATTCTGTGGATAGTCTAAGCGATGTGTTGGTTAGTCTGTGTAAAAATTACGCGTGTTTGTATTGAGAGTCAATTATATAGTTGTGTGTAGTGTATGGACACAGAATATACTTAATGGTGTTAAATGTTTTCGATGTGTGAGTTTACCTCGTCCCTCTCAAAAAACGACAGACTTTTTTGTTGGTGAATTTGGGTGCGAAACAGGTCCAATCTTTTTAATGGTTTAATAGGCATGTTTGTTTTAAATAATGTGTAAAATAATTTATTATAAATTTTTCTTTGTATACCTTTTTGTTCATAATTCCATCACACTAGAACCATTCCAGGTTGTGTTATTTATAACCAAGCTTATAATATGTACTCGTAAAATTCTCGATTTAGAAAGCTTTTTATACTTTTATATTATAATTAAATTATGACTATAAACTATCATAATAAAAGATAATAATATATTGGATTTCTTAGTTTTATTTACATTTTACATGTTCATTACTACAATTTTTTTCTCTTTCTCTTAGGTTTGTCATCATCAGATATATTAGGCTGTTGAAATTTTTTCAAATCTGCACAAAATAATACCTGGAATATAAAATATTATAAATTAATATTTTATTTATAAATAGTTACTACACAAATAACACCCCTAAAAAGCCAAATCTTTGAATATATTTTTTTATTTTTATACCAAAGAACATGTCCCAGAATAATGGGCCTTTATTATTTATAATTTATAAGCGGGTTGACATTATCTTTTACGGATAGAAGACACAAATTGATGCTTAAAAAACAATTTTCAGAATTTTTGGATTAATTAAATAAATATTTTTTTTTGTTTCGCTATCTTGTCAACAAATTAAGATAGACAATATAGTAAAAGTGTTCAAAACAGCCAATAAAAATAACTAGAATTGAATTCATATCCGGTGTAAGCTGTCAATGTCATATAATATTGTCAAATGTCAGTATGACATAAGTTAAAAAAAACATGATAGTGTAGACAGAGAAGTATGAAACAAAACAATTCTTTATGTTGCTTTAAAAACGCCATAAACGAACGTGACTACGTGAAGATCACTGATAATCTGTCAGGGTGAGTTACGAGATGGTGCCATGATAAAAGTTCTTAATTAATGTTGCCAGCAGATGAAAAACTTACATTTTATTTAATTAATTTAAAAAAATATGGGTTCCAAAAAAATATTTTAAGTCCTATATTTTATGTTATTTTAAGATAAAAATAATTTATTCTGATTACTTGACACTCGGAATAAAGGTCAGCCTCCATACAAAATTGGGACATATACTTTCATCCAAAACAGTTAAGGTAACAGAAACAGACAAACTTACTTTCACATTTATTATGTTAAATTAGGATTGTAGAATAATATTATTAAGAAAGTATAACTTACAGTGTGTGCCCAACCAGCTAGATCTCCGTACAAATTCCTGAAATGATCTCCGATTTCATTATACATCTTGTCGGTGACATTTTTCTTGCCGCGCAAATGTGGCAGGTAGTTCTGTGCAGCTATCTGGTACACATGTGTGTCCACTGGCAACGCTTCCAGGTGATTTAATGACATCAGACATATACAATCAGCTACCTAAAAAAAAATCGGTTGGCTGTAAAGTCGGTTTACTGACGATAGTTGAATGTGACAACGTCATAACAAAATACTGATGGAATGATTGCGTTTTTCAAAAGAATATGTTTTTTTTTTTAAATACTGTTTAATAATCTTCATAGACCAGAATATACTTTATTTCTTGTAAAATGTTGGCAACCCTAGAACGAGGGAACGACGCATGACGAATCAGTAATACTGTTACTAACAGAAATAATACTTCTCATTATAAACTAATATTTGATTCCCAGATTACACCAGTCAACGTCTAAAAGTGTTGCTTCCTCAGAACGTGACATTTCAATTTTGAAAATTCCAAATTGGTCCCATTTAACATTCATGAATATTGGTTCAGTATTTTTTTGTCAAAATGAAAATAGAATAAGTGGACAAAATTGGTCATACTGTGGCACTTTCGGTCACTATGCTAGGAGCTAGTACTAAACATTGAACCAGAAAATCTTTATGACAACTTGTAACTTTGAACCCAAGATGCTTGAAGGTGGTGCTACAACAAAGAGGCTCTTGAAGTTTATTTTGTTTTTTTGGCAACCTTCCAACCAATCAATAGAAAGGACATAGGTACAATGTTATTTTTCACTCCTTACAGTAACACATTCTTGAAGTCAATTAATTTATTCGTTATTAATATGTATGTATGGTTGTTTGTTTAAATGCAATTATCTAAAAAAATCGAACGAAGTCGCGGTCATCTACTCTGATAATATAATAAAGTAAATCACATGAAAAGTTCACCTTTGGTCCTATTCCACATAATTTCATAAGTTCAAGCCTGGCCTCTTTGTATTTCATGTCTTGCAAACTTGCAAACCACTTTTGTCCTTCCCATTCCACAATTTGTGCTGCAGATTTTTGAATAAATTTAGCTCTGTAACCAAAACCTAGCTGCCTTAATTCTGATTCAACCTGAAAAATAGAGGATAATTGATAACTTTATACCTAATTCCATTGAAATTTTAATAAATATTATGCATATAACACTTTAAAACAAAGAATGATGATGATGTCTTATACATGTATGTACAGGATGTCTTTAAATTACATATTAACAGCTCTTTGAAACAGAAAAACAAAGTGAAGGCTTCTTTTAATTTGTCAGTTAAATTAGTCACAAACAAACAAGTAAAAATGTGCTCTGTAGCTATTTTAGGGAGTAAAAATTTTAATATTGAAGTCCAAGTTACATAAGGAAAGTCTTTAATTTCTCTATCTTTAATATAATTTTAAAGTAAAGTTAAACTATGGTCAGACTGACATGGAAAAACAATAACAAGTTCTTATTGTTCTATTAATGTTTCCTAAGAATAGATAATAAAATACACCTTAGGATCTGAAAGATTTTCAACATCAGGAAATGAATAATAAGCTACACCATCAAATTCACATATTTCTTCTCCATAGTGTTTACATAACTTTTCAACCAGACTTGATATCCTGAAAAGTACAATAATAATATTTATGATTTTTTTAAATTCTTTTCTTAACATTATGCAGATTTTTAAGAGTTATAGTAAGCATTACAGCACTTTTCTTTCTTCATGGTCTTCATTTACAACTGAAGAAAGCACTTCTATTATAGAAATTGTATAAACATGATGTTTCTTACTACCTAGTAAGTAATTAAAACCATATCTTAGTCCCAATTGGTCCAAAATGACTAATCATCATACAAATCATCATCATTATCCTTACAAAAGACCAATGTTCAGCAGTCATCATCCATCAGCTGATGTAATGATGATATTTAATAATATATAAATAAGATGATAAATAAATAAATAAATAAATAAATAAATTTTATTTCAGGCCAGAGACCCATATACAAAATACATTGAGTAATGTACTACAGAAAAGCAAACCAAAATTAAACCAAGAGTCAGAATTAAAATAAGAAATAAAAAATCAGAAACACACAGAAACAAATATTAAAAAATATTCAAAAATTAAAAATAAGAATACAAAATTATTACCTATACTATTTTCTTTTTTTTTTATTAATTGCATCATCACTTACCATCAGGTAAGATTGTAGTCAAGGGCTAACTTGTAACGAATAAAAAAAAAAAACAAGTTTTAGCTCTATACTATATTATTTTATGTTTGGAACCTGGTGCATGTGTAGCCAGCTTTTAAAGAATATGTTGTTGGGGGATATTTGAGCGACGACTTTAATAAGTTTGTTCTCTGAAATACGGACTGTGTTCCAGAAACCCGCAATTTTACAATGAAGAACTGCGTATAAGTCTGACACACCAGTGTCAGCGAATATGCCCGATGCACTACAATATCTTGGCTTTTTTAACAAAATGCAGAGTGCATCATTATACTGAACTCTGAGGGTATTAAAGGATTTTTTTGTATAATTAATCCGTAACTGTGAGGTATAAAAACTTATACAATAAGCTTTAAATAGTGTTATTTTAACATCCTCAGAGCACCAAACATATCTACGAAAGAGCATATTGCATCTCATTGCCAAAGATCCTCCCGTTCATTATCTAAATTGTCGCTCAGTGATTCAGAAAACACATGTCCAAGATATCTAAACTGCTCCACAACCCGAACTGGTGCTCCATCTAACATTACAGTTGAGACCATCTCCAGACATTTGCCGGATCTAAAAACTACCATCTCTGACTTTCGCACATTATAACATAATCCATGAGTCTTAGCATACTCTTCAATAATTTTTATTAATCTTCGTATACCTTTTATTCAAATTCATAAATTCAAAGTTGGAAGCGGGCTAACTTGTTAGGCATAGGATGAAAATCCACACCCATTTCAATTTACGTAAGATTTTCAACTTACCGTGAAATGTGATTATTTTGACTGCAAATGAATGAAAACAAATTTTCCACAGGCTCTTGAGCCAACATCCTAATACCATAGAACTGTTTGCACGCTTCCTTAAACAATTCGTCCTTTTCAGACCATTTTGTGTAGTACTCACTCAAGTTGAAATCTAATCTAAAATACTTTTTCAATAACTCTTCAAAAATATAATTTTTGGTAATTTTAACATCAATTTTGTTTTTATTATGTGTCATATCTTTCAGTAACAAGGATCCAACGATTTTATATTGCAGCATATCTTCTCTTTGTCTTAATTTCCAAACTGTTTTAGAGAAAACACCTGTCCATTCGTCTATTTCTTCATTATGTACCCATCTGAAAACCCGGATACAAGGCATAGAAATATTGGTGAAGAAATTGGAAACTTTCGAGACATGAGAATCTCATTGTTTAGCGTCTTCATTATTTGTTTTACTACGAGCATTATCTTATTGGCAGGTCAGTCTAATTATCTCATACATACATATAAATGCTAGGTTTTTAATAACACTAATAATATTAAAGATTTTACCTAAAGCTTTGACCCCCGTTAAGTGTACCACATAGTTGAAGCTCACTGACATTACAAACTAATTTATTCCAACTCATTTTATTTTTATCATATATATTAAAATTTACCGGCAATCAAATCAAATCAAACATTGCACATTGCAATTTAAATTTTGGTTTTGGAGTGGCGATGGCGACTGGCGGCAACAATGTTTACAATTTAAATATATTGACCACAGACCACAAATGAAGATATTGACAGCAGTGATAGACCACAATCACCAACAATCACTATTGTTGACGTTTACTTGGCCGAATGTTTATATCTATGAAGTCTATGGTACTAGTGTTGTGACGGGAAACCGTCATTAATCGGAAATTGATTAAAAAAAATTGTCATTACCGATAGAAGTACTACATATATAATGTATTATCTATGAGTACTACTATCATTTATCACCGATGAATTATTAATTATATTATATAATTATTAAAAGTGTTTTTTTAAGAGGTATAAATACAAACTACCGTTGTCTTAAATAATCTCTATAATTAACGAATATAATTATTCATAACAGTATTTATCCATGGCAAATATTGTGCTGTATCAGTGAACACTATGTAGTCGTCCAGATTGCAGATGGCGTCGCCTTCAGCCCTGAGTGACAAGGACACCACGCCGCGGATCCTCCAACGCCCTTTGTCTTGAATGTAAAGACCACCACCGGAGTCACCCAAACAGGGTCCAGCTCCACTGTGGTCTCCTGAAAATATTTAAAATATTTAGATTTGAGATTTTTTAATCGACTTCAAAAAAAGGAGGAGGTGTTTCAATTCGACGCGTGTTTTTTTAATGTTTGATACCTCAGAACTTCGTCATTACACAACCAATTTTCAAAATTCTATTTTTGTTTGAAAGAGATACTTCCATATAATCCAGATTAGTCCCATTTAATTTTCATGAAAATCGATTCAGTAATTTTGTGTTATAATGAAAATAACGAACTGTGGCGCAAAAAATAAAACTTAGTTTTTAAAAATAAAAATTTTTACCAAAAAAGTTTAACCGACTTCATAATTACGAAAAATAACATCGTATGTGCCTTACCCTCTGTTTGCTTTGAAGGCACAAATACGATGTTATTTTTCGCTTTGTAGTTTTTTTTTGTGATTTTGAAGTCGGTTAATTTTTTTTGTTTATTTTTTTTTTTACAAGAATATTAGGTAATAAAGAAAGAAATATTTATTATTGTAAAATACATTAAAACAAGTTAAAATAAGAAATTTATAAAACTCCTCACCCTATTATTTTTTATTAAAAAACTATAAAAAAAACGCTGATATGGTACAATGGGATAGGATTTGGAATTACAAAAAATCATTAAAGTCTTGAAAAGGTAACAGACAGACAGACGTTCGCATTTATAATTTTTTTACGGATTAGGGATGTACCCTCGTACACTGAAAACCTGGAACCTTACCTTTTCACGGTTAAGAGCGCGCAGCGCGTGGGTACGATATGGGTAAACTTTGAAGCGCAAACGAGACGCCGAATTATGACTTTCACGTGAGTGAAAAGCACGGAGCAATTAACGCGCGACGCAAATTTTATAACGTGAGCGCCAAAGCCATTTTTCCCTATTTGCTAGTAAATTAAAAAACATAACGAAAAACAAAATGGCCATGTTCAAGATATATACCTAATTTTCTATACAAAACAAAAATTTAAGAAAATAAGTTTGCTTTTACTGAGATTGAAAGCAAAATGTGAGCAATCACGTATTTTTCAAAAAAATAAACTATCGAGAAAAGTTTTACAAATTGTGTATTTTGTATAGTCATAACGAAGCTAACACTTTGAAATATTATTTACCCAAATATCAGGCTCCTAACTTTTCCAGAATCTGAGATCCAGAACCATTTGTAACCACCAAATTACATATTGCACACTCTTAAATTACCTACTACACTAATTTAGATGAATTCTGGTACAGTGATAAATGGGATTTTAAAAAACGAATACACACAAACGGAGTCGCGTGCGTCCGCTAGTAGAAATAAATGCAGTAGGTATGTAGGTACCCACCTGCACATAGCGTCTTTGAGGACGTGAGTCTGTGGAACTCTTCTCTGCTGGACCTGCATGTCTCAAGGCTGACTATGGGCATCTCTACCATGCGCGGCTCCCCTTTGCCACCGGAACCCATTTCGTTGGCGCCCCATCCTGCTACCTAAAAAAAAAAATCTAATCTAAGCTAATAATATAAAGAGGTAAGACTTGAATTTACGTTTGTTTGTTTGATTACATTATGAGAAAATATACTCGACAGATTTTAAAAATTCTCTCACCATTAGTGTTTAAATCTTCACCAAGTAATGTTATATTTTATCCCCGTATTCCTTCGACCATTAATAACAGGACCTGCCTCGCTAACCGTTACCCCTCTGGCAACGATCAAAAATCAATGATCTAAGGCGTTTATAAAAAGTGTTGCTTATAGAATCGATGTTTCATTATTGTAATTGTTTTCATCGTGTAAGGAGCTTCCTAAAAATGCCGGTTTGTGTAGATGAATGGCATAAAAAACGACCAAAAACTTGTAGTTTAGTAAAAGATGGAGTAACGTTTCATTTGTAAGTATTTCTACCTTAATATAATGACCTTTTCCTGCAAGACATTGTCAATAGCAATCTGAAGTTGAGAACAGATTGTAGTACAGATTAAGCCGTCGGTCCCGACTCTCGCTCAATATCATTAATCAATTACATGACGTTATTTATGTTCTCATTAAAGAAAGCCTCAATAGTTCAAGAGACCGAACTAACCACCGAGAGGTGGGGTTCGATCCCCGCCCGCGCCGTTATTGTCGTACCGACTTCCAACACAGTATTTTTTAGTTGGAGGGAAATGGGTATATTAATATAATGGTAAAAACTCTTTTAATAAAAAATGTTATAATTTCTATCAACTTATAGATTTTATGAAAAAGAAAACCAACTTACCACTCCCAATTTTCCAACGACCATCTTAAGGTTGGTGTTCCCGCTCCACAGACACGCTGGTCTGATGTGAGCACTGATCGGCACACTCTTAGCCAGAGTTAGCACGAGGATGTCATCTATGAAATTATTGCATCTTTTAATATTAATGTAGTGGCATACATCCTATTTTTTATTCCTGATGATTCTATTTTACACAGATTTTTTTTACAAATCTACTAGCACGTGCCAACTTAAATCAACCTCTTTTTTTGAAGTCTGTTAAAAAACAGAAGAACAGAAGATTGGAAAGACTCTATAAAGGAGTTTTCATTGAGATTCAACCCTCGGCTTAGGTGGCCGTTCGTGGAGGAAGGGTGTTTGTCCTCTGACACCCTGTGACCATGGATGAAACCCACGTCCGGATGATGACGTCGAAAATTGGTCGCCTAGCATACGTTGTCAGTAGCTATGTCGTCTTCAGGATGTTTTTCGGCGGTCTAATTCTACACTTGGCATTGGGATCGGGATAGGGGTAGTTCACTTTAATCTGCCAAATGCCGGGGGTCAATAAATGTATACGTTTCCGCCAGCCCGCCCGAGGGCCGTGTCGAGGAAATGAGACATGCACATTACACAGACTAAAAAGGTCAAGCGCCAAAGGACTTGAAGGGTTAAACACCTTACTCGCAAGTGTAGATGCGTTGTACGCGTCGTGTATAGCCGCCGCTGCCAAACTTCTGGTCACAGTGATGTCGTCATCATTCCAGTCCTCGAGATTGTACACCCCGGCTCTCACTACCAGGTTATTTATGGCCGTGTACGTGCTCTCACGTTGCATACAATGTGCAGCTGTAATTTGAAAGTAACAATAAATAAGACTTTGTTAAAAGTAAAAGTCAATAAGAAGGTGCATGAGTGTTGATAGCCCAGAGGTACTCGGACCTCGGCCTCCGACTCCGGAGGGTGTAGAATCAGGTCCGGGGCGTGCACCTCCAACTTTTTACTTATGTGCATTTAAAAAAATTAAATATCACGTGTCTCAAACGGTGACGGAAAAACATCGTGAGGAAACCTGCGTACCTAAGAATTATCTCAATTCTCTGCGTGTATGAAGTCTGCCATTCCGCAATGGGCCAGCGCGATGGATTATTTGGCCCTCTCATTCTGAGACGAGACTCGAGCTCAGCAGCGAGACGAATATGGGTTGAAAATCATGTGTCACTTAGGGCTAATATAACTCTGTAGTAAAATACGCATAGCTAATTCTACATCACCTTCTATAGAAGGATTTTCAACGTTGTCTAATAGTTAACGGAACAAGCAGATGGCCTTGGTAACATGTTGTATGTTGTATGGATATTTGGAGATCTCCGTTCTTCAGGCATGAAGCGTAAGTCTTGTGTGCCTGTAAATATTTACACCAGCAACCTTAACCTTCATCGGAATACATCCATTCTGCTTGGCAACGTAGAAAAACAAAGGGGCATGCCCCGAACGAAGTTTGTCATAAAGAGCTCTTTTCTCCTTATCTATATTTCCCCATCTAGAGAAGTAACTGTACTTGCCCAAGCGGGCTGCAATTAAGGCTAAGGGATTATGATGTGTGGTACAATTTTAAAGTAGGTGGGTTAACGTTTTTCTTTCAATTACACAATATTAGGTTAGGTATTATTATGTACAGTGTTTTGTAGTATCTACTGAGAGAACTGACCTGTAATCACATGTTTATCTGACACAAGAGTCCCAGCGCAGATGTAGCTCAACGAACTGAATCTACGTTTGAAGATGGCTACCAGCCATGGCCATTCTCCGCGCTCGAAGTTTTCTCCTTTGACAATTAGTGGGACTAGTGGAGCAGTCGGATCATTTCTCATATTTATACCACATTCAGCTGATGAGGATCCTACGTTTAGAGGATCCGGTTGTGGTCTGAAAAATATAATATTGGATAGTGAGGAATATTTTTAGATACCTCAAGTTTGGATCGTAACAGTAAAACTATTGTTGTCCGGTGCTTGGAGTTTCGACGAAACGAGACGAGACGAAACAAAGTCACTGACATAGCTCAGCGAGTCGCGAAGCTGAAGTGGCAATTGGCAGGCCACATAGTTCGAAGAGCCGATAGACGTTGAGGTCCCAAAGTGCTGAAATGGCGACCCCGCACCGGAAAGCTTGTGTGTCTTGCGTTGTGCTTGGAGGTCCATGTAAGAGGCTTATGTTCAGCAGTGGACGTCTATCGGCTGACAAGGTAAGGTAAATGATTGACTATGGGTATAGTAATACCGTAAGTGATTTTTGACTATGGATCATGAATATCATGTGTGATAATAAAAACGATTATAGCTTGCTAGATTTAGAAACCAATGAAGACAAAACAATGGCACGTTTGCTTCCTCACTTACCAAACAGATAGATGCATTGTTTCCAAAGAGTAGTTCTCATCTCTCTATTTGTTGTTGCATAAGGTCACTTAAAAGTCACGCTATCAAATGGTCGATAGGTAAACCTTTATGTTCATCTGTTTGTTTATTTCCAACTTTATAAACCAGATCCAACCGGCAACCAGTAAAGGCTGACTGACCTTTAATCGTACAACATGCAATTTCTATGTAATCTTTTATAGTACATTTTTTAAGTTATTTACTAGTATGTACATACTGACGCAAAACATCTACTGTTAAATACATATTTTAAACGATAGCTAGGTAGCTAGACAACACTCACTTGGTTGTCCTATTTCAATGATTTTGGTACTTACACAGGTTCTGGAGGTAATGTAGTTCGAGGTCTTTGAGTAGTAGATCTAGTTGTGGTAGTTCTAACTGTTGTTACTCTTGTAGTTTGCCTTTCGGGAGTATCTACAATAAAGTTAGGCTGATTAAAGTAGTCCGGGAACGACTCCGGATATATGTCTGGTGATTGGTACACCGGGCGACCGTTATCTACCACGTAATATGTTTGGCCATCTAAAAATAAACGATCCAATTAGTTCATCATCCTCATTCGAAATTTTGAATTTAGAAAAGCATGAAAAAGTAGCAGATGATGAAACTGTGATAAGTGAAATATTTTTAACGAAAGCCAAACTGCCAATAAAACCAAATTTACTTACGTAGAGTGTTATTAATAATTAATAATATTAAACACACATTCGTATAAAGCACAATGTGATATATGAGTATTAGCCGTGTTTTAAAATAAATTAATGTAATTTACATTACATTAATACAATATATATTTAGGTACTGGCTCTTAGGTATATCCAAATAGCAAAGATTATATAAATTTTAACATATTATAACGTTTCAATAGTGGTATAATATTATATATTTAAGACAATGAACGGACAATACAAAGAGAAAAAAGAACAACAGAAGCAAAATGAGTAATAGGTACCATTAGATAATTACTTGATTAAAATAACAATTATACGTGACGATTTAGATAAAGCGTGTAACTAACTACTAAAAGCTGAATCTTGAGGTATTAGGAAGTATATAAAAAAGTACATTAGGTAGATATTAATAATACTTTTTCAAAAATTCCAGACCACCAGACAAGTTACAAGGAAAGTCCGATTGAAAAAACCCATAATTTACTTACCAGGTTTTCTAGTATTATCGTTGGTATTGTCAACATAACTGATGAAATTGGTCGGGTTTATGTGTGAAGTTGATGGCGTTTGATGTCCGTATACGACTTCCGGTCGTTGGGTTTGAGGTCGGTTATGTACGGGATACAATCCATTTGTACCAGATTTAAAGAAAAGCATGTGCCGAAGACTTATCGTCGAAACATACTGCCCAGGAGTCAATGGATCTGTTAATAAAAGAAAATAATTATGTGAGTATATTTGATGTGACGAACTATTTATTTTTCAACCGACGAAAAAACGGAGAGAATATTATCAATTCGACGTGTATATTTTTTTTTTATTTACGAACACGTATAACTTTTTACTGAGTGACCCGATTTTGATATTTTTTTTTGTTGGAAAGAGAAAATTTTTGCTAATTTAAGACAGTTATCGTCTGCAAATTGGTAAATTAAATTAGTGATATCTTTTACATATAAGTGTTATAGATCCTAACATTGATCCTTGAGCTGTGCCTTCCGAACAACACTTTCTGTCACTATATTCACTATCCAGTTTTACTGTGTTCAATCGGTTTTTAAGATAGTGTTGACACCAGTTCTTTAAGGGTTCCCTTATGCCACAGTCGTCTAGCTTTTCCAGAAGTATGTCATGCCGTAATGTATCAAACGCCTTACTATAATCAATGAAAACGATTAGTATATGTTTCTTGTTATTTAAAAGCATAAATATAGTATTCCTGAAGTCCGGTGAATCTGGTCAGCACGAATTCGTAACATGTAACACCCTTGACCTTTAATGCCGACTTAATTTAATATGGCAGTAAACAAACAACATAATTTACTACTCTGTAAACTACTCCATAATTCTTTAACTGGTAATATTATCGACTATAAAAAATATTTTTTGCAAGTCTACGTTTCACACGATACGCTCATGTCACGTGACACGCTAGTATAATTGCTGATTTACGACTCCATATTTCATATTTCAAACAAATAATGTTAATAATTTAGCTATTCATGTGTTTTTGTTCTACCGCGAACAAGAAACGGCAAGAAGATTCATTCCGATTATGTTTTTTTTTGCGTTTGGCGTAGGTAGTTATGTACTTGTTACGTGAATTATATCGTCGTCATCAACCCATATTCGGCTCACTGCTGAGCTCGAGTCTCCTCTCAGAACGAGACCAATAGTCCACCACGCTGGCCCAATACGGATTGATAGACTTCACATACGCAGAGAATTAAGATAATTCTCTGGTATGCAGGTATCCTCACGATGTTTTCCTTCACCGATTGAGAGACACGTGATATTTAATTTCTTAAAATGCACACAACTGAAAAGTTGGAGGTGCATGCCCCGGACCGGATTCGAACCCACACCCTCCGGAATCAGAGGCAGAGGTCATATCCACTGGGCTATCACGGTGAATTATATACTAAGTATATACTATTTGGTACGAGTAGTACTTACTACTCTCAGACTGAGCGCCAATTTAATACTTTTAAGTAAAAGCGTGGCCGTGATAGCCGAGTGGATAGGAGCTTTGCCTCCGATTCACCGTTGGGCGTGGGTTCGAATCTGGTCCGGGGCATGCACCTCCAACTTTTCAGATATGTGCATTTTAAGAAATTAAATATCACGTGTCTCAAACTGTGAAGGAAAACATCGTGAGGAAACCTGCATACCAGAGAATTTTCTCAATTGTCTGCGTGTGTGAAGTCTGCCAATCCGCATTGGGCCAGCGTGGTGGACTATTGGCCTAACCCCTCTCATTCTGAGAGGAGCCTCGAGCTCAGCAGTGAGCTGAATATGGGTTGGTAATGATTAAGTAAAAGCATGAAGTAACTATAATAAGTTTTGGTTTATTTTACAAATAAATACAAATATTGATTGAAAAAAAGATTCTTCTGTGTTCGTAAAGAGAAATAAATTATTATAGAGAAGAAGGTTTTTTTTTATTCTTTACAAGTTAGCCCTTGATTACAATCTCACCTGATGGTAAGTGATGATGCAATCTAAGATGGAAGCGGGCTAACTTGTCAGGTGGAGGATGAAAATCCACACCCCTATCGGTTTCTACACGACGTCGTACCGAAACGCTAAATCGGTTGGCGGTACGTCTTTGTCGTACCGGTTATGCCGATGTCCTTCGGCTGATATTGTGATGATGATGATTATATCGGTACCTCCAGGTCCGTAGCACACGACGTTGTCGTTGACTATGAGCGCCGTCAACTTCGGCACGGGGCTGACCACGGGGAAGTTGACCCGGTACTGCAGCGGCGCTCCCCGGTTGAACTCCTGCAGGAGATGCAGCTCCGAGCCCACTGGCACGATGCTGCCTGCATATGTCTGTAAAAGCAAATTATTAGAGAATTAAGGTTAATTCTTAATTTATTTTTAAAAAGTCTTATAAATAATCATTTCAATACATCAAAAAAGTAAGTGTCTGTTTGTGATTTCAAAATAACCATGTTTTCTCAAGTGTATTATATGTAATTTATTGTATGTATGTCAAGTGTATTACACGACATTATCACACAATCAAACTTTTTAAAATTTTTGTCTGTCTGTTTGTCCGGGCTAATCTCTTAAACAGTTGAAAGGAAAGTGGGAAAATAGAGTTTCGCGACTTTGTTACTATACAGATTGGATGCTACGCCAGATATTATGCGCAAATCGCATACAACTTTCGGACAGACGGACTTTTATCAGACAATTATCCTATATGACTAGAACTGGGCTATTTAGGCCATTTATCTCTTTTATGAGAGTACCTACTATACCTATATTTCTAGCGTTGCCTTTCAAATGGTTCCTTTTTGGTTTTACCGCCCAAAAATCGTTTGTACTCGGCTGGATTACTTGGAGTAGTGCGAATTAGGCCTTATCCTTATCCTTAGTGTATGCTGTGACAACCAATAAGTGGGTCTGCAATAATTGCCGTAACTTATATATTTATTTATATTTTACTATAAGATTTTATTGTAACTTGCTGGTGTCCTGTTTAAATAAATAAATAAATGAGCAAAGCTTGTGGGAATATACAATAGAATAGTATACAAATGTAACCTATGAATACCACTGATGGTCAGAAATCATAATGACTTCTGACTTTGAGCATAAGTGTAATTTTTATAATAATCGCCATTTCGGAAGTAAATTTCAATGCATAACGGGATTTTGGGCCCTACGAACACTGTGTTTTTGCAAGCTTTTTTGCAAATCATTAAGGGCACTGGCACATCCAGACAATTTGCAATAACGGTCTTATACCTCTCACCTAAAATTAATCCTCATATTGTGTTGATTCAACCTGAACGTCATTTGGGTAGGTGCTTATATTCTTAGCAGTTATTTAATTGACGTGTCTATGTAATGACTTAGTATCTTATTAATGATAACATGCTAATGCATAATGTTGCCAGGTGTCCGGATAAAGCCGGACATAGTTAGGTTTTTCTATTCCGTGTCCAGCCAAAATAAACGGTGTCCGGCTTCTCCGACTTTTGTTAGGCTTTACATTTAGCAAACGAGCGAATGCCGAGTGTGTGTTGGGACAGAATTTACGGTAATAATCATCATGTATGCTTGATATTACATAAAAAAAAATTGTCTTATCTACTGATGTACTTACACAAAATCCTTAATTATGTAGGCTTTTTACCCAAATGTCTGGAAAAACTGATTGGACTGTCCGGCTATTAACTTCGGCGACCTGGCAACCCTACTAATGCATAAGTTAAGATATCTTTATGTAGGTATATATGTTACCGTTAAACTAAAAAATACGTTAGTTTATAATCTCACTCGTGATATTATAATCTACCGTCATATTGTGAACTGAAAATACTAATTACAATTTAACGTGTTATTTTTCGGTATAATATAATCTATCGGAAGTGAAGCAATCTTAAAATGTCAACTGTCCAAACTTGCCCCTGACTGGTCTTACAGCAGACCGTTCTGCAAACCAAAGGAGATTGAGGATTACATTTTACTAATTTTAGTTTTTACACGTAAGGGGCCCCTGCAGTCCGAGAGCCCTGTATCATTGATACGGCTGATACGGCGATAGCTACGCCCCTGCCAATGAATCACATATTGTGCTAATACCACAGAAAACATATGTACAACCGCTTAGGGCCGACGCACACCATTTTGTGACAGTCAAACTCAAACAATTCCCGTAAAAACATACTCATATACTATAGCCTTTTTTACATTGATACTGTTGGAATATGGGCGAGAATATAACAGCTATACAACAGTCTTTCTTAATGAGTACTGTTTACCGACAAACAAATTAAAAATGAGGGTATAAACCACTAGCCATTTCACAACTAATAATAATTTTATGTAGCTTGTTCATAAATTAATTAAAATAAATTTGATTAATAAGCTTAGAACAATTAGATATGGTTAATATATTTTTAATAACATTTTATAAACAAACAATACATGATTTAAAATAAATAAGTTATGAAATGATATGCGTTTTCTACCTTCATTTTTAATTTCTTTGTTGGTAAACAGTACTCATTAAGAAAGGCTTATAGCTGTTATATTCTCGCCCATATTCCAACAGTATCAATGTAATTGAGTTTAACCTTATTATATCTACTGTGGTTTAACAGTGACAAAATCCGCTCTATCACGTCGTCAGATGTACGCCGGCCCTCATTATATTAAACCGGTTCAAAACATTTCTTATACTTATAGAGGTATGTCAGCAATTACCAACAAGTACAAGTTTAATATACTAAACAACTTACTTAGGTAGGTAAATCAGCACGCGATAAAGCGATAGGTGGTATTGTGAGATTGAAGAAGGTAGTCTTAGTTAGTTGATTTTGGAAATTCTTTTACTAATAAAAAGTCACGTTATTAGTGAGTGTCATAAAATATTTTGTATCCCCATATTCACATGGGAACGGGAATTCCGCGGTTGAAACCGCGGGGCGTCTGCTAGTCAGAAATAAATGGTGACGCATTCAACACGGTCAAAATAATTGCATACTAGAGGACGCCTGCGATTCCGTTCGCGTAAAATTCTGGTTTTCACAATTTCCATGGTTTTTTTTTTAAATAAATAAAAAGTTATGTTAATCTAGGGTAAAATCTATTTCCATTCCAAATCATCAGCCTGATCGGTTTAACAAGTGCGGCGTAATGAAGTAATAAACATACACACACACAAACTTTCGCCTTTATAATATTAATGTGATTTTTCGGTCGATCAGAATGTCGCATTTCAGTCGGTTTTATACTGAATAGGGGTCATTATCATCATCATTAACAACCCATATTCGGCTCACTACTGAGCTCGAGTCTCCTCTCAGAATGAGAGGGGTTAGGCCTTAGTCGACCGCGCTAGTCAATGCGGATGGGCAGACTTCACACACGTAGAGAATTAAGAATATTCTGAGGTAAGTATGCAGGTTTCCTCACGATGTTTTTCTTTCACCGTTTGTGACACGTGATATTTAACGTCTTAAAATAAGGAGGAAAAATTGGAGGTGCATGCCCCGGACATGATTCGAACCTAACCAACCACCCTACGAATCGAAGGCAAAGATCATTTTCACTGGGTTATCACGTCTCAGGTATATATATACCTAGGTACGAATAGGTATACCTACCTTGAAAAATGCTCAAGATCTCTACAAACTTGTCCCTCCTTTTTAACCGACTTCCAAAAAGGAGGAGGTTCTACGTTCGGCTGTATGTATGTTTTTTTTTTTTTTTCCTTTCTATCACGCACTCTTCACTTCATTCAAGTAATTGGGACCCACACCCGCAATAAAGTAAATAAAGTTATACCACCCCTGTAGCCAAGTAGCACGTCGAATCTCTTTCTATTATCGCAAACTAGAAAAAATTATGGGAATGACTGATCTTTGATCACGTGAACTGTCGATAGCAAATGTCATTCCTATACCTACATTTTTATAGTTTTACGAAGCGTTTGCGATCGTAGCCATTAAAAATCATAACTAAAATTCGGTGTTGGGTTAGCAAGATTTTTCTAAAGAGCTATAAAATATCTACTAATACGTCTTAAAATAACCATTCCTATTTAGTGACATAGCAGTGCTATGCGAACAAGTTTTATTACGGAAGGGGCCAGTCCCTTAGAGGAAAATATAACTTACGGCGTAGGTATAGGTGAGCCTTAAAAGCGTGCTTGTACCACAACATTACGATGCCTTGAATACTGATGGAAGGATGTTTGTAATAACTATGTATTTTTTGTACCTATTAAATAAACCAACAGGCAAATATTTACCTCTTACTCACGGCTATTATATATATCATTATCATATTGATGTAATTTGTTCTTAGTATCGTTTAGATCAATTAAAATATTATTTCTATATTTACGTTCTTCGTGACACAATGATTTAGACGAACTCTGGACATGAAATCAGTTTGAGAATACATTTTATAATTGTCTCCACTGGTGACAGAAGGGCTGACTCATTTTTTATACAAAGGATCAGCCTGGCTGTCCAACTTCTAAATTTTGCTTTTGTACAGTAGGTATTCCACGTTGCTATAATTTGTATTGCTTTAAGGATTAATTAATTCAGTAGTACCCGTTTAATACGATTTCGCAGGGACTCCCAACTAAAAACGCGTATTATACGTCTACGGGATATGGGTGGGGGATAGTGAAAAATATAATGACTAATGTACACATGCATAATTATGAAAATTAGTGTATTTGGTGTAAAGACTACCTAATTATGCTACTTAAAGTACCTAATCATTTATTCTGGTATGACAAAAAGATTTTGATGCATTAGCAATTACGAAATTTTCACTTAATTTTACTTTTGAAGTGCGTCTTCACAATTTCCAGTTTAGAATAGCATCATATCATGGGTTGTTTACTGACAGGGTCTTTCAATTCTTTAAGATTGCCCTGATCTATCTGTTGTAATTTATTTGTCGCATTTGGTTACACGCGTGTGACATGTAGGCGTATTAAACGGGGTGACGAATCGTATTAAGTGTTAGGAAATGTATGAAAACATGTCTCAAGTTGTAGGGACTGACGTATTATGCGAAAAATCGTTTTAAGCGTGATCTTCTTAAGCGGATTCTTCTGTATGTAACATTTATTGTATAATAAAATAAAATAAAAAACAAAAATTTCCCGCCAAGCTGACACCCGGAACTCTTTCATCATAATCATTGACCACCCATGTTCGGCTCACTGTTGAGCACGAGTCTCTTCTCGGAATGAGAGGGGTTAAACTAATAGTCCTCCACGCTGGCACAATGCGGATTGGCAGACTTCACACACGTAGAGAATTAACTAAATTCTCAGGTAAGTATGCAGGTTTCCTCTCAAAATTAAATTCTGATCAAACTAAAGTATGACAAATTACTTACGTTTAGAACACAGAATATACCTACTCTATGCCTACTTACCTACCTGTTATGGTATGGATTCATACGTACTACAACTATAAATTTTGACCGCACCTAGATTGTCATTCAGATAACGTGAAGTCCCTCATTTAAAATTCTGTTATATATGTAAAATGTCTACAGATGTAGGTAGTTTGGTCAGATTGTACTTGGAATTAAATATGTAATGCTAGCCACAAACGGTCAATTATTCTCACGTTTCTGTAACACCCACGACTATAATTGATAGTGTGTTGGTCACTGCGTACATGACTTGTATAGTATGCCGCGTAAGTACTGCCGTTTACTTTTCAGAAACGTGAGCATAATTGACCGTCATTGGCGACCATAAGCTGCACGGGAGTTTTTACAAGTTTTCAAATATATGGAAGATACCTACAAATATGTATTAAATAGCTTACCTAGTTGTTAGATAAAGTATACTTTTCAGCTCAGAAAAAGTGAGTCGGAGCAAACCGACAAAACATAATAAGCAAGGTTTTGGGTATATTTACTGAGTATCTCCCATGAAATGGAGATATTTTTTTTAATCCCCGACATAATATAAGATTGTATTTTGTTAGTTTGGCGTATTTGTCGTATATTTAGCTAAAATTGATAGCTATTTCATTCATGATTTTAACGTTTGAAAACTTATTATTAATATTATAATGAATATGTAATTACTGTGTTAATGTTGTAAATTGTTGTGTTAATGTTTATGAATGTATAATTACTGTGTTATAAACACTGTGTTTTTACGGTAAACTAAGGTAATTAATTATACATAGGTATCACAACATACATGGCTGGCCCAATCCGCATTGGGCCAACGTGGTGGACTATTGGCCTAACCCCTCTAATTCATATATCGTGGGCCGAATATGGGTTGATGATGAATGATGATGTAACATAATAATTTTTCTTCAAAATACAAAAATCCTTACCGTCCGTGCAATTTAGTCGTACCATGCGTTGAAAGATTACCAAAGCGTGGATTTTATACTTGATAATTATATTTTTGTAGTATTAACTAATGAAATATTTTTTTTTTCACTACAAAGTATTTTTTTTTTTCAAAAAACGTCGTAGGCGTCGTAGTTTAACACCTTATTCTCACAGGAACGGGAATTACGCGGATGAAATCGCTTGGCCTATGTTAGTTAACTATGAAGTTATAGCTACTCGTACTATCCATCTTAACCATCACAATTCAGAGTTTAAGCAATGATTAACTCTACGGGATTTCCCTTTAAACTGTGAGTAATACTTACTGATGAATGACGAAATGGTTTTTTTTGAGTTCATCAACTTTTTCCTTATTGTCACATACATTAAAGTCGTTATTAAAACGTTAAGACTTATTAGTTTAAAAGGCTATTAGCCGATTAGGAAAAATAATATTAATAAAACTTACTCTTGTAAAAATAAAAACCGTGACCATAAATTTACAATTATTTTATTGTATTTTAAATGTATAGAAAATATCGCATTTTCTTTCGGTGCAAAGTAGCAAATAACATCTAAATATCTAAAATTTAAGCGAAAGCGAAATATCTACAATTTTTGAAAGATTTTAATTGTACCCGCGTGGTTCTCGTTCTAGTAGGAATACAGGTATAATATATAGCCTTTCTCGATAAATGGACTATCTAATACTGAAAGAATTTTTCAAATCGGACCAGTAGCTCTGAGATTAGCTGAGATTAGCGCGTTCAATCAAACAAACAAACTCTTCAGCTTTATAATATTAGTATAGATTACTATAGTCTCTAATGGGTAATAAACATTAATCTCTTTTACATAAAAATGGAACCGACTTTAATGGCATATTTCAGTTATTTTGATTTTAATCCAAAATTACTAAATCAATTCTCATGAAAATTAAATGGGACTCAGACAAAAAAGAATTTTCAAAATTGGTTAATAATTATCTTAGTTATGAGGTAATAAACATTAAAAAAGAAAAGAACATTCGCGTTGAAGTGAGAACGTCCTCCTTTTTTTGAAGTTGGTTGAAAGCAGAAACCTACGAGGCAAAGTTACTTGGCTTATATTTACATGCCTCGTAGAGCCCAATAATCCATTGGAACGTGTTCGAAGCGCTAATAAGTTTCGCGCAAAATGCGCACGGGTTTTACCCAGTTTCATTCACTTGAAGAGAAAGTCGAAATGTTAAGTCAATACATTAACATTGTGGTAAACTCGACGACATAGCGTCACGTCTCTTAAGGTTAAATGATAATTTTGCAAAAAGAAACGCTTATTTTAGATGCAGCGAGCAAATTCAAATCTAGGAGTGTTAGTTGTTCGCTAAAACTAAATTGTAATAGATTCGACTGCAGGAAATACATATTTTGTTTATTATGAACCAAAAAAGTTTATCAACAGAGTCTTAGGCGTACACAGGTATACTGAAAATAGTGAGTATGGATGGCACTGATTTTGAATTAATCGTTAAAAGAAAACCTCACACCGATATTAAAAGTTAAAAGCGTTATAGGGTAAGAATTTCTGGTCACTTAGACACACACTTAGACCTTGGTAAGATTTTTTTTTTATGACAGGTTTAGGTTGTTTTTTTTAGTTAAATATTATTTATTTTTGTTAGTCTACAAGTCAGTTCCAGGAAAACTTTCAGAAGAATGTAGTCATAACATATGAAAGACTTCAACGCGTGCAAAGCTCGTACACGTGATAGAATACCTACGAAGCTTATAAGCTAGTGCGATACCTATACCCTGCAGTGGCTGATATGATGATGAAATTAAAAAAAAATTAGATTTATATGGTGAGAAACTCAACACTGCACTCAAATCTAGGTATACGTGCTCTTGAGTTAAGTAACGTTAAATACGGGCCTAAAATGTTAGTAAGCAAGTTAAAATCTTGTAGAAGTACAGCTATATATATATATATACACACTGTTCTGTGTACAAATTGAGGGGATTTAGAAATACAAAATACCTACCTACTAAGTTCACCTGAGCCGGTGAACTAACCATTTAGAGAGCAATTTCCAACATCAGCAAAAGAGGTCGTCAAGTACTTTTATTAAAACTAAAAATTATTTTTAGTAACAGTAAAGTGTAAATGCGAGGTGAGTGATAAAAAAAATTAACGAAAATGTCAATACTTCATCATCATCATCATCATATCAGCCGATGGACGTCCACTGCAGGACATAGGCCTTTTGTAGGGACTTCCAAACATCACGATACTGAGCCGCCTGCATCCAGCGAATCCCTGCGACTCGCTTGATGTCGTCAGTCCACCTGGTGGGGGGTCGGCCAACACTGCGCTTACTAGTGCGGGGTCGCCATTCCAGCACTTTGGGACCCCAACGTCCATCGGCTCTTCGAACTATGTGCCCCGCCCATTGCCACTTCAGCTTCGCAACTCGTTGAGCTATGTCGGTGACTTTGGTTCTTCTGCGGATCTCCTCATTTCTGATTCGATCACGCAGAGATACTCCTAACATAGCTCGTTCCATCGCCCTCTGTGTGACTCTAAGCCTTCTTATGAGGCCCATAGTTAGCGACCAAGTCTCGGAACCATAGGTCATCACTGGCAACACGCACTGTTCGAAGACTTTTGTCTTCAGGCACTGAGGAATTTCGGACGAAAAGATGTCGCGAAGCTTCCCGAATGCAGCCCAGCCGAGTTGGATTCGACGGTTCACCTCTTTCTCGAAATTGGACCTACCTAACTGGATCATATGTCCTAGGTATATGTATTCGTCTACAATTTCGAGTGCAGCGTTCTCAACTATAACTGGGTGGAGCGATACATGAGCATTACACATTATTTTTGTTTTGCCCATGTTCATTTTCAGGCCCACCTGTTGAGAAACGCTGCTGAGGTCATTGAGCATGGTACTAAGGTCATCCAGAGTCTGTGCCATGATGACTACATCATCCGCGAACCGCAGTTGAGTGATGTACTCGCCATTGATGTTGATGCCAAGTCCGCTCCAGTCCAGAAGCTTAAAGACGTCTTCCAGTGCGGCGGTAAATAGCTTCGGAGAGATCACATCTCCCTGACGCACTCCTCGCTGCAACTGGATTGGCCTCGTAGTCTGATCCTGAATACGGACTGACATAGTGGCGTTTTCGTACAAGCACTTCAACGCTTGGATATACCTGTAATCAATTCGGCATCTCTGCAATGACCTTAGCACAGCCCAGGTTTCCACCGAATCGAAGGCTTTCTCATAGTCCACAAACGCTAAGCATAGTGGCTGGTTATACTCGTGAGTCTTCTGTATAACCTGCCGCAGCGTATGGATGTGGTCTATGGTACTAAAGCCTTTTCGGAAGGCTTTAGTACCAGGCTGGAAGTCGTCAAACCTATTAGCGAGACGATTCGTAATGACTCTCGAGAACAATTTGTAAACATGGCTTAGCAGCGAGATGGGTCTGTAATTCTTCAGCAAGGTGTTGTCACCTTTTTTGAAGAACAGAACCACCACGCTCCTATGCCACGCCTCAGGCGTCGTGCCCTCGTGAATGACGGAATTGAACAATCGCTGAAGGACTTTAAGTATCGGTTTTCCACCCGCTTTCAGGAGTTCTGCTGTGATTCCGTCCTCACCTGGCGCCTTATTGTTCTTCAGGTGTTTGAGAGCCACACTAATCTCGTATAGGCTGACGTCCGGGATATCTTCGGTATAGTGTCGGGTCAACTTGGCTCTGGGGTCTTTAGCCAAATTGGCAACAGGCTGCTGAGTAGTCGTGTATAGCTGTCCATAGAACTTCTCGACCTCACTTAATAACTCGGGCTTGGAAGAAATTAGATTACCGTGTTCGGTCTTCAAACGCGTCAGCTGCCTCTGTCCAATAGACAGATCTCTGGCGAAAACTTTCGAGCCTCGATTATTTTCAATCGCATTTTTAATACGCTCGGTATTGAAATTTCGCAAGTCGCTGGTTTGCGACTTAGAGATCTGTCTACTGATTTGTCGGTATTTTGACGCATCTGCTGAAGACTGTAATCTCATTTCTTGCCTCTCTTCCATGAGTTTAAGTGTTTGGTCCGAGAACTTTTTGGTTCTTTTCGCACGGTGGGTCTTATAGAACTTAGACCCAACGGAATGGACAGTTTCCACGAACCTGTTGTTCAGATCGTCCACAGTTTCGCAATTTGCTAGGCAATCAAAGCGGTTCTGCAGTTCTAGTTGAAAGGACTCGGGGTTTTGAATATGGGCACGAGTAGGTCGGAGCGTAGACTTCACCAGTCGATACCGTTCCAGCTGAATGTTGATATTCAACGTGCCTCTAACCATTCGGTGATCGCTACCGGTTTTCACCCTATGGATCACAGAAACATCGTTGAATATTTGCCGTCTGGTAGACAAGATGAAGTCGATCTCGTTTTTCGTGGAACCATCGGGGCTCATCCAGGTCCATTTCCTGTGTGGTGGCTTCTTGAAGAAGGAGGTCCTGTGTGGTGGCTTCTTGAAGAAGGAAGAAGGAGGGAGGAAGGTCAATACTTATAATAAATTATTTATATCCTTCACCAGTACAAAGCCCTTATTGGTATTAATCATAGGTTATTGAACTTCATTCCACAGACTTGATCCATTACTTGCAATACCTGTCCTTTGTCTACAAATAGTTGAGAAGTTGTTCCCTTAAGGATAATTTATGGGTTCTCGGCGCGAATAGCCTGCGGGGAATCACCTTACGAGTATTAAATATAAAGACATAAATGTATTATATTTTACTCACTAGATAGCTTCAATCTACATGCCAGTCGTATATTATGAGACACTTATTACTGTATACTAGTACGTACGAGTGTATGTATTTTTTTTTTATTCTTTACAAGTTAGCCCTTGAGTACAATCTCACTTGATGGTAAGTGATGATGCAATCTAAGATGGAAGCGGGCTAACTTGTTAGGAGGGGGATGAAAATCCACACCTCTTTCGGTTTCTACACGGCATCGTACCGGAACGCTAAATCGCTTGACGGTACGTCAAACTAACTAGCCACAGCCGAAGCCTCCCACCAGCCAGACCTGGACAAATTAAGAAAATCTCAATCTGCCCAGCCGGGAATCGAACCCAGGACCTCTGTTTTGTAAATCCACCGCGCATACCACTGTGCCACGGAGGCCGCCACGAGTATATGGCAAATATTCTTAAACAAAAAAAACTCTAGAGCCGCAGACATACAATTGTAAATTGGCCGACTATTATACGACTACCTTACGCAATTATAATTTACACCGCGGGAAGAAAGCTACTGTTGGAGCGTAGTCGGTTTGAGACTAACGGCAAGGTGGGTGCCATGTTGGTGCGAGCAAGCACCACACTAACGGCAAAGGTGTCAGAGGTTTGAATAAAATTAACTTGTAATTTTTCCAAGAACCAAGCCCGCTGCCATGGACTAGACTCTCAGTCCTCATTCGCACGAGAGTTGAAAAAGCGACACGTTAAAACCCAGTGCTGGGGCTTTTATTAACGTTGTTAGTTTAATTCATGATCTATTTCCAACGCCCAAGATTGGTAACACTGTTCGAAAAAAAGCGCCGTGTTTTAAAAACGTTTTTTTTTCGTGTTGAGTAAGTGCCGATGGCTCCATGTGGGACCACTGTGGCGTCACCGAGGGGTTTGGGGGAGCGCAGAAGCATCGCTTTTTGAGACCCGAAGGCTGAAATAAAGATAGAGGACGGAATGGCTCTCTAAGGGCGTCTCCTATGAGACTCGGACCTCGGCTTAGAGGGCCATTCGGGAGGGTGTAACCGTGATCTGAGTGAATTAGTCCGGACGCCCCCGAGATCGTGAACCCCACGTCCCGGTAACGTTAGATATCGGGGATTTAAAAACGCTGTCGTGTGAACATATACTTTGGAATGCATTTGTTGTATTTGAACGCTTTTTTAACGTCCGTTAAAAAAAATCTCATGCGAATGAGGGCCTACACAGTCGCACTCACTTAACAAGAGATCGCAGTTAGGGTACATGTCATTAAATAAAAAAAAATTATAAATAAATGATCAGATAATTCTGAAACTGTAACATGCTGACAGGCAAAAATATGTAGGTTACCGCGATAACTTTTGACCGTAATACTTTTGGCGAATGTACCAATCAACAATTGAATGATATCGATCTACAGGTACGCCTTTTATATTGGCATCTCATCAGATGCCCGCAAATGGGCCCGCGTACCAAATTAACGGTAAATTAATATTTTTAAAGGTATATTTAACAGTACTCAGTCGCCATCCCACTTGATGGTAGATGATTGTGCACTTTCTGATGGAAACAGGCGCAAGTACCTTGGTGCTCTTTTAGTGTCAAGAATTTTTGCCATAACATTGCCATAACTCAAACGTATATATGACATGAACATTACCTTAATTACGATTAAGCATTGCCTATGTTAATTGTTAAATAATAATAAATCAAACCTTGTAAACAAAATATCAAATGTACATAAGTATGTACCTAGTTACCTATTTAAGATAATAAGGTACCTATCTAACTAAAATAATATCATAATTTAATTTTACAATTACATTTATTTTACTATAAAATAACTAAATATTTCTAAAAAAACTAAGCAGGTCATATATCATAGCAGGTTATAAATAAATTGAATTGTAATTATTTTCATTTTGCTTTAGAATTTCAAAGACCTACAAACATATTTTAGGGCATTTATTTACCTATTACTGTGCCTATCTCGTTGTGATCACCTCCGAGAATGTCGCTATACCTACCTAAAGGAGTAACATAGTCAATTCATTCCGAACAAATAATTACAATGTAGGCAACAAACGCATTTATCTAAGACAGTATTTATTTAATAATCACGTAATAATTTATCTCCAGATATATTTTATACTAGCTGATGCCGCGCGGTTTCACCCGCCTGGTTACCGTTGGAATACGGAGATAATATATACCCTATAGCCTTCCTCGATAAAAGGACTATCTAAGCAAACAAACAAACAGACAGTCTCTTTAGCTTTATAAAATTAGTTTTGATTCAAAATAACTAACTACGACCGAAAGGTACCAATTATAATACCATAGGCGTCGAATTGAGATCCTCCTCTTTTTTTTAAAAGTCGATTGATAATGAGATGATAACATAACCTCAAAATAGCTCGACGGTAAGAGCGGTCGGACTCATCACCGACGGGTGGTGGTTCGATTGTCCCGCCCCGTTGGTCTATTGTCGTACCCACTCCTAATACCGTCTTTCCCGACTAGCGAAACTTGGAAGGAAATGGTAATATTGGTCATAATTAAAAAACCGGATAAATACGAGTTGAACTCGCGTGACGAGAGACGTGACGTAATTATGCAGGTTACAAATTTTACAAATAATATTACTTGCTAAGTTATATTTAATAAGTAATATATTTTAATTAAATACTTTAAGTATAATATAATTTAAAATAATAAATTTTTATACTTTCCTATTTTGTACAATTTTATTGGAAAAGAAACCTAAGTAAATGGTGATGAGCTTTTAAGCATTTTTTTACCTTGGATACAGCCAGTAATATAAAGTTAGCCATTAACGGCCAATTATTCACACGTTTCTGCAGCGCAAACGGCAACGAAGACGTTTCATAAGGCGAGCTGTGATGCACGCAGTGACCAATACACGATCAGTCATAGTCGTGGGTGCTGCAGAAACGTGAGAATAATTTATCGTCAATGGCGTGCATAAGACTTAGTAGTTTTAAGGGTGCGCTTAATATGTATTAAAATAAAAATATTTAATCATTTAGTTAGACGAGCGACATATTTACATAATGATGTAGGTATGTAGTCTGTTTTATATCGCAAGTACCGACTGTATCATTTTATATATTAACCCGGTGCTCGGTCAATATAATTGATAAACTTGATCGATAAGATATCAAAAGGGTATTTTCAGTTGGATTGGAAACTGAGGATATAATTTATAATCACAAGTACTGAGCACATCTATATTAATATTATAAACCTGAAGAGTTTGTTTGGTAGAACGCGCTAATCCCAGAAAACTACTATAGCCCATTTATCAAGGAAGGAGAGGAAGATATGTTTTATCCCCGTGTTCCAACGGGAACCACGCGGCGTCCACTAGTCACACTTCACATCACGCTAATATTATAAAGGCAAGAGTTTGTGTATAAGTGTGTAAGTGTGAAAGTGTGTAAGTGTGTTTGTTCCTCTTTTACGCTGCAGCTACTAAAGCGATTCGGCTGAAATTTGGAATGAAAATAAGTTTTGCTTTGGATTAACACATAGGCTACTTTTCATCCCGGAAAAATCCATGGTTCCCGCGGGATTTGGGAAAAACTGAATTCCACGCGGACAAAGTCGCGGGCGTCCGCTAGTTATTTAATAATCACAAGGATATTATGGAGATAAGATTTGCCCTTTACAGTATGTTAATTACTTAAATAGTTCCGGACATAATACAAAATTTTTAAAAGACGCAGAAATTCCGCTATATGACGCCCCGCGCTTTCATTTACGTAGTTCCCGTTCCCGTGTGAATATGGGGATCAAACATAGCCTATGACACTCGCAAATAACGTAGCTTTCTATTGGTAAAACAATTTTCCAAATCGGTCCAGTAGATCCAGAGATTACCTCCTACAACCACATAAACTTTATCTCTTTATATTATTAGTATAGAAGTCTCTATTTCCCGTGGTCATCGCACCACTCTCGAAGGGCTGGACCGATTTTGCTAAGGGTAGGAGTAAGATAGAGAATTTATAGAGTAGGGTAGGGTATGGGTAGGGAAGCGTAGGGTAGTGTTGGGGTAGTGTAGGGGTAGGGCCGGGGTAGGGTAGGGGTAGAGGTAGGGTAGGGGTAGGGTAGAGGTAGGGGTAGTATAGGGAAGTGGTAGGGTAGGGGTAGAATAGGTGTGAGATAGGGGTACGGGTGGAATAGGGATAGGATGGGGGTAGGGTGTAGGTAAGGTAGGGGTAGGGTAGGAGTAGATTTGGGGTTGGGTAGGGGTAGGGTAGGGGTATGGGTAGGGGTAGTGTAGGGGTAGGGCAGAGGTAGGGGTTGGGTAGAGTAGGGATAGGGTTGGGGTAGGGTAGGGGTAGTAGTAAAGTTGACATCGAATTTTACGCGGACGAAGTCGCGGGCGTCCGCTAGTTGTATATAAATTAAGAGTATGTTAATAGTAAAGCAATTTTGTAAAAGGAACAGGGTATCTGCGAACATTACTTTTGGAGCTACAGGGATTTAAAGGGTCAGATTTGCGGCGCGATTTGCGGCTTAGATTTGTATGGGCGTTCAAACAAAATTACTAATATCTTTGTTATTTGTGCGTTTATGTTTATAGTTCATTTATTAAACAATGTTACATTTAATGTAAGGAAGCTAAAACTGTATGAATTTTCATCTAATTACGATAAAAGATTTTTAATAGGTTTTGAAATTTTGTAATCTCATTTATTTTGCAAATATCCAGACAATCTTTGCTTTTTATATATAAATTAGTTAACATTGACCCTATTTACCCGAACGTATCATAAAAATCAGTATATTTAAACCTAGTCATCATTCCCATTTTGTAAAAGGAACAGGGTATCTGCGAACATTACTTTCGGAGCTACAGGGATTTATAGGGTCAGATTTGCGGCGCTGCCGCGGATCGATACCGCGGTACGAACTTATGACGTCGTAGGTACATAATGATCCTTAGATTTGTATGGGCGTTCAAACAAAATAACTAATATCTTTGTTATTAGTGCGTGTATGTTTATAGTTCATTTATTGAAAGTTGTCACATTTAATGTAAGGAAACTAAAACTGTATGATTTTTCATCTAATTACGTTAAAAGATTTTTAATAGATTTTGAAATTTCATAATCTTATTTATTTTGCAATTATACAGACAATGTTTGCTTTTTATGTATCACTGAGTTAACATTGACCTTATTTACCCGAATGTATCATAAAAATCAATATATTCATACCTAGTCATCATCCCCATTAAGCGACTTCGGTTATTATTGCGACACGCAATCTGATAAAGTACTTATATAAATTATACAGTAATTATAAACTAATCACGTGTACGCTGCAAGTTATATAAGTTGATGATAAATTATATGAAACACGTGTTACCGTTTAATTCTTGAACTGGGTATTGCCAACAATTAATGTACATACTTATAAAGGAATTTAAAAAACCAACGTACAAAATAACTAGGAAAACTGAACATTTCCGGTACACTCGTAAAGGAAAACGGCCAGGGGGAGGTACTGTTCCTTGCACTATTACTTGACCTAAATGGATAGATTTTCCTTATTTTTTAGGGTTCCGTAGCTCAAATGAAAAACGTTACCGGATCGTATACGTTGTAGCATCACTTTGTTGTCCGTCTGTCTGTCTGTCAGGACTCTTTAACTTGGTGAAGATAGCCCTATATCTTTATCTTGGGGGCGAAAAGGTATCCAATTGAAATTAAAAGATATACCTACTTGAGTTTACGGTCCCTTGAAGCTGTGAAAAATTTAAACTTCCAAGTTAACGTGAAAAAATATACACAAACACCTGTAGGTATGTGGTGATATACAGGTTTTTATAATTTTTTTTCAAAACTCTCAAGGAAATTAAAATTCACAAGGAAGGTACGTACTTACTTCCCGCGAACCTAACTATGAAAGGCAAATAATGTCACCTATTTACAAGTATAGGGAAAAATCTGAAAACTTTACATTTGTCACACGAATCACAAAAAACATGCCTCTATGGTGGAACTGTATGGCTGTCCAAATTTTAATGGAGCTAATGTCATATTAAAAGGGCTTCATCGGCACAAGCTTAACCAGGTGTATATAGTTTTCCATTAATAACGAAGAATGATTTGTACGGAACCCTCATTCACGGGCGAGTCCGACTCGCACTAGTCCGGTTTTTTGTAACACTTATGAGGTCGTCATCAACCCATATTCGGCTCACTGCTGAGCTCGAGTCTCCTCTCAGAATGAAAGGGGTTAGGCCACCACGCTGGCCCAATGCGGATTGGCAGACTTCACACACGCAGAGAGTTAAGATAATTCTCTGGCATGCAGGTTTCCTCACGATGTTTTCCTTCACCGATTGAGACACGTGATATTTAATTTCTTAAAATGCACACAACTGAAAAGTTGGAGGTGCATGCCCCGGACCGGATTCGAACCCACACCCTCCGGAATCGGAGGCAGAGGTCATATCCACTGGGCTATCACAGCTCTTATTACTTATGAGGTAAAGTATCTAAATATACACTATGCATCCCCTGCCCTCTAGTCGTTCCACCCTCTGGCCTCTAAGCGATTACTCGCATAGACGGTTCCGGATATTTACAACCAATCCATATCATTAAGAAGAAATCATCATCGTCATCTGTTATAAGTTCTATTAGGTATCTAGGTAGGTATATCATTTTTTTTAGAAGACATAATTAAGTTTTTGCTATAAACTACCTATAGATACCATATTTGTTAACATTAAGTAGGTACCTACCTACTTAACTCTTTGCACAGTTGGAAAATTCTATAGCATTAGTTATTCTATTTCAGGAACACTGTTTAGCTTTGTATGTACGTAGTAGAAACATTAAGGTGACGCCACAAACGCGTTTTTGTGTGTAAACTAAACACATTGTTGGTGATGATTCAGGAGACGTGTGAAATTTAAAAAAGAAAACCGTTATTATCCAGTCGCATAGATACACGATATATTATATATTTTTTTTTATTTTTTACAAGTTAGCCCTTGACTACAATCTCACCTGATGATGTGATGATGCAGTCTAAGATGGAAGCGGGCTAACTTGTTAGGAGGAGGATGAAATGCCACACTGTTTTCGGTTTCTACACGACATCGTACCGGAACGCTAAATCGCAGTGGCGGTACGTCTTTGCCGGTAGGGTGGTAACTAGCCACGGCCAAAGCCTCCCACCAGCAAGACCTGGACCAATTAAGAAAATCTCAATCTGCACAGCCGGGGATCGAACCCAGGACCTCCCTTTTTGTTAAATCCACCGCACATACCGCTGCGCCACGGAGGCCGACAAATAATTTAAAAACATGTTTTAGCTTTGCCTTGCCTTCTGTATCACATTGCTTGTCTGTAAATTATATAATAAATCAGAAATTCATGGTCTGCCTGGTGGTAATACCTACAACAAATACCCAGCCAAAACTAAACCGTCTTTCGAAACTATATAATATCTATAGTTAAAAGCATAAATATATATGATTTGAAACAAAGTAAATATATATTTACGAGTAGGTAACTTTATTTAAACGTTGTCTGGTAGAAGTCGCTAAAAGCAATAAGACCGCCTTTGCACATACGAGTACATATACCAACTTTTGTTTTTTTTTGTGCAATAAAATATTTATAAATAGATATATAAAAATACTTTATCATCATCTCCTTACCCTTATCCCACTAAAGTGAGATCGGAAAAATATGTAAATTTTTTCCATTCGTCTCTATTACTCGTAAATTCATCATCCACTCCTTTTACACACATGTCCTCTTTCACACAATCGAACCATCTCTTCTTTGGCCTTCCTCTCCTCTTATGTCCTTCCACTTGCACATTCAACATTCAACATAAATATATAAAAATACTTACCAGTGTTACCAACTCTCCAAAATATTTATCCCTAAAGTTTGTGTCAAAAACCCCTAAAATCACCTTAATGTAGTTGTCCCCCTAAAAATATAAATTCATAATAATTTAGAAATAAAATGCTGTAATATGTTTCAAGTCTATATTTAATACAGACAAAATATTACGTCTTCATCTGAAGATTCAGATTTTTTGAAATCATACCTACATGTTGAAAATGAATAAATTTAACAATTTTTTTATTCAATGAAATTTGCCGCCAGTTTCCTCAAAGTAGTTGTAGAATAACTTATTATACATCGTTATAAGTCGCTAGGTCAAGAAAAAAATATTAAAATTATCATCATTTTAAAAATATCAAAAAAAACCCTGAAAGTACCCCTAAAAAATCCCATTTCATATTTGCCCCCTAAATCTGGGAAAACCCCTAAGTTGGGAACCCTGATACTTACGGATGGTAATCTAGCAGCTATAGTGAAGTTAGCTTTGACAAGCAAAGTCGACACGGGACCAAAAGGCTGCAATTTAATCGCCCCAAACACACCGTTGCCATCACTTCTGTAGTCAAAATAATCCGGGCACGGCGATTGAAAGTACTGGCCGCACACACTCAAAAATCCAATAGATACAAAACTAAAGAACGCGCGATACATTTTTATTATTTATTTCCGTAAAATACGTCGCATTTTATTATCACGTAACCGATCAACACTAACACGTGTATCTTAGTCTCCGATCAGAGTTGTACTAATGTATAACGGCCTTTGTCTTCCTTCGTCATTTTCGCATCATGTAATGTGGTACCACACCTTTCCAACCTCACAACCAAAAAAATTGTTGCAAAAATTACTTGAGATTATAAAAAATCCGTTCGAAAGTATGCAAAATTTTTCCCCTTTTTTCCGTATTTCCTACTCGTTGTGCCTTATATCGTTATGTTAACTCTTTTCATACGTAATTTTTAATACTATCGATTAATAATATTTACATACATGAAATTATTACGCCTCAGTAAAAGGATGGTCGAATATTTTCTGTACCCGATAAACTAACCATGCAAAACTATTATTAAAGTGTATTTCAAATAGCATGGGTATGGCGACAGTTGCCTTCATAATACATACCTACTTTTATCGTGAAACGCGGCTAACTTTCAATAGTGAAACGAACTGTCACCGTCCACATGCTATCTGAAAAACACTGTAGTCAGGTTCTCAGCTTATGAATATTAATAATAAATATATACTCTGTATAATATGATATCTTGCTGTATCTTTCGTTTCATTTCCAAATTGGTTATCCCCAATGTAATAGCAAACATAAATATTAACATTAAAATAAAATTAATTCAAATTACGTTAATTAATCATTAATGTAACTTGAATGAGTTCCATGTAAACTTTCTTCTCCTATATAACATCTTATGGTAGTTTCAAATATAAAATGTAGGTACATAATATTTTCAGCCGCATTTTAAGTCTATAATTATAAGAATATACAAATAGCAGTTTTCGTGATTTCATGAATACCTAAGAATACAGAATGCCTTTCTTATCTCTTCATATATCAAAAGATGAGAAGCTAATGATGAGATTTTAATTTTTTAATAACATGTCATAAACATTTTTTTCAATTTGACTGGTAAGTCCAGAGTATAAACAAACGATCACACAAATGCAGCTTTAAATAAATCAAACTGAGGGCCCAGTGGCAGTTTGATACTGTTACTGTCACGTTACGTAAACGCGAATTTCTAAAGAATTGAAACAGCGCCATCTAGTGGCACTACTGCACAACTGTTTCAATTCCATATAAATTTGCGTTTACGTCAACGTGATAGTAACAGTTTGAAAATATTGAAAATATTTAACTATGCACACAGTACAGTACTTTAAAACGCGTACATGAAAAGTCAGTCGGTTGGTCGGTCGGCAGAGTGTGGTAGCAGTTAATCATCGAGATTTAACTGACATAATATAATTCATTTAACTTTATTTCTCATTCTACGCTGGTCTACGCTTTAAAACTTAGCTTTTACGACGTTTTGTAACTTATAGAGATTTAGAAAAGCTACGTTAAGCTGCTGTAGGTACACGATAATAAAGGTGGACTTGTTTAAGGTGCTTAAAAACTGACAATGAACAAGGAAAATGTTATAAATTACACCCAATAATTATTTTGTCGTTAGAATTGAATTACATAAATTGAGCAACAAATGATTTATCACGAGGCAGTTTTCATTCTTATGGACTCTATGGTACAGCGGTAATTTTGCGACAACTTTATGAGCGAGGTCCTGGGTACACTTCTACTTATGTTTTCTTGGAATAATGATTTTCTAAAATTATTTTATCTGATACGCTATAGCTACTCGTTAGTAGCTAACAACAAAACCATTCCCGTCCTGAAATTTTGCAGATAGATTTCAGCGAAGTGCGAAGCCATATAGGTACCCATGGCACAACTAAATTATTTTATCAAGGTTACATGTGAGCAGGGCCGGATCGTCCATACGGCGAAAGGAGCGGTCGCTCCAGGCGCCAAATCCTAGGGGGCGCCGAAATGGTAAAGACAAGATCGAAAAGAAATTTATGTGATGAATTTACGTGCGCGAAAGGCGCCATAATTGGATCTCGCTCCATTCTAAAATTTACCTCGGTCTGGCGCTGCATGTGAGTAAAAAAAAGGTTATCCGAAAAAAAACAGAATTGCACGCAATCGCAAGTGTTGAATAGTCTGAAATATACAAATACTAGCAGACGCTCTACGGTTCTACCCGCATAGTATCCGTCCCCGGATACGGGGATAAAATATAGCCAAGTTACTCGCTGATAATGTATCCATCCATTGGTGTAAGAATTCTTAAAATCGGTTCACTAGTTTCGGAGCCTATTCGTAACAAACAAACTGATAATCACAACCTCTTTTATTAGTATTTATAAAAGTTTTCAGCTAAACAATAATAATTTAAAGATTTCATTTAGGTATTTCTAAAATATAAAATTTATTAAGTCGTCATTATTTTGTGCTTATAATAATAATGACTTGCGCAAAAACTATAAGTTGAAACCACTTTTTTTGAGTGCCAGGATTTCAAACTAATTTATCATCGGTTTGTAGCTTCGCATTTTTAACCAGTCTTAGTCGTTAACCTTTACAGAAGTCGAAAAAGCGTCTCATGGAGACAGTTTATACGTCGGTCATACAACTTGTATGACGCAGTAACAGACGCCCCGCGTAGTTCCCTTTTCCATAGGAATCATTATCATCAACAGCCGATGGACGTCCACTGCTGGACTAAGTCTCGAGCCGCCAGCACCCAGCGGCTGTCTGGAACCCACTTGATGTCCTCGGTCCACTAAGTGGGAAGTAATTCTCCAGCACCTAGAGACCCCAATGTCCTTCGGCTCTTCAAACTATCTGACCTGCCCATTGCCACATCACCTTCGTGACGCGCTGAGGTGTGTGGTTCTTCTTGGGTTCTTCTGCGGATTTCCTCATTTATGATTCGATCACACAAAGAAAATTCAAGCATAGCTCGTTCCATTGCCCGCTGACTTTGAGCCATCTTGTCAGGATCATAGTTAGTACTGTTCGAAGACTTTCGTCTTCAGGCACTTATGAATTTTGGATGTAAAGTTTGAAGCCCTTCAGAGTTTTCTTGGTTCTTCCTTTACTTTGTTTCCTTTATTTTATGGCTACCTTACAGATATTTATGTCTAGCGATAATACCATGCTTGTATTCTTCTTTTTTCGGACCATACATAGGTAACTAATACTTTATTAATCTACTGTCGCTATACCTGTTGTTTACCAGTTTAATTAATTGACCATTAATTATCATAAACGGAACTTAATATCAGGAAAATCAAACTTGTTTTACCAATGTCAGTTTGTTTCAATAGTATGGCATTTTTCTATCATAATGTCACCAGATGTAGGTAGGTACTTGCTTATCTATTTGTATATTAATCGTATTTTGTATAGAAATAACAGTGATATACCGATACCCATTCATACATAGCCTGAACACTAACGCAAGCGATGTGTAGTAAGCTTGAGGCATTTGGGTTTACAGGCGGATACTGCGAATATCATGGAGGGATCGTATACGCAATACTACTGTGCTGCAAAAAATGGGAAAACCAGCAGAAGTTCTGCAACAAGTCCAAAGGAGGAAGCTCGAATACCTGGGTCATATAATGCGAAACTCCAAATATCTCCTGCTCCAGCTTATTATCCAGGGAAAGATAAAGGGGAAACGAAAGCCTGGTCGTAGACGTACATCTTGGCTCAAGAACTAAGTGCGTATACTTATATATTTTTTATAAGTTATATACAAAACACTATAATATATTAATTAAAACTAAGAATTACACAGTATATTAAATTTAAATTTATCTTCTATACTTATAATAAATCTGTAGAGAGGTCAATTCTGTACATGAAATATATTTCCAAAATAACTATCAGGGGGTGATTAGTGATCGATACTGATGCCAAAAATGCAATCAGTAAAATTTTTGTCTGTCTGTCTGTCTGTCTGTCTGTCTGTCTGTCTGTCTGTCTGTCTGTCTGTCTGTATGTTCTTTATAGAAACAAAAACTACTGGACGGATTTTAACGAAACTTGGTACAGTTATTCAACATACTCCTGGGCAGGTTATAGTATACTTTTCATTACGCTACGATCAATAGCAGCAGAGCAGTGAAGAGAAATGTTGAGAAAACGGGAGAAGTTACTCAATTTTTTAAGCTTCCGTCGCGTGTACAGCCTTAATGTTTAAAGCTACAAAGAAATCATGTATGACGGAAATGTTCTTCTTAAAATTATCTATAAAAACACAACAGCATATATATGTCTATCTTTTATGGTTGACTCACAATAACACGTGTAACTCCCGATAGTTTAGCAGTTCGGAGCTTTCTAATTATATTTGTCTACTCTTATGTTTATAACACTCATCACTTATCCCTAATAAGAAAGTTAACATTATTACCTATTCAATAAAAAAAGAATCATAAAAATTGGTAAAGAAACACCAAAGTTATACATGAAATACGCTAAGCCATCGCGCGTGAATACTAATTCATGCTTTAAGGATTATTTTTGTGTAACGGTTGCCGCGCTCGACGCGACTCGCGGTGGGAGGAATAAATAAAGAAGTGCAGCCTTAATGAGTAGGGTAGGGGTAGGGTAGGGTAGGGTAGGGTAGGGGTAAGGTAGGGGTAGTGTAGGGTAGGTGTACGGCAGGGGTAGGGGTAGGGTAGGGGTAGGGTAGTGGTAGGGTAGTGGTAGGGTAGTGGTAGGGTAGGGGTAGGGTTGGGATAGGGTAGGGTAGGGGTAGGGTAGAGGTAGGTTAGGGTAGGGTAGGATAGGGGTAGTTGAAAGTTTACAACAACTTTCACGCGGACGAAGTCGCGGGCGTCCGCTAGTAATAAATAAAATAATTATAACAAATACACACCATCTAATTGTTCACCCAGAGGCAAGGTACCCAATACACTAGCGCTATTACCCCTCTGGATAGCAAGGCTTAACCTTTGGGCCAAATAAGCGCCATCTCTTGGGTCACCTGAAGCATGGACCAATTTGTCAGACATAGCATTAAAAAATTTTTTAGTATCTGTTGACCATGGGCCTAAAGTCTCAAAGGCAAGCGCCGCAAATACATAGTCATTCGATATGACCGAGTATTTACGACGCTTACAAAATTGAGCGTATTCAGCAGCTGCGCCAGGCGTTTGGGACGTGCGTGATAGATGAGACGCTGCCAACGTATCTACGCAGGTTGCGTCCCATACTAAAGCACGCCCCATAGACCACGGCACTATTGTCATCCCGTCGGGCCTCTTGCCGTCATCCCTGAACAAACCGGGAGGTTCTAATTGCGCAGGAATAGCGGCAGTGGCCAGTGCGCGACGAATTATATCGTTAATACTACCGTGGCGATACAAACGACCAGCGCTTCTGTTGCAGCTAAGTCCATGGTGACCAAATTGATCCACGCGGCTACCACAGGGGCAGGCGTGAGGCTCGCAAATTTTGACACCCAAACGTAAGCATACGGCTATACGGAGCGTTGTCCTATCAAGAACCGTCCCTAAGTTATGTGATGGCAAAGCCTGTAGCCAATGACCAGACTCCTTCTCAGACAACGCCAAAATACGAGCCTTGTCTGAAGAAGAAGTACATTGCTCTAAGACACGTTTATGTGCAAGCAATAAAAGTGGTTTGTCCCACAGGCTCTGACACCCCACAGACACAGGGTAACTCTCGCTAGGGCATGATGAACTCCATGCTGACCTTGCTTCTGCAAGACTCTCCACAACAATATCAGTCGGACTTGATGAGTTGAGGATCTGACTGATAAGTGCAGTAGAGCTGGAAGCAGACGCTAAGAAAGCTGGAAGTGCAACGCTTGATATGGATCGTATGCCCAATCCACCATATCTTACGGGCAGATTCGCTTGGGTCCAGGTTCTATCATCAAACTGTAAATTTAGAATTTTGGAAAGAGTATCTTTAAGAGACACATCTAGGTATGAAAGCAAATGAGGATATTTCCAAAAGGAACAGCAACGTAACAAATACATGAATTTTGGAGCAAATAAACATAATCGAAGGATATAAAGGGCCATGTGAGGGTTGATATCTAAAAGGCGATGCGAAAATTTATTAAAAATTTCCAATTTTGAATTTAAAAGAGGAGAAAATGCGTCATCAAATATTGGGCAACCGAGAAGTGTTAAATTATTTTTAGTAACTACAGCGAAGTTTGGCAATAATGAATGTAAATTATTTTTTATTTCGTTTATTTTTTCTATTTTTAGTGATTCTCGAAAATACACCTCACACTTAGAGTAATTTAAGTGTAGGCCTACTTCCGAAAATTTTTCAATAACTTTGGATAAGTCTTGGATGACTGTTGACGCATTACCTCCTATAGAGCCGTCATCTAAGTACCATAGGTTGAAATTGGAATTTAGAGTCGAAATTATAGGATTTATCACGAGGCTAAAAAGAGCGGGACCAAGAGGATCACCCTGTTGACAGCCAACTGCTGATTCCAGAACATTTTTACCAAACAATAATTTTGAAGGAGAGCCATAACACTGCCACATATAATCTGAAATTTCTGGAATTTGTTTTTGAATTTCATTTAACATGGCTCCTCTATCGACCGAATTAAAAGCATTACGTACGTCAATTTTGACAAAAATGTCGTAATCGCTAGAATTTAGATATGTTCTGGCCGCATGTACTGCAGCCTCACAACCTCCCTTAACACCAAAACCCAACTGTATGGGTTTAAAAATGGCCGACATCTTGTTTTTTATTTTATGGCAACACATTTTGGAAGCTAGCCGGCGATATGTGCTGCCGACAGCAATGGGTCGTATACCACCGTCCTTCTTATTTAAAGCCACCAAATTTGCTCCATATAAAATAGATGATATTTCAATGGGAACCTGGCCAGACAACATCAGATTGACAAGACTGGTCAACTCCTTTACGAGTGAGTTGCTGTCTTCACTGAGAAGGGGACCGGTCAAGTCCTTAAGGTGTTGTGGCGAAAGCCCATCTAGGCCACCAGCGGATCCGTTTGGAAAACTAAGAATCCCTAAACGTAGAGCATCTGCGGAAGTCTTGAGTTGGGTTACGGCATTAAGGGAAGGAACGAATGGCTGTGATGTTGGCGAAGGTAGGGGGTGCTTATCCTTTAAAGAGGCCAAAGTCTCAGATGAATCTGTAGCAAGGACGTCATCAGAAAAAAGAAGCTTGGCAGCATTTTTAACATTCCCGTCGCTCAATTTTTGTTCTATTAATTTAATTAAATTTTGGTGTGAATTTTTTTTAGATAAATTAAGTTGAAATTGTAATTGGTGATTAATTGTTGAGGTATTATTGTTATTTATATTTTGCTTGATTTTTTGCGTGAGGGATAATTTGTGGTCAGGAGATTCAATATTTAAAATTCTGTAAGGGAATGTTAATAAATGCTCCCATGCTTGTGGAGTATTTTCAGATGTGAACCCAGCTACACACTCCCTGAGACTGCGTGCCACAGTGACACGAGCCCCTTTCGGAATGCGCTTGACCACTCTGGTCCCGTTTTTTAAATTTGCGAGCCTCAACCATAGGGGTGAGTCACTCGAGAGGCCATTATCACACTGTACATTGTCTGAAGAAATACTTTTTGCAGGTGTGCAATTATTGACGTGAACAGTGTGCCGACGGCTACAATGGATATTGAGGCCTCTTTGCCCTTTGTATAGTTTGCCGTCGACACATATAGGACACTCAAGCAACTCTGAACAAATAGATGGATTATTATTAAGATAAGGCATAAAATGATTTATATATTTACATATAAAAATAATAAAAATGATAAATATAAAAGTAAAAAACACTTTTGGTGATTTAGGATGCACTACACAAAAACATTCGCATTGCACCTTACCATAGTTTTTAAAAAAAAAAAAAAAATATTTTAGTGTATGCGCCTGGTCACGCTTCAATAAGTCTTTATGTTGTCATCTTAATAGAGTATTGTGGGGTATATAGTCCATTGGAAGCAAACAAAACGGAGGATCACTGTCCACAGCGGGCCTCACTGTGGGCCTCACTTATGTCTTTATACAAGGCTCTCTGGGGTCGGGGGTCGCTAGGGCCACATGAAGTACAGGCGCCGTGGTGTAGATCGCCCAACTGTTGGAAAATGCCCCCAACGAATGCGACAGCGTAATAATAGTTTCGAAAAACATATTATTTGCCAAATATTAACGTATTTCACTACGATTTTATTTATTTAATAAATAAACATTGTTTTTGAATGTTGTAAAACTTACGCCAATGGTTTAATATGAGTACCAGATCACTCTTTCGGACAGCAGTAAACAAAGTTAAATTAGCCTTAATGATTGCTTACCTCCGATAGGAGATGGCACTATAAGAAGAAGATTCATACATATTTACGTTAAGTACCTACTACGTCCATGGCTATACAATCAAACAAGTATACGAGCACATCATGAACTTCCAAACACCACTATCCAGCGGCTTCTTGTAACTAGCTTGATGTCATCATCAGTATAAAGTGGGGTGTCGCCATTCTAGCTCCTTGGAATCACCATCGACTCTTCAAACTATGTGTCCTGCCCATTGCCCAATGTCCATTGCCACGATATTTCCTTAGTCACTCCAATTCTGCTCGTCTGCACAGATCTGACTTGCTCGTTATGTATGGTCGTTGGGTGACTTTCTGGTCCATAAATAGGCTGAAAGACACTCAGCCGGCGATGGAGCGAGTTTGGAGTTTCTTTGTGTACAAAAAAAATAATATTATAGTTTGTAATTTTAAATTAACAGCTTTCACTATATGCATATATTTGAGTACATAATGTTAGCCATTATACGAGTAGCTCCACATTTAAGAGCATGTCGGACTAAACGATCTCTGCCCGCCTAAAGTACTATTAAGTCTTTGCGACTAATTAGAAGAGCAAGGAAATATTGGGACCTAAGTCATATGTTTTCTGTGCCTAAGTTTTAAAAGAACAAATAATAATATTCTTTTAAAAATAATCATTTCAAACAAAGGTCATATGTATAGTAAAAAGCTTTAGTTTACGCACAACAATGCAATGTTATATTTAATTTAAAAAAGCTCAGGAAAGAAAAATCTTTTTATTCTTTGCCTGTAATTAGGTTTTTTATCATAATTGTTATAGTCGGATGCAATCTTTAAGACGATTCCGAAAATCGAGCGTCAAGCTGCGCAATACTAGATTTTAGGTATCACCGGTTACGCTGTGGCGCGACGGCAGGGCATCACCCACCCATCCACGCGAATTCGTCTCACCAGTCTTGATTTTAGCGCCCTTTATGTATGACCTACGCGTAGGATGACCCGCATCTTATTTCGGAGACGTTGTAAAGATTGCATCTGAATGGCCCAGCGAAAGTTAATGATTTCGAAATTTCATCAGTTGCTAAAATGCCATGACCCGGCAATTATTGGTGTCCTTATTCAAGCGTCATAATTACCAGTGATGCAATGCAATGGAATATTTTACACAATAATATGATTTAATTATTCGATAGACTAGAATCTTGATGAGGTGGAAATACCAAAATACCTTCATATTGCTCAGAACCAGGACTTTCATCTGCCCCCCTAGCCAAGTAGCACGTCGACTCTGTTTCTACGATCGCTAACGCTTCGATAACTAGAAATATGTATGAGAATGACAGATCTTGATCACGTGACCTGTCGATGGCAAATGTCATTCCCATTACTTTTTTTACCTTTCTAGTTTTCGAAGCGTTAGCGATCGTAGAAAGAGAATCGATGTGCCACTTAGCTAGGGGGGCTGGATTTTTATACACAGAGCACAAAAAGCTTATCCCGTCTACTGTTACGCCGAAGGTATAGGCTGATAACTGCTGCATTAGCCCATCAGCCTTTGTAGCAGTTGCAGCCAGGAGTTAGGAATGTGATAGTGTAACATCTCTGTGCCTCGGTGAGCACGGTAACTGGACGGTTCACGTCATTATTATTAAGATCAGAGTCAAAAGATTAGTCTATGCTCACCAAATCGCATTGGCGCAGTTTGATGGTGTAGAAGGAGGCCTGGGCCTTAGTCATGTGGCACGTCAAGTCGATTCTCTATCTACAAACGCTAACGCTTTGAAAAATAACAAAATGTAACAGATCCGATCGACAACTTGATCACGTGACCTGTCGATAATGAGTCATTCCCATACATTTTGTTAGTTTCGAAGCGTAAGCGTTTGTAGATAGAGAATCGACGTCCCACACGGCTAAGGCGGCTAGACGACTAGATGATAAGCTATCGAAATAGGCTAATAATGATGATGATGACCAAAAACACTATAGTATATATACTATACATACTTACTACATAAACAAATACAGAAACGCGTTGCGAGTCAAAATTATAGTGTCCATCTATCGTAACTACCTACATACTTACGAGTATTTATTTAAAGGTACAAATTAACTTTTAATCCTGAACAGCAATCGCATCTGATGTTAAGTGTCGATGGTGTCAGATGGAAGCGGGCTAACTTGCAAGAGGTAAAAGTTAATTGTACTCATATATCTGACGGTTTATGCGATATCGTACCGGAACGCTAGATCGCAGAACTAGAACTTGAACAGACTATATTGACATGATTACTTGTTTATAGAGCTGGGTCCGTGGGTGGTCCTTAAAACAACTTAATAGAAAAAGACGATTTTATGTGGTGGTACTCTCGAGCAAACTGTTTAAATTTCAATCAGCTATTTATTTATAGTTTTTTTACTTTGGACTTTGGTTTAAGTTGAACATTCGCGCGCTTTTTTATACCATAAAGATTATAGACGAAGTGTCAGTCCTTGATTGAGAAAAACCGGTATATAATTTATTAACAAAACCGGCAACAATACCGGTTTTGTTAATACATCTTTAAAAAAAAAGCAATTTTATTATTAAATGGAAAGTTTTAACTTAGGTAGATAACAATATATTATTTTAATAACATATTAAACATTCATTGATATTTTGATATTTATTAATGAAGTTTGAAGTTCAAGTTCAGTATTTTTTTTTAATAAAATGGCAACATTATTCATGATGGACGTTTTCGCTTGAGGTTTTATTTTCGGCGCTTTACAAATGAAAGTATCAGTAAAATGTTTATGTAAGCCTAAGTTTTCCACATTTGTCCTAAAATAGAAAATGGTAACGATTGTTGACGATTTAGACTCATTATCTTTGCAAGAACCAATCTTTAAGGATGTCAAGTACTACCTCTCTGGCGATGTCTCGGAAAGGGTTTGTTTTTGACGTGTATTCTTGTTTTTATTTTTATTTACGCGTCGAATTGTAGTATAACTGGTCCTTCGTTTTATTGTGCTTATAGATTATGCAGTTGCTTCAGTCAGGGGGAGCGGAGAGTTGGCATTAGAATAAGGTCGCCTTCCTAGAGATAAGATGATGATATCAGAGGATATTGTGGAGTCTAATAATACCTCTACAACATGATTTTACCCGCTGAGACTGATAGTTTTTTTTTTTTTGTTAAAAAAGTTTTAGGTTACGTGCGTATATTTTGGCCAGATTTCATGGTCTAAAGTCACTGGTTTATATATTTTGTCACTCACAATTATCACAAGCATAACTCACAACACAAGATAATACACATTTTTAACAAGAAATCCCAAAAAAACATAAATAATTAAATACAATTAATATTTTTGACAATTTTCATTTGACAACTGCATTGACAAAAACAATAATGTCACAGACTAACATAGCAAACGTGTTTTTAGCCACAGATGCATGACAGTAAACCTAGAATAACCACAGGTAATGAAATAGTGTTAGATAATTATTTGAAAAATTCAAAATTTGGGCACCCCGACTCCAAGCAGTCTTGTCTGCCCTACCCCTAGAGTGTTTTTGTAAAGCGCGAAGCCAGAAGCTCGCGAAGAAGGTCCTGAATGAAGCAAACCTATGAGGCCTAGTTGAGCGAAAGGGGGAGGTGGCGAGCGAAGCGAGCCGGCGACCTCTGTAGCGAAACTAAGGTCCGAATAGGTGAAGCTGAATGAAGGGGCGACGAAGCGAGTCTTCTGGCGTAGCCACTTAAAAATGCTTTCTGCCATTACTAAAACTTTGGCACAGAAGAAGTTTGGCATTATCAGTACAATAAAGATGATATCCATCCATCCATTAATTTTGGCAATAATTTCGAATTTATTAGTAGTATTTGTTAATCTGTGACAAATTTGCTATTCTATGTCAAAAATCTGGAACCCAGAGCCGTAGTCTGTGTCAGTCATAAAAAACTTGGTCTATGGTTGACACAGCTGATTACTGTCATTAATTTTTACAATATTAATTAATCATTTACAATACTATTAAGTTTTTTTTAGTTTTCTTGTAAAAAAAAAGTGAATTATCTTGTTACAAGTGATGCATAAGATGATTGTGAGTGAACCGTGATTATACCAGTGAGGTTTGACCTAAAAATATACGTACTTAACCTAAAAAATTCGTAAATTTAAAAAAATCATAAAAAAAAAACTACTACTTTCAGCGGTAAATAAATAACGTAGGGAGGTCTCCCACCTTCCCCTCCCCCCTCCCCCCTCCCCAAAACCCCTCGGTCGAGGCGACCTTATTCTAATTATTACCCAAAATATACGCACGTAACCTAAAACTTTTTTAACAAAAAAAAAAAAAAAACTATCAGTCTCAGCGGGTAAAATCATGTTGTAGAGGTATTATTAGACTCCACAATATCCTCTGATATCATCATCTTATCTCTAGGAAGGCGACCTTATTCTAATGCCAACCCAAAACACCTGTCCATTCGTCTATTTCTTCATTATGTACCCATCTGAAAACCCGGATACAAGGCATAGAAATATTGGTGAAGAAATTGGAAACTTTCGAGACATGAGAATCTCATTGTTTAGCGTCTTCATTATTTGTTTCACTACGAGCATTATCTTATTGGCAGGTCAGTCTAATTATCTCATACATACATATAAATGCTAGGTTTTTAATAACACTAATAATATTAAAGATTTTACCTAAAGCTTTGACCCCCGTTAAGTGTACCACATAGTTGAAGCTCACTGACATTACAAACTAATTTATTCCAACTCATTTTATTTTTATCATATATATTAAAATTTACCGGCAATCAAATCAAATCAAACATTGCACATTGCAATTTAAATTTTGGTTTTGGAGTGGCGATGGCGACTGGCGGCAACAATGTTTACAATTTAAATATATTGACCACAGACCACAAATGAAGATATTGACAGCAGTGATAGACCACAATCACCAACAATCACTATTGTTGACGTTTACTTGGCCGAATGTTTATATCTATGAAGTCTATGGTACTAGTGTTGTGACGGGAAACCGTCATTAATCGGAAATTGATTAAAAAAAATTGTCATTACCGATAGAAGTACTACTATCATTTATCACCGATGAATTATTAATTATATTATATAATTATTAAAAGTGTTTTTTTAAGAGGTATAAATACAAACTACCGTTGTCTTAAATAATCTCTATAATTAACGAATATAATTATTCATAACAGTATTTATCCATGGCAAATATTGTGCTGTATCAGTGAACACTATGTACTCGTCCAGATTGCAGATGGCGTCGCCTTCAGTCCTGAGTGACAAGGACACCACGCCGCGGATCCTCCAACGCCCTTTGTCTTGAATGTAAAGACCACCACCGGAGTCACCCAAACAGGGTCCAGCTCCACTGTGGTCTCCTGAAAATATTTAAAATATTTAGATTTGAGATTTTTTAATCGACTTCAAAAAAAGGAGGAGGTGTTTCAATTCGACGCGTGTTTTTTTAATGTTTGATACCTCAGAACTTCGTCATTACAAAACCAATTTTCAAAATTCTATTTTTGTTTGAAAGAGATACTTCCATACAATCCAGATTAGTCCCATTTAATTTTCATGAAAATCGATTCAGTAATTTTGTGTTATAATGAAAATAACGAACTGTGGCGCAAAAAATAAAACTTAGTTTTTAAAAATAAAAATTTTTACCAAAAATGTTTAACCGACTTCATAATTACGAAAAATAACATCGTATGTGCCTTACCCTCTGTTTGCTTTGAAGGCACAAATACGATGTTATTTTTCGCTTTGTAGTTTTTTTTTGTGATTTTGAAGTCGGTTAATTTTTTTTGTTTATTTTTTTTTTTACAAGAATATTAGGTAATAAAGAAAGAAATATTTATTATTGTAAAATACATTAAAACAAGTTAAAATAAGAAATTTATAAAACTCCTCACCCTATTATTTTTTATTTAAAAACTATAAAAAAAACGCTGATATGGTACAATGGGATAGGATTTGGAATTACAAAAAATCATTAAAGTCTTGAAAAGATAACAGACAGACAGACGTTCGCATTTATAATTTTTTTACGGATTAGGGATGTACCCTCGTACACTGAAAACCTGGAACCTTACCTTTTCACGGTTAAGAGCGCGCAGCGCGTGGGTACGATATGGGTAAACTTTGAAGCGCAAACGAGACGCCGAATTATGACTTTCACGTGAGTGAAAAGCACGGAGCGATTAACGCGCGACGCAAATTTTATAACGTGAGCGCCAAAGCCATTTTTCCCTATTTGCTAGTAAATTAAAAAACATAACGAAAAACAAAATGGCCATGTTCAAGATATATACCTAATTTTCTATACAAAACAAAAATTTAAGAAAATAAGTTTGCTTTTACTGAGATTGAAAGCAAAATGTGAGCAAACACGTATTTTTCAAAAAAATAAACTATCGAGAAAAGTTTTACAAATTGTGTATTTTGTATAGTCATAACGAAGCTAACACTTTGAAATATTATTTACCCAAATATCAGGCTCCTAACTTTTCCAGAATCTGAGATCCAGAACCATTTGTAACCACCAAATTACATATTGCACACTCTTAAATTACCTACTACACTAATTTAGATGAATTCTGGTACAGTGATAAATGGAATTTTAAAAAACGAATACACACAAACGGAGTCGCGTGCGTCCGCTAGTAGAAATAAATGCAGTAGGTATGTAGGTACCCACCTGCACATAGCGTCTTTGAGGACGTGCGTCTGTGGAACTCTTCTCTGCTGGACCTGCATGTCTCAAGGCTGACTATGGGCATCTCTACCATGCGCGGCTCCCCTTTGCCACCGGAACCCATTTCGTTGGCGCCCCATCCTGCTACCTAAAAAAAAAAATCTAATCTAAGCTAATAATATAAAGAGGTAAGACTTGAATTTACGTTTGTTTGTTTGATTACATTATGAGAAAATATACTCGACAGATTTTAAAAATTCTCTCACCATTAGTGTTTAAATCTTCACCAAGTAATGTTATATTTTATCCCCGTATTCCTTCGACCATTAATAACAGGACCTGCCTCGCTAACCGTTACCCCTCTGGCAACGATCAAAAATCAATGATCTAAGGCGTTTATAAAAAGTGTTGCTTATAGAATCGATGTTTCATTATTGTAATTGTTTTCATCGTGTAAGGAGCTTCCTAAAAATGCCGGTTTGTGTAGATGAATGGCATAAAAAACGACCAAAAACTTGTAGTTTAGTAAAAGATGAAGTAACGTTTCATTTGTAAGTATTTCTACCTTAATATAATGACCTTTTCCTGCAAGACATTGTCAATAGCAATCTGAAGTTGAGAACAGATTGTAGTACAGATTAAGCCGTCGGTCCCGACTCTCGCTCAATATCATTAATCAATTACATGACGTTATTTATGTTCTCATTAAAGAAAGCCTCAATAGTTCAAGAGACCGAACTAACTACCGAGAGGTGCGTTTCGATCCCCGCCCGCGCCGTTATTGTCGTACCGACTCCCAACACAGTATTTTTTAGTTGGAGGGAAATGGGTATATTAATATAATGGTAAAAACTCTTTTAATAAAAAATGTTATAATTTCTATAAACTTATAGATTTTATGAAAAAGAAAACCAACTTACCACTCCCAATTTTCCAACGACCATCTTAAGGTTGGTGTTCCCGCTCCACAGACACGCTGGTCTGATGTGAGCACTGATCGGCACACTCTTAGCCAGAGTTAGCACGAGGATGTCATCTATGAAATTATTGCATCTTTCAATATTAATGTAAAATAAATAGTGATGATTACCCAAGATAAAAACCTTGTTAGCAGGAGTAAAATAATAGGATACATGCAGTGGCATATATCCTATTTTTTATTCCTGATGATTCTATTTTACACAGATTTTTTTACAAATCTACTAGCACGTGCCAACTTAAATCAATAAACCTCTTTTTTGAAGTCTGTTAAAAAACAGAAGAACAGAAGATTGGAAAGACTCTATAAAGGAGTTTTCATTGAGATTCAACCCTCGGCTTAGGTGGCCGTTCGTGGAGGAAGGGTGTTTGTCCTCTGACACCCTGTGACCATGGATGAAACCCACGTCCGGATGATGACGTTGAAAATTGGTCGCCTAGCATACGTTGTCAGTAGTTATGTCGTCTTCAGGATGTTTTTCGGCGGTCTAATTCTACACTTGGCATTGGGATCGGGATAGGGGTAGTTCACTTTAATCTGCCAAATGCCGGGGGTCAATAAATGTATACGTTTCCGCCAGCCCGCCCGAGGGCCGTGTCGAGGAAATGAGACATGCACATTACACAGACTAAAAAGGTCAAGCGCCAAAGGACTTGAAGGGTTAAACACCTTACTCGCAAGTGTAGATGCGTTGTACGCGTCGTGTATAGCCGCCGCTGCCAAACTTCTGGTCACAGTGATGTCGTCATCATTCCAGTCCTCGAGATTGTACACCCCGGCTCTCACTACCAGGTTATCTATGGCCGTGTACGTGCTCTTACTTTGCATACAATGTGCAGCTGTAATTTGAAAGTAACAATAAATAAGACTTTGTTAAAAATAAAAGTCAATAAGAAGGTGCATGAGTGTTGATAGCCCAGAGGTACTCGGACCTCGGCCTCCGACTCCGGAGGGTGTAGAATCAGGTCCGGGGCGTGCACCTCCAACTTTTTACTTATGTGCATTTAAAAAAATTAAATATCACGTGTCTCAAACGGTGACGGAAAAACATCGTGAGGAAACCTGCACACCTAAGAATTATCTCAATTCTCTGCGTGTATGAAGTCTGCCATTCCGCAATGGGCCAGCGCGATGGATTATTTGGCCCTCTCATTCTGAGACGAGACTCGAGCTCAGCAGCGAGACGAATATGGGTTGAAAATCATGTGTCACTTAGGGCTAATATAACTCTGTAGTAAAATACGCATAGCTAATTCTACATCACCTTCTATAGAAGGATTTTCAACGTTGTCTAATAGTTAACGGAACAAGCAGATGGCCTTGGTAACATGTTGTATGGTGTATATATTTGGAGATCTCCGTTCTTCAGGCATGAAGCGTAAGCCTTGTGTGCCTGTAAATATTTACACCAGCAACCTTAACCTTCATCGGAATACATCCATTCTGCTTGGCAACGTAGAAAAACAAAGGGACATGCCCCGAACGAAGTTTGTCATAAAGAGCTCTTTTCTCCTTATCTATATTTCCCCATCTAGAGAAGTAACTGTACTTGCCCAAGCGGGCTGCAATTAAGGCTAAGGGATTATGATGTGTGGTACAATTTTAAAGTAGGTGGATTAACGTTTTTCTTTCAATTACACAATATTAGGTTAGGTATTATTATGTACAGTGTTTTGTAGTATCTACTGAGAGAACTGACCTGTAATCACATGTTTATCTGACACAAGAGTCCCAGCGCAGTTGAAGCTCAACGAACTGAATCTACGTTTGAAGATGGCTACCAGCCATGGCCATTCTCCGCGCTCGAAGGTTTCTCCTTTGACAATTAGTGGGACTAGTGGAGCAGTCGGATCATTTCTCATATTTATACCACATTCAGCTGATGAGGATCCTACGTTTAGAGGATCCGGTTGTGGTCTGAAAGATATAATATTGGATAGCGAGGAATATTTTTAGATACCTCAAGTTTGGATCGTAACAGTAAAACTATTGTTGTCCGGTACTTGGAGTTTTGACGAAACGAGACGAGACGAAACAAAGTCACTGACATAGCTCAGCGAGTCGCGAAGCTGAAGTGGCAATTGGCAGGCCACATAGTTCGAAGAGCCGATAGACGTTGAGGTCCCAAAGCCACGGAAAGCTTGTGTGTCTTGCGTTGTGCTTGGAGGTCCATGCAAGAGGCTTATTTTCAGCAGTGGACGTCTATCGGCTGACAAGGTAAGGTAAATGATTGACTATGGGTATAGTAATACCGTAAGTGATTTTTGACTATGGATCATGAATATCATGTGTGATGATAAAAACGATGATAGCTTGCTAGATTTAGAAACCAATGAAGACAAAACAATGGCACGTTTGCTTCCTCACTTACCAAACAGATAGATGCATTGTTTCCAAAGAGTAGTTCTCATCTCTCTATTTGTTGTTGCATAAGGTCACTTAAAAGTCACGCTATCAAATGGTCGATAGGTAAACCTTTATGTTCATCTGTTTGTTTATTTCCAACTTTATAAACCAGATCCAACCGGCAACCAGTAAAGGCTGACTGACCTTTAATCGTACAATATGCAATTTCTATGTAATCTTTTATAGTACATTTTTAAAGTTATTTACTAGTATGTACGTACTGACGCAAAACATCTACTGTTAAATACATATTTTAAACGATAGCTAGGTAGCTAGACAACACTCACTTGGTTGTCCTATTTCAATGATTTTGGTACTTACACAGGTTCTGGAGGTAATGTAGTTCGAGGTCTTTGAGTAGTAGATCTAGTTGTGGTAGTTCTAACTGTTGTTACTCTTGTAGTTTGCCTTTCGGGAGTATCTACAATAAAGTTAGGCTGATTAAAGTAGTCCGGGAACGACTCCGGATATATGTCTGGTGATTGGTACACCGGGCGACCGTTATCTACCACGTAATATGTTTGGCCATCTAAAAATAAACGATCCAATTAGTTCATCATCCTCATTCGAAATTTTGAATTTAGAAAAGCATGAAAAAGTAGCAGATGATGAAACTGTGATAAGTGAAATATTTTTAACGAAAGCCAAACTGCCAATAAAACCAAATTTACTTACGTAGAGTGTTATTAATAATTAATAATATTAAACACACATTCGTATAAAGCACAATGTGATATATGAGTATTAGCCGTGTTTTAAAATAAATTAATGTAATTTACATTACATTAATACAATATATCATTTAGGTACTGGCTCTTATGTATATCCAAATAGCAACGATTATGTAAATGTTAACATATTATAACGTTTCAATATTGGTATAATATTATATATTTAAGACAATGAACGGACAATACAAAGAGAAAAAAGAACAACAGAAGCAAAATGAGTAATAGGTACCATTAGTTAAATCCTTGATTAAAATAACAATTATACGTGACGATTTAGATAAAGCGTGTAACTAACTACTAAAAGCTGAATCTTGAGGTATTAGGAAGTATTTAAAAAAAGTACATTAGGTAGATATTAATAATACTTTTTCAAAAATTCCAGACCACCAGACAAGTTACAAGGAAAGTCCGATTGAAAAAAACCCATAATTTACTTACCAGGTTTCCTAGTGTTATCGTTGGTATTGTCAACATAACTGATGAAATTGGTCGGGTTTATGTGTGAAGTTGATGGCGTTTGATGTCCGTATACGACTTCCGGTCGTTGGGTTTGAGGTTGGTTATGTACGGGATACAATCCATTTGTACCAGATTTAAAGAAAAGCATGTGCTGAAGACTTATCGTCGAAACATGCTGGCCAGGAGTCAATGGATCTGTTAATAAAAGAAAATAATTATGTTTGAGTATATTTGATGTGACGAACTATTTATTTTTCAACCGACGTAAAAACGGAGAGAATATTATCAATTCGACGTGTATATTTTTTTTACTTACGAACACGTATAACTTTTTACTGAGTGACCCGATTTTTATATTTTTTTTTTGTTGGAAAGAGAATTTTTTGCTGATTTAAGACAGTTATCGTCTGCAAATTGGTAAATTAAATTAGTGATATCTTTTACATATAAGTGTTATAGATCCTAACATTGATCCTTGAGCTGTGCCTTCCGAACAACACTTTCTGTCACTATATTCACTATCCAGTTTTACTGTGTTCAATCGGTTTTTAAGATAGTGTTGACACCAGTTCTTTAAGGGTTCCCTTATGCCACAGTCGTCTAGCTTTTCCAGAAGTATGTCATGCCGTAATGTATCAAACGCCTTACTATAATCAATGAAAACGATTAGTGTATGTTTCTTGTTATTTAAAAGCATAAATATAGTATTCCTGAAGTCCGGTGAATCTGGTCAGCACGAATTCGTAACATGTAACACCCTTGACCTTTAATGCCGACTTAATTTAATATGGCAGTAAACAAACAACATAATTTACTACTCTGTAGACTACTCCATAATTCTTTAACTGGTAATATTATCGACTATAAAAAATATTTTTTGCAAGTGTACGTTTCACACGATACGCTCATGTCACGTGACACGCTAGTATAATTGCTGATTTACGACTCCATATTTCATATTTCAAACAAATAATGTTAATAATTTAGCTATTCATGTGTTTTTGTTCTACCGCGAACAAGAAACGGCAAGAAGATTCATTCCGATTATGTTTTTTTTTGCGTTTGGCGTAGGTAGTTATGTACTTGTTACGTGAATTATATCGTCGTCATCAACCCATATTCGGCTCACTGCTGAGCTCGAGTCTCCTCTCAGAACGAGACCAATAGTCCACCACGCTGGCCCAATACGGATTGATAGACTTCACATACGCAGAGAATTAAGATAATTCTCTGGTATGCAGGTATCCTCACGATGTTTTCCTTCACCGATTGAGAGACACGTGATATTTAATTTCTTAAAATGCACACAACTGAAAAGTTGGAGGTGCATGCCCCGGACCGGATTCGAACCCACACCCTCCGGAATCAGAGGCAGAGGTCATATCCACTGGGCTATCACGGTGAATTATATACTAAGTATATACTATTTGGTACGAGTAGTACTTACTACTCTCAGACTGAGCGCCAATTTAATACTTTTAAGTAAAAGCGTGGCCGTGATAGCCGAGTGGATAGGAGCTTTGCCTCCGATTCACCGTTGGGCGTGGGTTCGAATCTGGTCCGGGGCATGCACCTCCAACTTTTCAGATATGTGCATTTTAAGAAATTAAATATCACGTGTCTCAAACTGTGAAGGAAAACATCGTGAGGAAACCTGCATACCAGAGAATTTTCTCGATTGTCTGCGTGTGTGAAGTCTGCCAATCCGCATTGGGCCAGCGTGGTGGACTATTGGCCTAACCCCTCTCATTCTGAGAGGAGCCTCGAGCTCAGCAGTGAGCTGAATATGGGTTGGTAATGATTAAGTAAAAGCATGAAGTACCTATAATAAGTTTTGGTTTATTTTACAAATAAATACAAATATTGATTGAAAAAAAGATTCTTCTGTGTTCGTAAAGAGAAATAAATTATTATAGAGAAGAAGGTTTTTTTTATTCTTTACAAGTTAGCCCTTGATTACAATCTCACCTGATGGTAAGTGATGATGCAATCTAAGATGGAAGCGGGCTAACTTGTCAGGTGGAGGATGAAAATCCACACCCCTATCGGTTTCTACACGACGTCGTACCGAAACGCTAAATCGGTTGGCGGTACGTCTTTGTCGTACCGGTTATGCCGATGTCCTTCGGCTGATATTGTGATGATGATGATTATATCGGTACCTCCAGGTCCGTAGCACACGACGTTGTCGTTGACTATGAGCGCCGTCAACTTCGGCACGGGGCTGACCACGGGGAAGTTGACCCGGTACTGCAGCGGCGCTCCCCGGTTGAACTCCTGCAGGAGATGCAGCTCCGAGCCCACTGGCACGATGCTGCCTGCATATGTCTGTAAAAGCAAATTATTAGAGAATTAAGGTTAATGCTTAATTTACTTTTAAACAGTCTTATAAATAATGATTTCAATGCATAAAAAATAATAAAAATTTTAATAAAAAAAGTCGGTTAAAATACAACCGACTTCAAAACCTAAAAACGTACCCGCTAAACTAAAAAGTGAAATATAACATCATAAAATGTTCTACCTGCTGATCAGTATGAAGGCGGTGCTAAGCCGGTGATGTATTAATTCAAGCCATGTGAGAATATCTTGTAGATTTAGATTTTGCAGACAGTGTTGTTTCATGTGGTCCTGTCAGAAATGGCTTTAATTAAGACAACACCGGCTAAGCACCGCCTTCATACTGATCAGCAGGTAGAACATATTATGATGTTATATTTCACTTTTTAGTTTAGCGGGTACGTTTTTAGGTTTTGAAGTCGGTTGTATTTTTTTTATTAAAATTTTTATTATTTTTCCATTTTTAGTGTAAAATTTCATCTCAAACGAATACATCAGACCCCTAATGACAATCACAACCCATCTTGGTACAAAATTCTCAGCAATACAAATTAATCAAGCCCAAGCACAAGGTAGCTACCGTAAACCGTTAAGGAGTTCCCTTAATTGACCTTGGTCTTCATCATCAGACCCCTAATAACAGACACAACTCATACAGGTAGAAAGTTCTCAGCAATACGAATTAATCAAGGCCAAACACAAGGTAGTTACTGTAAACTGTTAAGGAGTTCCCTTAATTGTCCTTGGTCTTCATCACCAAACCCCTAAATGACAGTCACAACCTATCTATGTGGAAAGTTCTCATTAATACAAATTAATCAAGCCCAAACACAAGGTAACTGCTGTGAATCGCCGAGAAGTTCCCTCGTCTGTTTTATGACTCCATCATCAGATCGACTTTAAACCTTCATGACATTATAGTGCCTTAAAGTACTAAATGGAAAAGTATACGAACACACTAGACACCCATATAATTTTCGAAAGTTCCCCTCAATTTCTCCAGGATTCCACCATCAGATCTTGACATGATGGCAATGGGACCAAATGGGGGCTATACCGTTTCAAACAAAAAAAGAATTATTGAAATCGGTCCAGGCGTCTTTGAGTAATTGGTGTACATACATAAAAAAAAAAAAAAAAAATACCGACCGAATTGAGAACCTCCTCCTTTTTGAAGTCGGTTAAAAATAAGTATCTGTCTGTGATTTCAAAATAACTATGTTTTCTCAAGTGCATATTTACACGATATTATCACACAGTCAAACTTTTTTAAATTTTTGTCTGCACATGTCTGTAAAAGCAAATTATTAGAGAATTAAGGTTAATTCTTAATTTACTTTTAAAAAGTCTTATAAATAATCATTCCAATACATAAAAAAAATAAGTGTCTGTCTGTGATTTCAAAATAACTATGTTTTCTCAAGTGTATTATATGTAAGTGTATTGTATGTATGTCAAGTGTATTACACGACATTATCACACAATCAAACTTTTTAAAATTTTTGTCTGTCTGTTTGTCCGGGCTAATCTCTTAAACAGTTGAAAGGAAAGTGGGAAAATAGAGTTTCGCGACTTTGTTACTATACAGATTGGATGCTACGCCAGATATTATGCGCAAATCGCATACAACTTTCGGACAGACGGACTTTTATCAGACAATTATCCTATATGACTAGAACTGGGCTATTTAGGCCATTTATCTCTTTTATGAGAGTACCTACTATACCTATATTTCTAGCGTTGCCTTTCAAATGGTTCCTTTTTGGTTTTACCGCCCAAAAATCGTTTGTACTCGGCTGGATTACTTGGAGTAGTGCAAACTACGCCTTATCCTTATCCTTAGTGTATGCTGTGACAACCAATAAGTGGGTCTGCAATAATTGCCGTAACTTATATATTTATTTATATTTTATTATAAGATTTTATTGTAACCTGTTGGTGTCCTGTTTAAATAAATAATTAAAAATAATAAATAAATAAATGAGCAAAGCTTGTAGGAATATACAATAGAATAGTATACAAATGTAACCTATGAATACCACTGATGGCCAGAAATCATAATGACTTCTGACTTTGAGCATAACTGTAATTTTTTATAATAAACGCCTTTTTCGGAAGTCAATTTCAATGCATAACGGGATTTTGGGCCCTACGAACACTGTGTTTTTGCAAGCTTTTTTGCAAATCATTAAGGGCACTGGCACATCCAGACAATTTGCAATAACGGTCTTATACCTCTCACCTAAAATTAATCCTCATTAATCAAAAAGGAGAATATTTGTTGATTCAATCTGAACGTCATTTGGGTAGGTGCTTATATTCTTAGCAGTTATTTAATTGACGTGTAATGACTTAGTATCTTAGTCATTAATAATACCTAACATGCTAATGCATAATGTTGCCAGGTGTCCGGATAAAGCCGGACATAGTTAGGTTTTTCTATTCCGTGTCCAGCCAAGATAAACGGTGTCCGGCTTCTCCGGCTTTTGTTAGGCTTTACATTTAGCAAACGAGCGAATGCCGAGTGTGTGTTGGGACAGAATTTACGGTAATAATCATCATGTATGCTTGATATTACATAAAAAAAAATTGTCTTATCTACTGATGTACTTACACAAAATCCTTAATTATGTAGGCTTTTTACCCAAATGTCTGGAAAAACTGATTGGACTGTCCGGCTATTAACTTCGGCGACCTGGCAACCCTACTAATGCATAAGTTAAGATATCTTTATGTAGGTATATATGTTACCGTTAAACTAAAAAATACGTTAGTTTATAATCTCACTCGTGATATTATAATCTACCGTCATATTGTGAACTGAAAATACTAATTACAATTTAACGTGTTATTTTTCGGTATAATATAATCTATCGGAAGTGAAGCAATCTTAAAATGTCAACTGTCCAAACTTGCCCCTGATTGGTCTTACAGCAGACCGTTCTGCAAACCAAAGGAGATTGAGGATTACATTTTACTAATTTTAGTTTTTACACGTAAGGGGCCCCTGCAGTCCGAGAGCCCCGTATCATTGATACGGCTGATACGGCGATAGCTACGCCCCTGCCAATGAATCACATATTGTGCTAATACCACAGAAAACATATGTACAACCGCTTAGGGCCGACGCACACCATTTTTTGACAGTCAAACTCAAACAATTCCCGTAAAAACATACTCATATACTATAGCCTTTTTTACATTGATACTGTTGGAATATGGGCGAGAATATAACAGCTATACAACAGTCTTTCTTAATGAGTACTGTTTACCGACAAACAAATTAAAAATGAGGGTATAAACCACTAGTCATTTCACAACTAATAATAATTTTATGTAGCTTGTTCATAAATTAATTAAAATAAATTTGATTAATAAGCTTAGAACAATTAGATATGGTTAATATATTTTTAATAACATTTTATAAACAAACAATACATGATTTAAAATAAATAAGTTATGAAATGATATGCGTTTTCTACCTTCATTTTTAATTTCTTTGTTGGTAAACAGTACTCATTAAGAAAGGCTTATAGCTGTTATATTCTCGCCCATATTCCAACAGTATCAATGTAATTGAGTTTAACAGTGACAAAAGCCGCTGTCGCACGTCGTCAGATGTACCATCATATTAAACCGGTTTAAAACATTTCTTATACTTATAGAGGTATGTCAGCAATTACCAACAAGTACAAGTTTAATATACTAAACAACTTACTTAGGTAGGTAAATCAGCACGCGATAAAGCGATAAGTGGTAAAGTTTGTGAGATTAAAGAAGGTAGTCTTAGTTAGTTGATTTTGGAAATTCTTTTACTAATAAAAAGTCACGTTATTAGTGAGTGTCATAAAATATTTTGTATCCCCATATTCACATGGGAACGGGAATTCCGCGGTTGAAACCGCGGGGCGTCTGCTAGTCAGAAATAAATGGTGACGCATTCAACACGGTCAAAATAATTGCATACTAGAGGACGCCTGCGATTCCGTTCGCGTAAAATTCTGGTTTTCACAATTTCCATGGTTTTTTTTTTAAATAAATAAAAAGTTATGTTAATCTAGGGTAAAATCTATTCCATTCCAAATCATCAGCCTGATCGGTTTAACAAGTGCGGCGTAATGAAGTAATAAACATACACACACACAAACTTTCGCCTTTATAATATTAATGTGATTTTTCGGTCGATCAGAATGTCGCATTTCAGTCGGTTTTATACTGAATAGGTGTCATTATCATCATCATTAACAACCCATATTCGGCTCACTACTGAGCTCGAGTCTCCTCTCAGAATGAGAGGGGTGGGCCTTAGTCGACCGCGCTAGTCAATGCGGATGGGCAGACTTCACACACGTAGAGAATTAAGAAAATTCTCAGGTAAGTATGCAGGTTTCCTCACGATGTTTTTCTTTCATCGTTTGTGACACGTGATATTTAATTTCTTAAAATAAGGAGGAAAAATTGGATGTGCATGCCCCGGACATGATTCGAACCTAACGAATCGAAGGCAAAGGTCATATCCACTGGGTTAACACGTCTCAGGTACGATATACCTAGGTACGAATAGGTATACCTACCGTTAAAAATGCTCAAGATCTCTACAAACTTGTCCCTCCTTTTCCTTTCTATCACGCACTCTTCACTTCATTCAAGTAATTGGGACCCAGACCCGCAATAAAGTAAATAATGTTATACCACCCCTGTAGCCAAGTAGCACGTCGAATCTCTTTCTTTTATCGCAAACGCTTCGAAAACTAGAAAAATGTATGGGAATGACTGATCTTTGATCACGTGAACTGTCGATAGCAAATGTCATTCCTATACCTACATTTTTATAGTTTTACGAAGCGTTTGCGATCGTAGCCATTAAAAATCATAACTAAAATTCGGTGTTGGGTTAGCAAGATTTTTCTAAAGAGCTATAAAATATCTACTAATACGTCTTAAAATAACCATTCCTATTTAGTGACATAGCAGTGCTATGCGAACAAGTTTTATTACGGAAGGGGCCAGTCCCTTAGAGGAAAATATAACTTACGGCGTAGGTATAGGTGAGCCTTAAAAGCGTGCTTGTACCACAACATTACGATGCCTTGAATACTGATGGAAGGATGTTTGAAATAACTATGTATTTTTTGTACCTATTAAATAAACCAACAGGCAAATATTTACCTCTTACTCACGGCTATTATATATATCATTATCATATTGATTTAATTTGTTCTTAGTATCGTTTAAATCAATTAAAATATTATTTCTATATTTACGTTCTTCGTGACACAATGATTTAGACGAACTCTGGACATGAAATCAGTTTGAGAATACATCTTTTAATTGTCTCCACTGGTGACAGAAGGGCTGACTCATTTTTTACGCAAAGGATCAGCCTGGCTGTCCAACTTCTAAATTTTGCTTTTGTACTGTAGGTATTCCACGTTGCGATAATTTGTATTGCTTTAAGGATTAATTAATTCAGTAGTACCCGTTTAATACGATTTCGCAGGGACTCCCAACTAAAAACGCGTATTATACGTCTACGGGATATGGGTGGGGGATAGTGAAAAATATAATGACTAATGTACACATGCATAATTATGAAAATTAGTGTATTTGGTGTAAAGACTACCTAATTATGCTACTTAAAGTACCTAATCATTTATTCTGGTATGACAAAAAGATTTTGATGCATTAGCAATTACGAAATTTTCACTTAATTTTACTTTTGAAGTGCGTCTTCACAATTTCCAGTTTAGAATCGCATCATATCATGGATTGTTTACTGACAGGGTCTTTCAGTTCTTTAAGATTGTCCTGATCTATCTGTTGTAATTTATTTGTCGCATTTGGTTACACGCGTGTGACATGTAGGCGTATTAAACGGGATGACGAATCGTATTAAGTGTTAGGAAATGTATGAAAACATGTCTCAAGTTGTAGGGACTGACGTATTATGCGAAAAATCGTTTTAAGCGTGATCGTCTTAAGCGGATTCTACTGTATGTAACATTTATTGTATAATAAAATAAAATAAAAAACAAAAATTTCCCGCCAAGCTGACACCCGGAACTCTTTCATCATAATCATTGACAACCCATGTTCGGCTCACTGTTGAGCACGAGTCTCCTCTCAGAATGAGAGGGGTTAGGCTAATAGTCCTCCACGCTGGCACAATGCAGATTGGCAGACTTCACACACGTAGAGAATTAAGTAAAATCTCAGGTAAGTATGCAGGTTTCCTCTCAAAATTAAATTCTGATCAAACTAAAGTATGACAAATTACTTACGTTTAGAACACAGATTATACCTACTCGATGCCTACTTACCTACCTGTTATGGTATGGATTCATACGTACTACAACTATAAATTTTGACCGCACCTAGATTGTCATTCAGATAACGTGAAGTCCCTCATTTAAAATTCTATTATATATGTAAAATGTCTGCAGATGTAGGTAGTTTGGTCAGATTGTACTTGGAATTAAATATGTAATGCTAGCCACAAACGGTCAATTATTCTCACGTTTCTGTAGCACCCACGACTATAATTGATAGTGTGTTGGTCACTGCGTACATGACTTGTATAGTATGCCGCGTAAGTACTGCCGTTTACTTTTCAGAAACGTGAGAATAATTATTGACCGTCAATGGCGACCATAAGCTGCACGGGAGTTTTTACAAGTTTTCAAATATATGGAAGATACCTACAAATATTGTAACGTCGTGGATTTTAATTTTGGGTGGTCAAATTTGGAATCTCTAGGTTTGTTTCGAAAGGCAGCGACATCGATGAATGTCGTAGAGATTACGAGGTTCGCTGCTAGATGGCGCTTATATTAAAGTGCTCAGACAAATAAATATGGACAAGTAGTTGGAGCTTTATAATCTGTATATAGACTTAATATATGGTTAGAGGTATTCCACAAGTAACGAAAGGTATGGAATCCGAAACCGACTTTAAAAACAAATGTCACATATTATCTGTGCAATTTGTTGATTGTACTCTGTAAGAAAGATGAATCGGTAACTTTATAGCTTTGCTATTGGTGAGGTTTTTTATGAAGAAAGTCCCGTTATCTTCTCGTTATATACTCGGGCACGTTCGAGTTTTTTCTTTTGGCTGGCTGAAATTTGGAGACATGTAGTTGACTTTCCAAAACATTAAATTTACTTAGAGGCAGTGATGTAAGATACTTGGTAAGACTCGAATTTATATTTGGTTAGCATTCGTGATTATCGAATTTTGTTGTGCTAAAGAGACAAATTCTTGCAGTTCCGGTCAACCATAAAAATTTCCCGTGAGATGTTAAGATGGCTACCTACTGGGAACTAGGGCGGGATATCCTTTTAAGGTACTCGGTTGAAATTGTTTTTTTTCTTTGTCCGGCGTAGGTCAAACTTTAGTGACATGTGCTAACCTCCGTATTTTGTTACAGGATGGGAATGTAATATATTCTGAACTTAACCTAACCTATATACGTGACCTAATGTAATCACCCTTCTTCTTAATACAACCACGTTATTATGTAGAAACGTAGATTGGTTGTAGACATTTGAAACGCCGGTTCTGAAACCTTTGGTCATTCTTGGAACATTTTTATGGAACCTGAGTTGACTATTACATTTAATCATTTGCACGCGTCGAGTAGCATGCTGTTAGCGGCGTAAATCTTGGAGGTTCGCTGGCCGCCAGACAAAATGACGGACGGATGAATGCAACAGCAAGGTCAGCGACCGCGTGGTGTCAGCTTCCATCATAAACGTCAGGTCGTACCTATTCTTTCTTTTGTTAAATGGAGTCATGCTAAAACTTCTATTTTTATATATTGTTTTTTTAAAAGGATGCGTTACATTAATTGTTGGTGGTGATTCGGATATACTGTTCAGATTACAATAAGATTTAGAGATAACTAGACCTCTTTCGTGAGTGTTTAAAATGCAACGTGTTTGTTGTCCCTTTAGTATAAACGTGTGTAATTGCTAAGCGAACTTAAATGGAATCTTCCTTGTGGATTTGGCTGGTAGCGATGTGAATTCATAACTTCTAGTGCGTTGTTCGACGGACCCACTTTAAATACCTAGCCGTGGCAGTGGTTTGGTCAACAAAAATCCAAACGCTATATCGACACCATCTAATCCCCAAGGATTGGTATAATAAAACAAATATTTGAGATAACCACTGTTTATTTACAAAGTATGTACAAAGTGACTTAACATTTAGGAAACCTGGTTTTTTTTATGTAATTTAACCCATTAATATTTTGTCCTTTTAGGGTTTCTCAAGGGTTTAGCATTACTTTTATATTGTAAAAAAAAGGTTCATCTAAAAATATAGAAGCCAAATACCGGTGATTACTGTAAAAGTGTTTTTTTTGTTTACTTAACCCCGCATCCTCCTACGGGTATAGATCCGAAAGCCAGAATCTCGGTGGTAACATTTGAGATTCTGGTCTACAAGCTGTATGTTTGGCTGGTGACGCACTAGAAATTTCATCCAAATCGTTTCACAAAAACCGGCACAAACAATAAGGCTTGCAGTGGCGCCTGGGGATTTTTTTATTAATCCTAAAGGATCTGTACAACGTGGGAGAGAAAAGGGAATAATAGAATCATCCGAACACCACTCTAACAATATTTTTTTTGTTTTCTGTTCCAATTTCTATTACTATAAGATTTTGTTTCAGCATAAGCTTAATATAAAATAACCCATGATCATTTTTTTTTGTGATGGTGTATTTGGCATAGTTAGTTATGTTTATAGAGAAATTTAATTACTGAATTTTTAGTTATTATTGCTATTTTAAGTAACTCAATATTAATTCAATGTTTTAAAAAATAGTTGTACCATCACCAATAAATAATGTCAGGTCATAAGGAAATACAGTTTCACTCTTTGAGGAAGGATGAGCTGGTATACGAGGTCTCGATCAGATCCGAGACTCCGGGTAGTACTGTAGATGAGCTTAGGAGGCAGATGCGAGGCCTCATGATTGAGTGCCCCTCGACTGCCATATTAGAAACAAATATAGACAGCAACACCGAATTAGTAATAATTAATGATAAGTTAAATGAACTAGCCACAATTATTGAAGGATGGGGAAAATCAGGTGATAGGGGATCTATAGCAAGGGCAGAGGCCCTAGCCTATCACCTGTTTCATAGAGTAAACAGATTGAAGGTCGACGAATCAGCTAAGGTTTCAGCCAAGGTCGGGGAGGCCAGACTGAGATTAGGAAAATTTATTGCAATCATTGAAGCGCCTGGAAAAAATGTTTCAGAACAATTGTCTACATCTTCTAAGCCGTCACCTTCAGCGGAGGCTTCGGAAATAGAGTGCTCCGGGGACAAAAACCTGGCGAAGTGGAACCTAAAATTTAATGGCTCCACCGATCCGCGCTCCTTCGTCGAACGAGTGGAGGAGCTTCAGCTTTGCTACGGTGTCTCTGAGGCTAAACTCTTCAGGTCGGCGGTTCAGCTGTTTGAAGATCAGGCACTACTCTGGTACAGAGGTATCAGAGATCAGGTACGCTCTTGGTCTGACCTTAAAAATCTTTTATTAGAGGAATTTGACCCCGTCGATTATGACTATAGGTTGCGAGGAGAGATAAGATCTAGGACGCAGGGGGCTGAAGAGCCCGTGCATATATATTTTTCTATAATGGCTTGCTTGTTTGCTCGGCTGAGGACTTCGATGTCCGAGGTCGAAAAATTAGAAATTCTATTACACAATGTACGCCCAAAGTTTTCGCAGCAGCTCGCGTTGACAACCATTTCATCCATATCGCAGCTGAAAGATGCATGCAGGAAACTCGAAGCGGCCAGTCAAAGGGCCACACAATTTGCTGAGCCCGGCCGTTCGAATTCTATTTTAACTCCTGAATTTACTTATAAAAATAAAAATAAAAATGTGGCATATTTGGACAACGAACAAAATTTTCATTCAAATCAGGTTCATAATGACCAGGGTCGTTATAAACAACATAGCAAGTTGCATCAAAATCGGTTTTATAACAGCCAGGGTAAATATGAACATGGTAACCCTCACAACAAAGGACGGGTTAATGATAATGACCAAACCAGGGCAGGGCCGTCACACACTGGTAACAAATATAGAAACCAGCGGTTAGTGAGGCATAACGTACACTGTTACGGTTGTAAAACCCCTGGGTACACGAAGTTTACGTGTCCAAAATGTAACAAAGCGGCTACTAGTCCAAAAAACTAGTCTGCTCGAACGATGCCAGCATAAATAAAAAATTTAAAAAATTAAAAAGTTTCGGCACTTTGGCATCTGTTCGATTTCAACCAAAAAAGAATGATATTAGGCCTTATCTTAAATTTAAAGTAGTCAACCTTGAAATTTGTGGTCTACTTGATTCAGGAGCATGCATCTCAATACTAGGTAACAACTCTCACGAAAACTTCATCAAAATGGGTTTCAAGCTAGAAAAATTTAGTAATATCTCCTGCACCGTGGCAAATGGTGTTAAGCTGGAAAGTATAGGTTACATGTACCTACCAATAACATGTCATGACACTACCTGTGCCATTAAATTTTTTGTTATACCTACAATAATATCGGATATAATATTAGGTATAGATTTTTGGAGGGCATTCAATATCGCCCCAGAGATACTAGACTGCATTGACTATAAGTATCAACCAGCGAGCTTCTGCGAGACTTTGAGTACGAATAGGGTAAACACTATTCAGTCTTTGGAAAATCTGTCAACCGAGCAGAAAGAACTAGCAAATGCCATTATAGGGAAATTCCATGACATCTCTTTTGAATTAAAAGGTCTTGGTAGGACGTCCTTAATAGAGCACGACATCGACACGGGTGATGCTCTACCCATTAGGGTAAAACAATATCCGCTATCGCCGGAAAAGAAGGTGGCGTTGCAGGAAGAGTTAAAAAAGATGTTGGCATTAGACGTCGTTACTCCCAGTGAAAGTCCGTGGAACAACCCAGTTATTTTAGTCAAAAAGGCAAATGGTGATTGGAGGTTCTGCTTGGACTGCAGGAAGCTAAACGCAGTGACAAAGAAGGACTCGTATGCTATACCATACATTCCTCAAATACTTGATAGTTTGAAGGAGGCCAAATTCCTGTCGACTATAGATCTGTCATCTTCATTTTGGCAGATACCTCTATCAGAACGTTCACAGGAAAAAGTGAGTTTCCAAATTGAAGGGGCAGGATTATTTAAATTCAAAGTTGTGGCCTTTGGACTTTGTAATGCTCCGGCGCGGCAACAAAGATTAATGGATAAATTAATAAATCAAAACTTTTGTAGTGACGTAGACAATGGTTATGTTTTTTGTTATATAGATGACATTGTGATATGTTCATCGGATTTCTCTACTCACTTGTTGTTGCTAAATAGAGTCCTGGATAAATTAAAGTCAGCTAACTTGACAGTGTCTTTTGACAAATGCAAATTCTTTAGGGAGTCAATCAAGTATTTAGGTTATGTAGTTGATGAGTTTGGGTTACATACGGATCCTGATAAGATCTCTTCAATTTTAAATTTTCCGACCCCAACCACAGCCCGGGAAGTAAAAGTATTTTTAGGAACTTGCTCTTGGTACAGGCGATTTATTCGTAACTTTTCAACAATTGCAGCACCGCTGAACAAGCTGACCAGCAAAGGGAGGAACGCGCCGAGGTTCCAGTGGAACGAGGCAGCTGACAAGGCCTTCTCGTTGCTAAAAAATGCATTGGTGTCAGCTCCAGTATTAGCAGTTCCTGATTTTAGTAAGCCTTTTACTGTCCATTGTGATGCTTCGTCGTACGGTTTGGGGGGAATGTTGTCACAGATGATCGAGGGTCACGATCATCCGATAGCTTATGTTAGTAGATCTTTAAATAAGAATGAAAGGAACTACAGTGCTACGGAACGGGAGGCCCTAGCAGTCATATTTGCAGTCGAAAAGTTCCAAGCGTACTTAGGAAGTAGGAAGTTCACGATAGTTACAGACCATTCGTCTTTAAAGTGGTTTTTGAATTTGGAAAATCCTTCTGGTAGGTTAGCTCGATGGGGTTGTCGACTGTCTCAATTCGATTTTGAGATAGAACATAGAAAAGGCACAGACAATGTAGTTCCTGATGCTCTATCGCGACTCATGAAAGTTGAGGCAATCCATGCAACGTCTGATACACCTACCTCAGGTATGAAAGATGAATGGTATGAGAGGATAAAAAATAATTGTGTTTCTAAACCTACACACTTTCCAAATTATATGGTTAAAGATAATATTTTATTTCGCTTAAGTAAAAGCAAGTATGATCTAATAAGCGAGTTTGATTGGAAAGAGGTCATTCCAAAAGGTTTGAGAAACAAAATTATAAGTGAGAACCATTGTGAACCAACAGCTGCACACCTAGGTGTTTTTAAAACACATAGACGCTTATGTTTAAGATATTTCTGGCCGGGTATGTACAAAGACATAGAAAATTTCGTAAAATCATGTGACGTATGTAAAGCATATAAACATTCTACACAAGCAGTCCCTGGTTTGATGGGGAAACCAAAGGTATGTTCACGTCCCTTCCAAGTAGTGAGTTTGGACTTAGCGGGTCCACTTCCACGAAGTAGGTCTGGATACACATACCTGCTAGTAATAACGTGCGTTTTCTCTAAATACACTCTACTATTTCCGTTACGCCGCGCAACATCAGCGTTGGTGGCTAAAAACTTCGAAGACGGGTTGGTCCTGGTACATGGAGCGCCGGAGACGGTAATCCTGGACAACGGAACACAAATGACCGGTTCCGAGTTCAGGAATGTCATAAAGCGCTACAACGTGCCAAGGCTTCACTATACTCCTCGTTACACTCCGCAAGTAAACCTGGTAGAACGCTACAACAAAACAATTATGACCGCTGTAGCGTCGTATGTAGAAGAGGATCATCGAACCTGGGACCTAAATCTAAGAAAGATCCAGTTCGCAATAAATAGCGCGATAAATGAATCGACTGGGTTTTCACCGTTTTTCTTAGTACACGCCCGTGAGCCAGTGATAAACGGAGATTTCTACTTAGATACGCAGAGTGAGTACAAGGTAGCTATGCCACGTGATGAATATGCTGGGAAGTTTGGATGCATGGAGGAGATTTATGATAGTGTTCGCAAGAAACTTCTAGAGGCACACGCTAGGAACGCACAATATTATAACCGTAGGCGAAGAAATGCTAGATTCGCAGTAGGGGATTGGGTATGGAAAACCACATATACACAAAGTGACGCGCAAAAATTCAAAATGGCAAAGCTTGCTCCTAAATACGAAAAGTGTAAAATAGTCAAAGTATTGTCACCACTAGTATACGAACTAGAGAGGAAAGACGGTACAAAAATAGGCTCTTGGCATATTAAAGACCTAAAACGGTAGACTAACTCATATATTCGTCCATAAAGTGTATAAATACTAAGTTAGGTACTTAAACACACAAGAAGAATGGTAAAGTACACTTATAAATACAAATAGGTTACTACAGTTTGATAGAGTGATGAATGAAAGGTCAGTATAAATGATGAGGTAGGTGTGTATTAGAAATGGATGGATCAAGTTGGATTGGGTTAGTCGGAAATTCCTGAAAGGTGATTAGAGAAATATTATTATCACGCTATGAACAAAATATAGTTCGTGAGATATTTACTGTGCTGTGTTTAACACAGAGACGCTTTGTTCCCAGAGATCTGTTAGCAATCGTTGTGCTAGGAATTATTCCCAGACTCTGGGCATTTATTATGGAGTCATATGAACTCATTTCACATGGAGACTCAGTCCCATGTTGGTATATGGTATAGTGATAACATGTATTACAGTTTGAAATAGGCTGTGTTAGATCAAGCTGCATGAAGCAACAAGATCGTTTATGATATTTTCATAAGTTATTCTCCAGTAGTGTTGTTTAGTTTTAGAATTTCTTATAGAGTTAGGTGGGCGTAGTTTAAAGAAGATAGTGAATAATTTAGGTGATTGAACCTAACATTATAATAGGTAGCCGGAAATTATTGTTATTAGTTGCCGACGAGCAAAATAGATAGAGTTATTATGTTTGCTATTATTTTATGAGAGTATAAATTCAAGATGTAAAATAGAACCAGGCATTTTTGTTACAGCAAAGGGAAACCGGAACAAGTATCTACATCAACGTTAGTTATAGTTTAATTTTAGGTATCATCGGTATTTAGGTATATATATTTTTTTTTCTTTTACTTATATTTTCTTTATGTAGTTTAGATGAGTGTTTTATTCCATTATCAGTGTTAGCATAGAGTGTTTTTTTTTTTTATAACGTCGTTACAGATGATTGCTTCTTAGAGCGCTGAGGGCAGCGAAAGTTTTTTGGTAGCAAAAAACTTCTACTATTTTGGGGGGTATTGTAACGTCGTGGATTTTAATTTTGGGTGGTCAAATTTGGAATCTCTAGGTTTGTTTCGAAAGGCAGCGACATCGATGAATGTCGTAGAGATTACGAGGTTCGCTGCTAGATGGCGCTTATATTAAAGTGCTCAGACAAATAAATATGGACAAGTAGTTGGAGCTTTATAATCTGTATATAGACTTAATATATGGTTAGAGGTATTCCACAAGTAACGAAAGGTATGGAATCCGAAACCGACTTTAAAAACAAATGTCACATATTATCTGTGCAATTTGTTGATTGTACTCTGTAAGAAAGATGAATCGGTAACTTTATAGCTTTGCTATTGGTGAGGTTTTTTATGAAGAAAGTCCCGTTATCTTCTCGTTATATACTCGGGCACGTTCGAGTTTTTTCTTTTGGCTGGCTGAAATTTGGAGACATGTAGTTGACTTTCCAAAACATTAAATTTACTTAGAGGCAGTGATGTAAGATACTTGGTAAGACTCGAATTTATATTTGGTTAGCATCGTGATTATCGAATTTTGTTGTGCTAAAGAGACAAATTCTTGCAGTTCCGGTCAACCATAAAAATTTCCCGTGAGATGTTAAGATGGCTACCTACTGGGAACTAGGGCGGGATATCCTTTTAAGGTACTCGGTTGAAATTGTTTTTTTTCTTTGTCCGGCGTAGGTCAAACTTTAGTGACATGTGCTAACCTCCGTATTTTGTTACAGGATGGGAATGTAATATATTCTGAACTTAACCTAACCTATATACGTGACCTAATGTAATCACCCTTCTTCTTAATACAACCACGTTATTATGTAGAAACGTAGATTGGTTGTAGACATTTGAAACGCCGGTTCTGAAACCTTTGGTCATTCTTGGAACATTTTTATGGAACCTGAGTTGACTATTACATTTAATCATTTGCACGCGTCGAGTAGCATGCTGTTAGCGGCGTAAATCTTGGAGGTTCGCTGGCCGCCAGACAAAATGACGGACGGATGAATGCAACAGCAAGGTCAGCGACCGCGTGGTGTCAGCTTCCATCATAAACGTCAGGTCGTACCTATTCTTTCTTTTGTTAAATGGAGTCATGCTAAAACTTCTATTTTTATATATTGTTTTTTTAAAAGGATGCGTTACATTAATTGTTGGTGGTGATTCGGATATACTGTTCAGATTACAATAAGATTTAGAGATAACTAGACCTCTTTCGTGAGTGTTTAAAATGCAACGTGTTTGTTGTCCCTTTAGTATAAACGTGTGTAATTGCTAAGCGAACTTAAATGGAATCTTCCTTGTGGATTTGGCTGGTAGCGATGTGAATTCATAACTTCTAGTGCGTTGTTCGACGGACCCACTTTAAATACCTAGCCGTGGCAGTGGTTTGGTCAACAAAAATCCAAACGCTATATCGACACCATCTAATCCCCAAGGATTGGTATAATAAAACAAATATTTGAGATAACCACTGTTTATTTACAAAGTATGTACAAAGTGACTTAACATTTAGGAAACCTGGTTTTTTTTATGTAATTTAACCCATTAATATTTTGTCCTTTTAGGGTTTCTCAAGGGTTTAGCATTACTTTTATATTGTAAAAAAAAGGTTCATCTAAAAATATAGAAGCCAAATACCGGTGATTACTGTAAAAGTGTTTTTTTTGTTTACTTAACCCCGCATCCTCCTACGGGTATAGATCCGAAAGCCAGAATCTCGGTGGTAACATTTGAGATTCTGGTCTACAAGCTGTATGTTTGGCTGGTGACGCACTAGAAATTTCATCCAAATCGTTTCACAAAAACCGGCACAAACAATAAGGCTTGCAATATGTATTAAATAGGTTACCTAGTTGTTAGATAAAGTATACTTTTCAGCTCAGAAAAAGTGAGTCGGAGCAAACCGACAAAACATAATAAGCAAGGTTTTGGGTATATTTACTGAGTATCTCCCATGAAATGGAGATATTTTTTTTAATCCCCGACGTAATATAAGATTGTATTTTGTTAGTTTGGCGTATTTGTCGTATATTTAGCTAAAATTGATAGCTATTTCATTCATGATTTTAACGTTTGAAAACTTATTATTAATATTATAATGAATATGTAATTACTGTGTTAATGTTGTAAATTGTTGTGTTAATGTTTATGAATGTATAATTACTGTGTTATAAACACTGTGTTTTTACGGTAAACTAAGGTTATTAATTATACATAGGTATCACAACATACATGGCTGGCCCAAACCGCATTGGGCCAGCGTGGTGGACTATTGGCCTAACCCCTCTAATTCGGAGTGGAGACTCGAGCTCAGCAGTGGGCCGAATATGGGTTGAAGATGAATGATGATGAAACATATTTATTTTTCTTCAAAATACAAAAATCCTTACCGTCCGTGCAATTTAGTCGTACCATGCGTTGAACGATTACCTAAGCGTGGATTTTATACTTGATAATTATATTTTTGTAGTATTAACTAATGAAATTTTTTTTTTTTCAAAAAAACGTCGTAGGCTATAGTTTAACACCTTATTCTCACTGGAACGGGAATTACGCGGATGAAATCGCAGGGCCTATGTTAGTTAACTATGAAGTTATAGCTACTCGTACTATCCATCTTAACCATCACAATTCAGAGTTTAAGCAATGATTAACTCTACGGGATTTCCCTTTAAACTGAATAATACTTACTGATGAATGACGAAATGGTTTTTTTTGAGTTCATCAACTTTTTCCTTATTGTCGCATACATTAAAGTCGTTATTAAAACGTTAAGACTTATTAGTTTAAAAGGCTATTAGCCGATTAGGAAAAATAATATTAATAAAACTTACTCTTGTAAAAATAAAAACCGTGACCATAAATTTACAATTATTTTATTGTATTTTAAATGTATAGAAAATATCGCATTTTCTTTCGGTGCAAAGTAGCAAATAACATCTAAGTATCTAAAATTTAAGCGAAAGCGAAATATCTACAATTTTTGAAAGATTTTAATTGTACCCGCGTGGTTCTCGTTCTAGTAGGAATACAGGTATAATATATAGCCTTTCTCGATAAATGGACTATCTAATACTGAAAGAATTTTTCAAATCGGACCAGTAGCTCTGAGATTAGCTGAGATTAGCGCGTTCAATCAAACAAACAAACAAACTCTTCAGCTTTATAATATTAGTATAGATTACTATAGTCTCTAATGGGTAATAAACATTAATCTCTTTTACATAAAAATGGAACCGACTTTAATGGCATATTTCAGTTATTTTGATTTTAATCCAAAATTACTAAATCAATTCTCATGAAAATTAAATGGGACTCAGACAAAAAAGAATTTTCAAAATTGGTTAATAATTATCTTAGTTATGAGGTAATAAACATTAAAAAAGAAAAGAACATTCGCGTTGAAGTGAGAACGTCCTCCTTTTTTTGAAGTTGGTTGAAAGCAGAAACCTACGAGGCAAAGTTACTTGGCTTATATTTACATGCCTCGTAGAGCCCAATAATCCATTGGAACGTGTTCGAAGCGCTAATAAGTTTCGCGCAAAATGCGCACGGGTTTTACCCAGTTTCATTCACTTAAAGAGAAAGTCGAAATGTTAAGTCAATACATTAACATTGTGGTAAACTCGACGACATAGCGTCACGTCTCTTAAGGTTAAATGATAATTTTGCAAAAAGAAACGCTTATTTTAGATGCAGCGAGCAAATTCAAATCTAGGAGTGTTAGTTGTTCGCTAAAACTAAATTGTAATAGATTCGACTGCAGCAAATACATATTTTGTTTATTATGAACCAAAAAAGTTTATCAACAGAGTCTTAGGCGTACACAGGTATACTGAAAATAGTGAGTATGGATGGCACTGATTTTGAATTAATCGTTAAAACAAAACCTCACACCGATATTAAAAGTTAAAAGCGTTATAGGGTAAGAATTTCTGGTCACTGCTTACACTTAGACACACACTTAGACCTTGGTAAGATTTTTTTTTTATGACAGGTTTAGGTTGTTTTTTTTAGTTAAATATTATTTATTTTTGTTAGTCTACAAGTCAGTTCCAGGAAAACTGTGTTTCAGAAGAATGTAGTCATAACATATGAAAGACTTCAACGCGTGCAAAGCTCGTACACGTGATAGAATACCTACGAAGCTTATAAGCTAGTGCGATACCTATACCCTGCAGTGGCTGATATGATGATGAAATTAAAAAAAAATTAGATTTATATGGTGAGAAACTCAACACTGCACTCAAATCTAGGTATACGTGCTCTTGAGTTAAGTAACGTTAAATACGGGCCTAAAATGTTAGTAAGCAAGTTAAAATCTTGTAGAAGTACAGCTATATATATATATACACACTGTTCTGTGTACAAATTGAGGGGATTTAGAAATACAAAATACCTACCTACTAAGTTCACCTGAGCCGGTGAACTAACCATTTAGAGAGCAATTTCCAACATCAGCAAAAGAGGTCGTCAAGTACTTTTATTAAAACTAAAAATTATTTTTAGTAACAGTAAAGTGTAAATGCGAGGTGAGTGATAAAAAAAATCAACGAAAATGTCAATACTTATAATAAATTATTTATATCCTTCACCAGTACAAAGCCCTTATTGGTATTAATCATAGGTTATTGAACTTCATTCCACAGACTTGATCCATTACTTGCAATACCTGTCCTTTGTCTACAAATAGTTGAGAAGTTGTTCCCTTAAGGATAATTTATGGGTTCTCGGCGCGAATAGCCTGCGGGGAATCACCTTACGAGTATTAAATATAAAGACATAAATGTATTATATTTTACTCACTAGATAGCTTCAATCTACATGCCAGTCGTATATTATGAGACACTTATTACTGTATACTAGTACGTACGAGTGTATGTATTTTTTTTTATTCTTTACAAGTTAGCCCTTGAGTACAATCTCACTTGATGGTAAGTGATGATGCAATCTAAGATGGAAGCGGGCTAACTTGTTAGGAGGGGGATGAAAATCCACACCCCTTTCGGTTTCTACACGGCATCGTACCGGAACGCTAAATCGCTTGACGGTACATCAAACTAACTAGCCACAGCCGAAGCCTCCCACCAGCCAGACCTGGACAAATTAAGAAAATCTCAATCTGCCCAGCCGGGAATCGAACCCAGGACCTCTGTTTTGTAAATCCACCGCGCATACCACTGTGCCACGGAGGCCGCCACGAGTATATGGCAAATATTCTTAAACAAAAAAAACTCTAGAGCCGCAGACATACAATTGTAAATTGGCCGACTATTATACGACTACCTTACGCAATTATAATTTACACCGCGGGAAGAAAGCTACTGTTGGAGCGTAGTCGGTTTGAGACTAACGGCAAGGTGGGTGCCATGTTGGTGCGAGCAAGCACCACACTAACGGCAAAGGTGTCAGAGGTTTGAATAAAATTAACTTGTAATTTTTCCAAGAACCAAGCCCGCTGCCATGGACTAGACTCTCAGTCCTCATTCGCACGAGAGTTGAAAAAGCGACACGTTAAAACCCAGTGCTGGGGCTTTTATTAACGTTGTTAGTTTAATTCATGATCTATTTCCAACGCCCAAGATTGGTAACACTGTTCGAAAAAAAGCGCCGTGTTTTAAAAACGTTTTTTTTTCGTGTTGAGTAAGTGCCGATGGCTCCATGTGGGACCACTGCGGCGTCACCGAGGGGTTTGGGGGAGCGCAGAAGCATCGCTTTTTGAGACCCGAAGGCTGAAATAAAGATAGAGGACGGAACGGCTCTCTAAGGGCGTCTCCTATGAGACTCGGACCTCGGCTTAGAGGGCCATTCGGGAGGGTGTAACCGTGATCTGAGTGAATTAGTCCGGACGCCCCCGAGATCGTGAACCCCACGTCCCGGTAACGTTAGATATCGGGGATTTAAAAACGCTGTCGTGTGAACATATACTTTGGAATGCATTTGTTGTATTTGAACGCTTTTTTAACGTCCGTTAAAAAAAATCTCATGCGAATGAGGGCCTACACAGTCGCACTCACTTAACAAGAGATCGCAGTTAGGGTACATGTCATTAAATAAAAAAAAATGATAAATAAATGATCAGATAATTCTGAAACTGTAACATGCTGACAGGCAAAAATATGTAGGTTACCGCGATAACTTTTGACCGTAATACTTTTGGCGAATGTACCAATCAACAATTGAATGATATCGATCTACAGGTACGCCTTTTATATTGGCATCTCATCAGATGCCCGCAAATGGGCCCGCGTACCAAATTAACGGTAAATTAATATTTTTAAAGGTATATTTAACAGTACTCAGTCGCCATCTCACTTGATGGTAGATGATTGTGCACTTTCTGATGGAAACAGGCGCAAGTACCTTGGTGCTCTTTTAGTGTCAAGAATTTTTGCCATAACATTGCCATAACTCAAACGTATATATGACATGAACATTACCTTAATTACGATTAAGCATTGCCTATGATAATTGTTAAATAATAATAAATCAAACCTTGTAAACAAAATATCAAATGTACATAAGTATGTACCTAGTTACCTATTTAAGATAATAAGGTACCTATCTAACTAAAATAATATCATAATTTAATTTGACAAGTTAATTACATTTATTTTACTATAAAATAACTAAACATTTCTAAAAAAACTAAGCAGGTCATATATCATAGCAGGTTATAAATAAATTGAATTGTAATTATTTTCATTTTGCTTTAGAATTTCAAAGACCTACAAACATATTTTAGGGCATTTATTTACCTATTACTGTGCCTATCTCGTTGTGATCACCTCCGAGAATGTCGCTATACCTACCTAAAGGAGTAACATAGTCAATTCATTCCGAACATATAATTACAATGTAGGCAACAAACGCATTTATCTAAGACAGTATTTATTTAATAATCACGTAATAATTTATCTCCAGATATATTTTATACTAGCTGATGCCGCGCGGTTTCACCCGCCTGGTTACCGTTGGAATACGGAGATAATATATACCCTATAGCCTTCCTCGATAAAAGGGCTATCTAAGCAAACAAACAAACAGACAGTCTCTTCAGCTTTATAAAATTAGTTTTGATTCAAAATAACTAGACACGACTGAAAGGTACCAATTATAATACCATAGGCGTCGAATTGAGATCCTCCTCTTTTTTTTAAAAGTCGATTGATAATGAGATGATAACATAACCTCAAAATAGCTCGACGGTAAGAGCGGTCGGACTCATCACCGACGGGTGGTGGTTCGATTGTCCCGCCCCGTTGGTCTATTGTCGTACCCACTCCTAATATTTTGGTCAATTATTGGTCATAATTAAAAAACCGGATAAATACGAGTTGAACTCGCGTGACGAGGGTTCTGAACTTTGTTAATCTATCTATCTATGTTGTTATGTTTTTGAAAACTGACCTGAAATTGTTAAAATTATACCTATACACTAAAAGTGACCTTTATATTCAAAAATTTTATATTTCTGAGGTTTTCCGGAAATCTTCAAGTAAGCTAACTTATGTATTTTTTTCAAAATTTTAGGTTTGGTAGTTTCGGAGAAAAGGTAAAGGAAAGGGGGAATGGTCTATTTGCTTGAATATCTTGAAACTATCTATTTCAAAATTCCAAAAAAAATATATATTTACGATCCTCTTACCGAGCTCGTTTTTTGTTCAACTTTCCATCTTACCCCCCATGAATGCCCCCCATTTTAAAATTGTATCTATTCACGATACATCCCTGTATTTGGATCACCAGAATTGATATGTGTACCAAATTTCAATTGGATTGGTCCAGTAAGTACATTAGGAGAAAACAGACAGACCTTAAAATGTGAGCGAGTGAGATTATAAGGGTTCCGTTTTTGTACTATGTACGTTCAGAATCCTAAAAAGATAACATGGCAAGCATTCTTTAAAAAAATATATATAATATGTAAATCTTTGTTATATAATAGGTATGTACAATGTACATATTATACCTATGTTATGGTCCGATTTCAAAAATTCTTTCACCGGTAGAATGCTACATTATCGGGGAGTTCTATAGGCTATATTTTATATTGGTATCATATATATTAGCCGAGTTAACACAGTTTTTGTGATACAGGTCGGACCGAAAATCCTCTTAAGCAGACTTATTCGCATGCGCTGCCTTAACCATTGTGTAAAAATGAAATTAATGTATGGAGGCTTCATGTATCTTAAAAGTTCCACAAAAAAGTCCGCGACACCATATATCTATCTTCTATATATTAGCAGATATAGTACCTTTTGTGTTTTAAAAATTATTAATTTTATATACTTAGGTTTACGTCATTATTTATACAACTAAACTTTAACCCTTATTAAAATAAATCTATACTAATATTATAAAGCTAAAGAGTTTGTTTGTTTGTTTGATTGAACGCGCTAATCTCAAGAACTACTGGTCCGATTTGAAAAATTCTTTCAGTGTTAGATAGCCCATTCATCGAGGAAGGCTATAGGCTATATATTATCCCCGTATTCCTACGAAAACGGGAACCACGCGGGTGAAACCGCGCGGAGTCAGCTAGTGTAAGATATGTAAGGTGTGATTCTTTTACTACTTATACCAGAAAAAAACAGGGCTGTATCATTTAACTCTGGTTTAGATACTTAATTATGCAGGTTACAAATTTTACAAATAATATTACTTGCTAAGTTATATTTAATAAGTAATATATTTTAATTAAATACTTTAAGTATAATATAATTTAAAATAATAAATTTTTATACTTTCCTATTTTGTACAATTTTATTGGAAAAGAAACCTAAGTTAATGGTGATGAGCTTTTAAGCATTTTTTTACCTTGGATACAGCCAGTAATATAAAGTCAGCCTGTAGTGTTCGTGTATATATACACCGGTAGTGGGGTAGTGTTCGTGTATATATACACCGGTAGTGGGCGAGAGCGGCCAGCGCCCGCCGCGCATGCCGCGCCCGCCGCGCTTGCCGCTCCCGCCGCGCATGCCGCGCCCGCCGCGCCCGCCCCGCCCGCCGCGCCCGCCCCGCCCGCCGCGCCCGCCGCGCCCGCCGCGCACGCCGCGCCCGCCGCGCCCGCCGCGCCCGCCGCGCCCGCCGCGCCCGCCGCGCCCGCCGCGCCCGCCGCGCCCGCCGCGCCCGCCGCGCCCGCCGCGCCCGCCGCGCTTGCCGCGCCCGCCACGCATGCCGCGCACGCCGCACACGCCATTGCCGCAGCCGTGCCTGCGCCCGCAGCCGTGCCTGCGCCCGCAGCGTACGCCATGGCTGTACCCAACGTGGCGTCGCCTGCCATGGCTGCGCCAGTGTACGCTGCGCCGGCGCACGTCGCGCCTGCGGTGGCTGCGCCTGCGTGCGCTGCACCTGCGCACGCCGCGGCCGCAACAGTGGCCGCGCCAGCGAACATAACGCCCGCGCCCGCCATGACCGCGCCTGTGCCCACGCACCACGCGCCCGTGCACCACACGCCCGCGCACCACACGCTCGCACACTCCGCGCCAGCTGCAGCTGCGCTCGCGCTTGCCGCACCCACCGTGGCTATGCACGCCACGCCGCCGTCCACATGGCAACCGGTCCTTGCGCACCCTGCGCTACAGCTCACGCACACTTACGTTGCGCCGCCAGCCGCGTGGCCGCCGTCAACCGCGCGTGCCGCGCCACCATACACATGGCACCAAGCTTTTACCGCGCCGCAGGCCTCACATGTATACACGGCGCCGTCAGCTGCATGGCTGCCGCCAGGCACGCACGCGACCCCACATACCACATTTCCGCCATCGACCGCGCACACATATGCTGTGCCACAGACGGTGTCCGCACACAACATGCTGGCACAGTTTACTGCACCAGCCGGAGAACATACACCCCGTCGAACGAAGACCACAGAACCCATTGTCATGGCAATGGAGACATCACCGGTGACGCAGGGATCACCAATGCTGCCAACGCAATCTCCCAGATCTGCCAGATATCTCGTGGCCCAACCACACATCCCTGTTGGCCGCTTCCCATCCCCGCCACAAAGGGCTCAAAAAAGGAGCATGCCGTCCACCTCCCCTAGTTCACCTAGGGAGACTGGACCGGTAGCACCCACCTATGCACGGACCGTGCAAACGCCACCGTCGACAGCCGCCTCAACGAGCGCCTCGCCGTACACAACCAACTCTGCCGCCTCCCCACCCACGCCCGCCGCCGCCGTGAATACCACCATCCCGGGCTCGACCGCAGCAACCGGAGAAGCCAGCCAAGCGCAAACGCAAATGCCGAAGCCACCAAGCAGCAGATACCCCCCTCTCGTAGTGGAGGTGCTGCCAGACTGGCCAACACACTTCCGAGAACTGAAGCGGTTACTTGGGCACACCCCGAACGGACGCCCTTTTGGCAAAGGCGTCCGCTTCCTGCCAAAGTCGGACCAGGAGTTCCGCGCCATACAGCGCTACTTAACGCAGCTTGAGAGTGCAGCAGGAATATCCTGGTTCTGCTACTCGCTACCAGCAGAACGTAGTGTTAAGGTGGCAATACGCGGCCTGCCAGCAAACACGGAGCCGGCATTAGTGGAGCAGGAGCTGCGCGAGCTCGGGTATGTCCCGGAGCACGTGCGAGCGATCCCAGCTCGCCCGGGTAGACCGGGATGCGCTTCCCCACTGGCTGAAGACCTGGAGACTCAAGGTCAACGTGGCAAAAACTCAGGCGACCTACATAGGGCGATCTCATCTACCGCCCCCGGTGTCGCTAATGGATGAGACTGTCGAATGGTCCCCGACGGCTAAATACCTCGGGGTGACCATAGACAGGAATCTCTCCATGCGACAGCACGTGAAGAACGTGGTCACGCAGACGCGTGCCGCACGTAGCCTCCTGCACCCTGTGCTAGCGTCTCATCTGCCTCTCCGTGCGAAGCTGGGCGTCTACAAGGCGTACATCCGCACGCGCCTCACATACGCTGCCCCGGCGTGGTACGCGCTGGTCTGCGAGTCGGGTCGCAAGTCGCTGCGAGCGCAGCAATCTTTAGCGCTGCGCACAATTACAGCCGCCCCACGCTACGTACGCAACCAGGTCATCTCCAGAGACCTGAACATCGAGAGCCTGGACGATCACATTCGCCGCCTGAGCACCTCAATGTTCGCACGCGCCGACGGAGCGCAATCCCAGCACCTGCGAGGGATCGCGCCATACCATCGACGACCACCGGACGTACGAGGCCTGCCACGAGACCTGATCTCATGAACCCCCCAGACACGACCGCTCCCTCGCTGCTGGCTGACGGGCGCACTCCAGCACACATCTGGTGGGCTCCACCTCGCCGAGCAGTGAGAGAAGCCTCACACAGAAGACCATCACGCCGCAGCTCCGCAGATCGCCGGCGACCTGCGCAGGCTCGATCGCAGCGCGGCGTAACACACCGGATATGACACATCCATTCTGGCACCATGGACCGCGACAGTGGTCCCACCCAGTGACCCGCCTGTAGTCGCAGGCGGCGTTTGCAACCACCGTAAGAGGCCATCGCCGAGCCGGTAACCCCGAGACCCGTGAGGGTCTGCGTGGATGATCTCTCGAGAGCGGCCAGTCTATGGCTGGCATCGAGAGGAGGCGGACGTGTGCAGCTGGCCATTATAGTGTAGTGGTGAGACGGTGACTTACTGCTATTACGGTAAGGACAAGGGACCTTACAAATGGCGACGAGGTAAAAAAAAAAAAAAACTGTAAGTAGTTATAATTATTATCCGTAAATTGTTGTGTTCTGTTACTTGGTAATTGGCAAAATCGCTTGCCCAGACTACGGACCCGGTTCTTGCCTGCCGGTCTGGTTTGCAGCGATTGAGCTTAAACTAAGTCGCTGTGTAGACTATGGTCTAGGTTACAGCGACTAAAAAGAAAAAAAAAGAAAGAGAATAAGTAAAAAAAGTAAAATGAATACAGCAATGCGGTTAGTCAGTTTTATTTTTGAAAAGGACAGAAGGTCGAAGTAATAATTATTCTTTTAATACTGTTGAATAAATTTAATGTTGTTTATCAAGACATTGTGTGATGATAGATAATCAAATGACATGGCATTTTATGAGTGTACAAGTGATAGACACGTCGTAGCGTGGCAATTTCGTTAAGTGGGCAAGTGATAAGCCAAATAGCTAAATTAGTTACCTTCGTTGAGTCGAGCGATCCGTAAGCCGGGACAGTATCCCGCAGCGATAGCTGGAATAGACATATTCCATTTTGTGGAGTACGCCTTGCCGATTTGCCTGCTAGACTGTCAAGTTCACTATACCTGAGCTGGTACGGCCAGTACGGTAAGACAAAAGTTGTTGTGTTGTTTGCCAGTTGGAGTGACGGTCTTACATACATTACGTATTTACTAAATGACGTATACAGGAATTTAAATTTATTTATCGTCACATCAAGTATTACCCTCAAAATTAAAGTTTAATGGGTATCGATATTCGTTGCAGGTATCACATTGTACAAACTTTATGATAAACATCGGGTATGGCCATAGTAGTTCTAGTGTGAATTAGCGTTTGAATAAGCGATAGCCTTGTCTCAACGTTTTATAATGAGGAAGGCGGTATTCGTGAGTTTCAACGTTATTTAATGGTGGTGTTAAGAGTCCAGTATTACAGCGATAGGTATACGGTGCTACAGTACACAATTAAGTGAAAGTAATTAATTGAGTGAACAAATTAGTGATTAGGTAAATCGCTATAGATACTGAAAAGTAGTAAAATTAATAAAATAAGGAGTCGGTTGTGCCATTTAACGGCGGTCAATCTCGGACTGATTTATTAATGTTTTATGTTTACCCTCATAACATTTCAGCTAATACATTACAAACGTGATCTAAAACTAAAACCATGGTTGATGGTTTGTATAATTTGAAAAGGGATAGAAGTTATAAACGTTAAATGGTCAAATGTAACTTTTACGATGTTTTACATAATTTTAATGTTTATCAAACGTAAGCATAATAAATAAAAAATACTCTTGGGAAGTATTACCCAAGTTACATTGTGTGATGTTAAATACATCAAAAATATCCAATGGATAGCCAAACTTCCCAGTAGCGTGCACTTCATACAGTCATTAAAGTACGGCATACCCATGCCACTGAGACCTTCACATATATAATATTGGCAAGACTAAGCTAAACTTATAAGGAGTTTAATTATATTGCGAATAGTGCAGGAGTTGGCGTAATATGAAATAAAACGCGGTGGCAAGTCTAATAACTATTTAATTACAACCAACATGACAATAACAATGCTTTCGTCTTCGTCTGTTGATACAGCTTGGTGTTCTGTGTCAAGCGCATAAGTCGCCCGCGTCGATAAACATTGGCATACTGCAATTTGCGCACGGGTTTGTGCGTGAATTGAATCTATTGTGTGAAGTGTGATAACAAAATATTGTGGGTGCGGCGTGTAAATGGATATGTAGTGTTGGTATGTAAGTAAGTATGTATGTAAGTGTGACGATGGTGTGGAAAATATTAAATTAAATATTTCAAATAATAATAATATTATAAATAAATAAAATAAATAAATAATGTATATAACCTACTCGTACATCGGTCTTTGAGATAAGAAGGAGATTTGATGACAAAAGGTTGTGTAAGTTTTACTAGTGAAAGATAAGAATAATGGAGAGATTTAATTGGGATTTAGGTTGAGCAAAGCTAGTGATTTAATAAAATGTTGGTATGGGGAGTATTGTGAGGTTGTTGTAGTTGTGTCGTGGTCAAAGGGGTCACTCCACTGCGTCGTGGGTGTTGGTCCTGAGCATGACATGGGCTATGCTGTGATAGAAGGGGACGTTCAACTTGTGGTTAAGGTGGTTAAGTGTTGTGAACGCAAAATGGTGTAAAGGATCTCATAGTAAGAGACCATTCTGAACGAATGTGGACATGGAGATGTCACTAAGAGTTGCTGTTCGATGGTGAGGTGGTGCAGAATTGTTCTGTCATCGTGCAGGTGACACTCAAATAATAATAATTTGTCTTTGTATTAGGGTATTAATACTAAATCACTGTGTTAGTTTGAAGTTATAAATAGCCAAGGAACATCCGAAGTCAGGCGGCGTGTTATGTGAGCAACATTGAGGGAGTCGCTAAAAGTTGTAGTTGTTTTACATTTGAGTTATTTAGTATCATTCGATTAAAGATTTGTTGTTGAACGTTGAATTGAAATTTGTTGTCGTTTCACCCTTATGTGTGTGTTATGGTGTATTTGATAGACTTCTTAATTGATCAAGCAGATGCCATTGTTTAACCTGCAAGTTTGTACAACTTGATGAAATTTAGTTTTCTTATTTTCAAAGGGTTTTTATGATGGTGCTCGCAATGCGTTGTGAAGTGAAATTGCACAGGATCATCATTTGGTCGGATTACAACAAGCTATAATTATTGATTAGTCATTTTGCAATGTAGGTTGGTGGAAATACTTTCATCAAGACCTAGCGCAGTTAAGTTTAAGTTTTGACGCAATTTAACTATGTATAGGTGCATGATTGAGCTTAGCAGGTGTTAGCAGTGGACTGTGAATGGCAGGGAGAACAGTCCTATATATATATTAGAATGAGAAACAATAGCCATTGGTTTGAAGTCAAACAACATTGAGGCTAACAACGAATGAGCGGGTCAGCGTTCAACCAAACGAATGTTCGAAATATCATCAGCTTTGCTTTATATGTTGTCTTCTGCACCAAAAAATTACAGAAAGATAGTCAAAATGTAAGATTTTGCACCGCTATGTAAAAAAAAAAAAAAGAAAGAGAGAGAGAGGAACTGTTGAGTTCTCAGTCATCATTGCTTCCAAAGTAATAGTATTAGAAGTGCCGTCCAGTGTATTGATAAATCTGACTGCATTAGTGTCACTTGTGGTGCAGGGGGTTCAATTAGTGGTCGATCCTACGATGCTTACAGACTTTCTTACGAGTGTCATCTGTAATACGGAAATTAGTAAAAACAAAAGGTTCTTACAATGTTTGAGAGTGACTTACTAATAAAGCTATAAAATAGCGATTGCACAAATACAGATTATACCAGTGTACAATTTATTTAAGCATAATAAGCTGTGTGAACTCTCGGTGAACTTGGAAACGTCAGCAATACAAATAAAGTAACTTTCAACAGTCTACCACACACGTTTGCAACAAAAGTGTATTGAATTTGAATAAGGAACTCTTAAAGTATAAAACTGTCATCTGGTTTAAAAAAGTTGAGTTCCTACACAGCTTTTGCCTTAACTGGAACTATGTGGTACGGACATCTCTAAAACCAAACAAAAGGATGTTCTTATTTTGTGATGTTAGTAAACATACTGAAATTGTAACTTATGCCTGGTTGATAGTTACGTTCCGTTATGCGAAAATCGCTATCTTAGCGATGTCTCATAATGCTCAACAGACTATTTAAGGCGGTGATGGCGTAATTAATTTTATTAAGTTGCAGATAAACATGTGTGATGGTGCGTGCTCATGCAGACGCATGCTCATGCAGGCGAGTGCTCATGAAGGCAATGCTGCAGAAGTTTATGCAGAGCGCGGAGGACCGTGTTGTTCGCAGTGGCTCTGGTACATGCTGTGGCACTGGATTACAATGGGCGTGATGAACTCCAGACGTATGCGATTTATCTATTTTGCAGTAGGCAGTTCTCTGCCCAATGATCACACAGTTAACTGATTTGCCAGTTCAGTCCAAAAGTCAAGTCGGGCCAAAAGAAGAAGGAATCGGAAAAAGAAAAATGTATTTGGAACTTCGGAATTTCATTAAATTGAAATTGGGTTAAAAGCTACGGAATTCCATTAAATTGGAATTGGATTAAAACCTTCGGAACTCCATTGAATTGAAATTTCTTCGGAATTTAATTTAATTGAAATTGGGTTAATACAACTTTGGAATTATATTAGATTGAAATTAGCTTCGAAATTCCATTAAACTGAAATTGGGTTAATAAAACTTCGGAATCCCATTAGATTGGAATTAGCTTCGGAATTCCATTAAATTGAAATTGGGTTAATAAAACTTCGGAATTCCATTAGATTGGTATTAGGTTAAAGGCTTCGGAATTTAATTTAATTGAAATTGGGTTAATACAACTTTGGAATTACATTAGATTGGAATTAGTTTCGGAATTCCATTAAATTGAAATTGGGTTAATAAAACTTCGGAATACCATTAGATTGGAATTAGCTTTAGAATTCCATTACATTGGAATTGGCTTCGGAATTCCATTAGATTGGAATTAGGTTAAAGGTTTCGGAATTTCATTAAGTTGAAAATAAAACTTCGGAATTCCATTAGATTGGAATTGGCTTTGGAATTCCATTAGATTGGGAATAGGTTAAAAGCTTCGGAATTTCATTATATGGAAATCGAGTTAAAAATTTCGGAAAGGAAAAAAAGAGGGAGAGTATTGGAAGAAAGTGGAAGATACTTTCGACAACTTTAATCCTGAACCACATGTGGTTGGAAATCAATAGGTGGAGAGTATGGTAGGAGTAAAGGAAATATAACAATAATTAAATTTGTTAAATAGGAAGGGATGTAGTGTTCGTGTATATATACACCGGTAGTGGGGTAGTGTTCGTGTATATATACACCGGTAGTGGGCGAGAGCGGCCAGTCTATGGCTGGCATCGAGAGGAGGCGGACGTGTGCAGCTGGCCATTATAGTGTAGTGGTGAGACGGTGACTTACTGCTATTACGGTAAGGACAAGGGACCTTACACAGCCATTAACGGCCAATTATTCACACGTTTCTGCAGCGCAAACGGCAACGAAGACGTTTCATAAGGCGAGCTGTGATGCACGCAGTGACCAATACACGATCAGTCATAGTCGTGGGTGCTGCAGAAACGTGAGAATAATTTATCGTCAATGGCGTGCATAAGACTTAGTAGTTTTAAGGGTGCGCTTAATATGTATTAAAATAAAAATATTTATCATTTAGTTAGACGAGCGACATATTTACATAATGATGTAGGTATGTAGTCTATGTTTTGTAATCGCAAGTACCGACTGTATCATTTTATATATTAACCCGGTGCTCGGTCAATATAATTGATAAACTTGATCGATAAGATATCAAAAGGATATTTTCAGTTGGATTGGAAACTGAGGATATAATTTATAATCACAAGTACTGAGCACATCTATATTAATATTATAAACCTGAAGAGTTTGTTTGGTAGAACGCGCTAATCCCAGAAAACTACTATAGCCCATTTATCAAGGAAGGAGAGGAAGATATGTTTTATCCCCGTGTTCCAACGGGAACCACGCGGCGTCCACTAGTCACACTTCACATCACGCTAATATTATAAAGGCGAGAGTTTGTGTATAAGTGTGTAAGTGTGAAAGTGTGTAAGTGTGTTTGTTCCTCTTTTACGCTGCAGCTACTAAAGCGATTCGGCTGAAATTTGGAATGAAAATAAGTTTTGCTTTGGATTAACACATAGGCTACTTTTCATCCCGGAAAAATCCATGGTTCCCGCGGGATTTGGGAAAAACTGAATTCCACGCGGACAAAGTCGCGGGCGTCCGCTAGTTATTTAATAATCACAAGGATATTATGGAGATAAGATTTGCCCTTTACAGTATGTTAATTACTTAAATAGTTCCGGACATAATACAAAATTTTTAAAAGACGCAGAAATTCCGCTATATGACGCCCCGCGCTTTCATTTACGTAGTTCCCGTTCCCGTGTGAATATGGGGATCAAACATAGCCTATGACACTCGCAAATAACGTAGCTTTCTATTGGTAAAACAATTTTCCAAATCGGTCCAGTAGATCCAGAGATTACCTCCTACAACCACATAAACTTTATCTCTTTATATTATTAGTATAGAAGTCTCTATTTCCCGTGGTCATCGCACCACTCTCGAAGGGCTGGACCGATTTTGCTAAGGGTAGGAGTAAGATAGAGAATTTATAGAGTAGGGTAGGGTATGGGTAGGGAAGCGTAGGGTAGTGTTGGGGTAGTGTAGGGGTAGGGCCGGGGTAGGGTAGGGGTAGAGGTAGGGTAGGGGTAGGGTAGAGGTAGGGGTAGTATAGGGAAGTGGTAGGGTAGGGGTAGAATAGGTGTGAGATAGGGGTACGGGTGGGATAGGGATAGGATGGGGGTAGGGTGTAGGTAAGGTAGGGGTAGGGTAGGAGTAGATTTGGGGTTGGGTAGGGGTAGGGTAGGGGTATGGGTAGGGGTAGTGTAGGGGTAGGGCAGAGGTAGGGGTTGGGTAGAGTAGGGATAGGGTTGGGGTAGGGTAGGGGTAGTAGTAAAGTTGACATCGAATTTTACGCGGACGAAGTCGCGGGCGTCCGCTAGTTGTATATAAATTAAGAGTATGTTAATAGTAAAGCAATTTTGTAAAAGGAACAGGGTATCTGCGAACATTACTTTTGGAGCTACAGGGATTTAAAGGGTCAGATTTGCGGCGCGATTTGCGGCTTAGATTTGTATGGGCGTTCAAACAAAATTACTAATATCTTTGTTATTTGTGCGTTTATGTTTATAGTTCATTTATTAAACAATGTCACATTTAATGTAAGGAAGCTAAAACTGTATGAATTTTCATCTAATTACGATAAAAGATTTTTAATAGATTTTGAAATTTTGTAATCTCATTTATTTTGCAAATATCCAGACAATCTTTGCTTTTTATATATAAATTAGTTAACATTGACCCTATTTACCCGAACGTATCATAAAAATCAGTATATTTAAACCTAGTCATCATTCCCATTTTGTAAAAGGAACAGGGTATCTGCGAACATTACTTTCGGAGCTACAGGGATTTATAGGGTCAGATTTGCGGCGCTGCCGCGGATCGATACCGCGGTACGAACTTATGACGTCGTAGGTACATAATGATCCTTAGATTTGTATGGGCGTTCAAACAAAATAACTAATATCTTTGTTATTAGTGCGTGTATGTTTATAGTTCATTTATTGAAAGTTGTCACATTTAATGTAAGGAAACTAAAACTGTATGATTTTTCATCTAATTACGTTAAAAGATTTTTAATAGATTTTGAAATTTCATAATCTTATTTATTTTGCAATTATACAGACAATGTTTGCTTTTTATGTATCACTGAGTTAACATTGACCTTATTTACCCGAATGTATCATAAAAATCAATATATTCATACCTAGTCATCATCCCCATTAAGCGACTTCGGTTATTATTGCGACACGCAATCTGATAAAGTACTTATATAAATTATACAGTAATTATAAACTAATCACGTGTACGCTGCAAGTTATATAAGTTGATGATAAATTATATGAAACACGTGTTACCGTTTAATTCTTGAACTGGGTATTGCCAACAATTAATGTACATACTTATAAAGGAATTTAAAAAACCAACGTACAAAATAACTAGGAAAACTGAACATTTCCGGTACACTCGTAAAGGAAAACGGCCAGGGGGAGGTACTGTTCCTTGCACTATTACTTGACCTAAATGGATAGATTTTCCTTATTTTTTAGGGTTCCGTAGCTCAAATGAAAAACGTTACCGGATCGTATACGTTGTAGCATCACTTTGTTGTCCGTCTGTCTGTCTGTCAGGACTCTTTAACTTGGTGAAGATAGCCCTATATCTTTATCTTGGGGGCGAAAAGGTATCCAATTGAAATTAAAAGATATACCTACTTGAGTTTACGGTCCCTTGAAGCTGTGAAAAATTTAAACTTCCAAGTTAACGTGAAAAAATATACACAAACACCTGTAGGTATGTGGTGATATACAGGTTTTTATAATTTTTTTTCAAAACTCTCAAGGAAATTAAAATTCACAAGGAAGGTACGTACTTACTTCCCGCGAACCTAACTATGAAAGGCAAATAATGTCACCTATTTACAAGTATAGGGAAAAATCTGAAAACTTTACATTTGTCACACGAATCACAAAAAACATGCCTCTATGGTGGAACTGTATGGCTGTCCAAATTTTAATGGAGCTAATGTCATATTAAAAGGGCTTCATCGGCACAAGCTTAACCAGGTGTATATAGTTTTCCATTAATAACGAAGAATGATTTGTACGGAACCCTCATTCGCGGGCGAGTCCGACTCGCACTAGTCCGGTTTTTTATAACACTTATGAGGTCGTCATCAACCCATATTCGGCTCACTGCTGAGCTCGAGTCTCCTCTCAGAATGAAAGGGGTTAGGCCACCACGCTGGCCCAATGCGGATTGGCAGACTTCACACATAACACGCAGAGAGTTAAGATAATTCTCTGGCATGCAGGTTTCCTCACGATGTTTTCCTTCACCGATTGAGACACGTGATATTTAATTTCTTAAAATGCACACAACTGAAAAGTTGGAGGTGCATGCCCCGGACCGGATTCGAACCCACACCCTCCGGAATCGGAGGCAGAGGTCATATCCACTGGGCTATCACAGCTCTTATTACTTATGAGGTAAAGTATCTAAATATACACTATGCATCCCCTGCCCTCTAGTCGTTCCACCCTCTGGCCTCTAAGCGATTACTCGCATAGACGGTTCCGGATATCTACAACCAATCCATATCATTAAGAAGAAATCATCATCGTCATCTGTTATAAGTTCTATTAGGTATCTAGGTAGGTATATCAACTTTTTTAGAAGACATAATTAAGTTTTTGCTATAAACTACCTATAGATACCATATTTGTTAACATTAAGTAGGTACCTACCTACTTAACTCTTTGCACAGTTGGAAAATTCTATAGCATTAGTTATTCTATTTCAGGAACACTGTTTAGCTTTGTATGTACGTAGTAGAAACAGTAAGGTGACACCACAAACGCGTTTTTGTGTGTAAACTAAACACATTGTTGGTGATGATTCAGGAGACGTGTGAAATTTAAAAAAGAAAACCGTTATTATCCAGTCGCATAGATACACGATATATTATATATATTTTTTTATTCTTTACAAGTTAGCCCTTGACTACAATCTCACCTGATGATGTGATGATGCAGTCTAAGATGGAAGCGGGCTAACTTGTTAGGAGGAGGATGAAATGCCACACTCTTTTCGGTTTCTACACGACATCGTACCGGAACGCTAAATCGCAGTGGCGGTACGTCTTTGCCGGTAGGGTGGTAACTAGCCACGGCCAAAGCCTCCCACCAGCCAGACCTTTACCAATTAAGAAAATCTCAATCTGCACAGCCGGGGATCGAACCCAGGACCTCCCTTTTTGTTAAATCCACCGCACATACCGCTGCGCCACGGAGGCCGACAAATAATTTAAAAACATGTTTTAGCTTTGCCTTGCCTTCTGTATCACATTGCTTGTCTGTAAATTATATAATAAATCAGAAATTCATGGTCTGCCTGGTGGTAATACAATAAATACCCAGCCAAAACTAAACCGTCTTTCGAAACTATATAATATCTATAGTTAAAAGCATAAATATATATGATTTGAAACAAAGTAAATATATATTTACGAGTAGGTAACTTTATTTAAACGTTGTCTGGTAGAAGTCGCTAAAAGCAATAAGACCGCCTTTGCACATACGAGTACATATACCAACTTTTGTTTTTTTTGTGCAATAAAATATTTATAAATAAATATATAAAAATACTTTATCATCATCTCCTTACCCTTATCCCACTAAAGTGAGATCGGAAAAATATGTCAATTTTTTCCATTCGTCTCTATTACTCGTAAATTCATCATCCACTCCTTTTACACACATGTCCTCTTTCACACAATCGAACCATCTCTTCTTTGGCCTTCCTCTCCTCTTATGTCCTTCCACTTGCACATTCAACATTCAACATAAATATATAAAAATACTTACCAGTGTTACCAACTCTCCAAAATATTTATCCCTAAAGTTTGTGTCAAAAACCCCTAAAATCACCTTAATGTAGTTGTCCCCCTAAAAATATAAATTCATAATAATTTAGAAATAAAATGCTGTAATATGTTTCAAGTCTATATTTAATACAGACAAAATATTACGTCTTTATCTGAAGATTCAGATTTTTTGAAGTCATACCTACATGTTGAAAATGAATAAATTTAACAATTTTTTTTATTCAATGAAATTTGCCGCCAGTTTCCTCAAAGTAGTTGTAGAATAACTTATTATATATCGTTATAAGTCGCTAGGTCAAGAAAAAAATATTAAAATTATCATCATTTTAAAAATATCAAAAAAACCCCTGAAAGTACCCCTAAAAAATCCCATTTCATATTTGCCCCCTAAATCTGGGAAAACCCCTAAGTTGGGAACCCTGATACTTACGGATGGTAATCTAGCAGCTATAGTGAAGTTAGCTTTGACAAGCAAAGTCGACACGGGACCAAAAGGCTGCAATTTAATCGCCCCAAACACACCGTTGCCATCACTTCTGTAATCAAAATAATCCGGGCACGGCGATTGAAAGTACTGGCCGCACACACTCAAAAATCCAATAGATACAAAACTAAAGAACGCGCGATACATTTTTATTATTTATTTCCGTAAAATACGTCGCATTTTATTATCACGTAACCGATCAGCACTAACACGTGTACCTTAGTCTCCGATCAGAGTTGTACTAATGTATAACGGCCTTTGTCTTCCTTCGTAATTTTCGCATCATGTAATGTGGTACCACACCTTTCCGACTTCACAACCAAAAAATTTGTTGCAAAAACTACTAGAGATTATAAGAAATGTGTTCGAAAGTATGCAAAAATTTTCCCCTTTTTTCCGTATTTCCTACTCGTTGTGCCTTATATCGTTATGTTAACTCTTTTCATACGTAATTTTTAATACTATCGATTAATAATATTTACATACATGAAATTATTACGCCTCAGTAAAAGGATGGTCGAATATTTTCTGTACCCGATAAACTAACCATGCAAAACTATTATTAGTACGGCAGCAGTTGCCTTCACAATACATACCTACTTTTATCGTAACACGGCAAACGCGGCTAACTTTCAATAGTGAAACGAACTGTCACCATCCACATGCTATCTGAAAAACACTGTAGTCAGGTTCTCAGCTTATGAATATTAATAATGAATATAAACTCTGTATAATATGATATCTTGCTGTATCTTTCGTTTCATTTCCAAATTGGTTATCCCCAATGTAATAGCAAACATAAATATTAACATTAAAATAAAATTAATTCAAATTACGTTAATTAATCATTAATGTAACTTGAATGAGTTCCATGTAAACTTTCTTCTCCTATATAACATCTTATGGTAGTTTCAAATATAAAATGTACATAATATTTTGAGTCGCATTTTAAGTCTATAATTATAAGAATATACAAATAGCAGTTTTCGTGATTTCATGAATACCTAAGTATACAGAATGCCTTTCTTATCTCTTCATTTATCAAAAGATGAGAAGCTAATGATGAGATTTAATTTTTTTAATAACTTGTCATTGACATTTTTTTCAATTTGACTGGTAAGTCCAGAGTTTAAACAAACGATCACACAAATGCAAATTAAATAAATCAAACAGAGGGCCTAGTGGCAGTTTGATACAATAATACATTGTAATCTTTGGTTTGATACTGTTACTGTCACGTAAAGTAAATGCGAATTTCTAAAGAATTGAAACAGCGCCATCTAGTGGCACTACTGCACAACTGTTTCAATTCCATAATTTGCGTTTACGACAACGTGATAATAACAGTTTGAAGATATTGAAAACTCCCACTATGCACACAGTACAGTACTTTAAACTCGTACATGAAAAGTCGGTTGGTCGGTCGGCAGAGTGTGGTAGCAGTTAATCATCGAGATTTAACTGACATAATATAATTTAAATTTAAACTTTATTTATCATTCTACGCTGGTCTACGCTTTAAAACTTAGCTTTTACGACGTTTTGTAACTTATAGAGATTTATAAAACAAAAAGCTACGTTACCGTAAACTGTAGGTACACGATAATAAAGGTGGACTTGTTTACGGTGCTTAAAAACTGACAATGAACAAGGAAAATGTTATAATTATTACACCCAATAATTATTTTGTCGTTAGAATTGAATTACATAAATTGAGCAACAAATGATTTATCACGAGGCAGTTTTCATTCTTATGGACTCTATGGTACAGCGGTAATTTTGCGACAACTTTATGAGCGAGGTCCTGGGTACACTAATACTTATGTTTTCTAGAAATTATAATTTTCTAAAATTATTTTATCTGATACGCTATAGCTACTCGACAAAGCCATTCCCGTCCTGAAATTTTGATATATAGATAGATTTCAGCGAAGTGCGAAGCCATGTAGGTACCCATGGCACAACTAAATTGTTTTATCAAGGTTACATGTGAGTAAAAAAAAAGGTTATCCGAAAAAAAACAGAATTGCACGCAATCGCAAGTGTTGAATAGTCTGAAATATACAAATACTAGCCGACGCTCTACGGTTCTACCAGCGTAGTATGCGTCCCCGGATACGGGGATAAAATATAGCCAAGTTACTCGCTGATAATGTAGCCATCCATTGGTAAGAATTCTTAAAATCGGTCCAGTAGTTTCGGAGCCTATTCGTAACAAACAAACTGATAAACACAACCTCTTTTATTAGTATTGATAAAAGTTTTCAGCTAAACAATAATAATTTAAAGATTCCATTTAGGTATTTCTAAAATATAAAATTTATTAAATCGTCATTATTTTGTGTTAATAAGAATAATTACTTGCGCAAAAACTATAAGTTGGAACCACTTTTTTTGAGTGCCAGGATTTCAAACTAATTTATCATTGGTTTGTAGCTTCGCATTTTTAACCAGTCTTAGTCGTTAACCTTTACAGAAGTCGAAAAAGCGTCTCATGGAGACAGTTTATACGTCGGTCATACAACTTGTATGACGCAGTAACAGACGCCCCGCGTAGTTCCCTTTTCCATAGGAATCATTATCATCAACAGCCGATGAACGTCCACTGCTGGACTAAGTCTCGAGCCGCCAGCACCCAGCGGCTGTCTGGAACCCACTTGATGTCCTCGGTCCACTAAGTGGGAAGTAATTCTCCAGCACCTAGAGACCCCAATGTCCTTCGGCTCTTCAAACTATCTGACCTGCCCATTGCCACATCACCTTCGTGACGCGCTGAGGTGTGTGGTTCTTCTTGGGTTCTTCTGCGGATTTCCTCATTTATGATTCGATCACACAAAGAAAATTCAAGCATAGCTCGTTCCATTGCCCGCTGACTTTGAGCCATCTTGTCAGGATCATAGTTAGTACTGTTCGAAGACTTTCGTCTTCAGGCACTTATGAATTTTGGATGTAAAGTTTGAAGCCCTTCAGAGTTTTCTTGGTTCTTCCTTTACTTTGTTTCCTTTATTTTATGGCTACCTTACAGATATTTATGTCTAGCGATAATACCATGCTTGTATTCTTCTTTTTTCGGACCATACATAGGTAACTAATACTTTATTAATCTACTGTCGCTATACCTGTTGTTTACCAGTTTAATTAATTGACCATTAATTATCATAAACGGAACTTAATATCAGGAAAATCAAACTTGTTTTACCAATGTCAGTTTGTTTCAATAGTATGGCATTTTTCTATCATAATGTCACCAGATGTAGGTAGGTACTTGCTTATCTATTTGTATATTAATCGTATTTTGTATAGAAATAACAGTGATATACCGATACCCATTCATACATAGCCTGAACACTAACGCAAGCGATGTGTAGTAAGCTTGAGGCATTTGGGTTTACAGGCGGATACTGCGAATATCATGGAGGGATCGTATACGCAATACTACTGTGCTGCAAAAAATGGGAAAACCAGCAGAAGTTCTGCAACAAGTCCAAAGGAGGAAGCTCGAATACCTGGGTCATATAATGCGAAACTCCAAATATCTCCTGCTCCAGCTTATTATCCAGGGAAAGATAAAGGGGAAACGAAAGCCTGGTCGTAGACGTACATCTTGGCTCAAGAACTAAGTGCGTATACTTATATATTTTTTATAAGTTATATACAAAACACTATAATATATTAATTAAAACTAAGAATTACACAGTATATTAAATTTAAATTTATCTTCTATACTTATAATAAATCTGTAGAGAGGTCAATTCTGTACATGAAATATATTTCCAAAATAACTATCAGGGGGTGATTAGTGATCGATACTGATGCCAAAAATGCAATCAGTAAAATTTTTGTCTGTCTGTCTGTCTGTCTGTCTGTCTGTCTGTCTGTCTGTCTGTCTGTCTGTCTGTCTGTCTGTCTGTATGTTCTTTATAGAAACAAAAACTACTGGACGGATTTTAACGAAACTTGGTACAGTTATTCAACATACTCCTGGGCAGGTTATAGTATACTTTTCATTACGCTACGATCAATAGCAGCAGAGCAGTGAAGAGAAATGTTGAGAAAACGGGAGAAGTTACTCAATTTTTTAAGCTTCCGTCGCGTGTACAGCCTTAATGTTTAAAGCTACAAAGAAATCATGTATGACGGAAATGTTCTTCTTAAAATTATCTATAAAAACACAACAGCATATATATGTCTATCTTTTATGGTTGACTCACAATAACACGTGTAACTCCCGATAGTTTAGCAGTTCGGAGCTTTCTAATTATATTTGTCTACTCTTATGTTTATAACACTCATCACTTATCCCTAATAAGAAAGTTAACATTATTACCTATTCAATAAAAAAAGAATCATAAAAATTGGTAAAGAAACACCAAAGTTATACATGAAATACGCTAAGCCATCGCGCGTGAATACTAATTCATGCTTTAAGGATTATTTTTGTGTAACGGTTGCCGCGCTCGACGCGACTCGCGGTGGGAGGAATAAATAAAGAAGTGCAGCCTTAATGAGTAGGGTAGGGGTAGGGTAGGGTAGGGTAGGGTAGGGGTAAGGTAGGGGTAGTGTAGGGTAGGTGTACGGCAGGGGTAGGGGTAGGGTAGGGGTAGGGTAGTGGTAGGGTAGTGGTAGGGTAGTGGTAGGGTAGGGGTAGGGTTGGGATAGGGTAGGGTAGGGGTAGGGTAGAGGTAGGTTAGGGTAGGGTAGGATAGGGGTAGTTGAAAGTTTACAACAACTTTCACGCGGACGAAGTCGCGGGCGTCCGCTAGTAATAAATAAAATAATTATAACAAATACACACCATCTAATTGTTCACCCAGAGGCAAGGTACCCAATACACTAGCGCTATTACCCCTCTGGATAGCAAGGCTTAACCTTTGGGCCAAATAAGCGCCAGCTCTTGGGTCACCTGAAGCATGGACCAATTTGTCAGACATAGCATTAAAAAATTTTTTAGTATCTGTTGACCATGGGCCTAAAGTCTCAAAGGCAAGCGCCGCAAATACATAGTCATTCGATATGACCGAGTATTTACGACGCTTACAAAATTGAGCGTATTCAGCAGCTGCGCCAGGCGTTTGGGACGTGCGTGATAGATGAGACGCTGCCAACGTATCTACGCAGGTTGCGTCCCATACTAAAGCACGCCCCATAGACCACGGCACTATTGTCATCCCGTCGGGCCTCTTGCCGTCATCCCTGAACAAACCGGGAGGTTCTAATTGCGCAGGAATAGCGGCAGTGGCCAGTGCGCGACGAATTATATCGTTAATACTACCGTGGCGATACAAACGACCAGCGCTTCTGTTGCAGCTAAGTCCATGATGACCAAATTGATCCACGCGGCTACCACAGGGGCAGGCGTGAGGCTCGCAAATTTTGACACCCAAACGTAAGCATACGGCTATACGGAGCGTTGTCCTATCAAGAACCGTCCCTAAGTTATGTGATGGCAAAGCCTGTAGCCAATGACCAGACTCCTTCTCAGACAACGCCAAAATACGAGCCTTGTCTGAAGAAGAAGTACATTGCTCTAAGACACGTTTATGTGCAAGCAATAAAAGTGGTTTGTCCCACAGGCTCTGACACCCCACAGACACAGGGTAACTCTCGCTAGGGCATGATGAACTCCATGCTGACCTTGCTTCTGCAAGACTCTCCACAACAATATCAGTCGGACTTGATGAGTTGAGGATCTGACTGATAAGTGCAGTAGAGCTGGAAGCAGACGCTAAGAAAGCTGGAAGTGCAACGCTTGATATGGATCGTATGCCCAATCCACCATATCTTACGGGCAGATTCGCTTGGGTCCAGGTTCTATCATCAAACTGTAAATTTAGAATTTTGGAAAGAGTATCTTTAAGAGACACATCTAGGTATGAAAGCAAATGAGGATATTTCCAAAAGGAACAGCAACGTAACAAATACATGAATTTTGGAGCAAATAAACATAATCGAAGGATATAAAGGGCCATGTGAGGGTTGATATCTAAAAGGCGATGCGAAAATTTATTAAAAATTTCCAATTTTGAATTTAAAAGAGGAGAAAATGCGTCATCAAATATTGGGCAACCGAGAAGTGTTAAATTATTTTTAGTAACTACAGCGAAGTTTGGCAATAATGAATGTAAATTATTTTTTATTTCGTTTATTTTTTCTATTTTTAGTGATTCTCGAAAATACACCTCACACTTAGAGTAATTTAAGTGTAGGCCTACTTCCGAAAATTTTTCAATAACTTTGGATAAGTCTTGGATGACTGTTGACGCATTACCTCCTATAGAGCCGTCATCTAAGTACCATAGGTTGAAATTGGAATTTAGAGTCGAAATTATAGGATTTATCACGAGGCTAAAAAGAGCGGGACCAAGAGGATCACCCTGTTGACAGCCAACTGCTGATTCCAGAACATTTTTACCAAACAATAATTTTGAAGGAGAGCCATAACACTGCCACATATAATCTGAAATTTCTGGAATTTGTTTTTGAATTTCATTTAACATGGCTCCTCTATCGACCGAATTAAAAGCATTACGTACGTCAATTTTGACAAAAATGTCGTAATCGCTAGAATTTAGATATGTTCTGGCCGCATGTACTGCAGCCTCACAACCTCCCTTAACACCAAAACCCAACTGTATGGGTTTAAAAATGGCCGACATCTTGTTTTTTATTTTATGGCAACACATTTTGGAAGCTAGCCGGCGATATGTGCTGCCGACAGCAATGGGTCGTATACCACCGTCCTTCTTATTTAAAGCCACCAAATTTGCTCCATATAAAATAGATGATATTTCAATGGGAACCTGGCCAGACAACATCAGATTGACAAGACTGGTCAACTCCTTTACGAGTGAGTTGCTGTCTTCACTGAGAAGGGGACCGGTCAAGTCCTTAAGGTGTTGTGGCGAAAGCCCATCTAGGCCACCAGCGGATCCGTTTGGAAAACTAAGAATCCCTAAACGTAGAGCATCTGCGGAAGTCTTGAGTTGGGTTACGGCATTAAGGGAGGGAACGAATGGCTGTGATGTTGGCGAAGGTAGGGGGTGCTTATCCTTTAAAGAGGCCAAAGTCTCAGATGAATCTGTAGCAAGGACGTCATCAGAAAAAAGAAGCTTGGCAGCATTTTTAACATTCCCGTCGCTCAATTTTTGTTCTATTAATTTAATTAAATTTTGGTGTGAATTTTTTTTAGATAAATTAAGTTGAAATTGTAATTGGTGATTAATTGTTGAGGTATTATTGTTATTTATATTTTGCTTGATTTTTTGCGTGAGGGATAATTTGTGGTCAGGAGATTCAATATTTAAAATTCTGTAAGGGAATGTTAATAAATGCTCCCATGCTTGTGGAGTATTTTCAGATGTGACCCCAGCTACACACTCCCTGAGACTGCGTGCCACAGTGACACGAGCCCCTTTCGGAATGCGCTTGACCACTCTGGTCCCGTTTTTTAAATTTGCGAGCCTCAACCATAGGGGTGAGTCACTCGAGAGGCCATTATCACACTGTACATTGTCTGAAGAAATACTTTTTGCAGGTGTGCAATTATTGACGTGAACAGTGTGCCGACGGCTACAATGGATATTGAGGCCTCTTTGCCCTTTGTATAGTTTGCCGTCGACACATATAGGACACTCAAGCAACTCTGAACAAATAGATGGATTATTATTAAGATAAGGCATAAAATGATTTATATATTTACATATAAAAATAATAAAAATGATAAATATAAAAGTAAAAAACACTTTTGGTGATTTAGGATGCACTACACAAAAACATTCGCATTGCACCTTACCATAGTTTTTTAAAAAAAAAAAAAAATATTTTAGTGTATGCGCCTGGTCACGCTTCAATAAGTCTTTATGTTGTCATCTTAATAGAGTATTGTGGGGTATATAGTCCATTGGAAGCAAACAAAACGGAGGATCACTGTCCACAGCGGGCCTCACTGTGGGCCTCACTTATGTCTTTATACAAGGCTCTCTGGGGTCGGGGGTCGCTAGGGCCACATGAAGTACAGGCGCCGTGGTGTAGATCGCCCAACTGTTGGAAAATGCCCCCAACGAATGCGACAGCGTAATAATAGTTTCGAAAAACATATTATTTGCCAAATATTAACGTATTTCACTACGATTTTATTTATTTAATAAATAAACATTGTTTTTGAATGTTGTAAAACTTACGCCAATGGTTTAATATGAGTACCAGATCACTCTTTCGGACAGCAGTAAACAAAGTTAAATTAGCCTTAATGATTGCTTACCTCCGATAGGAGATGGCACTATAAGAAGAAGATTCATACATATTTACGTTAAGTACCTACTACGTCCATGGCTATACAATCAAACAAGTATACGAGCACATCATGAACTTCCAAACACCACTATCCAGCTCTTGTAACTAGCTTGATGTCATCATCAGTATAAAGTGGGGTGTCGCCATTCTAGCTCCTTGGAATCACCATCGACTCTTCAAACTATGTGTCCTGCCCATTGCCCAATGTCCATTGCCACGACATTTCCTCAGTCACTCCAATTCTGCTCGACAGCACAGATCCGTGACTTGCTCGTTATGTATGGTCGTTGGGTGACTTTCTGGTCCATAAATAGGCTCAAAGACACTCAGCCGGCGATGGAGCGAGTTTGGAGTTTCTTTGTGTACAAAAAAAATAATATTATAGTTTGTAATTTTAAATTAACAGCTTTCACTATATGCATATATTTGAGTACATAATGTTAGCCATTATACGAGTAGCTCCACATTTAAGAGCATGTCGGACTAAACGATCACTGCCCGTCTAAAGTACTATTAAGTCTTTGCGACTAATTAGAAGAGAAAGGAAATATTGGGACCTAAGTCATATGTTTTCTGTGCCTAAGTTTTAAAAGAACAAATAATAATATTCTTTTAAAAATAATCATTTCAAACAAAGGTCATATGTATAGTAAAAAGCTTTAGTTTACGCACAACAATGCAATGTTATATTTAATTTCAAAAAGCTCAGGAAAGAAAAATCTTTTAATTCTTTGCCTGTAATTAGGTTTTTTTATCATAATTGTTAGTCGGATGCAATCTTTAAGACGATTCCGAAAATCGAGCGTCAAGCTGCGCAATACTAGATTTTAGGTATCACCGGTTACGCTGGGGCGCGACGGCAGGGCATCACCCACCCATCCACGCGAAGTCGTCTCACCAGTCTTGATTTTAGCGCCCTTTATGTATGACCTACGCGTAGGATGACCCGCATCTTATTTCGGAGACGTTGTAAAGATTGCATCTGAATATCCCAACGAAAGTTAATGATTTCGAAATTTCATCAGTTGCTAAAATCATAATTACCAGTGATGCAATGCAATGGAGTATTTTACACAATAATATGATTTAATTATTCGATAGACTAGAATCTTGATGAGGTGGAAATACCAAAATACCTTCATATTGCTCAGAACCAGGACTTTCATCTGCCCCCCTAGCCAAGTGGCACGTCGACTCTATTTCTACGATCGCTAACGCTTCGAAAACTAGAAATATGTATGAGAATGACAGATCTTGATCACGTGACCTGTCGATGGCAAATGTCATTCCCATAACTTTTTTTTTACCTTTCTAGTTTTCGAAGCGTTAGCGATCGTAGAAAGAGAATCGATGTGCCACTTAGCTAGGGGGGCTGGATTTTTATACACAGAGCACAAAAAGCTTATCCCGTCTACTGTTACGCCGCAGGTATAGGCTGATAACTGCTACATTAGCCCATCAGCCTTTGTAGCAGTTGCAGCCAGGAGTTAGGAATGTGATAGTGTAGGTAACATTTCTGTGCCTCGGTGAGCACGGTAACTGGACGGTTCACGTCATTATTATTAAGATCAGAGTCAAAAGATTAGTCTATGCCCACCAAATCGCATTGGCGCAGTTTGATGGTATAGAAGGAGGCCTGTGCCTTAGCCATGTGGCACGTCAAGTCGATTCTCTATCTACAAATGCTAACGCTTTGAAAAATAACAAAATGTAACAGATCCGATCGACAACTTGATCACGTGACCTGTCGATAATGAGTCATTCCCATACATTTTGTTAGTTTCGAAGCGTAAGCGTTTGTAGATAGAGAATCGACGTCCCACACGGCTAAGGCGGCTAGACGACTAGATGATAAGCTATCGAAATAGGCTAATAATGATGATGATGACCAAAAACACTATAGTATATATACTATACATACTTACTACATAAACAAATACAGAAACGCGTTGCGAGTCAAAATTATAGTGTCCATCTATCGTAACTACCTACATACTTACGAGTATTTATTTAAAGTTACAAATTAACTTTTAATCCTGAACAGCAATCCCATTTGATGTTAAGTGTCGATGGTGTCAGATGGAAGCGGGCTAACTTGCGAGAGTTAAAAGTTAATTGTACTCATATATCTGACGGTTTCAGTCTACGCGATATCGTACCGGAACGCTAGATCGCTTGGCGGTACGTCTTTGACTGTAGGGTAGTAACTAGCCAGGGCCGATTCATATCACCAGACAGAACTAGAACTTGAACAGACTATATTGAGATGATTACTTGTTTATAGAGCTGGGTCCGTGGGTGGTCCTTAAAACAACTTAATAGAAAAAGACGATTTTATGTGGTTGTACTCTCGAGCAAACTGTTTAAATTTCAATCAGCTATTTATTTATAGTTTTGTTTACTTTGGACTTTGGTTTAAGTTGAACATTCGCGCGCTTTTTTATACCATAAAGATTATAGACGAAGTGTCAGTCCTTAATTGAGAAAAACCGGTATATAATTTATTAACAAAACCGGCAACAATACCGGTTTTGTTAATACATCTTTAAAAAAAAAGCAATTTTATTATTAAATGGAAAGTTTTAACTTAGATAGATAACAATATATTATTTCAATAACATAATAAACATTCATTGTTATTTTGATATTTATTAATGAAGTTTGAAGTTCAAGTTCAGTATTTTTTTTTAATAAAATGGCAACATTATTCATGATGGACGTTTTCGCTTGAGGTTTTATTTTCGGCGCTTTACAAATGAAAGTATCAGTAAAATGTTTATGTAAGCCTAAGTTTTCCACATTTGTCCTAAAATAGAAAATGGTAACGATTGTTGACGATTTAGACTCATTATCTTTGCAAGAACCAATCTTTAAGGATGTCAAGTACTACCTCTCTGGCGATGTCTCGGAAAGGGTTTGTTTTTGACGTGTATTCTTGTTTTTATTTTTATTTACGCGTCGAATTGTAGTATAACTGGTCCCTCGTTTTATTGTGCTTATAGATTATGCAGTTGCTTCAGTCAGGGGGAGCGGAAAACACAAAGTATTTCTCAGATTATGTCACTCATCTAATTTGTGGGAATAATGCTGTCGATACGGACGTCGAGGATGCGCAGGACATATACCAAATTCCTGCAGTGACGGAAAACTGGGTCCTCGCTTGCGTCCGCCTCAAGAAGCTCGCACACCCTAAACCTTACTTCCCCAATAAGAATAAGATATTCTCAAATGTTACTGTGACTGTGTGTAAAGTGACTCCAGCCGATGCTAAAGCGTTGTTCGCACTCATTACTTATCATGGTGGAAGAGTGAAGTTGACCTTGGACACGAGTTGCACTCATTTGGTCTGTGGTTCTGCCGCTGGAAGGAAGTATAGTGCTGCCTTGTCTATTCCTAAAATAAAAATTGTTACTCCCGATTGGGTTATAGAGAGCATATTGGCAAGAATACAAGCTGCAGCAGACGTGTTCCACCCAAAGCTGCTCGTAGTTCCACAGCCACCGCCTAAGCCAATGGACCGTATCAGTGCTATTACAGGGTTCGATTTTGAAGAAGGCATAGCTAAAAACGAAGTACCTACACAAAATATGGCAGAAAACAAAGATGAGACACAAGCGCTACTCGACAAGCTAAAGCAAAGGATGCCTTGGAATCATCCTCCGTCTACTGCAAATTCATCAGCAGCAGTAACTTCTAGTGTCAATTCCATGGGATACAGCAATGCAATGTCCACATCCAGTATTATAAGTAAATCAATTCCTCAAGGCATAGTCACCCAGAACTTGCAAATACAAGGCAGTCAAGCCAACACACAATTCATTCAGAAACTTGGTCAAAATTCTGTTGTAACTCAGGCTGGGATGAATGTCCAAAGTCAGCAAGTCAATTTACAACAACAAAACTACAGTCAGCAGAATCAGCAACAGCAACAACAACAACCGCATGGCCTCTCCGCTATACAAATACAACAACAGAAGTTACTGCAGCAGCATCAAATTAATCAGAGAATGCAGATGTTGCAACAAAAGATTGGCAATCAACAGAGCCAGCAAGGATTCGCTCAACCCAATGTCTCAGCATCTCAAATAACGCAAAACATAATACAGCAGCACATTCAGGGCAATCAACACCACATACAACAGTCCCAGAACATTAGTCAAAGCCCAAATACTTCTATGAGTTCAGCTCAACAAATTGAGAACATTAGTCAAATGTTAAGTCAAAGTGCTAACAATTTACAGCAGTCACAGTTAAATCAGCAAAATATGGTGATGAAGCAAGGTTTGACACTCAGCCAGCAGAGTGCAGTTCAAAATATTGCTCAACAACTGGCACAGTCCACTCAGAACCTTCAACAGAGTCTTCAAAATGCCAAACTGAATCAAAATTTAGGCCAAACACAAGTGTTAAATCAACAACAGCTCATAAATTCAGGGCAGCAAATGTCTTCCCAACAAACTATGCAACAGCAAACTGTACAGACCCTCACTAATCAAAGACAAAGTATCAATATGGGTGTTATAAATCAGCAAGGACTGGTGACATCTCAGGCACAGAGCGGACAAGGGCAACTCGGTCAACTAGTGGGTAACACTACCCAACAGTCTGTTATAGGGCAACAGATTCAGACTGTGCAGCAAACTATACAAAACCAACAAGGAAACACTGTGCCAGTGCAGGGCACTTGGCGGCAGCAGAACATACAAATGGTGCAAAATGTTCAAGGGCAGCATCAGATAATAAGAAGCCCGCTTGTACAGTCTCGCAACACGGCCAACCAAGTTATATTGCAACAGCAAATAATGCAAACTCAGCAGCAAGCTCTGATCAACAACCAGCAAGCTCAACTCAGTCCGCAACACACTATCCAACAACCCCAACAAATTCTCCAGCAAACAATTGGCAACCAAGGGCAAACAATCAGCCAGACTCACCATCAAATACTAGTCCAGAAGAATTTACTGAACAGTGGTGGGCAACAACAGATTGTGCAACCTCAACAAGTTTTAATAAACCAACATACTGGCCAACAACAGATACTTGTGCATGGCAACCAACAAGTGACTTTGCAGGGTGGGCAACAAATTGTGTCCCAAAGTCAAATAGTGCATCAAGGGGGCCAAATTGTGAACCAAGGTGGCCAACAAATAATTACCCAGGGAGGTCAGCAAGTCTTGTCGCAGGGAGGCCAACATGTGATCACACAACAGGGTCAACAGCATCAAGTTGTAATTGCCCAATCATCTCAGCAAATAGTGGCCCAGTCAGGCCAACAATTAATTGGCCAAAGTGTTGGCCAAACACAGCAAGTGTTGACACAAGTGCCTCAATCCCCGCAGCCAGGTTCCCAGTTATCAGGGGGAGGTATACAGCAAATAATTACACACAGTGGTGGGCAACAGATAGTGTCGCCAGGCGGTCAGCAGATTGTTCAAGGAGGCCAAAATGTATCTTGGCAACAGCAGCAGTATTTGCAGCAAAGACAACAAATTGGCCAGCCTGGTGCTGTTGGACCAAGGGTAAGATATTTAATATTTACCAGTTTAAACAATTTTGTTTGTTTTTAAACGCCATTTACATACTAATATTATAAATGTGAAAGCAAGTTTCATTCTATCTGTTACCTTTTCACTGCTAAATGGCTGAACCAATCAGGATGAATTTTGGTATAATGGTAAATGGGACCTTAAAGCAAAACATAAGGTACTTTTTGATCCTAAAATAAAAAATAAAAAAAGGGTGAAAGTTTGTATGGAAAGTCCTTAATTTTTAGAGTTACAATTTTAAAAATTTTATTTAAATGAAATATAACATGATTCAAGAATTTTTAAATTTCAACCCCTCAAGTGGTGAAATAAGGGTTGAAAGTTTACATTGATTTCCATGCGGACAAAGGCGCGGGCGTCCGCTAGTATCTTTATAACTTTGGTTTTATTTTAATGACACTACATTTGAAAATTGTGTGAAATCTGTTTGTTAATTTCATATCAATTTCACATCCAATATGAACCTGAACATATTGTGTACAGCTATAAAATATATAAGAGTTCTTTCTTGTATTATCGATAGATATTATAGATCTTTGTTGTATTATCAGTACAAATCATAGTTATTTATGTATAAAAACACCAATTACTGTTTGTTTGTCTCGAAACAAAACTATAGAACAGATCTAATCTATACTAATATTATAAAGCTGAAGAGTTTGTTTGTTTGTTTGATTGAAGTGTTAGATAGCCCATTTATCGAGGAACGGGAAGCACGAGAGTGAAACGGCGCGGCGTCAGCTAGTCCATATGATAAAATACATGTATTTAGTTGTATTAACATGTGTGGTGCTATGGCAGGTGTCGTGGACGGCGGGCGGCGGCGGGAGGCAGCTCATCCACCTGGACGCGGAGACGCACGCGCAGCTGCAGCAGATGGACCCCAAGCAGCGCGCCATGTTTGTGGCGCAGCTGCAGAAGCGCCGCCAGCTCTCCATGCAGCGGGCCGCTGCCATTGCGCAACAGGTAGAAAATCCGCCTCCTCTCGATGCCAGAGACAGACTGCCTGCTTTCTCCCACTACCGGTGTATATATACACAAACACTACAGAGATGATAAATGATGTATTAAATATAAGGATCAGGTTAAATAATTGGCTTAATTAAAGTATGTTTCTTGAAGAAATATACAATTTTTTACATTACTCTTCTAGGGCAAAATGTTCGCTGGTAAGTGACGAAGTAATATTTAATGCTGTATTTTTTTTTTTTTTTTGCATTATTTTTTTCTGTTAACAACAAGCTTAACATACAAGTAAAAGGAAAAACAAACCAATCATAAGTCTAAATAGCGTAACCACTTAGGCAGGACAAATTAAAGATGAATTAAAAATGTTGTAGCAAACTTTTTTTAGATATAAATTAATTGCCGGGTGGTTAGGGTAAGCCTGGGTCGGGGATGAGCATTACCTTTTGTGCCAAACCTAACCACAATGCCTAAGGGCTATTGTAGCGTCTGATGCCTCAACCAACTGAGCAAGGCAAGACCAAAACTCAAGTAGCAGAATCATCAAATTCCACACTGTCATGTATGGCACAACCTTGATAAAGGTACCAGCTCAGTAATTTGCTGCATGAACCAAGCAAATGCTGGAGCATAAAGCACTGATTTTCAGCTAATATCCTGACTAAGGTGACAATAGCAATAGTCAACAAACAACTAAACTAAAGCTAACCTTCGACATGCAATGTTTATCAACAAACAAATTTAAAAAGAGAGAATTTTTAAATCGCTAGTCACTTCACATCAAATAAATAATATCTCAGAACAATTACATATCGTTATTATCTTTTGAATAAAATTCTATAAAAAAGAACAATACACCATTTAAATTAAATCAGATATGAAATGACATGAGTTTTCTACCTTCATTTCTAATTTCTTTGTTGACGGCCGCGTGGCGCAGTGGGTAGTGACCCTGCTTTCTGCATCCACGGCCGTGGGTTCGATTCCCACAAGTGGAAAATATTTGTGTGATGAGCATGGGTTATTTTCCAGTGTCTGTGTGTATTTATACATTATATAAGTATTTATATGTAGTATATAAATGTATATGAATATTATAATTATAATATCAACTATCTTAGTACTCATAACACAAGCTGCTCTGTATGCTTACTTTAGGCCTAGATAGTGATGTGTATTGTTTAAGTATATTTAAGTTAAACATTCCACAGCGAGTTTGGCTTTAGTATAGGCGGATTGGAAAACCATCACATTAAAGAGAGCACCTCAGAGAGCGACAGCCTGACCTACAATGTGCTGCCTCACACTTTTTTTTTGACTTTGATTTTCGTTAATAAAAAAAAAATTCGCGTACGCAGCAGCAAGGCGTAGTGGCGGGGTCTCCGGGCGCGCCGTCCCCGGCGCCGCAGAGCGTGACGTTCATACGCAGTCAGTTGCCGCCGGGACTGTCGCAGCAACAGCAGGTAAGCGTTGTAGCTTGGCAAGCTCGTTGATGACACTCCCATGGTAAGCGGGCGACGGGGGGAAAGGACTACGCGGATGTGAAGTCGCGCGCGCGGGGCAGAGGGAAAGACTGCGTGGGTATGAAGTTAAGCGCGCGGGGAACTGCTACCCCCCTCCCGCCCCGCGCGGACAATCGGGAGTGTTATGAACGAATTTGCCAAGCTATAGTTTTAGAATTCTTAACTATGCTAATATTGCACAAAATGTTGCCAGAAGGACTGGCTAATTTTAGTGCCTGGCTATCCAATCGTGCACAATCGTTTTTACAAGACAGTGCATAATGAAAATTTCGATTGATTGAATTCGTTTTTCGCTGATGAATTCCTCAGTGCTTGAAGACGAAAGTCTTCAAACAGTGTGTGTTACCAGTGATGATCTATGGATCCGAGACTTGGTTGCTAACTATGGGCCTTATTAGAAGGCTCAAGTCACTCAGCAGGCGATGGAGCGAGCTATGCTTAGAGTTTCTGTACGTGATCGAATTAGGAATGAGGAGGACTCTACAACGTGCAACGTGTTGACTTTGCAATTGCACGTTGTTGACTTTGTTATATTGCACGTCGTATTATTTATAATTGCACGTCGTAGAGTTATCATCTCCTGAGGATGCTCCGGTTCCGGGGTGAACCGTACGTAGAGAGTATTTTATCGGACCTGGGTGACGTTGTCGCATGGGTTCGTCGACTTTTCGCGGATGATAGCAAAATAAATAAATCATTGTATAAAATCGGATCTGTTCAGGAGCTACGATTCCACAGACACACAGAGTTTTGTGTTTGTGTTTAAAAATGGTATAAATTGTGGCAGGTGCAATGGCTGCAGCAGCAAGGCGCCAGGGCGGCCACCATACCCGCGGCGCAGGCCGTGCAAACCCCGCAGTCTCCTGGTAAGGCTTTATAACATGTAGGCTTATTTTTCATATTTAACATAAGGCCTGCGGTAGCCAGACATCATTTCATGATGATCAACAGCCGATGGATGTCCACTGTTGGACATAGGCCTCTTGCTTGGATTTCCCAACAAAATCTCAAGCTGTTCCCTGCAACCCGCTTGATGTCCTCGGTCCACCTAGTGGGGGGTCATCCAACACTGCACTTTTCTCATTTTATCTCATTTTAGGTATGGTAGCCAATTATAGAGTTTCCATTGTGGTGGCTTTGGATGTTTTTTTTTATTCTGTACAAGTTAGCCCTTGACTAGAATCTCACCTGATTGTAAGTGATGATACAATCTAAAATGGAAGCGGGCTAACATGTTAGGAGTAGGATGACAATCCACACCCCTTTCGGTTTCTACACGACATCGTACCGGAACACTAAATCGCTTAGGGTGGGGTAGGGTGGTAACTATCCACGGCCGAAGTCTTCCACCAGCCAGACCTGGACCAATTAAGAAAACCTAAATCAGCCCAGCCGGGGATCGAACCCAGGACACGGAGGCTGTCATAAGATAGCAGGTTTCAAGGGTTATGATATGATTATGATTTTTAATTTTACAGTAGATAAAATCCGTACGATGCGAATCATTGGACGCACTTGTATACATTCTCTACAAAGAATTCTAAAATCCGGTTGATGCGATGCGACCGATATATATGATGCAGATCTGTGGACGCCTTTCATTAACCGTCCAAGTATAAAGCCCATGTTTATGTAATGGTTTTCTTGGCATAGTATGAGAAATCATGTCTCAGGTCGCTTGTAATGCTGTCCACTCACCATCCAAAAAGTTCAAGTGCCTGCAACGCTTTTTTGTGTTCAGTTACAGAATTTTTCATAGCTGAGAATGTTTCATGTTAAAGGTTACCATTAAGCGAGTCGTGGGCCTTTTTTGGCTGCAACGGCAAGACAGCCGATAAAACTGATCGTGTGATTAAGATACCCTTTAAAAAATGTCAGGATATATTTTTTTCCGCCGGCATTGGCATATTTTATCTTTTTCTCTTCACTTGATCGCATGTTAGCGTTATTAGATCCTTGAAACTTTGAAAAACCACCACAGTTCTAATTCCATAATTAACTAACGTACTTTTAGATTTCCTAAGATATGGTTGCTCCATACTACATATGCTTAAATCACCTGCGTAAAACTCATCAATTCAGTAGAGATCCAAAGATTAGCACGAACAGATAGACAGATAAAAGTTTTGTAAACTGGTTCATAATGTTAGTTACACTTGTTTTGATTTTTGGTTCAATTTGGCACTCTATTTTTTTCTCTTCTTATAGATATTGTAAAATATTAGCTAGTCACACTAATCGCGCTATGCTTATGTACAGTGTCTTACTAATCTTATAAGAGTACTTCGTGCTAAACTAAACGAGTGGGTGCTTCCATCTATAAAAAAAATATTAGTTTTTTAAACTTAGTTTTTTTTTCATTAGTTAATTGAATCACCTTCATCTAGTAAATTTTATAATATTAATGGGGAATATTTTTCCTATTCCCCTCTAACGAAGCAAAAACCTTGTGCTAGGAGTACTTACAATGGACGTATGGAGTAGGGATTGATCCATTTAGAAAACTATGTTTGAAACTGATAAGTTGAAAATATAATGTGGTTGTTTTAATGTCTGTGACTTTATAATAATATACCTGAGAATTTATTTGAACCATATAAAGTTACCAATTTTTTCATTTTACCAAGCTTTTTTTCTCTTTACATTAGATTAAACGAATTAAAAAAATCAATTTAAATGTGTCCAATTGTGGTTTCTAGTTTTGGAGAGACTAACAAGCAGCAATTAATTTTTACATATTCATATTTGCATCTCCGTCTGACCAATCAGAACGCTCTGGTGCAATGCGGGCTTTCTTATTGGTCAAAAGCAAAACGTATATTTTACACGATCTCATGTTTCTTGAATAGTTGTTGATTTCCACAAAAATTAACTGAAAACAAGTTCGATGGATATTTTTTTACATGAAACATTTCATATTTTTAGGTACATAAAAGAAAAGAAAATTCGAGCAAAATGCCGTTGGAAGTGTTTTAGAAGTTTTTGGTATTCAAATTGCGGCCCATACATACATAGTGATGGGCGACGGGGAATTATAATTTCAAAATTCGACACCAAGCTCATGTTCTAATACCGCGATGAATATTTTGTAGTGAACCGCCGGGCGTCGTTCAAAGTTTTTGAACTATAGACTTTCATTCCATTTTCTAGTGGAATTTTCTGTGATAATCGTTCCAATATCTTTTGTTTTCATATACGTACGAGTAAATAAAATCTATTTTTCTCTAGTTTAATGTGTTTTTAAATCATTTCACAAACAAAAACTTGGAATTCTAATGGATTCAACCGAACCAGAATGTGAGTAGATATATGAAAATTACAAATTGCATTTAATTTAATAACTTGGGGTAATCTTTGGCGTAGGGTTGTAGTAGAGTTTTGTATGTCATTTTGTTCGAGTGTTGTAGTTTAAACTAATTTGATATAATTTAAAAAGTAACCTAAATCCGATCAAAGTTTCAAATCATACATCAATGATTCAATTCCATAGTACCATAGATAAGGAACTTTTTTAATTGTGCTCTACTTTTTGGCTTATTATTTTTCCTTGTCTTTCTTTTGTTTTTTGCTTGTTTTGTTATTGCTTCTTTCTTGCCTTATCTTTCTTGTGATTTTTTTTGTATTTTCTTGTGAGAAATTTTAATATAAATAAAGTATAATAATTTCTCAAATAAGTAAATTTGAGAAATTATAATACTTTATAATTTTGTTATAGTATTTGAAATAATGGTGAAGGTATATCTTTAACCACATTTCTTTTGTGTATTTATTATTTTTAAGTATGCATGCTGTACAATTTTCATGTTGGAATCTTATACTGATTTAATAATATGTTATTAATAATTAATTTATGAACATGCTTATTTATTACAAATATTTGAAAGACTTTATTCAATTAATGTTACTAGGGTTCCAAACAACCACAAAATTACAAAACATTTAACCAATACAATCCATCCAAATATACTCAGAGGCACAATTATCCGCCCACTTCGATATACTCGCGTCATATTAAAGGTGTTTTAACATGATGGTGACGTCTATGTTCCTTAATTATTATTCTACCGACATTTTTATTTAATTATTTTTTACGCATTAAAGACAAACAGTATACAGTATAGCTTGGCAACTTCGTTCGTAACACTCCCGAGGAGCGGGCGAGGGGTCGCGTAGCGATGAATGAAAAGACCACGACTGATGCACCTCACTTCCCCGCACGATTTCACACCCGTGCTGTAATGCCCCTCGTCGCCCGCATATCATGGGAGAATCATAGACCAACCTGCCAGACTATAGTACATCACACAATCTTGTTGACGTTGTCTTAAAAATATTACTTTTATTGGTACTGGTTTGCTATATCTAAACACAATCTTTTTGCTTAGTTGACGGATGGTGAAGGAATATATTGTTCTTTATCTAAAAGTCTCAATAGCCCAACAGTGAAGGGGTTGGATTTATCACTGGAAATTATATTAAGGAAAAGTTCCCGCCCGTTGGACTATTGTCGTACCCACTCCTAACACAGTCTTTTCCGACTAATTGAAGGGGAATTGAAATATTAAAATATATATAATATCATATTTAAAGACTACCGGACGCCTGCGACTTCGTTCGCACCGCCTTCTATTAATATTTTCGCATGTTTTATATATAAATAGTCCACAAACATTATAGTCGTATAACTCAAAACATCAACGATTTTTACTAAAAAAACATTAACCCCTTTTTAACTCTTTAGGGGTAGAATTTTAAAAAATATTCTTTTGATTTTCGCAACAAAAAAATATCCTATGCCTAACCCTCTTTATCATAGTCTCAAATCGTGCAAAGTTTCATTTGAATTCATTCAGTAGTTTCTTTTAATTTCTGGCTTCAGTATCAATTATTATAATACCCTCCAACAACAACAAATACTTTTCAAAATATCTTCAATGTAAAGAATTTGACCTGTTACAGTTTTATTATTAGTATAGACATTTATTTTTCAATGCATCCTACTATCCTACTATCCTACTAATATTATAAACACAAAAGTTTCTATGGATGTTTGGATGTTTGTTACTCTATAACGCCGCTACTACTGAAGCGATTTAGCTGAAATTTGGAATGGAAATAGATTACTACTAGATTACTACTAGATACTTTTTATCCCGAAAAAATCCATGGTTTCCCGAGATTGGCGAAAACTGATGATTTTGATGATATGAATGTTTGTTAAGATATATTATAGCCTGGATTAACATATAGACTACTTTTTATACCGGAAAAATCCATGGTTTCAGAGGGATTTGTGAAAAACTAAATTCCACGCGGGCGTCCGCTAGTAGATTATAATTTTTAAGTATAGATATGACAATTTTATTTTTGATGCAAAGATTGATTTGAGTCTCAGACCGATTATAGAAGGATCTGTATCGCACTCATAGTCACGAACAAAATTGTCTGTCATTTTCTGAGGAAAACTAGCGTAGATTTGGTATATATCTTATAATAAACTAGAAGTTTTTGTCCGTTTTTTACACAATTCAATTACACAAAAAGGTATTTTTACGGAGCTCTTTAACCGACGAACACGATTACAACTATTTAACATCGATTCTATAGAGACAGTTTTTATAATCGCATTAGATCGTTGATCATATACTTTGACAGAAAAGTATCGTCTAGCGAGGCAGGTCCTATACAATCATTGGTCTGAGATTTGAGTGTATATCCCTCAGTGGGTGGGGCCGTGGCGGGGACCGTGGGGCAAGTGGGGGCTACAGCGGTGGGCGGGAACGTGGAGACGCCGCTGCAGCAGCTGCAGCGCCAGCAGCAGTACCAGCGGCTGCACCAGCTGCAGGCGCAGCGGGACCACGCCGCGCACCACCACGCTGCTGCCAAACAGGTATTTTTTTTTCTTTACAAGTTAGCCCTTGACTACAATCTCACCTGATGGTAAGTGATGATGCTATCTGCGATGGAAGCTGACTAATTTGTTAGGAAATAGATGAAAATCCTTTCTGTTTCTTAACGACATCGTACTGGAACGCTATATCGCTTGACGGTACGTCTTTGTCGGTAGGGTGGCTAGTTACCACGGACGAAGCCTCCCGCCAGCCAGACCTGGACCAATTAAGAAAATCTCAATCGGCCCAGCCGAGGATCGAACCCAGGACCTCCATCTTGTAAATCCACCGCGCATACCACTGCGCCACGGAGGCCGTCAAAAAATATAAATCACTAGCTGACGCCGCGCGGTTTCACCCCCGTGATTCCGATTTCCGATATAGCCTTCCTCGATAAATGGGCTATCTAACACTGAAAGAATTTTTTAAATCGGACCAGTAGTTCCTGAGATTAGCGCGTTCAATCAAACAAACGCTTCAGCTTTATAATATTTTATAAAACCGACCAAGTGCGAGTCGGACTCGTGTGCGAAGGGTTCCACACCGTTATCTTCTAAATAAAAGCGAATCACAATAACTCAAAAACCGAAAACTCAAAGTTGTAATTTGGTAGGGAGGTAGTTCATAATTAGTAAACCTCTGTTATAAACGAATTTTGCGGGAGGGCCAGTGTAAAAGGTCTAAGGACGGACGAAGTCGCAGGCGTCCGCTAGTTATATTAAAAAAACGAAAATATCACGTTTTGTTTTAAGTGAGGTACCAATTAAGTACTCAATACGATCAACTTTTAGTCTTTTTTGTCTGGGCTGATTAGTAAATTCGTTTTAATACAAAAAAAAACTTCTAGTCTTTAACACGGACGCTGCGGCACTGATTTTTCGGTACGAGGTTTTTTGACCTCGTACCGCACCTTTTGTGGTGCGGAACGAGGTTTATCAACCTCTGAACTTTTGAAGACGCTAAAATCCTATGGTATTATTTTTGGTAGTGGTTTGCTGGTACGAGGTCAATTGACCTCGTGCCGCACCGAACGTGTTTAAAGAGTAACTTTTGATACTTAGGTTGATGCGTTTCTCATTTGCGCAGGTGTCCCCGGTGACGCAGCACGTGATCACTCCGCTACAAGAGCAGCAAGTCGACGCGTTACTGGCTCCCACTACGCCTGACCAGCAAGGTATAGTTTTACCCTCAGACTAATTACATAAGGACTAATATTTCACACACAAAATTGAGGAAAACAAGCTTCAATTAGTCTTCTTATACTAAACTAGAAACTAGGTAAATATGCACTTCCTTCCTCCTTGACCTTTTTTATCATTCCTTACTTATTTTTCGTTTATTATATTTTATTTATTTGTTCATGATTTAAAAATTGTTGATGTTGTCTTGTTTCTTACATTTTACATCTAAATTAATTAAATAAATTTTCGTATGTATGTTTGTGTTACATTTATATTTATTTATTTGTATGTGTTTTTATTTATTTAGGTATATATGTATTTTTTAATATATATAAGTTTATATATATATTTTGATTCAATATATTATTATCTAAGTGTAATGTATGTTCTACTTTTCCTTTTAATAAATGACGGAATAAATGCACATAGCATTTATTCCGTCATTATTCCTTGTATTTATTTTCTCTTTTTCAATTGGTTGTCTGGAAGAGATCGCTCATTAGCGATAAGGCCGCCAATTGTACATTAGTTTTTAAATTAATTATTCCTTTTAGTGTACAATAAAGTATTTACACAACACAACTACACAAAACGGTATTTCTACGGAGTGAATGAATCGATTCTATAGGAGACATTTTTTATAATCGCATTAGATCGTTGATCATATACTTTGAAAGAAAAGTAACGTCTAGCGAGGAATGTTCTTATCTAATTAGTCTGAAGTTCTACGACTTGTGACGCTGCATATGTAGCCGCCACGTAGCCATGCTCTCTGGCATCAAAAAGCAATGCTGATAGTCACCAGTGTCAATACAGGCAAGTGAGGCTTAATACCTATATCTAAGGCCAGGTCTCCACTATGCTGAACCGGCAGAATTTCCGGCCTGACCTAAATACCGGGTTAAGTATTTTTGCCTGACATAAGGATAATGTGCATAGCTTCATACAAATTGTACAATCACTGCAATTTCAGCTGTTTTACCAATCTGGCAAATCTCTCAAACCTGTATAGAAGGGAACCCGGCCATAGGTTGATGGACTGCTTATAGTATGAGGTGTTCCTAGCACAGGATTGTTTAATTGGATATAAGTGATGGTCTTTCACATACTATCTTCTCACCAAACAGTCATCTATGGAGTTGTGAAGCGAATTGCAGGTGTAATAGCCCTGCTAAGATATGTTGGGCGTGTTTGTTTCGCGAGGACTTTATCACTGAATGGGAAACATTGTTTTAAACATAAACTCTCTAAAATATTAGATTACCCTCAAATTACAACATATCCGCATATATATAAAATTACTAGATGAGTCCGCGCGGTTTCACCTACGTGGTTCCCGTTCCCGTAGAAACACGTGGATGACAGCCTACAGTCTTCCTCGATAAATGGGTCATCTAACACTGAAGGAATTTTTCAAATCGGACCTGAATTCCTGAGTTAGCGCGTTCAAACAAACAAACAAATTCTTTAGCTTTATAATATTAGTATAGATTTTTTAGTAATTAAGTAAAAATACGGGGATGACATATAGCCTACAGTCTTCCTCGATAAATGGGTCATGTAACACTGAAAGAATTTTTCAAATCGGACCTGTGTTCCTGAGTTAGAGCGTTCAAACAAACAAACAAGTTCGTTAGCTTTATAATATTAGTATAGATTGTTTAGTATTTAATTTATTTTGTTCTTTTGTACCAGGAGCGGGTGCTTTGTTAGTGAATCCGAAGACGAAGACAGCGCTCGCCAACATGCTGTCCATCCGACTGCAGGGCGCCGCGCCGCCGCCCGACCACGAGCCTTCAGCTGCCGGCACTTTGAGGTTATTGTCTATATATTTAACTTATCCATACTAATATAATAGAAAGCCTCAATAGCTCAACGGTAAGAGCGGTTGGACTCATCACCAAGGGGTGGTGGTTCAATCCTCACCCCGTTGGTCTATTGTACCAACTCCTAGCATAATCTTTCCCCACAGTTGGAGGGAAATGGGAATAATGGTCATATTTTAAAAAGATATGGCAAATATTCTTTTATTATAAGTATTATAAATGTGAAAGTGTAAGTGTCTGTTTGTTTGTCCGTCTTTCACGGCAAAACGGAGCGACGAATTGGCGTGATTTTTATAGTGGAAATGGTTAAAAGGATGGAGTGACATGGGCTACTTTTTGTCACTTTCTTACCCTCCATTTCCCTATAATGGAGAGGTGGAAGTTTGTATGGAGCATTCCGTAGTTTTCAAGGTAGAATGCTAAAAATTGGTATGCATACTAAATGTCACTAATGAAATCGAAAAAAATAAATAAAAACCCTTAAAAGAGGGGGTGAAATTTTATAATGGGACTTTTCGCAGTTTACAACGACATAAATGCTTGGAAATGAAATGTATTACATGACTGGCTACTTATATAGCTATTGTTAAATGGTGATAAACTAAAAAAGAAAAACCCTGGCTGAATTTGTTGTGGGCTCTTCTCGGACCAAGGCGCGCGTTTGGAAAAACATCGTGAGGATCCTGCATACCAGAGAATTTTCTTAATTCTCTAGGTGTGTGAAGTCTGTCAATCCGCATTGGGCCAGCGTGGTGGACTATTGGCCAAATTGGCTAGCAGTGAGCCAAATATGGATTGATAATGAAGATGGTGTAAGGTCCCTTGTCCTTACTGTAATAGCAGTAAGTCACCGTCTCACCACTACACTATGGCCAGCAGCACACGTCCGCCTCCTCTCGATGCCAGTGACAGACTGCCTGCCTTGTCCCACTACCGGTGTATATATACACAAACACTACAGATGGTTTCCCATGCAGGCTGATGACGGCGGCGCACGCGGCGGGCGGCGCGGTGCGGGCGCCGGCGCGCCTCGTGCTGGGGCCCGCGCACCATCCGCACCAGGTGCCCGCACCGGTATGAGATCACTTTATAATACCCATCGAAAATTACACTTGATAGACTACTCGCCTGCTGTACAAAACTGTAGTCCATTTATTTATTCCGTAGAATTCTGACATTTCTATTTCCGTTTCCGGTGTTTCTATCTATAAAACAGTTCCCATAAAAAAAGATGGCAAGTTCAACTAAAATGTAACTTATTCTTGCGATTCTAAAAATTAAATTTATACAGGCTTAAGTTTCAATTTAAATTATAAATCAATATAATATTATTTTAATTTTAAGTATCAAATTCGAAATGACGTAGGGAAAAAATATCATCGACTAGCCAGACCAGGGGAGACAGCAGATTTCACAAACCTTTTTAATAAAATGTTATATTATTTGCGATGTTATTTTCGACTGCGTGAAATTTCATTTCAATTGAATTTATGTCCAAATGCAATTTCCATAGCTTTATAAACACTATTATTTGTTGTACTGAACCAATAAAAAAAATATATTTCACTGTTTGGAAGCAATAGGCCATATTGGATATCCTTATTCCTTTTTAATTTCCTTATTTAAATTATTAAATAAATCTGTAATAAATTTAGGTGAAATCTATTTTTATATTAAGAATGATTTTTAGTTAGGTTTGATGAAACAAACAGCAGTAAAAAAGGTTTGTGACCAACAAAGTGACTGACAAATGGATCCGGACATAGAAATGTCAGTATTCTACCGAATTAATAAACAGACTGTAAGAAGATTTTTTGCATAGAGGCAGTTTATATGCCTAGAAACTCTAATCACATTTTTATTTGTGAAAATTATCTCCTAATTGTAATATTTTTGTAAAACAAAATTGTATTTTTAGCACATCACCGCAAACGCCAATCATAATATGTAACGTCATTCGCTACAAGGCATCGGTTTGTGATTGGTGCTTGCGGTGACGTGATATAATCACATCATTGCAAACGCCAATCACGCTGTAATCTCTATGAATGACGTCACTTGCTAATGTGTTGTGTTTCGGCGGCAAAAATTTTACGTAGATATTTTTTAAATCATATTATTTTTTTTACTGGTTATTATTGTTAACGTGACGTCATGAAACAGTTAAAATATATACCATATTGTCCGACAGCGTTTCAACTCGTATTGTCAAAAAAATATTGAAAAATTTAAATTTTTAGGTATTCATCTCTCAATATAAAAAAAAATCTATTTAGTAGAACCGCAATAATTTAAGACCTTTAAAAGTGTAAAACTACGACACTGACGGTGTGGCGCAGGCGGGCAGCGCGGGCGTGGTGGGCAACAAAGTGTACGCGGGCGCGGTGCGGGCGGCGCCCCCGCGCGCGCAGTTCTACGGCCACAACCCCAACCTCAAGCTGCCGCCCGACCTCTTCCTGCTCGGCTGCGTCTTTCACATTGTGAGTATCGTTGTAAGAGAATGTAGATTTCAATTCGTTTTATATTTTCAAGAGTGGCCAATTAATATATATTACGTGCAGGTGGAGTACCAGCAGTCGGTGGGTGCGGAGCGCGTGTCGCGCTGGACGGAGGCGATCGTGCGGCGCGGCGGGGAGGTGGAGGGCGGCTACTGCGCGCGCGTCACGCACGTGCTGTGCGAGACGCAGCGGCACGGCGTCGTGATGCAGGTACGGTGACGGGGGCGAGCGTGCGGCGCGGCGGGGAGGTGGAGGGCGGCTACTGCGCGCGCGTCACGCACGTGCTGTGCGAGACGCAGCGGCACGGCGTCGTGATGCAAGTACGGTGACGGGGGCGAGCGTGCGGCGCGGCGGGGAGGTGGAGGGCGGCTACTGCGCGCGCGTCACGCACGTGCTGTGCGAGACGCAGCGGCACGGCGTCGTGATGCAGGTACGGTGACGGGGGCGAACGTGCGGCGCGACGGGGAGGTGGAGGGCAGCTACTGCGCGCGCGTCACGCACGTGCTGTGCGAGATTACTTGTTAATCGTTACACGTGTATTATTATTACGATTTTTTTGTCTTTTATGGGGGGAATACTGTGGCCACAGTCCATAGGATACATAAAAGATATAATTATAATTATTAAATATAAATTTGCGCAGCAGTTGATGTTGTACCTGTGGGCAGGCGCTGCGCGACGCCAAGCGCTGCGTGACGGCGTACTGGGTGGCAGACACGCTGGAGCGGCGCTGCGTGTCGCCGCCGTGGCACGCGCTGCACCTGCCGGCGCTGCACGCGCGCGCCGAGCGGCCCGCGCAGCACCACCGCGCCGCGCTCACCGGCTGGCGGCGCGACGAGCGGCGGCGCCTCGCCTGCTGCCTGCGACAGATCGGCGCCAAGGTACCGCACGCACGCACACTACATTACAACGACCAATGAGTATTTACTTATCTATAAATAAGAAAAAAAATGTAATTAAGAAATTAAATATCACGTGTCTCAATCGGTGAAGGAAAACATCGTGAGGAAACCTGCATACCAGAGAATTATCTTAATTCTCTGCGTGTGTGAAGTCTGCCAATCCGCATTGGGCCAGCGTGGTGGACTATTGGCCTTACTCCTCTCATTCTGAGAAGAGACTCGAGCTCAGCAGTGAGCCGAATATGGGTTGATGACGACGAAATAAGGAAAAAAAGTTTTCAACAAAAAAGTATACATTTGTATTGCAGGTGATTTTTATTTGGATCATTAATTTTGTTTTTCATCGTTATGTTTTAGTTTTCTGTGTTTCATTTTTTTTAAATCAATGTACCTACCTAATTAGTTTTAATTAGTTCTTAATAATTATCTTTAATAGTTTACATAGAATGTTGAACTCTGTGTGTGGCGGCACCTGAACTGGGTTCTAACTGAAAATCAGTGCTGCATACTTTTCTCTTTGAAAGTATGCGGCAAAATGCTGAGTTGGGGCCTTTTTCTAGGTTTTGCCACATATTACAGGGAATAGGGATGATGACAGTTTTTTAAATTATATATAAATTAATAGTATACTAATAGTAAAGCAATTTTGTAAAAGGAACAGGGTATCTGCGATCATTATTATCGGAGCTACAGGGATTTAAAGAGTCAGATTTGCGGCGCTGCCGCGGATCCCTGAAATGAATGCTTTTTATGTATAAATTAACATTGACCTTATTTATTTTATTTTTTTATCATAAAAATCAATATATTCAAACCTAGTCATCATCCCCATTAAGCCAGAATATAATTTAGATTTTATATAAAAAGATCTTTCTTTCTTTCTTTCAATGATCCTGGCGCGTTGAAAGACTGATTGGGTGAATGTTCCAGCTAACGCCGTACATGAGCCGCGACAACACGGTGCTGATCTGTCGGCGTGCGGAGGGCCACAAGTACCGGCGCGCGCGCGACTGGGGCGTCCCCTGCGTCAGCGCCGCCTGGCTCACCGACCTGCTGCTGGGCAACATGACGGCTCTGGCGCAGGTGACTGACCATACAGAACACATCTGCCAAGACTGCCGATATACAATCTATATTTGTACTTCAAAAAAGAGCAATTCTAGCAATATATCAATTAAAATCACGCGAGTCCCTTCGTCAAAAGTTTAAAGAAATATGTATACTAACAGTAGCCTGTCAATATATATATAACAGTATAGTATATGTAAGACAAAATATTAATTTGTACAAACGAAAAGGAGATTTAAACCCACGTCTTACTAGACACGGGCATAAGTTAGTTATTTCTGCATATCGTCTCCAAAGAGTAAAAATACTCTTCTATAATAAGATCAACAAGACTGTGATGGACCTGCCAATGCATAGCTTTAAGCAATGTGTTAAAAACATTTACTTAGTCGAGGGTACTACAACATTGATGAGTTCCTTAATGATAAAGATGCTTGGAGGCCGTTGGATCAGCTTCCACCTTCACACGGGAAGTAAAACTATAACAAATGTAAACAGTAATTGTTATTAATTGTAAATTATAATACTGTATGACTTTTTCAAAAGAGCAACTGTTGAGTTTCTTGCCGGTATCTTCTCAGCAGAACCTGAATTCCGAACCGGTGGTAGAATCTTTACAAAATAGTCAACTGACGTGTCAAAAGTGCTTGTAAACTGAGCCTACTTGAAATAAATGATTTTTGATTTTGATTTTTTTGATCTTTGACCCGAAAAGGTTAAAAATGTGACATATATTGAATTTACTAATTATATTTCTAATAAATTAATAGATGCAAATATTTATAACTATAAAGACTTTTTTCAACTAAAATTTTGAATAATAATTGTAATCATTGACATTTTAAAAATTAATTGATTATTAAACACGGCTAAAACTGACGTGATATTAGGTCGGAGTATGCCCGACTAGTTTCGAACCCATACGGGGCCCTTAGTCATGAGCTGGTTCTTGCATCGCGGCACGATCCAAACATCGTTTGGCTAAGTATCATACGATATATATAGTATATATATCGTATGACTAAAGGCCCCGTATGGGTTCGAAACTAGTTGGGCATACTCCGACCTAATATCACGTGAGTTTTAGCCGTGTTTCATAATCAATTAATATGAATAACACTCACGATAGTTTAAATTCTAAAATTTTAAAAATTATGACATGACATTCCTCTTTTATTGCTTTATTGTTTTTTTTTTTTTTGGATTGTTATTTTTGTTTCTCTTTTGTAGCTAATATACTATAATAATCTTATTGCTCTATTAACACTACGTTTTCATAAATATTTTGCACGCCTATAACGGCAAAACATGTTCGGATCGAAATGTATGTTTAATTTTATTAACCATAACCATATGTATAACCCATGTTTAAAGCAAATAAATAAAATATTATTATTATACAAACAATACTGTTCTGAACTACTGGCACAGGTCTGGTGACATAAATAACCACTTAGACTATTAATAAAATACAGTCTGCTCAGTCTATTTACGTGTATCCGTGTTTTTACAAACAACACTACCCACGTTTGAGAATAAATTCAATGTAAATGATAAATACATTTGGTCAAGGAGACAGCAGTTTGTTGCTGAGTTTGAATATCAAGCTATTAAATAATTATATTCTATCACAAGTGTAGCAAATGATTCTAAATATCAAACTATCAAAGGATTGTATGATTCGATTGTGAAGCTCTTGCGATTGGTATAATTTATTCACAAGTGTGGCAAGTGATTCTTAAGTTAATTCTTCAGGAAATCAGGCTATCAGAAAATTGTGTAATTCGAACATGACTGTGATTCTAAATATTGAGCTATCGGAGAATTCTATAATTCACCAATGTAGCTAGTAGCAACTGTTTCTAAACATCTAACATCAAACTATCGCAGGATTGTATAATTCAATCAGGTCTGTAGCAAGTGATTCTAAATATCCAGCTATCGAAGAATTGTATAATTCGATCATTAGTGAAGCAATTGATTCTAAACATCGAACGAAGTGTAGCATGTGATGCTAATTATCGAGCAATCGAAGGATTGTATGATTCGATTGCGAGGCTCTTACGATTGGTATAATTTAACCACAAATGTAGCAAGTGATTCTTAAGTTAATTCTTCAGGATTCAAAGTCTAAATATCTAAAAAGGAACAGCAGATTTTCAGTTTTAGGATTTAATTTATTGTAATAGTTAAATAATGCACACTTTTACGCATATCCTGTAGTTTTAACAAATATATCTTGTCATCAGATCGAGAATGCAAAATATCAGCAGTTCAACCTGCAACATCCATTCCGCATGGACTACAGCTTGGTTTCGCATCTCATGAGTAAGTGTCCTAATTTGGTATTTTATGGATGTAGCATAAATTAATTTATAACACATTTGCTCGTAAAGTATCGCTTATTTCACCAATTTAAATATCGTAATGTATCTCATTACGAAGAATTACAGACCCATCTCGCTGCTAAACCATGTTTAAAAATTGTTCTCGAGAGTCATTACGAATCGTCTCGCTAATAGGTTTGACGACTTCCAGCCTCCCGAACAAGCCGGTTTCCGAAAAGGCTTTAGTACCATAGACCACATCCATACGCTGCGGCAGGTTATACAGAAGACTCACGAGTATAACCAGCCACTTTGCTTAGCGTTTGTGGACTATGAGAAAGCCTTCGATTTGGTGGAAACCTGGGCTGTGCTAAGGTCATTGCAGAGATGCCGAATTGATTACTGGTATATCCAAGCGTTGAAGTGCTTGTACGAAAACGCCACTATGTCAGTCCGTATTCAGGATCAGACTACGAGGCCAATCCAGTTGCAGCGAGGAGTGCGTCAGGGAGATGTGATCTCTCCGAAGCTATTTACCGCCGCATTGGAAGACGTCTTTAAGCTTCTGGACTGAAGCGGACTTGGCACCAACATCAATGGCGAGTACATCACTCAACTGCGGTTCGCGGATGATGTAGTCATCATGGCAGAGACTCTGGATGACCTTAGTACCATGCTCAATGACCTCAGCAGAGTTTCTCAACAGGTGGGCCTAAAAATGAACATGGCCAAAACGAAAATAATGTGTAATGCTCATGTATCGCTCCACCCAGTTATAGTTGAGAACGCTGCACTCGAAATTGTAGACGAATACATATACCTAGGACATATGATCCAGTTAGGTAGGTCCAATTTCGAGAATATAATAAAAAAACATTTAATTCTTTAATTTTAATAATTTTGACCTTAATGTCAACCATTAATCAGAAACACAAAAATATTAATTTACTTGATTAGTAATAATGGCTGTTTTTGGTGTATTTGTCAAAAAAAAAAAACGCTGGTGTGCGTTCAATACAAACACTTCATTATCAGTGTAAAAATTACACGCATATCAAAATGTCATATGAAAATTCATTTTCGAAGTATGTTCAAAGTGTGTTCAGTGTTTCCTCGCAAATGTGTTTTAAAACGTCGTATGACATACGTGCGCTTTGATAATTTACAGCCTCTGCTTCCTTACTACAGCTCTTGCCAAGGCTCGAGCTGCAATATCACCTCGGCTGTAATTTTCATTACCGCACTTATATCATAATGTACTATTAAAACACTATTTTACAAAGGCATTGTCAGGTAGCTATCATAACGCAAGAGACCGCAGACTTTGCTAGGCATTGTCAGGTAGCTATCATAACGCAAGAGACCGCAGACTTTGCTAGGCATTGTCAGGTAGCTATCATAACGCAAGAGACCGCAGACTTTGCTAGGCATTGTCAGGTAGCTATCATAACGCAAGAGACCGCAGACTTTGCTAGGCATTGTCAGGTAGCTATCATAACGCAAGAGACCGCAGACTTTGCTAGGCATTGTCAGGTAGCTATCATAACGCAAGAGACCGCAGACTTTGCTAGGCATTGTCAGGTAGCTATCATAACGCAAGAGACCGCAGACTTTGCTAGGCATTGTCAGGTAGCTATCATAACGCAAGAGACCGCAGACTTTGCTAGGCATTGTCAGGTAGCTATCATAACGCAAGAGACCGCAGACTTTGCTAGGCTTTGTCAGGTAGCTATCATAACGCAAGAGACCGCAGACTTTGCTAGGCATTGTCAGGTAGCTATCATAACGCAAGAGACCGCAGACTTTGCTTGGCATTATCAGGTAGCTATTATAACGCAAGAGACCGCAGACTTTGCTAGGCATTGTCAGGTAGCTATCATAACGCAAGAGACCGCAGACTTTGCTAGGCATTGTCAGGTAGCTATCATAACGCAAGAGACCGCAGACTTTGCTAGGCATTGTCAGGTAGCTATCATAACGCAAGAGACCGCAGACTTTGCTAGGCATTGTCAGGTAGCTATCATAACGCAAGAGACCGCAGACTTTGCTAGGCATTGTCAGGTAGCTATCATAACGCAAGAGACCGCAAACTTTGCCAGGCATTCTCAGGTAATTATCATAACGCAAGACTCGCCTCGCAAGAACTTGCTCAGGTAGATTTCCACTTCTTCTGACTAAAGAAAGACACCTAACATACCTTATCTACCATGTAATCCAACAACAACGTAAAAGGTGACGTCATGTCAAATCCAGTATGGCAACTTATTCGCCATATATTTATTTTTAGCTATGATAGTAAATAAAACCCAACTCTATATCTAATAATTTATCTATTATTATTATAAACTGATAAAATTTAATTTAATTACTATTAAAACACTATTTTACAAAGGTGGCCATTTTACTCAGACCAATTATAGAAGGGCCTGTATCGCACTCATAGTCACGAACAAAATTGTCTGTCATTTTCTGAGGAAAACGAGCTTAGATTTGGTATATATCTTATACTAAACTAGAAGTTTTTGCCCGTTTTTTACACAATTCAATTACACAAAAAGGTATTTTTACGGAGCTCTTTAACCGACGAACACGATTACAACTAGAAATAGAGACAGTTTTTATAATCGCATTAGATCGTTGATCATATACTTTGACAGAAAAGTAACGTCTAGCGAGGCAGGTCCTATACAATAATTGGTCTGAGCCATTTTAAAACTTCGTCATCATATTTTATTCACAGACGCCTGGAAAATGCCCATCAACATAACGCAAGAGTCTCACGAGCGGGCGAAGCGCAGCGCGGCGGCGGCGGGCGGGCGGCGCGCCAAGCGACCGCGCCTCGAGCCGCCGCCCGCCGCCCTGCAGCCGCCGCCGCAGCCCCCGCCGCTGCACCTCGCGCCGCGCGTGCTCTTCTCCGCCATACCGCTGCCGGAGCAGAATCGACTCGCAGCCATTGTCAGGTACCTATTTATTTATTTGTCTATATCTTTATTTGTACACCACAATAATTGAAAAAAAACAAGCAAAACAGAAGCTTATTGTTAGGTAGCTATCATAACACAAGAGACCAAAGACTTTGCCCAGACATTGACAGGTAACTACTCTTATCAGAACGCAAGAGACCGCAGACTTTGCCAGGAATTGTCAGGTAACAACTATAAGAACGCAAGAGACCGCAGACTTTGCCAGGAATTGTCAGGTAACAACTATAAGAACGCAAGAGACCGCAGACTTTGCCAGGAATTGTCAGGTAACAACTATAAGAACGCAAGAGACCGCAGACTTTGCCAGGCATTGTCAGGTAATTATCATAACTCGACAGATAGATACTCGCCTCGCAAGAACTTGCTGAAGAAGTTAGATGTCCTCTTTTTCAGACCAAAGAAAGACACCTTATCTACCATGTAACGGTGACGTCATGTTAAATCCAATATGGCAACTTATTAGACATATATTTATTTTTAGCTATGATAGTAAATAAAACCCAACTCTATATCTATTATTATTAAAAACCAATAATTTAATTACAGCTCTGAAACAAATGAAAATCATGAAGATGTTGATAAATAAACAAAGATAATAATTTATTTGGCATGGTAAATGTTCTCTTATTGTAGATTCATGTACTGTAAATATTGCATTTTATTAAATTTAGAAACATTACGTTAAAATTTTACGTTTAAATTACGTTAAAGTAGTAAGTAATTCAATCAATGTCAATTTTGACATTTTGAATTTTGATGCCATTGAAAGAAAGAAATAGAAACAACAGGGACTCATAAATGTAGTAAAACATTTGTAAAATCTAGCTCATAAGTTAGTTTAGTTCCATAGTTTTAAATATTTTGACTTAGGTTGTGTTGGAAATTAGTTGATACAGAATTTTTTAGATAGCATGGGTTCGGTGACAGTTCGTTTCACTATTGAAAGTTTGCCGCGATTCACGATAAAAGTATGTATTATGAACGTTTATGACGTTCATAATACGTACTTTTATCGCAACTGTCACCGGACACATGCTATCTGAAATACACTTTAATATTATTGTTGTAAAGAAAAAAAATAACATAATGTTTATTACCCATAGACAACTCGGAGGTCTCATCGTAACATCGGCCGCTGAAGCGACGCACCTCGTGATGGAGAAGCTGGTCCGGACCTGCAAGCTCGTCAGCTGCCTCGTCACCGTCAAGCATCTCCTCACTCCCGACTGGATCCTGGAGAGCCAGCGCGCCAACAAGTTCGCCGACGAGGCCAAACACGGCCTCCGCTGCGAGGCCTTCAACAAAACCTACCAGTGCGACGTGGACGAAGTCCTACTCTGCGGCGAACAGAGGAAGAAACTCTTCGAAGGCATCACCTTCTACCTGACTCCGTGCGTGAAACCTTCGAGGTCCGGCCTCACTGAGATGATAGAGCTCTGCGGTGGGAAGGTCGAAAAAAACCGCAGATCCTACGTCTCCATCCAAGAGATGCACAACCAGAAGGCTTTCAGTTATTTAGTGATAACCGTACCCAATGACCTGCATCTAGTCTACTATCTGTTGCAGGCCGAGAAGACTTTGAACGTAGTGTGCAGCACAGAGGTGGTCATGACAGCGATACTGAGACAGAAACTGCAGATTGAAGAGTTTCTGGTCAGAATCGATTGAATGTAAATTCTTTTAGCAGTATTTTAAACAATTTAGTGTTGAATTATATGTGTTTGTAATTTAATGTTAAATGTAATTTTTAAACAATGAATTTATTGAAGATGAAGTAAATTTTTTGACGAAATTCGAATATATTCGAGCATTATTTATAAAGTTATTTAAAAAATGAAATTGTAATATTTTACGTTGATATTTGAAAAATGAATTTTACAATGAAATGCCATTAGTGACATACATTCCATATCTATGTAAAGTTTTTTAACTTGCATTGATTTCTTATAATAAAAGGACAAACAATCATGTAGAAAATTTCACTTAAAATGTGGCCAATTTTGCTTTTTGCAGTTTTAAAAAGAAAATTAAATCCCAAATTCAGAGCAAATTCAACCTTATGGATTGAATCTAAGGTTGAATTTACAAATGCGACTACTTGAGTGCCAAGAAGTTGTGTTTGGCACTCATAGAGTGGGGACGTTTTTGGTCGCTGATTGTGTATCCACTTTTTAATAGGAGATCGATGCTTGAAAGATATGAAATTTTTCTTAACATCTTGAAATAGAGACAAATTTTCTGATGGTATTTAATTTTTTTTTTTGATGGAAACATTCATGAGATAATACATGTTTTAATATTTATGCTTGATCAATTTTAGCTATGGTACATAAATATAAAGTGAAAGTATATAAATTATTTTGTACCTACCTTACTCTTCCACGACTAGTAAAACTTACATTGACGATTTAAAAAAAATATTATATAAAATGAACTCAAGAATTGTTAACGGTTCCCGGAAAGGATTTTTACTTGACACAGATTTATTTTTTTTAATATACAAATTGCGGTGTATGCTTAGGAAATTTTCATTTGTAAATGCATTTTATTGTTTTTTTTTTTGTTGATCAAATTGCGTCTAGAGAATCTTGTGTGCGAGATATTGCAACTAATAAATCCACTTTAAGTAGTTTACTTGTGCCTTAAAACTTTACTTTTTGTTTTAATTTCGAATCTCTAGATGTTTTATTAAAAACCCTGCAGATGTATGTTGAATATGTACTTGTAGAGTTTTTCTGTGAATTATAAATGTTAAGACTAAGAGCAAAAATATATTTTTATTGTAAGGCAAAATTTCGAAAGTTTTATAATTATTTTATAAGAAAAAAGATATGAAACAGTAACATGGTTCTAACCATGACATTTTAATGAAATTAAATGAATTTTCAACTTATTGTTTGTGCTTTTATTTCATTGTAGCCATTTATTTGTAACACATGTAATAGAACATATGGAAAAAAAAGTAAAGAAAAAGGAGCCCAAGATCAGTCATTGTACCTTGGCGGAAATAAAAGAAAATATTTTTTTAACTATTTTTGATTATACAAGTCCACGAATTTACTTAAATTCTTTACAAATAATAATAATTCTCTCTCAAGTAATGGAGCAATATTATAGATAATAATGGCGGATTGATGACGTTTTCAATGCAGTAGTTGATTCGACGTTTGCTGTCAATTGTCATGTCATGCATGCCAACTTGATATAACTCAAAAACTAGGTATTTTATTTAGTTTAATTTTAATAAAATCCTTGTAGGTATTTTTAAATTTTAATGATACGGGGTACAAGAGTGGACCTGTAATGGACCATTACGTTTAAAAGTGGAAAGTATTTTTACACAATGGAGTCTGTGGGAATACTTTCATCGTATTTTAAAAGCAAAAGAGAACGACTATTATGGAATGTTCCTTGTGAATTGATGGTGTACTATTAATCATTTATTGGTCAGGTGTTTGAGAAAAGTGAAACAACTCCAAATGATTAACATAAATTTATTTAAAATACATTTTAACTTTATAATAATAGTGAAAATTTCATGGAGCGACGAAATAAAATATACGCCACGTAACGGTGTAACGCCATACACAGTCTACTCTCGTTCATACAACTAGCGCAATTTACAGTCATATAGTCTTTCATAATAACTTATATAAGAATACTTCTATAAACATGATCTTAGACCAACATATACATACAACGCATCGAGTACATAGCGAAAGATTATCAATCTTCTAAATAGGATAGTATTAGTCGAATTTAAACCTTAAAACAAGCATATATTAAGGTATATTTTACTTTGACATTTTTAAACAAGGTTCGCTTTCAGCTGTGTATTCGATGTAAAACCATTGGGAGATTACGACTTAATAATCGCTTCGTACGCTTGGAATATGCAACTCGCAACCTCCACAGTGCGTGACTTCAGACTCAAGGTAGCTTCAGGGTTGCCAGGCTGCAGCTTCAGCTCTAGAAGCACCCATATATTGTTGGTGAGCTTCAGCGACTGGTACAGCATGTCTTGGCCTTCGACGTTGCGTTTCGCGATGGTGTAAATGTTGTTAAGGGTCATCTTCTGCGCGATGGTGTCCGCCGTGCCGATCACGTTCTGTATGGTGTGCTGCACTTCGTTGGCGGCGGGGATCTCCTTCCACGTGGTGAGGAACACGCGCTTGTCGAGTTGTCCGTCGTCGGTAAATAGCACGTGCGCGGGGATGAGACACGCGAAGTAGAACACGTCGATGTTGTTCTTTACGGCCACCTGGTGACGCGAAAACGTATTAATAAATAATATTAAATATGTATAATAGAATTAAAGTTATTAAGTTAAGTGTTAAACTTATAAGGCTGCCTAGTGCCTGTCCACCAGAGCGGAACCTGGCGGAGAAACGGACTACTGCGTAGCGGAGTAGCGTACTGTGTCTGTCTACTGGAGAGGAGGGGAGTTGCAGACTATGTTAAATAGATAAATTTCAAATTTAATTTATTTAACCCCGCTCCGTTTCCCCGCTCCGCTTACGAGTTTTATATGATCTCCAGTCGTATTCCGTCCCCCACATTAATACAGCCTCAATAGCTCAACGGTAAGAGCGGTCGGACTCATCACCGAAGGGTGGTGGTTCGATCTCCGCCTCGTTGGTCTATTGTCGTACCCGCTCCTAGCACAGTTATTCCCGACTAGTTGGAGGGGAATGGGAATATTGGTCATATGTAATACATATGGCAAATATTCTTAAAAAAAAAATAAGACAAGCCAGTCAATGTCATTTTATCTTTACGAGATATGTATGACGTGCCCGCGTCGCATCTTGAGTGTATTGGAAAACATTGCCGATCGTAGCGAGACTCATGAGGCTTAATAAGCCTCATAGTGAGGCTTGATAAGCCTCATAGTGATACACATATACACGTCAGTCACCTGCAGGTTGTTGAGCGGGTCCATGCGCTGCACGGGCCCGCCCACCGCCAGCGGCAGTGACGCGTCCGCGCGCGCGCCCGCCGCCAGCGCGCCCACCGACAGCGCGCCCGCTGGGTACACGCCGAAACTAAGAAAAAAAATATATTTTCATTTATTCAGAAAAACCTAGCTAAGGTATAGATAAGCTAAGCTAAAAAAAAACAAATTACAGACAATAAAAAAAAAATCGGTTGTCAAGACAACGTCAGAAAATATTGATGGAATCTTAGATACATAGATAGGTGTCAAAGGATGAAATGGTTGCATTTTTGAAAAGAAAGAACGAGATATAGTTTATTTCTTATTAAAAAAAATATATATATTTTCATTTATTCAGAAAAACTTAAAAATAAGCTAAGGTACAGATAAGCTAAAAAAAAAACGAATTACAGACAATAAAAAAAACGGTTGTCTGTAAAGTCGGCTTACTGACGATAGTTGAACAAGACAACGTCAGAAAATACTGATGGAATGGTTGCATTTTTGAAAATAAAGAGCGAGATATACTTTATTTCTTGTAAAAAAACGTTGGCAACCCTAGAGCGAGGGAACGACCGTGCTGGTTTTCAGTGGGAGCCTTCAAAAGGTTGACAACACATGCGCAAACGACATATTAAAAACAAAAATCCACAATTAAACAAACAAAAACTAAAATATAACAATGCCCGAGAATAATAAAATCAACTATCAAGCCTGAGAAAAACAAAATCACGAAGAACTGAAAAAACATAACTACCTAGTTCTATTAAATATACCATCAACAAGTCAGTTTCCGCTGAGTTATTAAATGCTTTTTCAAGAAAACAATGAGCATACGAAAATTAGAGAAATTTCAAAAAGACTTGAAAATTCTTAATAATAAAACCAGCTCATGACTAAAGGCCCCGTATGGGTTCGAAACTAGTCGGGCATACTCCGACCTAATATCACGTGAGTTTTAGCCGTGTTTCATAATCAATTATTATGAATAACAATCACGATAGTTTAAATTCTAAAATGGCGTGATTTTGGTCAGATCTGCAAACAGTCAGTTACCTGTTCTTGTTGAGTTGTATGGCGAACCCGCTCATGGCCTGCATCGCCTTGTTGGAGAACGTCATGTCCATGCGCAGCTGGCCGTTCTGTCGCGTGAATGTGCCCCAGATCTCCAAACCTGTATAAGGAGATCGTCGAATAGTCGAGGGTACTACAACATTGATGAGTTCCTTAATGATAAAGATGCTTGGAGGCCGTTGGATCAGCTTCCACCTTCACACGGGAAGTAAAACTATAAGAAATGTAAACAGTAATTGTTATCAATTGTAAATTATAATACTGTATGACTTTTTCAAAAGAGCAACTGTTGAGTTTCTTGCCGGTATCTTCTCAGCAGAACCTGCCTTCCGAACCGGTGGTAGAATCTTTACAAATAGTCAACTGACGTGTCAAAAGTGCTTGTAAATTGACTACTTGAAATAAATGAATTTTGATTTGATTTGATTTCATTTGAATCTTTACGAAAGGAGATGGTGCATTTCAGGTCCACTCTTGTAGTACCCCGTATCATTAAAATTTAAAAAATACAAGGATCTCATTAAAATTTATTAAAGTGAATAAATGTAATTAAATAAAAAGAAATAAATAGAATTAAAACTCAAGTTTTTGAGTTACATCAAGATGGCGCCCTTAGAGCAACTATGACAATTGACAGCAAACGTCAAGTCAAATCGATTACTGCATTGAAAACGTCATCGATCCGCCATTATTACCCTTATTAGTGTTGCATTTCTTGGGAGATAACGAATATTATTTCGAAAAAATTAAAGTAAATTCGTAGGTTTGTATAATCAAAAATATTTTCTTTTATTTCCACCAGGGTACAATGACTGATCCAGGGCTCCATACAATTTTGGACCATCTCCTTTTACGTAAAAATCATACATTGTCAGTTGTCTTCAGTCGGTCCCTCATGACTGAGGATCGATTTTATTCTTTGCAAGTTAGCCTGTGACTACAATCTCACCTGATGGTAAGTGGTGATGCAATCTAAGATGCAAGCGGGATAACTTATTAGGAGTTGGATGAACATAACATCACAGCTCGTACCGGAACGCTAAATCACTTGGCGGTACCGGCAAACGCTGCTACGGTAACTAGCCACGGCTGAAGTTTTCCACCAGCCAGACCTGGACCAATCAAGTAAAACTTCAACCAGCCCACCTTTTTTTTTGACGGCCTCCGTGACGCAGTGGTTTGCGCAGTGGATTCACAAAACGGAGGTCCTGGGTTCGATCCCCGGCTGGGCAGATTGAGATTTTCTTAATTTGTCCAGGTCTGGCTGGTGGGAGGCTTCGGCCGTGGCTAGTTACCACCCTACTTGCAAAGACGTACCGCCAAGCGATTTAGCGTTCCGGTACGATGCCGTGTAGAAACCGACAGGGGTGTGGATTTTCATCCACCTCCTAACAAGTTAGCCCGCTTCCATCTTAGACTGCATCATCACTTACCATCAGGTGAAATTGTAGTCAAGGGCTAACTTGTAAAGAATAAAAAAAAAAAAAGGCCCAGCCGGGGATCCGAAACCAGGACTTCCAGAGGCCGTCAACCTTTCCGTTTCCGTTTACCTTTCCCTTTGTCAGCGGGCAGCCAGCACTGCTTGGGCGGCACGTAGGAGGGCGGAGGCGCGGCGCCGAATATGTCGCCCAGCAGTCCGGTGGTGCTGGCGCCCGCCACGCCGCCCGCCGCCGGCTCGGGCCCGCCACCCAACTGTGGATATGGCAGTGTCAGTATACAACTTGGCAAGTTCGTAGAGACTGCGCGGGTGTGAAATCGTGCGTGCGGGGAAGCGAGGTGGTGTGAGGTTTTTCATTCATCACTACACGCCCCCTAACCCGCGCGGACCGTCGGGAGTGTTACGAACGAATTTTCCAAGCTATAGTGTTACAGTTTAGTGGTACTTGTTGGTTGAACGCTACGTCAACTTTTTGCAACAACAGAATTTAAGGATGATTAAAAAAAAATACTGGATACAGGTAAAATCTATACGAATATTATAAAGCTGAAAAGTTTGTTTGTTTGTTTGAACGCGCTAATCTCAGGAATTACTAGTCCGATTTGAAAAATTCTTTCAGTGTTGGCAAGTCCATTTATCGAGGAAGCCTATAGACTATATATTATCCCCGTATTCATACGGGAACAGGAACCACGCGGGTGAAACCGCGCGGCGTCAGCTAGTAGAAGATAAGAGTAAAATGCCAAATTCAAATGTCAAAATGACAGGCACGAGGCTTAACGTTTAAAGCCTCAAATTAACACGCGCAGGGCAGTATATTGTTTGTGTGGGCGTTTTTCTTTCATACATCATTATCATTATCAACCCATATTCGGCTCACTGCTGAGCTCGAGTCTTCTCTCAGAATATATAGTCCACCATGCTGACCCAATGCGGATAGGCAGACTTCACACACGTATTCAAGAAAATTCTCTGGTATGCAGGTTTCCTCACGATGTTTTTCCTTCACCGTTTGAGACACGTGACATATAAAGCGTATGTAATTACCAAAATGGCGACCCCGCACTAGTTAGCGAGGTGTTGGTCGACCTCCCACCAGGTGGACTGACGACATCAAGCGAGTCGCAGGGATTCGCTGGATGCAGGCGGCTCAGTATCGTGATGTTTGGAAGTCCCTACAAAAGGCCTATGTCCTGGAGTGGACGTCCATCGGCTGATATGATGATGATGATGATGATGATGATGATGATGATGATGATGATGATGATGATGATGATGATGATGATGACGATGATGATGATGATGATGATGATGATAATGATGATGAAGATGATGATGATGATGATGATGATGATGATGATGATGATGACGATGACGATGACGATGACGATGACGATGACGATGACGATGACGATGACGATGACGATGACGATGACGATGACGATGACGATGACCATGACGATGACCATGAGGATGACCATGACGATGACGATGACGATGATGATGATGATGATGATGATGATGATGATGATGATGATGATGATGATGATGATGATGATGATGATGATGATGATGATGAAAATTATAATGATGATGATGATGATGATGATTATGATGATAATTATAATGATGATGATGATGATGATAATTATAATGATGATGATGATGATGATGATTATGATGATGACGATGACGATGACGATGACGATGACGATGACGATGACGATGACGATGACGATGACGATGACGATGACGATGATGATGATGATGATGATGATGATGTAATTACCAGTACATCCAGTCCGCCCGCCAGCAGGTCGAGGTTGGAGGCGGGCGCGGCGGGCGCGGGCGGCCCGCCGATGTCCATAGACAACAGGTCTCCGATCAGCGAGTCCTGACCTATACCCTGTAATGTTATACCCTCACTTTGTAATAGGCTAGTCACTTTTTTAAATGGTATTAAATAGTTCAGTAGCGTTCTACCGTATTAAAAAAAAAAAAAAAATTGACCATGTCTCAATTTTTTTTTTTTTTTTTAAATTTTTAATTTAAGTTTTTAAATATGTTTTAAACAATACGAGTCAAAACGCCTGTCGGCTATGATGGTCTATATTTCAACTGTTTCATGACGTCACTTTAACAATTCCCTTACAAACGGAGCGTTTGACAAAAATATTAGTTAACAATTACTTTGATGTTTAACGGTAAAGTTATTTTCTATTTTCTCCCCTGCACGATTATTTCCAAATACGTGCGAAACTTGAGTCGTCGTATCGTTTTTAGTAGGTCGGCATCTGTCGAAATTTAGTCATTTTTGCGGATTTTTGGCGATTTTTGTAGGGCGCGGCTTATCGGGGCGTTTGTCTATATATCTGGTTGATATCATGGGCATATAATGATTTATTTATTTTGCTATCATCCGCGAAAAGTCGACGAACCTCAGGAGATGTTCACTCTACAACGTGTAATTGCACGTTGTAGAGTGAACATCTCCTAAGGATGCTCCGGTTTCGGGGTGAAACGTACGTAGAGAGTAGAAGAAGAAGAAGAAAAAATACTTTATTGCACACAAAAATACAATTATAAATTAAAACAATAAAAAGATAAATTAAACTTAGTATGCAAAGGCGGCCTTATTACTAAAAGTAATCTCTACCAGGCAACCCCTGACGAGAGAACTTGCAAAAAAAGAGCGGGAAGGTGCAATACATTATATGTAATTATATATATAAATAATTAAATAAATATAATATTTAAATTTACATTTAAATATTTACGTATTTTGAGAGAGTATTTTGTCGGACCTTGCCTCGTTGTCGCATGGGTTCGTCGACTTTTCACGGATGATAGCAAAATTAAATAAATCATTATATAATCATGATGAACTTCCGCAAAGTAACGCCTGCTTCTATCCGATACTCAGACTAATTACATAAAGACCTGCCTCACACGACATTATTTTTCTGTCAAAGTATATGATCAACGATCTTATACGATTATAAACACTGTCTCTAAAGAATCGATGTTTCATAGTTTACAATCGTGTCCGTCGGTTAAAAACCCGTAAAAATACCTTTTTGTATAGTTATATTGTGTAAAAAACGAACAAAAACTGCTAGTTTAGTATAAGATATGTATGAAATCTAAGCTCGTTTTATTTAGAAAATGGCAGAAAATTTTGTTCCTGAATTTGGGTGCGATACTAGTCCTTATGTATTTAGTCTGAGATCCGATGTCATGGGCGTTCAAGTGGCTAGTAGTGCTGACCTGGTTGGGTATGACGGTGGGCTGCTGCGACTGCGGCTCGTCGCTCACCGCGCCGCGCGCCGGCAGCGACTTGCGCACGCCCGCGCCGCGACCTGCACGCACACACACACACACATACACACACATACATATACGCATATTTGTTATAAATAATACACTATACTCCCAAGCACCCTGTATAATATAATGTGAGTAATATTTTATTATTTATTATACGTTCATTTTCGGACTTAAGCGTAAAATATACAAAACGGTTGTAAGACCTGTCGTGCTGTATGGATCAGAATGTTGGGCGGTGAAAGGGACGGATAGTAAACGAATGCATGTGAACGAAATGCGTATGTTGAGATGGATGTGTGGTGTGACAAGAATAGATAAAATAAGGAATGAGTATATAAGAGGAAGTCTGAAGGTGGCGCCAGTGACAGAAAAATTGAGGAGTAGAAGGTTAGCTTGGTATGGACATGTAATGCGTAGAGAGGAAAGTCATATTACTAGAAAAATGTTGAATGTGCAAGTGGAAGGACATAAGAGGAGAGGAAGGCCGAAGAAGAGATGGTTGGATTGTGTGAAAGAGGACATGTGTGTAAAAGGAGTGGATGATGAGTTGACGAGTAATAGAGACAAATGGAAAAGATTGACATATTTTTCCGACCCCACTTAAGTGGGATAAGGGTAAGGAGATGATGATACGTTCATTTTCGGCTTCATCACATTGCACAGTAAACACTCGTTCTACAATGGCTCCCTTTAGACTTCCTGTCCACCAAAGCGGAGCGAGGGAGCGGAGTTGCGTACTGTGTCTCCCCACCGGATCGGAGCGAGGGTGCGGAGCAGAGTTGCAGACCATGTTAAATAAGTAAATGTTAAATTTAATTTATTTAACCCCACTCCGTTTCTCCGCTCCGCTTAACGGTTTTATATGAATTTTCAAACTAACTCGCAAGTCCTTGTCCACTTAAGGGGAGCCGAGCTGGTCCGATTTAAAAAATTCTTTCAGTGTTATATAGCCCATCTATCGAGGAAGGCTATAGACTATATTTTATCCCCGTATTCATACGGGAACGGGAATCACGCAAGTGAAATTTAAAATTTAAAAGGTAATATTTCTCCGTTTCTCGGCTCCGCTGCCGCGCTCCGCTTCGGTGTACTGGCAGCCTTACATTACAGTGGCATGAAAAACCATACCTTCAACGAAAGCGGTGGGCGGCTTGTGGTAGACGGAGGCGAGCGAGCTGATGTGGCAGATGAGCTCGTCCAGCAGTGTGGGCTCCAGCAGATCCGTCTCTTCGGAGATGAGCGGCTTGTCTGCCAGCACCACCTCCTTGGCGGCCGCCGGGTCCGTCGAGAGCAGTCGCCAGTAGATGAAGCCGCGGTCACTGTGAACCAATGATATTAAATACTGTTAGATGTGTTACTAAGCTCGCTTGCGCTTAGTAACAAATCTAACAGTATTTACTACTTACTAAGCGCTTGAAAAATGAGACACTCAAAAGAGGAAATGTATTCAACAACAACTTCAGCACCGCCGTCAGTGCCTGCGGCTGCACCTGACACATCATGACACATACCGCAAGTCCGGGTTGTCGGAGTCCTGCGTGGCGAGGCTGAGCACGTGCTGCACCAGCCCCTGCGTGTCTGCCGGCCGCTTCAGGAACAGCTTCAACAGCGCCGTCAGTGTCTGCGGCTGCACCTGACACATCATGACACATACCGCAAGTCCGGGTTGTCGGAGTCCTGCGTGGCGAGGCTGAGCACGTGCTGCACCAGCCCCTGCGTGTCTGCCGGCCGCTTCAGGAACAGCTTCAACAGCGCCGTCAGTGTCTGCGGCTGCACCTGACACATCATGACACATACCGCAAGTCCGGGTTGTCGGAGTCCTGCGTGGCGAGGCTGAGCACGTGCTGCACCAGCCCCTGCGTGTCTGCCGGCCGCTTCAGGAACAGCTTCAGCACCGCCGTCAGTGTCTGCGGCTGCACCTGACACATCATGACACATACCGCAAGTCCGGGTTGTCGGAGTCCTGCGTGGCGAGCCTGAGCACGTGCTGCACCAGCCCCTGCGTGTCTGCCGGCCGCTTCAGGAACAGCTTCAACAGCGCCGTCAGTGTCTGCGGCTGCACCTGACACATCATGACACATACCGCAAGTCCGGGTTGTCGGAGTCCTGCGTGGCGAGGCTGAGCACGTGCTGCACCAGCCCCTGCGTGTCTGCCGGCCGCTTCAGGAACAGCTTCAACAGCGCCGTCAGTGTCTGCGGCTGCACCTGACACATCATGACACATACCGCAAGTCCGGGTTGTCGGAGTCCTGCGTGGCGAGGCTGAGCACGTGCTGCACCAGCCCCTGCGTGTCTGCCGGCCGCTTCAGGAACAACTTCACAACCGCTGTCAGTAATTGCAGCTGCACCTAAAACACAAATATTCGATTTGTTCCCTTCTGTCTTTCTCCTGGATCTATTTGGCTGTTGTCACATAGATCACCAGCTGAGGTCGTTCTACAAGATTAGGCCATCCAGGTCACAAAACGCCGCTTAAAGTGCTGCTAAGGACAGAAAGCCACCATAAGCATAGCCTATGTTTAGATCCCTCCGTCCCTTAATCTCACCTGACCAATGCCTATTTACTACACATCGTCTAACTCTACTCTCTAGCATAGTTTAAATTACTTAATAACATTTTTATAATCTGTTATGGAATCATCAATCTAATCGTTATTTAAAAAAATAAATAACTTTGCTATTGAAACGATTCGTACTTGCGCATTCTCGTCATGGAAGCCTTCCAAGAACGAGTCCAGTAACTCGTCTGCGTTGTCAATGCGCTCTGCGTACTCTCCTACAATCCAGACCTGAAACAAAACATATTTAATAAAACTCATAGTCTCTTATTAAGGCAATAGTAATTATTATTATATACCTATATTTCAAGAGACTGTGTTGACCTTGAAAAAATATTTTACAAAATTATACTACTACTATTTTACATAAACTAAATTTCAGCCTAGCAAATTTTTTCGAGATACAATATACTTCAAAAATCCTTTCAATCACAAGACTAAAAAGCATAATAAGTTAAACATGGGAAGAGAGTCTAAAATCCATAGTACCAAATCGATTACACTCACCATGGAGGCTCTAGCTTCAGGTTCGTCCAAAGTGTCGAGGTTCTCGCAGAGAGTGCTGATGATGCTCTCATACTTGTTGGGGTACTTGCGGAAGATATCCTTGATCACCACAATAGCTTCTTGCACCACATAGTTCACTTTCGTCTGGATCAGTTCTAGTAGTGTCGACACACAACGCTCTGCCGATGGTTCCACCTACAAATGTAATTGTTTCAGGTTGGTTTTGCCACAATATAAATGTCTATATAGTGTAAAGTCTACATATCGCTTTATCGATAACATCTCGGTTTTTTTAAAACAATCTAGCTAGGCGTGCAGAGAGTTAATCTAGTAGACGTAAGTAGACCATTCATATTACAATTTAAGGAATTACAAATTTGGACATGTTATTAAACTTAGATCGTATAATTCAAACAGACAAAATAAATGGTTACTCGACCATTCGTAAGGTGATCAAAACAATGGTATCTAAAGGATAAGTAATGAACATAAAACATTTTATTGGCACAAGTTCCAAATACCTTAATAGCGCATCTGCCGATAGCGCGGACGGCTTTCCTGACAAAGTCCACGTCGACCTCGGTGGCGTATTCTTTGAGTTCTCCCAAAACCTGTGCGATGTTAGCCTGCGACGCGAGCCGGATCATTATGTCCAGTTTCTCCAACTTCACGTAGATCGGATCATTGTATTTTACGAAGAAGACCTGCAGAACATGGAAAACGGTAATATTATACCATTTTTTTTTATAACTTATGTGGATTTCGCTGAAATTGGAATGGAGATAGTCTTTCTCTGAAAACACATTAATGTTTCCCTGGATAAAAACATTGGCTATTTTTTATCCGAAAAAAAAACATCGCCAAAGCTTTGTAACAAACAGAATTTCACGCAAACGTAGTTACCGGTGTCCCCTAGTCTACTTATAATAAATCTGTAGAGAGGTCAATTCTGTACATGAAATATATTTCCAAAATAACTATCAGGTGGTGATTGATTAGTGATCGACACTGATGCCAAAAATGCAATCAGTAAAATTTTTGTCCGACTGTCTGTCTGTACGTTCGTTATAGAAACAAAAACTACTCGACGTATTTTAACGAAATTTGGTACAATTGTTCTTTATACTCCTGGGCAGGTTATAGTATACTTTTCATCATGCTACTTTCAATAGGAGCAGAGCAGTAAAGGGAAATTTTGGGAAAACGGGAGAAGTTACTCCATTTTTTAGGCGCGTCCGTGTGTGCTTCCTTAATGGGTAGGGTAGAGATATGGTAGGGGTAGGATAGGGGTAGAGTAGGGTAGAGTAGAGGTAGGGTAGTGTAGGGTAGAACTACCCCTAGTTAGTAGAAAGTTTACATCGACTTTCGCGGACGAAACCGCGGGCGTCCGCTAGTTGTTAATAAAATATGATTCAGATTGTTGTTTTTTTTTGCCCCAAAAAGCTTTTCTGGTCTAAATTTAAAATTGCTGCATAACAGTTTTACGGCAGATTTAGACTAAGCAAGTAAATTAGAATTTAATAACTTCAAGTAATAAAACTGAACTGTCTTTTCTCACCTTCATTTCATGTTTGAGTATGTCGGGCCTCTTCTGCACCACGAGGTTGATGTTCCTCAAGGCCACGTACTGCACCTCAGGCTCGGCGCTCAGCAGTGTCACCAGTGGCGGCGCCAGCTTGCGTGACAGCGTGCTCACCAGCTCCGTCTCATCAGATAGCATCTCCATCAGTTTCATGAGCACCTAAAAAGTCCCAATTGATTGTATTCGGTCAATATTCAAATAGATTCAACACTGGATAATATGGCATATGTCTTAAAACGCTTGTGGCAATTGTTGAATCAAGCTATTAATTTGCAACCTTATCGATAATTTTCGCCAGTAATCCATTAGAGGCCCTAATTTAAAATGTTGACAACTGTGAGCTGCTATAGAGGATATGTTTAGAGCTTAATATGTTTAATATATGGGAAGATATGGAATACCTTTAGGACACGATGCACCTTGTCGGCAAAAAAGTTTCTTCGTTAGTTGCATCTCCGCTTACCATCAGGTGCAGCCAAGGGCTAGCCAATATACTAAAAAAAACATCTCCGACATTTAGTTTTGATACATCATACAGGGTTACCTTCACAGCGGAGAGCACGACAGCCGCGTTGGCGTGCGCCAGGCGCGGCGTGATCCGCTCGCAGATGGAGTGCGCCTCCCGCGAGTCGCGCGGCGCGTAATTGGACAGCGCGTCCAGTATGAACACTTGCCCCCACTCCGTGCACTCGTTCAGAGCCGTCAGCAGCTTGTTGATTGTGGGCGCGTTCATTTCTGAACATACAATTTGAAATATTGACTCACTGCCCTAGAGGCTAAGTCCCAAAAGAATATAAAATGCTTTTCCACGAGAATTTGCTCGGGTAAGGAGAAACTCCCCACAGATCACTTACCGACAAGTGGTCGCCCTGAGACGCTGGCTTCATTGATTTCAGAGAGCGCGGCCACCGCGTTAGCTACCACCATCGGGTTGGAATCACTCAATAGATCTTTTAGTTGATCTAAGAATCCCTGTAAAGTTATTTAAAAGGTAAAGGCTTTTTATTTAATGCAATATCAGATAAAAGTAAAATTTTGCTCCTATCTCTTGGAAACAGCACTTTTAGACAATGTTGTTTTAAGAAATATTTTAGTACTTAAAACTTTAATAAGCCATATAATCTCTGAATCAAAACATCATGCACAGCAAGTCATCAATGTACATACTAAATTAAAGCTTTCTACTACTAAGTCTCTGAGCTAAACACGGACGGACAGATACATACATGGCAAGGGTTTAAAAAAAAAAAGAATATTTGCCATATCTTTTAAATATGACCAATATTCCCATTACCCTCCAACTAGTCAGGAAATACTGTATTAGGAGTCGAACTACCACCCCTAGGTGATGAGTCCAACCGCTCTTACCGTTGAACTATTTAAGGTTCCATGTCCATGTTCTAATCCTAAAAAGGGGAACAAAAGCTGACCTGGTCCTCCACCATGCTCGGCGATATGTCGTACAGCTTGGCTACACACACTGCGGCCGTCTTCCTCACGTACGGGTCTTCGTCCTTCAAGCACTTCCGCAGCGGTTCGCACAGATACTCCGTTATCTTGTCCACGCGTATGCAACCCATCGTCCTTACTGCCAGCGCCCGAATCAACGGGTTCGAGTCTTCGCAATCCTGCAGCCGTTTGTTCTTATTGGAACTATGCGGTTTTAGATATGTATACTCTGACCGGTTTAGAGATTTTCAATTATTAGTATTGTGATTAAAGAATGTTATTTAACCCCCGCACCCCTGTACCGCGCAGGTAAGGAATCTGTTGTATGATTCTCTATAAAGCTCAGTCCACATTTCAAAGTTCAGTTTGGACCTTTGTGACACATTTATAGTGCAAAGTCTTTAGAATTGAAAATCCCTAAATGGTCAGAGTTTAAATGAAGAAGCAACACATCAATTTTACTGAAGCAATTTGACTATAAGCAGTATACAGTAGAAACTTGCTAAATCAATTTACAGAATACTAAAGTGTGTGAATGATATGGGTGAATGTATGGCTGTGGGCCATGGAACGGGTCTAAAGATGTGAAAGATTATAAAACAGACTAATGTATGTATTCAAGGAATATTAACTGTATGGAAATACAAGTGAAAATGTAATACAAATTATTCATATTGTACTTTCTTCCCCTTCCGAAAATAAAGTAAATCTATACTAATATTATAAAGCTGAAGAGTTTGTTTGTTTGAAAGTGCTAAGCTCAGGGAATACTTGTCCTATTTGAAAAATTCTTTCAGTGTTAGATAGCCCTTTTATCGAGGAAGGCGCGGTGTCAGCTAATCTAAGAGATAATTTTAACTAGATATAATATTCAATTCTAGGAATTATTATGCCAACCTAAGGAAAATTACATCCAGATTTACAGATGAGAGAATTACAGATTACCATTTTCCATAAGTAATGTTCACAAATGTGGTTGATATAAAACATAATAACTATCTAGTAATTTCATCTTAATAAAGAATCATAGCATATTGTTTTTAGTAAGTATCGAAAAATGTAACATTTGATTGTTTTACATTTTCTTTGACAAACAAAAAATGTGATCAAATATGATCATGCCGTTTTCTTTGCCAGCCAGTCCTTGAATTTATGGGTTTTTAAAACATGACCTATTTTCCATGACAATTTGCTGTGTGTAAATGCATTAAACGGCAAAAAGTAGTGTAATGCAAGTGATCTGTGGCAAAGTGCCAATTTTTTTTCAAATGGCCATGCTTACTTCATGACACATTACAGAGTTGAGTAATCAACATTTCTGTAATTCCTCAAATCTGCATATAAATAGCTTGTGTGAAAACATGTGTAGAAACAACTGAGGTTTTGAGATGATTGATGAAAACTATTTATATACCAGCCAATGCCCAAGCAAAGCTTTTATGATTAATGATGTATTTATTTTACAAATATACAATTGATTGTCAATAATTTTGATAACTAATTAGCATTTGTTTATTAAGCACATCACATAGCTGAGTCTTTTCAATACAGCGCTGAGGGTTTAAACGAGAGGGGAGCGAGATGGGACAAGAGTGGATTAGCCTTCAATTTCCGGAAGTTAATAATAATAATAAGCGAATCTTAAACTATTCTTCAGGAAAGTGTAGTATTTCAGCTAGGTACCCTGGCGACTTCAATTCAGTCGAGTTGCTTAGAAACGTGATGAAAGTAAAGTCACTTCCTGCTGTCCCTCTGAATATGTGTATACAAGTAATGTATGTAAGATTCTTTACCATAATAATGCAACATATTAATTGTTCATATAATTTTTTTAACCGACTTCAAAAAAAGGAAGAGTTTCCCAATTCAATGTTTTTTTTTTAATGTTTGTTACCACATAATTTGGTCATTTATTAACCAATTTAAAAAGATCTTTTTTTGTTTGAAAGAGTATACTTCCAGATTGTCTAAATTAAAATACATCTTTGAAGTTGGTTTCATTTTTATGTTAAAAAGATTACTTGAGAACATCTACATCTTAGCATTCCCTGGATTCACTGTGCAGGTGCCGGGTCCATCGGGTGGTAGAGAAAATAAGTACAAACTCCAAGTATGAAAAAAAGTTATATGAAAATAATCATTTATTTTCGATTGATTTTATTTGAGGTAAATAAAGATTTGATTGATCGATTGATTGATTGATTTAACGGATTTAATATGTGCACCTACTACATTCTATCATCACATTCCTGAACCGCTATAAAGTATGGACTCATGTTATGTGGTTTGCCTATAAATTTTACTGTATTGGACTTTCATGGCCATGATAATTAATTAAAGCAAGTTAATAACACTAAAGCTATACCAATAACACTTGATGTATGATCTAAAACTGCATATTAGATTAGCAAGGTTCTACAGTACAAAAATATGGGATAAACATTAGCCAATGTGCTTCTATCAATGAGGCATGGATCAATTTATCAGTAATATATTAATATAATTTTATATATTTTTCCAAATATATTTATAACTGTTTATATATGTAGATTTACACATAAAAATGTGTTCAGTGAAATGATCACTGAAAAGTGAATATCATGCATATGATTTATTGTTGAAAGGAGTATTCTAATATTTATGTGCAAGATCAGGAATTTTTAGAATTGTGATGTCAGAATTCTCATAGTAATTTTACTGCTTCAAGAAGACAAGTTTACAATAAAACACAATGTTTGGCCACAACACTCAATGAAATATAATAAAAAAAGGAGTACAGTAATGCTTTGGCCTTGAATATGGCTTCATAAATGTGGGTTACTTTTTATAGCAATTATAATTGTCAGACCAAGTAGATGGCTCACTAGATTGTAAATGAAAAATGCCTCGAATTGTCTATAAAGCTTACAGGTCTAGCAGTATTTACAGTGGCATAGCGTGCCTTGAGGCGCCCCATATCAAAATTAGTTGGGAGGCCCAATTAATGAAGGGTAAAGATTTCTCACAAAATGAACAAAAATGCTTGCTTTAAATAAATAGCAGTAGTACTTTAAATAAGTAGGCAGTAGCTACGCCCCTGAGTATTTAACAACCTATACGACAGGATCTTGACAGGTCGCAACCCGGTTAAATTTCCAACATTGCACAGTTTTATTTGAACAAACCTTTACTTGATGTCATGCAAAGCCAACAACCTATTGTCTTATAAACACTGAGTGATAACACAAAGTTGTAATATCTGCTAATGGATCCATTGTGATTAATAAAATATATTTCAGTTTTTTGATGTGTAAATCTACAAGAGGATGAGCTGATTTTGTTTTTGGACCGTTTACCTTAACAAGCTGGTATGTTGGTAGATCCTTCCACCCATCATAATATGGTACAGTAGACATTAAAACGATAAAAAAGACAAGTCACACACACACAGATAGCTACATCTACATCTTGGTTATATAACTTGTCGATAAAATCACTAGTCATCATAAAGGAAAACAATAAATTATTATGCAAATAATATCACATAATAAATAACAGTAATAGTTAAATGTACTAATGTTTAGTATCTTTTGTAATATCACATATTTTTGCATGATATAACACATCAAACACACAAATCAATTAATACACTAAATATACAAAAAAAATATTAATCTAAATGTAGGTAGACCCTATATTAAATTTGTACATTATCATGAAAACAAAAACTTTAGATAAGGCGTTAATTTCTTGCCCAAGATAATTTTAATTGAATCAATTTGTATTAGCACTGACAATGTGAAACCCTACGAAGTGCTGCACTTTGTTATTCTATTCCTTGTCACTGCATGCATATGCTAAGAAAAAAGCAAGAAACCAAATTTATCAAAACACACAAGTTTGTCTTAGGGGTAATCTTAAATGTAGATGTGGCAAATACAATGTCTTACGTACCTTGACAAAAGTGTTAACAGCCATAATGGCCATGTCGGGTTGTGATTTTGCATAATTCATCAGGTATAAATACACCAATTTCTTGAGTTCCAAATTATCAGTTTGCATGCAATTTACGACATCTGGAAAGAGTGCAGACACATCTTTGCCAACTGTCATAGAGGCTATCACCTGAAATTATAATATTTTTAGTTGTATTCATAATCAGCATCTCCCTTAGTAGTTCCATTGAGAGACAATCAGTGATTCAGCTGAAAGATTACCTACAACCAATTCCATGTAACGTGTATGTACATGTAAAAAGTATTATTTAGGTGCAACTACAACTTTTGCTGTAGTTTGTGTTATAGGTTGATTCTAATAAATAAACTTACTCAGAATCACAATTATCCGCCCACTTTAATATACTCGCGTCATATTAAAGTGGGCGGACAATTTTGCCTCTGAGTATATTACAGCTTCCCTACTGTGGTTATGATATTAAATATTGTAACTGTAAAACCTTACCTTTTTGACAGCTTCCTTTTTCTTCTCCTTTTTATCGCTGTTGAGCTCAGACTTCAGCTCAAATATTTCGCCTTTCTTTGTAGTAGTGAAATACTTTGAATCGGTCATTTTGTTAGACTATTCTTCTATATTAAATGACTTCCTTACGTCTAGGTTTCACTTTGCGGTATTCTACGAAAAATCAATAACAAAAATGTAATATTTCTATCGGAAAGGTGTGGAAGATATTTTAATCTAAGCAAATGATACACTTGATGATTTTTTAAATAATATTTCGATATTTACTATTTTTCTCCAAGAACTATCCATAAAATTCGAAAACCAATAAAATTATACTCGGAAATTGTTAGGTTTACTTCTTCGTGACAGAAGGGGCGTAAACAGAGCTGTCAGCAAATCAGTGTTACCAACTAAAAAAAAATATTTATCCCTTGTGTCAAAAACCCTAAAATCGCCTTTTTTATTGAGATGTCCACCTAAAAATATAAATTCATAATGATTTAGAAATAATATGCTGTAATATGTTTCAAAAGTCTTTATTTAATACATAAAATATTACGTCTTCATCTCAGATTCAGATTTTTTAAAGCATACATGTAGACATTGAATAAAACATTTTCTTTTAATGAAAAAAAATTGCCGCCAGTCCCCATGGAGTGGTTAAGAATTAATTATTATATGTCGTTATTAGTCGCTAGGTCAAGAAAGAAATGTTAATATTATCAATTTAAAAATATTAAAAAGTCAAAAAATCCCTTAAAAAAATCTCATAGCATATATTCAAAAGCCTCTTAAATCTGGGGGAAAACCCCTAAGTTGGGAACCCTGCAGCAGATTATTACGATTACCCTACAAGATCAAAAGCACAACGAGCACAACATATTTAAATATTTTGGTAGGCTGTATTTGTTACACAACCAAAATAATAAACCAGCTGTTCAGTACATAAAATTTAGCACTATATCAGTTTGCACGAACAGGTTTAATCGCAGCAATAAAATAGAAACGTCAAGAAGGGCAATATTTTTTTATATTGAAGTATACAAATATTACCCCACTTCATGATTTTGCTAATCAGCAAAATAAAATATTCTCCGATGATTTTTGGGAAAATTTTATAGGTTGACAACATTTGTAAAATGGGCTCTTTGGTTGAATTTGACAGCAGAGTTGGCATGCCAACAGATAACTAATTTAGTGTAGGTACAACGAGAACTTAACACTAACCTTACACTAACGGACAACGAGTTACATATCAACTTAGACCATTAATAACATTAATAAATTATTAATGGTCTAGGCATATCAACATCGAGCCTCAGAGAAAGCAAAATGCTTAGATACATAGATAATAGGTGTCAAAGGCAAAATGTATATTAATTTTTCCAAGTATTTAATATACAGAATGTATCATAAACGATACGTATCATTTATTTTGTTGATGGGCAGTGGGCATTTGAAAACTCAATAAGTGACGAATCTGCTCCCCTAGCCAAGTGACACGTCGGTTCTCTTTCTACGATCGCTAACGTTTTGAAAACTAGAAAGATGTATGGGAATGACATTTGCTATAGACAAATCACGTGTTCAAGATCTGTTATTCCCACACATTTTTCTAGTTTTCGAAGCGTTAGCGATCGTAGTAAGAGAATCGACGTGCCACGTGACTAGGGAGGCTGTATAACTTGGTTCAGAACAATCCTGCAACATTTGTGCCATACTAACTATTGCTCTTAATTAAGTAATATATTTTTGTTAGACGGCACTAATATCAATAAAATATTTAGGTCGATTTCAGTGGCATAGCTAGGTAACCAAGGGCCATGGTGCAACTGAAAAAATGGGGCCCCACTACTATCTATAAACTTGTTACGGTTGGGTTTTATCAAGTAAAAATATTAAATTATACCTATACAAATTGGTCTAAGATACAAATACATGAAAATGCCTAAGCTACTTTATCATCAGTGTGGCTAGTGGGACTTTTCAATATTTTCATATTGTTACTATAGCGTTAACGTAAACGCGAATTTGTGTGGAATTGAAACAGTTGTACAGTAGTGCCACTAGAAATTCGCGTTTATGTTAACGCGATAGTAACAGTATCAAACTGCCACTAGGCCCTCTGATCTTTGTCGTTTTCGAATTTTTTTAATAATTATTTATAGACTCTTTTCCGCACCACCCGCGAGGTAGAGTCTGGAGGCGCGTTTTTTTTTACGTGGTATCCCCAATAGGCATAATCCACGGTGATTTTCAAAGTCACAACTACTCCGTCCTTAGTCTTTTCGATGGACCAGGCTTCGGCTCAGCCTCTGTTCGGCTTTCTGTATTAAATATCAGTCGGAAAAATGGAGAATGAAGGGGTTTTAATGTTGGTGATTCATCATCAAAGTCAATTAAAATGACAATCATTTATTAACTAGCGGACACCTGCGACTTCGTCCGCGTGGAAATCAATGTAAATTCTCAAGCCCTATTTCACCACTATAGTTTGAATTTAAAAAGTTTTTGAATCACATTATATTTCGTATTTTTTTTATGATTTATGACTTTCCATACAAACTTTCAACCCCTATTTCACCCCCTTCTTATTTTCTTTTTCGCAACAAAAAGTATTCTATTACCTTCTCCGTATTATGGTCTTAAACCGTGCCAAGTATAATTTGAATTCATTCAGTAGTGAATTTGAATTCATAGTAGCGTGATGCCCGAATAACAAAAAAAAACGAACAGACAGACAGATAAAAAATCGAAAAAAAAAGTATTTTTAGCTTCAGTATCGATTATATAATGCCAACAAAAATTATTTAGATGTTGCTGGGTCGCGCCTGCGTAAGCCTTCGTTCGTGTCTGTCCGGCTGTTTTAGTTCATTTGTCCCCTTATGGAAATGGAGTCATCGAGCCTGCCCCGTTTAAGACTGGGCTGGCCCGTTGACGGGCTGGGGTTCCTGCCCTTCTCGTCAGCCCCACCACCGCTCCGCCCTCTCCAGTGTTTGTTGCACCAGGATGCGACGGGGTGTGACCGACGTTGGGCAGGGGTGTTATCGCTTTGAGCGTCCAATGTTTTGGCAGGCTCCGCCGAGGGTTTTCGCCGGAGGTTGGCTGGCTCACATCCGCGCTACGGCTGGTGCCAGGGCGTGGGACGACAGTCTCCGCGGGGAGCAGCCGCTGTTGTGCAGGTTGTTGCCGCTTTGTCCGTACAAGCCCCCCGCCTGGGTGTCGCCTGTCGCTGATGTAAGTCTTCCGATCTCCGACGTCTGCCCCTTGGGCGTATGCCTGAGAGGTTATTTGTCAGTGCATCTGTCCTGCCCTTTTTCGTTTTAGGCTTGTGTCTGATGATTGTAGTGACCCAAGCGGACTTTATTGTGGGTGGAAGGATTGCGATCGCTACTGATTTTATGGTGGTATCCGAGTCCTGTCTAACTGGGGTCGAGCATGTTTGATTATCGGTAGGTGTTGGGGTGGTTGGGTCAATGGTGGGTTAATCTTTAGTCGGTGCTTCGGTCCTATTTTCGTTGTCAGGTCGTAGGGTGCGCGATGCGTAGGGCGGGTTCTCGCCCCTCCCCAGAATACTGAGTCTACAGAGCGGACTGTAGCCGCACCACCGTCCGGTAATCTAGTGATCAGCGGTGCCGCTACAGCGGAGGATTGTCCGTTTCGGATACTAATTCTATTAGAATCCGTTTTCATAGTTATTGCTGTTATGTGTGGTTTGTAAAGTATTTGACTGTATGGTGTAGTGTGTACTGTGCTTGTATTTGATGGGGACGTTATAAGGGGTAGGATAAGGTTAAGTGAGGGTTTTTGGTTTCTATGGATCATAGGATAAGGTTTTAGGCTCCCTGCCAGAGTTGGGTGTGTCCTCTGACCTGACCGTTCCGGATCAGTCTTTCAGAGGTGATTTAGACCTCTCGGTCACTGGTTACCGCTTCATGTGCGTGGGATGGCCATGGCATTGTCAGGTTATTTCCCGCCGCCTGAGATCGGCGTTGACCTTTTACAGCAGGTATGGTCTCCCCTGACTAACCCTCCTCCTTTTGCATCCGGGCTTGGGACCGGCAATGGCGGAGTTACAGAGAAGATCATATAATTTTGTGGTGTATGGACTTGAACGCTTTTGTGTAATCTATGAAACATATGTAGAGCTCCATGCCTTCACTATTTTAAATAATTGTGTAACTACTTGACTGTGATATATTGTAGAAAAGATTTTCTAAACCTTGCCTGCTCACGTGGTTGATACACATCAAGTGTTTGCGATATTTGGTTCCCAAAAGATATTCAGCAAATAAGAATGCATAGCAATAAATTCTCGTCTAGATTTGTGTGCCCATCCTAAATGTTTTGGCACTTAGTCCTGGTTAAGGATTTCACGTGCCTGTTTCATATATCCCTCTAATGTTCTTCTTGGTATTTGAAATAGTGCTGAGATTCTTTCGTTACTATCTCCAGTCCGCATTTTACATAAAAGTGCAGCTAATCCACTTTTTAATTTAATACTCTGCAACCTTGGTTTATCAATAAGTATTTGCTTGAATTCTTCTTTTGTACGACCAAACCAATATTTAAAAAGATGATCATCTATATTTAATGGGTTTTGAAAATCTAGTTGTGTATCATCTGCTAGCAAAAATACCATTTCTTCTATTTGGGCAGCAGAAAACGTCATTATAGTATTTTCGGCCGCATACAATTTATAATATAAATGTGTGTTCATGTGATAATTGCAAATTCGGGCACTTTTTGGTATATAAAAATTATATTTTTTTATAACATGTTTTCTTACACTATCAGGTATACGTCGCTTTTCACTGTTATTGCACTTTAAAAACAAACAACGACTTGTTGTCTCAGCAGCTCTTCTTAATGTAGGCATCACAATATGTCCAGAAGTGTCTTGTACTGGATCTGCAGTAGTTGAAGGACCATCCTCTTCATTCTCTACAGGTTCTAATTGCTGAATTTGGGAAGGTATATCCTGACTTGTAACGGCTACAGGTTCTTCAAATTCTTGTTTAATCATTGATGTATTTTCATCCTGGCTTGTAGAGGGTGCAGTTACATCACAATTTGTTGCCTCAGCATCTCTTCTTAATGTAGGCATCACAATTAGTCTAGAATAAGTGTCTTGTAATGGATCCACAGCAGTTGAAGGACCATCCTCTTCAACCTTTACAGGTTCTAATTGCTGAATTTGGGAAGGTATACCCTGACTTGTAACATCTACAAGTTTTTCTAATTCTTGTTTAATCATTGATATATTTTCATCCTGGCTTGTAGAGGGTGCAGTTATATCACAATTTGTTGTCTCAGCATCTCTTCTTAATGTAGGCATCACAATTAGTCTAGAATAAGTGTCTTGTAATGGACCTTCAGCAGTTGAAGGACCATCCTCTTCAACCTTTACAGGTTCTAATTGCTGAATTTGGGAAGGTATACCCTGACTTGTAACATCTACAAGTTCTTCTAATTCTTGTTTAATTGGTGATATATTTTCACCCTGGCCTGTAGAGGGTGCAGGTAAGTCAGAATTTCTGTGGTTCCTATCAATCTCTCTTTGTGCTCGTAAATAACATGGAATACATATTTTATCCACAGATGTTAACTGAAACAACATGTTACACTGGTCACAAAATAATTACATGGCATTTTAAATAAAATGGTAATATTAAAAAAAATGGTAAAATAAAGTAACATTTAAAATTTAAGTGTGTCGTTTCCCATTAACATCCAATATAATTATAATAACCAATATATATAAGCAATGAACAGCATTTAATACATATTATTATAAAACAAAGTACCATATTACAAACTAATGTAGAAAATCCTGTATTTCTTCAAACAGGTATAACAGGCTATATTACCTTGTCTACCTATTATGTAGGCTCATGTCTACTTTTTTCATTCAATAATGAAAAATTTAAAAAAAAATTCTTTCAGTACCAACCTGACGAGGTCTTATCCACTGGGTAATAATGTTTGCTGTATGGAAATCTTTTTCAGACATTCCTTGTCTGAAAATCAATCTACTTCTTTTTCTCAAAATAGATTTTCCACAACCAGTACACACATTACGATGCCCAAGTTGTTGTTGGGTCAGATTTCCAGGTTTTTCATTATGATTCTGATTTATCAACACCCAACATGAGTTACAAAGATAATTTTCTTCAGTTATCTGAAAATAATAATAATTAATGTTGTAAGATATCACAGAAAGCTTGCATAATCCCTTTGTTTTTGTTTGACACCTGCAACCTTGTCTGTGTGGAATTGAGTTTTTCACAAATCACACAGGATCCATCGATTTTTCCAGGATGAAAAGTAGCATATGCTTACTAAAAATGGCTATGTCTGTATATTGTAGAAGTAGGTGTGAGAGGATCACCAGCAAAAATACCTCTCTATAAGTCTTAAATACCTTGGCCTCATTCTCATTCTATATTAGAATGGGTATCCAAAGCCGCTCTAATAGGAACTTACCAGTTGGTTACACAATACCAAAACACAAACAAGTTTTTTTTATGTCTGTCAACTATCTTTGGAAAATAAAAGCTGGATCAATTATAATGGGATTTTTACTGACAGAGACGATTATTGAGCAACATATTATAGACAATGTTTTATTAGAGAAAAATCCATGGTTCCCACAGGAGTTTTGAGACTAATTTTGACATAAGTATGAAGTGAAGGGCGTCGGCTTGTGTGTAATAGTTTTGTGTATGTCTTTGAAGTACACACTAATCTTAAATTGGAAATTGGGATCAGTATGATTTCTGTGTTAATCTGTACTACTATAATAAATGCTCTTTAATTGGAAATTGGGATCAGTACGATATCTGTGTTAATCTATACTAATATTATAAATGCAAAAGTAAGTCTGTCTGTTACCTTTTACAGCTAAACAGTTGAACTGATCAAGATGAATTTTGTTATTTTTTTGGGACCTTGGAGCAAAACATAGGGCACTTTTTGACCCTAAAATAAAAATAGAATGTGGGTGAAATAGGGGTTGAAAGTTTATATGGAAAGTCCTTCATTTTTAGAATTACAGTTTTAAAAATTTGTTTATAAATCTTAAAAAATATACGAAATATTAATAAAATACAATGTGAATCAAGAGTTTTTAAATTCAACCCCTAAAGTGGTGAAATAGGGGTTGAAAGTTTACATTGATTTCAACGTTGACAAAGCCGCGGGCGTCTGCTAGTACTTGATAAATTAGTTAAACTATAATTTTAATGGTAGTTACTTACGGCTCGTGGGTAAACCCATCCGCGCACTCTTTCAAGTATCTGTTCACTTTGGTCAGACAAGCGGTGTCGCTGTAATCGGGAAATACGAAATTCGCAGTTCACACAACGCATTTTAACAAGTCCAAATCACTAGAAAATCAGTGTCTGAATATAAAGGCGGCCGCGGTTCAGAGTCAGTAGGCAGAAGCCGAATATCCAACCAATCCGTAGGTATAGTCGAGTCGTGAGGCTGTGAGAGGTAAATCATAAATAATAAAAATTGAAAAATAGCAGTTGATAATGTTTGAATCACTTTCGAGTACCTACCAAGTTGTTACAATACAAAATACAAACTTTACAAATCTGAACGCAAACGCGCGCGCTACTCAATAAATACTTTTTGCACGCGCGTCCAAAATCAAAGAAACCACGAGTAAATTATCCAAGTAACCGAGTAAGATCAAAGGAACCAAAACTGATATATTGGGCCACTGAGACATAAATACTCTTCTCACGCGCGTCTAAAATCAAAGAAAGCAAAATTAAAATCAGAGTAAAGATGTATTCAGTGTGGGTAAATATAGAAATTAGAAAAAGTACTTTGTACTCTGTAGTGAGAAAGCAATCAAAAATACAAAACTGGAACAAAATTACAAAAGTGAAAAGTCAAAACAAAACATGATTTTTGTTTTGACAATGCAATGACCACATGACAAAAGAGCTTCAGTGTTGCCAACTTTTGTCTTCAAAAAAAAATAATAAATTCCACCTATAGACAAATGATCTTTAACATCATAGAGGAATTAAAAATGGAGATGGATCGCATTCGTACTCTTAATCACCAACAAAGTTGTCTGTCGCTTTTTGAGGGGGCTGAGGTAAACTTACACATCGAAAATACTACACCATTAACTCTTGAACCTTGAACTGTTGGATATATTTTGTGTCCTTGTACCTTTGACTGTTTAGACTAGATATTAAAGGTCAATCAAAGTTAAACATGCACATTGAAAGGAAAGTTCATTCAGTGATGTACCTAAAAAATAAAAATGGCTATTCATTCAGGTTGGCTATTCCTTTCCAGCACCACCATGATGTATTTTACAAGACTTAAATAGAATAAAGCTTCCTGTTCATCTACGCTAGTGAAACGCACAAAATATTTTTTTTTGTAGTGATTGCCACAGTCCCAAAGCAACCCTTATGCCGCTTCAAACCCTGCAAAACCGGTTTCTGCGACAAATGACGGACGCACCGTGGTTTGTTCGCAAAAACGACCTCCAAAGAGACTTAGATACGCTCTGAAATCTCTCGATCTCTCGATTACATGAAACAGCTCTCTTGAAACTATTTCGACAGAGCTGCCATCCATCCAAACCAACGCGTGGTTGAGGCTTCTAATTACTAATTACATTCCAAAAAAGTTTAAACGTAAACTGCAATCAGAGGCGTCCCAGAAAGGTACTTTATGATCCAGATGATCGACAATGCATCTCAGGCAACACAAACACGATCTTGGGGGCGTCCGGACTGATTCACTCAGGCCAAGACACTCTTCCAAAATAGTACTCTAAAACGAGATCCGAGTCTTACAGGAGACGCACCTACCCATATAGAGTCGTTTTGTCTTCTGTCTTTCCTTCAGCCTTCGGGTACCATCAGACGATGCTTCTGCGCTCGCCCAAACCCCCCGGTGTCACGTAGTGGTCTTCATAAGAAGGCTCGAAGTCACTCAGCGGCGATGGAGCGAGCTGTGCTTTGAGTTTTCAGAGTGACCGGATCAGAAATGAGGAGATCCGCAGAAGAACCAAAGTTACTGACATAACTCATGCAAGTGGCCAGTAGGTATTTCCAGCAGTGAATGTCCATCTGCTGTTGATGATGATGATGACCTGTATTTTTTGTCAGTGCACATCATGTGCACATCTTATTTGCCGATTGTGACATACTCGTAGTATATCCGTACATACGTCGGCACATTAATAGGGAATTCCCTCAGACTAAGGACATAAGGACTAGTATCGCACCCAAATTAACGAACAAAATTTTCTGCCTTTTTCTAAGGAAAACGAGCTTAGATTTCATACGTATCTTATACTAAAGTAGCTGTTTTTGTTTGTTTTTTACACTATTTAACCACACAAAAAGTAACTAAGGGAGGCGCCCTTAATAATTTTTACAAGGTTTTATTTATTTCAACCTTATTTCAACCGAATGAGCTGAATTTTTGGTTTGGATGGCAATACAAATTGATGAGGATATTCTAAAGTTCAATATGACTTCCTAAGATGGCGAACCTGTTATCTTTTATACTCGTCCATTGTTCCATCATCTACTGATAAAAAAAAGAAATTCAAAAGCCAGAGCTAATTAAAATACAAATAAGTTCAAGTTACTTTATTAAATATTTAATTCATTTTACAACCAATATCGAATGCAGTAACATTTCATCACATATTATCATACATTACACATATAATATAGACAATTTCATAATTGCGGTTACAGACACAAATCTAAAAAGTTATACATACCTAGGTTAAAAATTTAGAAGTGACTAAGATATATATTCGAAATATTATGTTAATATAATTTACGATTATAGATTCGCTAATACATTAAAATTACTTTAAAAACTGTCAATGTGGGGAGTGGTAAAAGTCTACTAACAGATATGTTTGTTCGTCTACTATAAAGCAACAACTCATTTTGTAACAAATAAAACATAGAATAACAGTCTGATCACACAAATATTACAAATTAAATAATAAAACTGTATATGCAATCTAGTTATTTACAAGTTAACTAACTAAATAACAATCAACCTAACATACTGTGTGTCCATTTCTTATTTTATCTAAATACTGACTGGCTGGTCGAAACACAGCACGATTACTCTTAATACTCGCAATTAATTCTCTACAAATTCTAATAATATAAATAAATTATGTCAAGCCATGTATAAATATGCCTGTGTTTGGGGTAGGTCTACATTGTCGCATGAAGACGCGCGACAATTTCATGAGGTTTTATTAAATAAATATTAGTAAATCACAAGTCAAATTAAAAAAGTAGTTGTTATCAAATAGACTTACTTTTTGTTTAGTGACTGGTATGAAACAGTCATCTTAACAAGAATTAAAAAATAATTTAGGTATATTTATGCTTATTGTAAGAGATGTGTGATTTCTTTAATGGAAGGGAGGGATATAGAACTTAGGCACATTGTAATGCACAACAAATATGTTGGTAATTTTTACAGGTTTTTAATTACAGATTTAGATCTTGATAGCATTTTATAAAAAGACCTGTAAAAATGCACTCTATTTTTACAGGTATATATAGAGAGCTGTTAAGATCTAAATCGCGCGTCTTCATACGACGATCTAGACCTAGCCTTTAAGAACACGTGAAAAACATGCTAAGCCAAGAACATTACGAGATATTATTTTCTGGAATGCATACATTTTTCAAACAAAACTTGGTGTTACTTGGCAAAACATTAGCTCCACATTTTCTTTAGCAAGCTAATAATAGTCTATGTAAATCACATTATCATAAATCATATAAGTTACATTTTAAATACATTTTTTTATATAATGATAAAACATTAATCAGCTATATTAGCAAAATTTCATTTTGTATACAATATGTCAAAATATTGAGCAGATAATTTATGGCCAATATTTTTTAATACTTTCATGTCCTAAAAAGATTCATAGCAAAGTGTAATAATTCATTGTTATATTTATTTTTAGATTTATATTGTTTCGAGATTAATAAAAAATTGATAAAAGTTATAAAAGTGTATACAAATCACTCTCGTATTCAATTAGTCTACAGTTATTTATTACTCAGTACTATTAAAGCATTCATCTACTTCAGACAAAACCTCTACCATAATATAATGTTTATAGCGCAGGCAAAAAGACAATGCCTTTGTTATATTGATGGCATTCATTGGTCAGTAGGCACTTGAGCAGAATCAGTCTTGTTAATTGTTTTTTTTTTTAAATATTTGCCATATCTTTTTAAATATGGCCAATATTCAAATTCCCCTCCAATTAGCCGAGAAATACTGTGTTAGGAGTGGGCACGACAATCGACCAACGGAGCGGGGATCGAACCACCCCTCGGTGATGAGTCTGACTGTTCTTACCGTTGAGCTATTGAGTCTTGATTTTCAAAATTCATAAACTTGACAGCTCATAATACTTTGTTTTACCACATAACTAACAATGAAGTCCATCAATATTACAAATATGCTGCTACCATTTCATTAACTATATCATAAAATTGTATCTTCAAATTAATAATCATATTATTTTGTCAGCTTGTCATTTATTGAATAACTTCGCATTAAATAATTCCTCTAGCACTTTATAATTTTATGCAAAAATCATCATAGGCAGCAATAAGCCAGATTATAAATAAGAAGACTTTCATGGTTATAATGTGCTAATGACACATCTTCAATGATCAAATGTCACAAAATTTTGCACTAGATAGTACTGCATTGCAATCTGTGACACTTCACATTCATGTGTTCAGTAACATCACTACTTTAGTCGATGTAACGATTCATATAAGATAAGTAAAGGAACACTTAATTACAATCCATGACACTCGATGACATTCCGGATTCCTGTTATTCACATTGATGTAATCTGTGACGTCACTTCGTTTGATGATATTTTTCAATTCAGTTGACGATATGCGTAGAGGAACACTTCTATACAATCTGTGACACTAAATGACATATTGGTGCACAATTTTTCACATTGACGTGTTCGGTGACGTCACTTCACTCGATAACAGCACTATATCACACTGAAATATGTTCGGTGACCTCACTTCGTTCTGTGACGTCACTTCACTCGACAACATGATGGGTGGAGGAACACTAATGCAATCTGTGACATTCAATGACATTTTGGTGCACTATCTATCACATATTCGCCAACGTCACTACGTACGGTGACGTCACATCACACTGACGTCACTTCACTCGATAACGCGATGGGTGGAGGAACACTATAGCAATCCGTAACATTCAATAACATTTTGGTGCACTATCTATCACATGTTCGCCAACGTCACTACGTACGGTGACGTCATATCACTCTGTGACGTCACTTCACTCGATAACGTGATGGGTGGTGAAACACTATAGTAATCCGTGACACTCAATGACACTTTGGTGCACTATATATGACACTGTGTTCGGTGTCGTCACTTCACTCGATAACGTGATGGGTGGTGAAACACTATAGCAATCCGTGACACTCGATGACACTTTGGTGCACTATCAATGACACTGTGTTCGGTGTCGTCACTTCGTCCGGTGACGTCACTTCACTCGATGACGAGGTGCGTGGAGGGAGTCCTCTGCCTCGTGCAGAGCGCGGTGCAGAGCAGCGGCAGGGCGCCGGCGAGCAGTCCGCCCGCGGAGGCCGGCTGTTATGCGAACGAGTCCTTCGTCGGAGTGAGCGGCTTCGACACCGAGCCGACGCTCGACCGGCTCTGGCGACCTTCGGGGCTGTGCGACCTGTGCATAAAACCATACATTGTAATCTTTGCATAAAACAAAAAGTAACAATTAAAAAAAATGCATAGACTACAAGCCCATAGACAGTGATTATATTAATGACTAGCGGACGCCCGCGACTTCGTCCGCGTAAATTTCGATGTCAACATTACTACTACCCCTACCCTACCCTACCCGTACCCTACCACTACCCCAACCCTACCCAACCCCTACATCTACCCTACCCTACCCCTACCCCTACCCTACCCCTACCCCCACCCTACTCCTACCCTACCCCAAACCTACTCCTACCCTACCCCTATCTTACCTACACCCTACCCCCATCCTACCCTTACCCATCCCGTACCCTATCCCTTTCCTACCCCTATCCCACCCATACCCCTATCTCACGCCTATCCTACCCCTACCCTACCACTTCCCTATCCTACCCGTACCTCTACCCTACCACTACCCTACCTCTACCCCTACCCTACCACTACCCGGCCCTAAACCTACCCTACACCTACACTACCCCTACGCTTCCCTACCCGTACCCTACCCTACCCTACCCTGTAACTTCTCTATCTTACTCCTACCCTTAGCAAAATCGGTCCAGTCCTTCGAGAGTGGAGGTATGACCAAAAGAAATAGAGACTTCTATGCTAATAATATAAAGAGGTAAGGTTCGTGTGGTTGTAGGAGGTAATCTCTGGATCTACAGGACCGATTTGGAAAATTGTTTTACCAATAGAAAGCTACGTTATTTGCGAGTGTCATGGACTATGTTTGATCCCCATATTCACACGGGAACGGGAACTACGTAAATGAAAGCGCTGGGCGTCATATAGCGGAATTTCTGCGTCTTTTAGAAATTTTGTATTATCTCCGAAACTATTTAAGTAATTAACATACTGTAAAGGGCAAATCTTATCTCCATAATATCCTTGTAATTATTAAATAATATATTTTAATAAGGATTAAAGTTTAGTTGTATAAATAATGACGTAAACCTAAGTATATAAAATTAATAATTTTTAAAACACAAAAGGTACTATATCTGCTAATATACAGAAGATAGATATATGGTGTCGCGGACTTTTTTTGTAGAACTTTTAAAGATACATAAAGTCTCCATACAGTAATTTCAATTTTACACAATAGTTAAGGGAGCGCATGCGAATAAGTCTGTTTAAGAGGATTTTCAGTCCGACCTGTATGACAAAAACTGTGATCATCATCATCATCATCATCATATCAGCCGATGGACGTCCACTGCAGGACATAGGCCTTTTGTAGGGACTTCCAAACATCACGATACTGAGCCGCCTGCATCCAGCGAATCCCTGCGACTCGCTTGATGTCGTCAGTCCACCTGGTGGGGGGTCGGCCAACACTGCGCTTACTAGTGCGGGGTCGCCATTCCAGCACTTTGGGACCCCAACGTCCATCGGCTCTTCGAACTATGTGCCCCGCCCATTGCCACTTCAGCTTCGCAACTCGTTGAGCTATGTCGGTGACTTTGGTTCTTCTGCGGATCTCCTCATTTCTGATTCGATCACGCAGAGATACTCCTAACATAGCTCGTTCCATCGCCCTCTGTGTGACTCTAAGCCTTCTTATGAGGCCCATAGTTAGCGACCAAGTCTCGGAACCATGATCCAGTTAGGTAGGTCCAATTTCGAGAAAGAGGTGAACCGTCGAATCCAACTCGGCTGGGCTGCATTCGGGAAGCTTCGCGACATCTTTTCGTCCGAAATTCCTCAGTGCCTGAAGACAAAAGTCTTCGAACAGTGCGTGTTGCCAGTGATGACCTAAAACTGTGATAACTCGGCTAATATATATGATACCAATATAAAATATAGCCTATAGCACTCTCCGATAATGTAGCATTCTACTGGTGAAAGAATTTTTAAAATCGAACCAGTAGTTCCGCAGATTACCCCATTTAAAAAATGTGACAAACTTTACCTCTTTATAATATTAGTACAGATATAAAAGACTGGTGTTAAACTGTATTATACGACTGTGTGCTTAGGTTTAAATAAGTTTGTAAAATGTGGGCTCTTCTCAGACCAAGGCATGTTTGGAACCCTCGTAAATTTAATTTTAACTTTTCGACTATTAATACCACCATTAGATTAAAATAAATTATGACATTATTCCGACCTTTCAAAAGTGCTTGTAACCCTAATTGAAATAAATGAATTTTGAATTTTGATCAATTTTAGTGACACAGTTGTTGTATTTGTAATCACTTTAATATTGTCAGTAGCAGCCTAGCAGGCCTACTGACAATATTAAAAATATATTGTTGACTATATATTTTTAATATCGAGAGAAACATATTGTTGACTATTAGTAACTAAATCAAAAATATCGATTTCTCTCTTCCGTCCAATAGCTACGAAAGAGATGGAATTAAGGGAAAAGGAAGACAATTTACCTCGCAGCGTATATTCTAGCTCTTTAGCTATAAAGAGCTGTGATAGCCCAGTGGATATGACCTCTGCCTTCCGAATCCGGTCCGGGGCATGCACCTCCAACTTTTCAGTTGTGTGCATTTTAAGAAATTAAATATCACGTGTCTCTATCGGTGAAGGAAAACATCGTGAGTAAACCTGCATACCAGAGAATTATCTTAATTCTCTGCGTGTGTGAAGTCTGCCAATCCGCATTGGGCCAGCGTGGTGGACTATTGGCCTAACCCCTCTCATTCTGAGAGGAGACTCGAGCTTAGCAGTGAGCCGAATATGGGTTGATGACGTATATTCTAGGCCAGTTGATCTCAAGTTTTTTCTTTCCCATTATTTTGACAAGAGTAAAAATAACAAGGGCTTACTTCTGCGAGTCTAACTGCATGCTGTTCCGTGAAGGCGCCGACGGACTGAGCTTGTGATTCGCTAAGAATGTTCCTATTGATTCATCTGAACTGTAACTGTCGTTTTCACTGAAACAAACAATATTTTAAGCTTATTATTAATATTCAAACATATTATACAAAAATAGAGACACTTTATACACTGTTTACATTCATAGCGTTCGTGAAAATATGTTAATTTGGATGCGTTCGCTTTGCTCGCCTCGAAACGAAGTGCAAATACTTTGAAGCAGAATTAAATACCGATACCGATAAGGAAACGGTGCGAATGTTGTGAATAAGTGAACCATAAGATCAGAAGTGGGATAATCAAAATAGGTTTTTTTTTTTACAAGTTAGCCCTTGATTACAGTCTCACCTGATAGTAAGTGACGATGCAATCTAAGATTGAAGCGGGCTAACTTGATAGGAGGAGGATGAAAGTCCATACCCCTTTCGGTTTCTACACGACATCTTTGTCGGTAGGGTGGTAACTAGCCACGGCCAAAGCCTCCCACTAGCCAAAATAATTAAGTTAAATTAACTAAATAGTTGAAGCATTTCAAATCAAAGTAAATATTTTTTTTATAAATTGACGTGTTCTGGCTGTTCTATTGTTTTTTATTTGGTGTGTGTAATTTATTTAATAAATAAAATGAAAACAAAAAAAATTGAAAGCCTTTTATTTCGCGCAGTAGATAATAATATGTAGAACTAGGTTACTAAAATTTTACATTATAATTATTACAATTTTTAAATTTTCGTAAGTTCACAAGTTGCTTTAATATTAAAGTTTTAAAAATTATTAATCAAAATTACTTATTTAGGTCGTGTTAATTCGTTTAAGTCATAAAGACTGAATGCTAGGACTGGCGTGAATAAATCTATCTATACTACGGCCAATCTTGATGTATACTGTTTACCAACAAATAAATTAGAAATGAAGGTAGAAAACGCATGTCATTTCATAACTTATTTATTTTAAATCGTGTAACGTCTGTTTATAAAATGTTATAATAAATATATTAACCACATCTAATTGTTCTAAGCTTATTAATCAAATTTGTTTTCATTAATTGAAGAACAAGTTAATTATAATTATGTGTGAAATGACTAGTCATTTATACCCTCATTTTTAATTTGTTTGTTAGTAAACAGTACTCATCAAGAAAGGCTAGTATAAATTATCTACAGCGTGGTTACCTGTCGGTATCTCTAGAGTCCCCAGGACTGGACAGGTCGCCGGCTATTGCCTCTTGCAAGGCGGTGGCGCGCCGCGCGGCTAGCCGCGCCTCGTCTCTGGCTGCGGCCGCCTCTGCGGCTGCGGCGGCCGCAGCGGACTCTGCGGCGCTCTTGGCGCGAGTCGCTTCGCTGAGCTTCGCGTTAATGGACGAGTTCTCCTCTTTAAGCTCCCTGTGGAATACATTCAATTGATTGTGATTTGACAAATACTAATTAAGCGCGCTATGTCTGATTTTAACGGATTCTCTATCTACTTAACGTATTTCGCTGCGATTTTCATAGGTAGATTTAATAAGCAAAGCAAAGGAAATGGTCCATAATTGTATGGAGCCCAGGATCAGTTATTGTACCCTAGCGGAAATAAAAGAAGATATTTTTTTAAACTATTTTTGATTATACAAATCTACGAATTTACTTTAATTCTTTCGAAATAATATTCATTATCTCCCAAGAAATGCAACACTAATATGGGTAATAATGGCCGACAGATGAAGTTTTCAATGCATTAATCGATTTGACGTTTGCTGTCAATTGTCATGTCATAGTTGTTTTAAGGGCGCCATCTTGATAAAACTCAAAAACTTGGGATTTTATTTTATTTATTTCTTATTATTTCGTTACGATTTATTCACTTTAATAAATTTTAATAAAATCCTTGTATTTTTAAAATTTTAATGATGGACCATCTCCATTCATTAGCAAAGTCTGAATTAAGTATGTATATTGTATAATTCAACATAGAGGTATGCGGGCTTGTAGTCACATACAGTAAAGCAGTTTAACTGCCTCAATCGGTCATGTGTGTAAAAAGGTAAGGAACGCTTGTCTTCGGTTATGTCGATTATCAGCCATTAGATTATAGGTCGAGGATTTTAGTTGCCGTGGTCCGAGGTCCGCAGTGTCACCTGAGTTGCCTGGTGAGCTTGCGCAGCTCCTCGGCGGCCTGGTGGTCCTTGGCGCGCGCGGCCGCCAGCTCGCCCGCCAGCGCCTCGTGCGCGTCCCGCAGCCGCGCCAGCTGCCCCTCCAGCCGCGCGCGCGACGTCGCCTCCAGTTCCAGGCTCGATTCCAACTCCTGGACCAGTATAATTTTTTAATAGTTGAAAAAAATGCAGCCATAGCAACTACATTTAATTCACTTTACTTCCTGGACCGATCATTCCCGCATTTCGAGACTAGAATTAATTAGTAGTTTAATCTTCAACGATTAATAAGCTATATAAATAGCTAACACGTAGTCATACGTCTCATACAAAACATCACGTACACAACTTTCATAGTTCAAGCCATCACACAACAAACATTCGTCTAATAACCATACATAACGCACATATATTAGTCAAATCTTTCATAAAACAGTCGCAATTAAACCTTGTCATAGACATACGTATTTTTTAAAAAATCGGAATTGAATCATAATGAATTCACCAACGCCAACATGACAAACAAAATAAATTGAATATAAAATATTAATTGATAGAAGATATTAAATTGATGTCTTCATTATGAGCCCTATACAACTACGGCTTTTTGAAGCCTTTACGTGAAATTAAACTTTATTGCATAGAAATAAGATCCAATTTTCAATAACAAAAAAGTAATGACCTTATTGCGCAGCTCCAACCGCCGCTCCGTCTCGTGGTGTTCGTGCGAGTGGCCCGCCTCGGCGTGCGCGAGGCGAGCGCTGAGCTCCGCGAGGCGCTCCTTGGACTGCCTCGCCTCTTCCGCGGCCGCCTCGGCGCGGCACTCCGCCTCGCGCGCCTCGCTCTGCGTGGCGCACAGCGCGCTCGTACTTGCGCGGTATTTCTTCAGCAACTGTAAACATCGAAGGATATGTTAGGAGTGTAAAATAAATAAAAATCCTTCAGCGTCCTTCTCTACGCCGTCGAGTATAGTGCAGGACTCGTCCAAGTTGCGCGAGGCCTCCTCCTCGCAACGTACAATATGAGTAGTAGTACAATGCGTTGATGACAATTGCGTGTGCGACGGTGTCATCAGACCGCATCTTCCTGATCGCGCGAGGCCTCCTCCGCCGCAGTCGTCCCGCAAGTACAATCTTAGTTACCTCAGCGGTATCCTCTGCGTCGTCGAGTATAGCGTACATACAGGCTTTAAAGCATGGGGTCTTCGTCCACCACGGCCGTTTCGCTCGTACAATGTTAGTTACCTCAGCAGCCTCAATTATAACGCGCGCGGCGGTGGCGTCTACTTGCCTCACACTCGTTGTGCAAAGCCTTCTTAATTGTACGTGCAAGGACGTACAATGTGAGTAACGTGCCCTAGTCGCACGAAACCTCCTCCTCGCTAGTATACCTCAGCGTTCAGCTTCGCCAGCCGAAGTAGCTTGAGGCCTCCTCCACCGCGACATCTTGCATGTAAAATACGAGTTCACGTCCAGTAGCCTCACCCTAGTTGTTCGAGGCCTTCTTCGCTATATGAGGATAGTGCACACGGTGGTGGCGTCTAACGGGCTCGCACTAGTTACACGAGGCCTGCTCTGCCGCAACGTCTCGCAAGTAAAATATACAAGTTACCTCAGCGGCTTCCTCCTCCGCATTTATCGAGCATGGCGCGTGCGGCAGCTGCGTCGCGGCAAGCGGTGTGCTCGCGAGGCCTCCTCTGCCGCAACGTCTCGCACGTATAATATTCAAGTTACCTCAGCAGCCTCCTCTTCCGCGTCGTCGAGCATGGCGCGTGCGGCGGCAGCGTCGCGGCAAGCGGTGTGCGCGCGCTCGGCCGCCTCGGCCTTGGCGCGCGAGGCCTCCTCCGCCGCGGCCGTCGCCTCAGCCGCCTCCGCCTCGGCCGCCGAGCGCGCCTTGTTAGCCGCGCGCACTGCCAGCTCCAAGTCTTCCAGCTGACATACAAGACATTTCTATGTCAATCATCTTACACCACGGATCTAACACCATTGCTTTCGCGTCGGTATTTACCAAAGAGATCGGTGTGCATTGATTTGTAATATTTATTTTTTACTATAGAAAGATAATTATATTAGACAGAAATATATCACAATCACTTTTTTTTAACGAAAATTCTTGATTCTTGTAGCTTACTGAGTTACCAGGAAATGAAAATTTGAGAGAGTCGGAACGAGATAATGTACCACGCAATTTGTAGAACATTGTGGCTGTCAAGTTGTATATCAATTAATTAATCAACAGTGAAAAAAAAACATCAGTTTAGTAACAACTTTTGTTACTCTACCCTTCTCCCTACTTGTATCAATAAGGAGGTTATTAAGTTGTTTCTAACCAGCTGTTTTTTTTTACCGTTGCTTAATTATTAATAGTTATACATTTAACAGTCACACTGTCCTACAAATTGCGTGTTATATTATTCCTGGTAACTCAGTTAGCTACCAGAATCAAGAATTTTCGTAAATAAAAAAGTTGATTGTCATGAAAAATTTGCTTGTTAGTAATCAGGTGTACAAAATGTTCCAGGGATCCCTGACTATCATGAGCAGAAAACATAAAAACACGGATACATATCAAAGACAAAAAGCATTTCGTTCGAGTCGACTGGATGTTAACGTGTTAAGGTAACTCCAACGTACTTGGTTCTTCAACTGTCTGATCTGCGCCTTGCCGCCGCCCTCCTTCTCCTTCTGCTCCAGCATCGTCTGGGCGTCTCGCAACAGTGCCCGGTATCTCTTCAGATCTCTGAAAATGCAAATATTTTCAAAAATGTTAGTAGTCATGCAGTTTAAGAAAGAATTTTCTACATGCAATAGTGTCGCATCAATATTTGAGAGTATCTGAACTTTGTTTATATGTTGGATACTCAGACCAATTACCATAGGACCTGCCTCGCTAGACATTACCCCTCTGTCAAAAGTATATGATCACGATCTAACGTGTTCACACAAACGTGTTTAATATTTTCGAATTGTGAGTTTACCTCGCTCCCCGTCAAAAAACGACAGACAATTTTGTTGCTGAATTTGAGAGTGATACAAATCCTAAGGTGACGGGTCTGAGATTGGATACGTTTTGCGTCAAACACATTGTGTGATATTCGCAAAACATTGGTATTCTGATTTAAGTGTCTGGACTTACATTATCCAGTAGATAAGTTAACTAATCGTGTGGATACACACACGAATTTCCCTTTAAACATTTTAAAAATCATATGGTGAATGCCGTTTTAGACTAACGATCTTTACTGAACTATATAGACATCATAAAACTATCGCGCGCTAACTCAAACTAAGCGGCTTAAGTTTCCGTTTGAGTATGATCCAGAGGTCACTAGATTACCTCTTCAGCCTCTGCACGAGCTGCGCCTGCTCTTGGCTCTCGGCGCGCGCGGTCTCCTCGAGCGAGGCGAGGCGGCGCTCCAGCTCGTGGCGCTCGCGTAGCAGCAGGCTGCGCTCTGCGTGCTCACTTTCGAGCTGGCTCTCCAGCACTGTTCAAAAATACAATATTACAATGATAAAAGTTTGTGTAATCCTGACCATATTGCTATACAAGTTTGTGTAATCCTGGCCAATATATATGGACGTCCCAATTTTACACAATTGCCTTAGATGATCATCATATGAGACTGTTCTGATTTAAGGTACCTAGGGTCGCGTTTTCAAAGTGACGGCAATTTGTATTACAGTGTGAATATCTGCACTGTGGTAAATGTGGTCGCTGTAAGACCTGGCGTGATGTATGAATGTTGGGCGGTAAAAGGGACAGCTAATAAAATAATACATGCGAACGAAATGCCTTGAGATGGATATGTGAGGTGACTCAAAAGAATAAAATAATGAAATCTGAAGTCTGTCTGAAGTCTGAAAATGACGCCAGCTACAGAAAAGTTGAGGAGAATAAGGTTAGTTTAAGGGAGTGTGATAAAAGTCATTCTACAAGAAGAATGTTAAAAGTACAAATAGAACGAAACAAGAGAAATGCTAAGGTTTGTGAAAGAGATGATGAGAGAATAGAAGAGGTAAAGGGAAATGTCATGGTGATAGATATGGAGCTGCAAACCCATAGTATCCCCCGAAATTGACATCAGTATTCTGAATTGCTTCGCATTGTTTATGTAAACTAACTAAAAAAGAAATCTAAAGAAGTTGAAAATATAGTTAATATTTTCGTTAGGAGTTTCCTATTAGATATTAGAACTTACTCTTAAGTTTTTTCGAAGCATTGGCGCGAGTCTCCTCCATTTCTTCGTCACGCGCGACCGCTTCCAGCCGCGCCTCTTTGCGTTGCTGTTCCAGTAACATCTCCAGCCGAAGCTTAGAACTTTCTAGAAGCTGTAAAATAATAGAACGTAAACGTTGCGGAAATAAGTAAGGATAGTCTAATATAAACAAAACACCCCAGAACTAACTGTATTTTTAATCTGACAGAAGAACTAGACGGTTATCCAGAGATCAGTAGACAGTTACCTGACCCTGCTGCCTATTAAAAGTGCGTCATTTTGGGCATGAGCCTCTATTCTCCTACGCTGATCTAATATTACATCTGCATATGTAGCGAGCTCAATAACTTCTTATTTTCATGTTTAACCATTTATTGCCCTCCTCCCAACACGACAGTTTAAACAGATTTTCGCACCCTACATCTACGCCTCTCTGGATCATGACCTTTCTGTGCATTGCATGGCATTAATCTTCCGTGTCTTCTAGATATGCTTCGTTAATAATTACATTTTACAAATATAAACATTAGATAGCAACTGAATAAAGTGCGCTCGGTTGGCAATCCAACAGATTTCCTTTGCAACGCAAAATTTCTACGACCGAAATTACGCGACTGATAACTCACAAATTTACGCTCGTTTGGCCTCACCCTAACAGGACTACATTGACTCTGCCTCCCCTACGCCGCTTGGAGTTGTACTCCCCTTTGCCCTCTGACACCTCACCTGTATCTGCCCCGCGAGCTCGTCCAGCTCCTCCTCCTGGTCGCGCACGCGTCGCTCCAGGTCAGTCTTGGCACGACGCAGCGTGGCCACCTCGTCGCCACCGCCGCCGCGCTCCTCAAGCTCGCGCGCCGCCGCCGCCAACCGCTCCTCTTTCAGCTCGATTTCCATACGAGCTTCCTGTTATACATCACATTATGGAGTCAATTCCAAATTTGTACTTGAACTTTTGCCAAGTTAAAAATATTTGTAGTTGAGCTACCAGCATTTTTTCAGAAAATTTTACACGAAGAAATGAGAGTTTGTTGTCGTTGGATTCCTCATTGACAGCGGAGCAGAAGCGGGCTCGCGTGGAATGGTGTTCACAGATGCTACTGAAGTATGACCACGGACATTCTAATGCTGTTTATGACATTGTCACAGGAGACGAAACGTGGATTTATTGTTTTGAACCCGAAAAAAACAGCAGTCTTGTGAATGGATGTTTTAAAATGACAAAGCAGCTACTAGGGGTTTAGAAGGTTCGGAAGGTTATAGAGAAAAACTGTGGAGAAACACAGCAAAACTTTGATAGGGATATGACGCTTCACACTCCTGTCTCAGGTTGACAGACGCGGGGCGCACTGTAGGATGTGTTTCTAGCAAGCGACTTCAGATAACGATGACGGTCAATAAACTGTTAGTATAAAAAGTTGGAGTGAATTGCGCACAGGGCGAGGTATTCATGCGACGACCAATTTCTATTGTCATTATTGCAATGTAAAGCTACTCACAGAGAGACTTTGCTCCAGGGCGTACTTCTCGGCGTGCGCTTGGTCCCGCTCGCGCGACAGGCGGTCCTTGGCTGAGCGCTCTCTCTTCAGCTCGTCCTGCGCGCTGTGTAGCTCCGCGTCGAATTTGCGCTGGCGTTTCTCCAGGAGATTGTTACGGCACGTCTGTTCGAACAAATCAAACAAATGTTCAGTTTTCCACGTTCTCTTACAGTCAGAACCGGATTTACTTCTATACCTAAGATTGACGGGCATATGACAGTCAATATAACTGTCGTACGTGTCACACACGTTGTGGCTAGAAGCGACTTTTTAACTAATACTTTAAACTGCCACACTTCTTCAAGGAACATTAAGAATATAGTGACAGAGCGCAGTTTTTTGTTCTTAAAGGCGCCAGTGAAATAACATGCTTAGCAATGACGCCTGAGGTTTACGGGCCCACGGCAATGTTCTTCAGTCGCTCAAGACTGCTTCTCCTGTGTTATTGGCGATGGCCACTTAGCATCAGGTGAAAATGGTACTAGGCTTGTTCCGTTAATTATTATTGTTATAAAAAACCGGCCAAGTGCGAGTGGGACCTGCACATAAAGGGTTCTGTAAAAACATAAACAATAACGATTGTTGTCCCATAAAACAATCGCGACTCTTTTGCTGTTAAATATTTTTTTTATATAGTCGTTGTAGCGGCAATAGAAATATAGGTCCGTTCGTCTCTCTGGTGACGGATGAACGGAGAGCGCAATCTTAGCATTAGTAATAGGGTCCCGTTTTATGAAACCTTAAAAAGAAATCCATGTTTACCTGTTCGTCGAGCAAGGAGCGCAGGTCGGCCATGTCGTTGGTGAGCTTCTGCAGCTTGCGCTTCCACTGCGCCGCCACCGCGCGCTGCTCCTCCACTTCCTCGTAAGCATCTTGCACCTACAAACAACACACATAAGCACTCATCCGCTGGACATACAAAGATTAAAGGCACGGATGATAAAGATGCTTGGAGGCCGTTGGATCAGCTTCCACCTTCACACAGTAAGTAAAACTATAAGAAATTGTAATGTTGTCATCAATTGTAAATTACAATGTTGTATGATTTTTTAAAAAGTGCAACTGCTGAGTTTCTTGCCGGTTTCTTCTCAGCAGAACCTGCCTTTCGAACCGGTGGTAGAATCTTTACAAATAGTCAACTAACGCGTCAAAAGTGCTTGTAAACTGATTGATTTGTGATTGTGATTTTGATTTTGGAGGTAGTTTATAGTTGGTAGGTGTCCGTTAAGAACGGATTTTGCGATAGGGCCAGATTAAGGAGGTCTGCGGGCTAAGGCAGTCGCGGGCGTCATTCAAGTCATCAATATTCTCTTTCAGTGCTCTTTCATTTGAGAACATTCGGTAATTCTTTGCCACTTTCACCCCCACAACTTTTAAACGCTTTAACCGATTTTCATCAAGCGTGTCTAAGAACATTCGCACACAAGTCACCTTTAATACAAAAAATATTTTATTGAAATCGCTACATCCGTTCGGGAACTATGGTGCTACCGACAGACTAACAGACAGATACGTCAAACTTATAACACCCCTGTTTTTCTGTCGGTGATTGCGGTGATAACTTAATACAATTTGCGTCAACTGACTCGATATAGTGGTAAAAGTTGATCAACAACGCTCAACACATAAATCATTCAATTCACGTTACACAATACTTTAATCTATTACGAAACTCCACCGATTAGGTCAACGTACAAAAAGTTTAATCTCTGCTATCATCGGCCGATCTAATTTAATTGGATAGACGCCAACAAACTGAATTATCGCAAACATTCGAAGTGTAAAAGATTTCTTGAAAACTCGGAACGTCCTTAGGGACGGAGTGCACTGACCTCTTCACTTTCGTCTACCATCACTGGTTTTTAATGCACTGATGTTCACAATATACTAAACGCCAAATGAGATTGTTATATACGAAGGCATTAGTATATAAAACATGGTACTCAGTACTGACACTATCAGTGTTACGTTCAGGCTTACGACACTATCAGCATCAGTACCCGATCAAGGATGATTGTAGATAACTGAGTTTTGGATAGAGATAAAACGTTGGCTTAAATTCAAATGTTCGTCTATACTTATTATGTATATATTGTACTCGTAGAATGATAAACTAAATTTGTAGACAATAGACTGCTGATTTTCTGCCTATGCACATTTGCTCGTCATGTATTCTATAAGTACGAGTATATATTATTGATTTATTTTTTATACTTCTCGCCGCTGCTCTCGCCGTCTGCCTCTGAACCTTCGGAGTCCGAGGGCTCTGATGATCGCCAATGCAGCAGGCATTATTAAAGTGCAGATTTACCTTCGTTCCAATTGTTTATTGACGGTGACGAACTGACGAGTTGTTCAAGGTCGTACTCATGATACCTCCGCAACTGCGCGCGTAGGATCTGCAATCCCATGTGCCCTCGCTCGAACCGATGCTTGTACTTCTCCCCGCTGCTCCCGCCGTCCGCCTCCGAACCTTCAGAGTCCGAGGGCTCTGCTGATCGCCAATGCAGCAGACATTATTAAAGTGTAGATTTACCTTCTTCTCAAGTTGTTTCTTGACGGTGACGAGTTGTTCAAGATCGTCCTCATGTTGTCTCCTCAGCTGCGCGCGCAACAGCTGCAGCTCCCTGTGAGCTCGCTCAAACCGTCGCTTGTACTTCTCGCCGCTGCTCCCGCCGTCCGCCTCTGAACCTTCGGAGTCGGAAGGCTCGGCGCCACCGTTCTCTGCTGATCGCCAGTGTAACAGCTCGAGCTCCAGACGTTCTGATGCCTGTATAAGAAATACTATTTTAACATTCTACTTCTTGGTGTGATTTTAGATTTTTTAAAGCAACTTTTTAAATATAAATGACATTCAAGAATCAAGATCACTTGGTCCGTTTGCATCACACCAATGAAGCTACAATGTGTAAAGTAATATATCCCAGTGTATGCTGGCTATGTCTTTAAGTGTAACAACCTCGTTGGTTTATTGCTTAGTCTATGTGGTTTTAGATCAAGAGGTCCTCAGTTCCTGAACTCTGACTCCTAGGTCGGGGTTTGAGATGTTGGATTTTTCTTCTAAGAAATTTTCAGTTAAATTTTTGTGCTCCAACTATGATTGTTGGTGGTGTTACCCTGTTCCTCGCAGAGCATGTTAAGCCGTCGGCTCCGGTCAATGTCATTACAATCTGATAGTAGTAGTTAATGAATTTAACATTATCACCCTAAACTAGCCAATCCGCATTGGAGCAGCGTGGGTGGCCTTAAATCCCCTCCTCTATAATGGAGGCTTGCCCTCGACGGCTCAACGGTAAAGGCTCATCATCGTGGTTCCATCCCCGCCTACTTAACTATTATCGTACCCACTGTCTGCACGATTGATGGAGGGTAGTTGTTGTTATCCTTAACGTTGTCAGTAAATTAATCAATAAAGCACGCTATGTAGAATCATACATGAAGTGATTAGTCAAGCTGCTAAGCTGGTAACTATACCTGTTGCAACCGCTGGTTGTTAGCGAGGAACTCCCTGTTGTCTCTCTCCACTCGCAGCCGCTCGGCCGCCTCAGCGTCCGCCCGCTCCGCTGCCAGCGCCGCCGCCGCGCGCTCCTCCGCTAGCTCACCGCCCACTTCGGATAGCTGCAGCAAGCGATATGGGGACTTTTTAGTAAGTATGTATAGGTAACTTAAGACATATAGTTCTAGCACAAAGAATACCGTAGGGGTTTCTGCGCATTGATACTGTCGCACACGCAATACACGCAGTAAGTACCTACACCAGAAACTTTTTTTTTTTTCAGCGGCGTTACCGGGGGGCTTATGCGAGCGCAGAAGCATTGCCTGACGTGGCCCGAAGGCAGAAGCAGAGTAGATGGGCGGAACGACTCTCTAAGGGCGTCTCGTCTCGTCTCGTCTTCGCCGGCGAAGATGCTGTGTAGCTTGTGTTTGTGTTGCTGATCCCGTGAGGGTGTTGTATTAGTGTTGGGAACGGTATACGACTGGTAATCCTATCGCTGCTACACATTGCTGCCCTTCGTCCTTCTAGCTGCTAATGTTGGAGGTAGAAGCTTTTGACTTTTGACGCAACGATCAGCGGTATAGATTCATATGCCGGCACTTGTAAATAGAGTTTGATTAGTCTAGTAAAGAACTGGGAAAACTGCGAATAATCGTGAGAATGGAAGGCATTTTCAACGATAGCTTATTCGACGTGATGTGAGTGATATTGTAAACTTGAAAAGGGATCCTTATATAAGATAAAGGTACTTAAAAAAAAACCAAAACTTGCCGGTTGCTGGTTAAATTACAGTCGCAAGAGTCATAGCAACTAAGCCTCAGTAGGTCGTTTTAGAATAGAACAGAGCATAGGTTCTCAATGTGGGCGATAAGCCGTAAATAAGGATAAAGATATATCGAATTGCGATTATTGTCAGATATAAATCGATTGACGTAAGAATTAACAAAATGGACCCTCGAATTTGGTCTCTAAATCCCCACAAAGCAACAATTAGACTGATAAACACATGACGCTCTCTGCCTTCGCACGGTTTAATTAGGCAGTGAACAGAGACAAACATTCTTTTACTAGCGATGTAACAAACATTAATGTTACACTAATGGATTAATGAACTGATTGGTTCCCTAAAATTGCTAGCAAATTTATTGCTCGACTTGAGAACACGATTTAGAAGAACGTTACAACTAATTCGTAACCATCGCTAGTAATCTTTCATTGGTCAAATAAATAGTTTAAATAGAAATTACTTGGCGCAGGCCGAGTAAATAAATAGTTTGGAATTCTGTCTTGCTAAATCATTTATAAAATGCGATGCCTTTGGATGCCAGAGATGTCTCTTAGTTGTCATGTTGACAGATTTTGTCTGGTAAATACATTTATTTATATCTACAACGGTTACAAATTAATTACAACAGAATTATGTGTAATAAATGATTGTGTACATGACTAATTAATATTTAACGCTGCTAAATAAAACACATCAACTTTATTTAACAAAACTGTCAATTAATCTTGACATATTATGTCCTTGACATATTTATTGCCGCTAAATAAAATAAACCTGTCAATGATGATTTAAACATAAAATATCTCCTTCACATAGTTTCGTGTCAGAGATAAACAAGAAAAAACATAAAATGGTGTTAATTACCTACAACTACGTCAGTCTACTAAATCAAAATACGCTTTCTTGCATCGCAAATCGGGGTGAAGACGTTAAACGTGACATAAATAATATAGAGCAAGGCAAACTCCCATTATTGTTCACTGTGCAAATCCTTGATAACGAAGTTTATGTGAAAAAATATAAGAGAGACGAATATCTTAGCAATCCATGGATTCACCGTCAGGGTGCCGGGTCCATCGCGTGGCAGAGAGAAAAACTCCGAGCAAAGTCCTGGACTTGTAACCAATGGACGAGTGTTAATCGATAGTCAAGGAATTCCCTGACTATCGATTAACACTCCCCTTCTCCGCTCGTGCTCAAAAAAAATAGAAAATTAACATTCGAAAAATAAACTCCTTAGCCATCCTTCATTGTAACTATCAAGTAGAAGTATTTGAAAACATATTAAATGATTATGAAACACGGCTAAAACTCACGTGATATTACGTCGGAGTATGCCCGACTAGTTTCGAACCCATACGGGGCCCTTAGTCATGAGCTGGTTCTTGCATCGCGGCACGATCCAAACTGTTCGTTCAGTCAGTTCATCAGATCAGTTTGGATCGTGCCGCGATGCAAGAACCCTCTCATGACTAAGGGCCCCGTATGGGTTCGAAACTAGTCGGGCATACTCCGACGTAATATCACGTGAGTTTTAGCCGTGTTTCATAATCATTTATTTGAAAACAGTTATTTAGCAACTTTCAATTATCTTAGTAAAAACGATAAATGACCAACGTCAAGTACCTACGAGAACCTAAAAGGTTGCGTTAGCGCTCGTCAACAAATGACATATAGCTATAGAAAGCAATGATTTAGTCACCAAGGATATCATCTACGTAATCCTATTGAAACCAATGATTTGGTCACCAAGGATATCACCAACGTAATCGGTGTCTTTCTTCTACCTAGCGAACGGAATGTTAAAAAATGAGACAGAAATTAGATCAAAAAGATCGACTAATAAAAAATCAATACAAACAAAAGGCTATCTGTCTATTGCATTATTATAAGAACAAAATGATAATGAATAGAACGGTAACGAGATGGTAATAACTCAAGAGAATGTGCTAAAATTGGAACACATCGGTGCTGAGTGGGAGGTCCAGCCTTAACAACAATTTGATAGATCTGCATCAGATACAAAGCATCTACGCTTGCCAAACGCGTTAGTACTAGGTTCATATACTGGTGAAATTAAAGATTAATTGCAGTGATTTGTATATTGAAGTCAATAAAATTTATACCTGACCGTGGTGACCTGCGTGGATTTTGAAATGAATTCAAGCTGGATCGATTTATCGCCCCCGAACTTGTATACTCAATTTAGTGGAAATCATGTATATGTATACAGGAGTTGCTCGTTCAAATGTATTAAATAGAAATGATGAAAAAAGAATTGATGAAAACAGATTGAAGTTCAAAATATTAACAGCCAAGAGACTTTACAATTGTAAACGTAAGTCAACAATAAGAAAAAATATAAAGCTTTTGGCAAGCGTCCGCTGATGCGGTAATAATGATCCGAGTCTCAAGCGCCATGGGCAATGCGTGAAACTATCGAACGGCCAGCTATAATTTATTATCATATGTTTGTATTTTTTTTTATTTATATTATTCCAGCTCAAGAAAGAATGCGATTTCTAGAAATAACATTTTTATACATAGTTATGATTCACCTCGTCCATTTCCGAGACCGTTGTTCTATCTTCAGAAATTCCTCTGGATGATCGGCAAACGCTGCTAGCCCTACTTCCTGTCCGGCTGAATAGAGTGAACCCTTTAATCATGATGTTCGTTGCTGACTTGGACCTTCCAACTCTCCTTTTTCCATCACAGTAAATATCTAAATCACTCTTGTGCCCCAATCTTTTCCATTCATCCATAACATGGTCAGTTCTTTTTAGAAAGTTGTCGATTTTATTGCTCAGATAGTTGGAAGACGTTCCTTCTTCTAGATGTGCCGCTATGGGTTTAAATTTTTGTCTTACTGGCTGTTTTTTGCAACCAAGTACGAAAGACAAGTTAGCATCGAATACTACTGGGGCTTGTTCTTTGGATCGCAGCTCATGTAAGTTAACAGCATTTGAGCTATCAGACGTCTGTGGATACAGCCTTCGAGGCGTCGGAGTTCTATTGTAGAGTGTGGAATTCATGCTGGAGGACCTGGTCAAAGGAACGAAAGTGCTGCCATTGCTGCTGCAGGTGGAGTATTGGCTTGCTGAACTTTTCACACTACTGTAGGATGATGGGCTCGGTGACCGTGAAACTAGTAGGTTATTGTTGGGAACATGCCGTTTAGCAAGTTCCGCTATTGAACCGGTTTCCACTGACAGCGACATACTCCTTTTGTATGACGGACTCGGTGAACGTGTTGTTAAATATTTCCCATTTTCTGATGCACTTTGAGGGATCGTGACGATCTCTCTCAACGGTTTTGTGACAAACAGTTTACCATTAAGTCCCGTAGGCGCTTTAGGCAGCACAGTGTCTTCAAAGTTAATTGGTAAAGTTTTAGCTTTCTTCACGGGCAGTATACTCCGTCCGAGCGGTGGTTTCGGAGGTTTCTTCGGTGTCGCGTCCAATATGATGGGCGGTGAAAGAGCCCCATTGGAGTTTGGTGAAAGAGCACCATTGGCATTAGCATCGTGTGCCGGTATCTGTACGTTCAGCTTATTCATGGCTCCGGTTAGTATACTCGCGTGCGGCATTTTGTCTAAGCGGTGACGCGCTTGCGTTTCCTACAGAAGCGGAAGTGTTTGCCTTGGTGAAAGTGCAGTGCCATTTCACCAGTGATGTATTAGTTTCGCGGGCGGTTGGCGATGAAGCGACGATGGATCAACGATGATCCGGTCGGCACATCGGATGTAAATAGCACCGGCGAGAGAGCGCTCCGCGGACGAACTGCGCCGGCTAACTCGGTCGCCGGGCGCTCGTGGCCGCTCGACTATTTTAGTTTACGTAGATGTCGAAGTGCAACTGCGAATTGAACCTTCAAAATACACTCACCGTCCTTCAGTATCTTACAGATATACAATTATTGTTTAACTGCGCAAACGCATAATTAAGGATATGTTGAAGTTAAAAAGATAATACAACTAAAATTGAGCAATGAAAGCTTAAAACTGTACAATGTACATATTATTATTTTTTAATTTGGACTCCATGATAAATATATGCGCAACGTAGTCATTCAGAAACAATAAATGAAATTAAGTAATGTTTTTTTTAAAATATCAAATAGTGGTTAAATAGGTACAGTTTTTAAGAACCATTAACTCTAACACTAACCTCTAATCTAATTAAAAAAAAAAATATCACTTGTCTTAAACGATGAAGAAAGAACATCGAGAGGAAACCTGCACGCCTGCGAGAATTTTCTTAATTCTCTACGTGTGTGAAGTCTGCCAATCCGCATTTGATCAGCGAGGTGGACTAAGGCCTAATCCGTCTCATTCTGAAAGGAGTCTCGTGCTCAACAGTGAGCTGATTATGGATTGTTAATGATTAATGCTGAACTCTAACCCTAATGATTAGTAATATAATATAGTATATAGTAAATACGATCTTCAGCTAATGTCAGGGAATTTTAATTTGAGTTATTAATATTAGTTTCCGAAGAAATAATTTCAGAAATATTTTACTATAATAATAATAATAAAAACGCATCCATTACATTTCCGTTAGGATGTTTATTCAAAACCCACGCCAAAATCTGTTACGAGTAGGTACATTCACGTGCTAAAATTTTAATGCAATAATAATATTTTAGAAATAGTCTCTTCCTCTTCATAAATAGCTTCTGGCTTTGGTTTACGAAGTATTGGGTTCAAGTCCTAGAATAATGAGTTTTCTTTATACCAAGATATTCACACTAAAAATTCTCCCGGAGTTTAGAAGTTGATAATAAGACTTCCATTGACAATGAGCGCCATTAAGACATTATCGCCGCGTATATGAGACTCATTTCGTGGCGCGGAGTCTACTCCAGTGTCCCGAGGAGCACGCTAAGCCATCGGTCCTTGTCGTTACTACTATCATCTCATCATCATCATTATCAACTCATATTCGGCTCACTGCTGAGCTCGAGTCTCCTCTCAGAACGAGAGGGGTTAGGCCAATAGAACACCACGCTGGCCCAATGCGGATTAGCAGACTTCACACACGCAGAGAATTAAGAAAATTCTCTGGTATGCAGGTTTCCTCACGATGTTTTTCCTTCAACGTTTAAGACACGTGATATTTAATTTCCTAAAATGCACACAACTGAAAAGTTAGAGGTGCATGCCTCGGACCGCATTCGAATCCACACCCTACGGAATCGGAGGCAGAGTTCATATCCACTGGGCTATCACGGCTCTTTTATTATCATCTGATGGTACCTAAATGCTCAGTGGACTTCTATTGCAATCAAATTCACCAACAAAATTGTCTGTCGTTTTTCGACGAGGTAAACTCACACATCGAAAATAATTAACACCAATAAATATAGGTACCTGTGTACTTGCACTACACACAACTATATATTTTGAATCTTAATACACACACGTGTAATTATTACAAAACTAGTGGACCCGGCCAAGCTTCCTTTGACTTATGTGCACTTCTTCCCTATTCCTACCCTACACTACACTACTCCTACCCTACCCTACCCCCGCTCTACCCCTACCCTCAAAACGTCAATTCGTCGCTCCGTTTTGCCGTTATACTTTTTTCAAAAAGTTAAAATACTCTTATCACAGAATAGTCATAGTAATTAAAGATTTGGAATTTGCGATTTAATTTACCAACTGAGATTCTTATTCCTAAAAAAAATCTTTGCATTTATAAAAAACATTGCAATATATTTGGAGTTTTATTCTGTAAAGAGTTTTAACCACTTAATGCCGAGTGTGTTGGCAAAAACAGTGTCTGTTTTGCCAAGAAATTGCAGTATCGCCGTCAGTACATAACGACGTAAACTGTTCCAAGTAGTTTTCGTCTAATTTATTGTAGGATTAATGTTGTTGTTCGGATTTATAGCAGACATAATATCAATAGCACGTGATAACACTCCATAATTTTCCGAAAATTTGCTCAAGGAAATTGTTATTGGAGGAAATTATGAAGCGGAAAATTCGGAGGCAAGATTTCGTGAGTCACTTTAGTCAGTGTCTTTAGACTGTTTTAAATCGGGGTAAATGAAGGAAGAAATCCAAAATTTGTCGCGTACCTACTGTGTAATTTTAAAGTGGTTGTTACTTTGAATGTAAAGCTAAGGTGAGTGAGCTTACTGTTAGATTAGCTCACTGATTATTTGTTACCAACTTCCAAGAAGGAGGCGGTTCTATATTCGGCTTCACTCTTAGGCATAGTTTACTGATCTATACGAATCTATAGTAATATTATAAAGAAGGAAGGTTTGTTCGTTTGCAACGAATTGTCACAGAAGCTACTAAACTGATTTTAAGAAGTTAAATTATCCCAGTAGTAGTAGCCCAGACAAGCACTTAAAACAAATAAAATAAACCCAAACATTCGAGTATTTCCGATATAGATTTGCTGTTTGACATATAAAGATCAAGCTATTTGCATTTTCAATCTCTTTTTTTCTCTGACGGCATATACACACGTAGCTATCTCCATTTGCATTTTACACTGTGACAAGGGGCATGTCATGCCAAATGGGCAAAGACACAGAATACATATGTACAAGGCAACGGTCATTACAGCAACCTAGTCTGTAGGGTTTCAAACACAGAGTCCAGGTGTGGTATCCACTATCAGAAAATTACTGTACCTCGAACCTAAAATCAACTATCCAACAGTTGGTGTGGGGATATAATAATAAAGTTATTTAATAAGAACAGATATGTCTATCACCTGCTAAGTGAATTCGTATTAGTCATAATGACCATTTTCAGCTGGCCTATTCACTGTTTTGGTCTTTATTATCAGGGATTCGCTGGATGCAGGCGGCTTAGGATCGTGATGTTTGGCAGTCCCTACAAAAGGCCTTTATCCTGCAGTGGACGTCCATTGGCTGATATGATGATGATGATGAAAACGAACATCAAATCAATTGACAAAATTACATTTACCTACTAGGTATATCCACCAGTAATTTATATTTTTAATTTTTTATATTTTTAATAAATTAATTAATGCAAATATTTATAACTATAAAGACCATTTTGAACTAAAATTTGACTAATTGTATGAATTGACATTTTTAAAAATTATGACATGGCTTTCTCGTATATTGTTTTGTTTTTGTATTGTAACTTTATTTCTTTTTTTTAGCTTCTGTAATATAGGTATAAATTGTTCCATTGACACTAGTTTCACAAATATTTTGCACGACTATTAAGGCAAAACATATTCGGTTCGAATAATTGTATATTTCATTTTATAACAAAATGTAACCCATGTTTAAGGCAAATGTTTATTAGTAAGCACCGGATGCCATTTGTTAAATAGAATCTCAATTTCGTATATGTCAACTAGCATACGTCAAAGATAGTGAATTAGCCTGCAGAATGGCAATCTCCATAATAGTTACGTACTTCCTTGAGAGTTACGCCGTTATAAAATAAGAAAATAAATCCATTAACAGTTGAATGGGTTTAAATCTGAGCTAGCCAGCCGTTATTGTCAGATAAGCTCAATAAGAAATAAATAACGCAGTGACGGCTGCCAATGCGCGTTGCAACCCAGTAGCTCGCTCGCCCAAACCAAATGATCTCACATCCGTCACGGATTTGTACGAATTACGCAATTCAGTAATAAGAACACCCTGTGTCGGCGTTATTGTATGGCTGGTCGGCAAAAAGTTGTTATACTAACATTAAAGTCGTTTGTGCATAGGTACTCGTCTCAGACCAATTATTGTATAGGACCTGCCTCGCTATACGTTACTTTTCTGTCAAAGTATATGATCAACGATTTAATGCGATTATAAAAACTGTCTCTATATAATCGATGTTAAATAGTTGTAATCGTGTTAGTCGGTTAAAGAGCTCCGTAAAAATACCTTTCTGTGTAATTGATTGGTGTAAAAAAACAGGCAAAAACTTCTTATTTTGTATAAGATATATACCAAATCTAAGCTCGTTTTCTTCAGAAAATGACAGACAATTTTGTTCGTGACTATGAGTGCGATACAGGTCCTTCTATAATTGGTCTGAGGTACTCGTACATACATTCACACTCATTAACTCGGTTTCTTTTTCTCAAAAACTCAGTTTCTTTTATTTATTTATTTATTTTTTTATTCTTTACAAGTTAGCCCTTGACTACAATCAACTGATGGTAGGTAAGTGATGGTGCAATCTAATGGAAACGGGCTAACTTGTTAGGAGGAGGATGAAAATCCACACCCTTTTCGTTTTCTACACGACATCGTACGGGAACGTTAAATCGCTTGGTACGTCTTTGTCGGTAGGGTGGTAACTAGCCACGGCCGAAGCCTCCCACCAACCAGACCTGGACCAATTAAGACAATCTCAATCGACCCAGCTGGGGATCGAACCCAGGACCTCCGTCTTGTAAATCCATCGCGCATGCCACCGCGCCACGGAGGCCGTCAAATTTTCCCTCGTATATGACGTTCGTTGTCTTGAAAAATTCAATTCTTATACTCGTAAAGTCTAGATATCTAAATATTAGCGAATCGTCTAAATAACTAATAATTGCTGTCCTGGCGGATAAGCGTCGTATGTTATAGGTACTTTAGTTAATAAATAGAAGTTTTTTTTTTCATTTTATTTTTTCATTGCCCTGGAAGATAGCTTAGAAGGAGAACACTTCATCACGTTTCGCTACGTTCATAATATAATTTGTCCGACTCACCCATATTCATGATATACAAACGAAATATACAAAAGATGGTCAAGAATACATATCTTGTTCCTAGTTCTAAGAACTAATAGATGGATAGATGTAGAAATGAACTGTAGTTTGTACTCGTAGCAACGTTACATTCGAAGTAGCAAATCCTTGAGTTATTTTGAAGAATGTTACGCGCAATTAACCGAAAACATTTGTAGGTCGAAATATATTTACAATGATGTTATAAGTTATTAGCTCAAGCGCCTTATCTAAATTCTTTGGTTATTAAAATATTATAATCTTAATATATAAATGCGAAAGGTTCCGTCGATCCATTCCGTTCATCATGAAATCTCGAAAACGACATGACGTACATAGATGAAATTTGCCAGCGAAGTAGTTTACAGTTAGTAGATGTCCCCTAAGATGGGATTTTGCAAGAGGACTGGATTAGGGAGGTCTAAGGGAAGAAATCGCAGGCGTCCGCTAGCAATCAACATTTACAAACAATACCTATAAATCTATAATTGTTTGGCATGACATTACAAATAAGTCTATCCAGTACGTGCAACAATTTAAGATAAATAATAATGATGATTAACCCACTTATATTATTTCATTGTCACCAAAGCTACACAATCCGCAAGTAGGTATATGAAAGTAGTTCAAACGCTTCTGAGATTTATCCCATACATGGATAATGGGAGTCAGCAATTTAAACAAAATTGTAAAATCAGTATTAAAATGTTATTAGTAGGTACTGACGGACCCGGTCAAGCTTCGCTTTGACTTAAGACTTAATTGACTAAAGTGCACGTCTTCCCTACCCTATACTAGGTAGGGTAGGAGTAGGGACTCCTACTCTACCTACTCTACCCCTAACCTACCCTACCCTCACCCTACCCCCAACCTACTCCTAAATTAATTTGTTACAAAAAATATGATAAATTAAGAACCGCTCGACCGATTTTGTGCAAACTTAACATAACTACTAAATAGTCCGAACAAAGCCTAAACATTTGGTTTGGATAGGTGAGCCCGTTCTTGAGTTATAAAATTACAACGAAAAGTGGCATTGATTTTTATAATACTAGCTGACGCCACGCGGTTTCACCCGTAGGAACACTGAAAGAATTTTTCAAATCGGACCAGTACACTCTTTAGCTTTATAATATTTGTATAGATATAGATTAAATAGCTAATTACCTTCAATAAAATATAATAGCGTAGACAAGCTTTATGTTTTTAAGTCCTAATCAGATGTTAGAAAGTGTTAACGCGTTGTTATCAACAGGAGGGTAACAAATCAACCGACTTGTAGCTCACATAATTAATTTTGGCATTAATATCAATATCCATTTCCGAACTTCAAAGTGTATTTGTTCGTTGGATTCTAATTAACAAAGTCAAAGCGTTTAATTCTCCAGCGGAATATTTCGGGAGGAGTAAATCAATCTGTAAATGGGACGCGGCGGCTCGCTTCTCTTGTCTCGAGATGTTATGTCGTGTCACACTGACGGTAGGGATGCGTTGTGTTTTTGTGTGCGGTTTGCATGCGGTTGCTTAGAAATAGGATAGTTGATTGATATCAAATTTAAAATAAGAAATATTAATTTCGCATATCACACTGAATAAGATTGATTTGATTGTGCAGAACCTTGTGTTTGTGTTTTTTTTAGATTGTAGTTGTGTAAATGCTGCAACAGTCACTGGTGGACACCAAATAAATAAATAAATAAATAAATAAGGGTCCGAAATATATCGATATTAATTAATAAACGTTAAAGATTTTTTATATGACTCAATTTCAAAATCGTGTATTTTTTTTAATTTTCTAAACGTCAAAAACGCTGTCGTACATTTTGTGACGTCAAAATGTTACTTGATACTAAAGGCCAAACTAGGTAATCGGTAACTAATATTTTTGTCAAACGCTCCGTTTGTAAGGGATTTGTTATAGTGACGTCATGAAATAGGTGAAATATAGACCATCATGACCGTCAGACTTTCTGGCTCGTATTGTCAATAACATATTTATAAACTAAAATTTTCATGTAATCACGTCTCAAAAAATGTGTTTTTTTTTTTAATCTAGTAGAACAATAATGAACTATTTTAGATCATTTAAAAAAAGTGTCATTTGCTATATTATTATTGCTATATATTTAAAAGCATATCGTCACATATTTTTACAATGCGGTACCTGCGGGTTAAATGAACTCAGTATATACTCTTAAGTAATTTAAGAGTACATCAACATACATTGTATTACAAGTACATTGATTTGTACAGTATGTTAATAGTTAGAGGATGCTGTTGAGCTCCCTATTTTGCTCAGCGTCAGGAATGTTTGTGCTGGACCTGGTGTAATCTATTACATTTTTATTTTTCCCCAAATTACACGTTTGCCATTTAAAGATTTCGATAGGCGGTAATGAATTAGTTGACGTGGCGATTGCAGAAGTTAATGTGAAGCGGCACAAGATTTTCTCAACTAAAAATTATACATAATGTTATCAAAAATTGCAAAACGATGTTGTTTCGTACATGTCTCGTATGACCTACATCACAGATTTTATTATGCTATTTGAAAAAATGGCGAGAACGACACCTAAATATGTTAGCACCCAAGTTTTTGTGAATTTATATGAACTGCACAGGTCATTGACCTGGTAATATTTCATTATTACATTTATTTCTAGAATCAAAGATTGTAGAGATAGCTCGTACGGATAAACCTGACTACTACGCTACAAAATTGGATTAGATTTTTCTAAACAATTTAAGAGTGTTTTTTTTTTTAAATAAGCTATTTACAGACGACATGATCATAAAATTAAATACCAGTATTAAAAGTATGAAATAAATCGTTCTACATAATTCCTCGTAAATTTGTTTGAAAGTAGCCTGTCATGTGATTATTTTCATGTGTGTTTTTCTTCTTTGTTGTATAAAGTACAAACAATTTTCATACATTATAGCAGGGTCTACAAACTTTTAACCTAAAGTACTTACGTATTTTTTGATATTATTAAAAAATGGGCGAGTCTGCGGCATTTGTTTTAGTCATTTTTAAAAAAGATATACCTATTGCTCAAACTATCTAATATACGGCCGCTCAGTGATTGCGTTTCTGACTGGTCGTGATCGAACATGACAAAAATATTCAATTACTATTGGCTCGTTTTGAGTCAAAAACAACAAAGTTCAACAACCTTTTATGCCAGTTTACATCGCCCATTCGACCACGAACTGTTCTGAAACGCAATTTCTGAGCGTCCGTACATTAGGTACCTGAGAAAATTCCATAAATTAAACAGATTTAAATCAGTGTTTTACCATCAAACTGAATTTACAAGGCAAACAGTTTACAACGCTGAGTCAATCTCAAACCCACGTGGTAATTTTTTACCCATAATTTATCTGCGTTTTTGCGTGCACTTGTTTTTGCATTCTTCCATTGATCTCGACTACGCAGCGCCAATCGCTGTGTATTTTTGTGTAGTTTTTGCGGAAATGACGTGGGAAGTTCGCATTTTTTGTGCCACTATCTTATCGTTACGCGTAATAAAATCCTGAGATTCTTTAATACTAACCGACGCCCTGTAGTATCATCCGCGTAGTTCCCGTTCCCGTAAAATATAGTGTAAAACACTCACAAAGCACAGATTAAAGAATGATCCAGAAGGAGTCTCTACTAGCAGCGGGATGAAGCCGGTAAAACTCATAAAAAAACAAACGTCATGCGTCTCTTTGCATCCGCTTATACAAACTTTTTTCATAATTTGTATTTTAAAAATTTCAAACACTAACAACAAATACGTAAATTAATATAATAATCAATAATTACCAATTAAAAAATACTCCATCTTATTTCTTTAATTTTCGTGAGCAATTTTTAAAATATTAATAAAAACACAAGACGCAATTTTTCTCCAATAATATTGAAAATTACAGATGCGACGCTTCGTGTGTCGAGAATGTACCTATTTGTTTTTGAATTTTGTATTTGGAACGGCTACGATACCGTCGTGTTCCGTGTGCTCTATCTGTCTATTATTTTTTAGTCTGTGTACCAAAGAGAGAAAATACTTATATCCAATTTTACCAAATACTCAAGTAAATGCAAAAGTGACTGCTATTGTGTTGTATAATAACAAATAGCGAGCTGAACTTTCATGATGACGTCTTTCTGTCTGTGTTCACGTAAATTTCAAAACTACTAAATATATTTTAAATATAGAAACTTGATTATTAAACTACAATTTCTGTAAATATTGAACAGAGAAAATAAGGATAAGTATATGAATAAGAAGTGACGAACAAACGCGAAGTGGTCAAACAGCAAGATCTATCTACTATTTACGTGTTCTCATCTATACTTATAATAAATCTGTAGAGAGGTCCATTCTGTACATGAAATATATTTCCAAAATAACTATTAGGGGGTGATTAGTGATCGATACTGATGCCAAAAATGCAATCAATAAAATTTTTGTCTGTCAGACAGACAGTCTGTCTGTATGTTCTTTATAGAAACTAAAACCACTCGACGGATTTTAACGAAACTTGGTACAATTATTCTACATACTCTGGGCAGGTTATAGTATACTTTTCATCACGCTACGATCAATAGGAGCAGAGCAGTGAAGAGAAGAGGGAGAAGTTACTCCATTTTTTAAGCTTCCGTCGCGTGTACATCCTTAATGGTTAAGACTACATAGAAATCATGTATGACGGAAATGTTCTCCTTAAAATTATATAAAAAACACTCAATAACGTGGCTTTCTACTGCTAAAAGATTTTCTAAAATCGGTTCAGTAGATCCAGTGTTTACCCTCTACAATACCATAAACTTTACCTCTTTATAATATTAGTACCTACATATATTAAGTTGATTATTATCTAATACCAACAGACTGCCTACGAATTCATCTGGTAACACTATGGTTCGTAAGTTTCAAATCACTTTCAAAAAAGGACACTATGTCTTCGCCCTGTTAAGCAATTTGGTATCATAAATCATATTGCCTCTACGTGTGTATATTTGTAAACTGTTAAGATTAAGATATAATTGCGAAAATTTTGTAATGTATACACAGTGGCGTGCATAAGGTTGTCGATCAGGGTATGCACTAGTAAGAATAATAAACCAAAGTGGGAAAAATCTTCGTTTAATAAGCATTAAGAAAACCACTCTTTAGTACTATAAAGCATGTATGAAGTGCACGCCACTGTGTATACATGTGTATAATGTTTAAAGAGGTAAGTTTGTTGTGGTGTACGGGGTAATATCTGAAACTACTCAAATGCCTAAGAAAATTCTTTCACCACTAGAAAGCCTCGTTATATGGGTTATGTGAGTGTAGGCTATATTAATTTATCCACATATACTCACGGGAACGGGAACTACGCGGTTGAAACCGCGGGGCATCTGCGAGTTTCACATAAAGTTCCTTATGAGAATTCTTTATGTATTTATATAATCTTTTTAACATAAAAATGGAACCGACTTCAAAGACGTTTATCAGTTATTTAGATTTTAACACAAAATTACTACACCGATTTTCATGAAAATTAAATGGGGCCAATTTGAAAGTATGCTCTTTCAAACAGAAAAAGAATTTTCAAAATTGGTTAGTAAATGACGAAGTTATGATGTAAAAAACATACGCGTGGAATTGAGAACCTCCTTCATTTTTACAAGTCGGTTAAAATAAATTTTCTTGAACTTTATACATTTAAATTACTCGTATAGATAGATACTCTTAAAGTAGTAGTATCTATATCTACTAAAGAGTCGTTATATAATTCGTTTCATTCACGGACGTCTATTTCTTCTCAAAATCATTATTTTTAACTCTCGGTCAAGGAAACACTCTCCCGAGTACGATGTTTATGAATGACGAACCTATGAAACATTCGTGTTCTTTCTTCATCTTCAAAGCAAATTCCATTTGATAAACGCATGACAACTTAATATATTCTTAACTAGCGGACGCCCTCGACTGCGTGAAAGTCGATGTAAGCCCTTATTTCACCCCCTTTTGTATATATCGTATCGCATGTTTTATAAATAGTACGCTAATCATTTTACAAAGATATAATTCAAAATATAAACAATAGGAAAAATCCTCCGGTTTTGCAACATTTTTCATTGGTGCTCCGCTCCTATTGGTCTTAGAATGATAATTAAACATAGCCTTCCTCGATATATGCTATCAAATACTAAAATATTTTTTCAAATCGGACCAGTAGTTCCTGAGATTAGCGCGTTAAAGCAAACAAACAAAAAAAACTCTTTTGTGCTTTATAATATTAACATAGGTGACAATTAACATGTTTCCTATGAATCAAAGACTTTTTTCCTAACAAAAATTACCGAATTTAAATCACCTACTCGTAGATACGTCGACAGTTGACTGTAAAGGTATTTAGAACTTTTATCACAGTTACCAGAGATCGGGGTTTACAGTATAAAAAGATACAATGATCATTACTATGTTATCTTTCAAAATCAAAATCAAAATCAAAATTCATTTATTTCAAGTAGGCTCAATTTACAAGCACTTTTGACACGTCAGTTGACTATTTGTAAAGATTCTACCACCTTTATAAGGCGATATTTATCTTTGTTATAAAAACGTACCTATAACTTTAAAAAAGTATGTAGTGGTTTACTTACACGCATTTGTATCCATTAAAGTCACACTTATTGAATATGCTCAGTATTTTAGGATCTTTAAAAAGTTCTATACACCACTGATAGTAGTTAACAATTATATTTTCACTTCTTTTAAATATTAAATATCTTTTTTGACCGACGCTTACGTAGCCTGTACACTTTATAACTTCTAAAAACTGTGGGTAGTTTAAAAAAGATAATGACAAGAAATACACCCTCAACCCGTCAATCTTCTATACAAGATGTCATTTCTTCGTGTACAGGCATATTAATCCTTCGACTCAAGGAGAGCTAGTTTGTACAGTCAGCTGCATAACTAGTATGTATTAATAAACCCTTATTTAGTACATGGACAATATTTTATTGCAGAAATAGTTATTACAGTTATATATGAATCCTAGTATGAACTTGCAATCTTTTTTATAAGGGCTTGTTAAAAAAGTATTATTAAGAGATGTATTTATTTATTACAATGCTGAAACTACTATAATATGAGTAAATGTGGGTGATTAAGCTAAGCCAGTGTTAAATATAAAGCAACGTCTAAACAGAGTTGCATTTTTATGTTACGCAATCTATACTAATATTAAAAAGCTAAAGAGTTTGTTTGTTTGATTGATTGAACGCGCTAATCTCAGCAACTACTGGTCCGATTTGAAAAATTCTTTCAGTGCTAGATAGCCCATTTATCGGGGAAGTTATAGGCTATATATTATCAACGTATTCCTACGGGAACGGAAACCACGCGGGTAAAACCGCGCGGCGTCAGCTAGTGTTTGATAAACGGAAACTATAAAAATGTTGTGTTTGACAAACATGTTTGATTTGACAAAACGTTTGATCGTTTACAAGGCGCTATTGACTTGTTGTCTGTCTGTCTTTGTTCTTTCAGGATTTTAAGCGTAGGTACTTGAAAGAACAGCTCTGTTCTTATATCCGTAAGTTAAATTATTCATCAGTTTATTATTATTATCCTTTCAATGGAAAATCATTAAATACGACAAACTCTTAATCGCAGTTGTGTAGCTGTTGTTGTTTTTATCGCCCGATGTAACAAAAAACGAATTTATAAGTATGACTGTCTGTCTGTGTATATCTGTATGTGAGTCTGCTGGCATTGTAGCTTCTAAGTTTATGAAGTTGTAATGGGTAATCTACGGATCTACTCGATTTTGAAAATTCTTTTACTTTATTAATTAATTTTAATAGAAAGACGTTATTGGTTAATGTCTTTAGACTATATTTTACCCCCGTAATCCAAAAGAAACGGGACCAACCGTTCTTTTTGGAGTACGGGGATAATATATAGTCTATGACATTAAATAGGTAAAATCGCGGGGCGTCAGCTGGTCTTCTAATAAAACCTACTTTAAAGTAGAATAGAAACACAACGATTTCAGGAGATTTTCGTAGCTCAGTATACGTCTTAATACGATGCGCATCACTGAACGGAGGTTAATAATCAAGCCCATTGTTTTCCATTGCAATAGTCGATAAGTATAGGTACACACTCAGTGATATTTCCATAGAGATTTGATTTAACATTGACATCGAGTGCTTGTAATAATAATAACTAACTGAATTAATTGACATGTTAGACATTTATTGGTACGATTTTTTATTGAACGCCTAATTAACCCTTGGCTGCAATCTCGCCACATTTCAAGTGACAATGAAGTCCAAGATAGTTTTCAGAGAGAATTAATTTAACATTGATATCGAGCGGTCACTGTTATAAAAATAAATTAATTGATTGACTTGTCAAATATCTATTTTAAGGGTTTATTTTTATATTCAACCAAAAATTAACACTTGAATGATATTTTGCCTGATGTTAAAAGTTAACTTAACTTGATATGTCAGAGAGTTAGTTTATTATTGCTCAATTTTTTTTTATTCAGCTACAAATTCAATCTTATCTGCGATAGTCCTCAATAAAGCCTCAATAGCTCAACGCTAAGAGTGGTTCGATCCCCGCCCCGTTGGTCTATTGTCGTACCCACTCCTAGCACAGTCTTTCCCGACTAGTTGGAGGGGAATGTCAATATTGGTCATATTATAAAAAATATGGCATATATTCCTTTAGTTAAAAAATATGTGGTAAGATGGTGTCTTTCTAACCATCCTTAAATTAATTTACAAAATATAAATTCACACATGGAATTCAGAAAATTGACATTAATATAATTTTTAAAAAGAGACATCTAGCTGCAGAGGAAAACAATTCTTCGCGCGCTGAGTATTGATTTAGTGCCTATTACACTCATGTACCCATAGATGGCGCTGTTGACAGTGTCGATCAAATATTAGCTTTTTCTAGCGTGTACAAGAAACTTTTTTGTAATCTTTTATTTAAAAAAAAGTGCAAGTATATTAATGTTAAAAGTTCAATCTATGTAAGATTCTAAGTTTGAACTTTATCAAAGGCCAGCGTTAATTTTCGAAAAATATTATCTTACCCAGACCGGCCTTCAGCGTTTAGACCTTAAATTATTATATTTGCACAGTTTTAACTGCACATTTTACGTAATAGAAATTTCAATCAATATCTTTAGAAAAAACTGTACAATTAAAACTGACGGACACTACATACGGACGGATTTAACTGTATTATTAATATATTAAAGTAGCAGACGCCCGCGACTTTGTCCACGAGGAATTCAGTTTTTCACAAATCCCGAGGGAACCGTGGATTTTACCGGGATGAATAGCTTATGCGTTAGTCCAGAATAAAATCTATATCTATTCCAAATTTCAGGAGGAACAAACATACTTACATACTTACACACACACAAATTTTAAAATAACATTAATGTGATTGAATTTCAACAGGATTTGAGGCTTTATTTTTAAGGTTCAGGTTGCTAAAGGTAAGCTTCTTATAGTCTACGAATTCAATACAAAATTTTTAATTTCTATAGAATTTAAGGTTTGTTTTTAAGGATTCGTTGCTAAGGACAAAAGTGTTTTTTTTTTTGCTTACCTAAGCAGGTGAAACACCTGCGTATCCTGTTTTCAAAACATTTGGATTATTGGCGTTATTGACCTTTGTCAAGGCTCACCGGTTTTGTTCGAAGACGACACAGTTTATTCCACTGCATATTTTCAAGTTAAATATTTTAATATTGATTTCTTTTATTTTTGAACTTATAATAATGTTTATTTGTATCGTTAAGCTAATTTTTTTACATTAACTAAGACTGTTGAATGTAAAAAAAATGCTTAACGAAACTTACGTTGAGTTGTGTGACAAAAACTCTCTTGAAAAATTCATCTCGTATTGTTAAACTTTGGCTGACTTATTGTGTGTCAGATATCTGAATTATAAATCCAGCTATCGAGAACTCTATGAAAAGGATGGCCTTCATTTAATATCTGTGTACAAACGAATTGATACAATTATCTCATAAAACGCTGACAATTCCACTAACACGAAGTGCTATTAAGCAATTACAGGTAAGCAGCTATTTGTTCACTCGGAGTGGCAGTTACGAAGATTTATCCGTGCTAATTAACGTTTCAGAGAGTAACTTGAGTTAAGAGTTGTACTTAACCGTAAACACTAACTGCTAATAAGATGAATAACGGATTCAAGTGCATATAGCACGCAAATCCGGAGCGCTATTCTGTATCGATGTTTTTATGACTTGATAGTTCTTTATCTCTTTCTATAGTATGGTGTTAAAAAGAGACAGATAAAAAAAATCGAGACTAACTGTCGAGTTTTATAAACATATTCACAGAATAGTGCTATTGTCTGAAGTATTTACAACCACAGCCGATTTATCGTCCGATGTGTACTTAAAATAGTTTGTTATAAATTTTACATATCTGACAGTGGTATTCTATCTTTTAGTCGATTGGATCAATTGTAATGCAGGGACATGATCGAGATGTTTTTAACAATGAACATGTGGATCCGAAGACATCAGAATTATTGTTCAATTATGGTGAAAAGAAAAATGGTGAAATTTTGACAGTATAAAATAACTTCTAGCTAAATTCACGACTGTCAGGGGTTTTCTCTAATTAAGTAGGTATATTCTGTAGGTACCATAATGGGAGAGCAGAGTCATCCGCATCAAAGTCACCAGAGTTTTATTTTAAACAGACTTCCTTTTTAATAACACGATTCGCTTTTAGCGAATATTGCTAGAATTCGCAGCACTGTCTAATGACCTTCTTGGATGAACAGAATCTTTCACTGTAACGTGTTTTACAGATAGCATTGGAACGGTGACAGTTCGTTTCACTCTTGAAAGTTTGCCGCGAGTCACGATACCCATGCTATCTGAAAACACTTTAGGTGTTATCAAAATGTATCAACTTACCTTAGTTTCCAATTTTTCAGTCTCGTTTTTGTAATGTGTTCGTTCGTTTTCCACTTTGTCCAACTTCGAACGCAGTGTCTCCAATTCGTCCTGTAAAAATGAGAAAACATTTTTTCAGTGAAGGCATCATACAATTTTATACCGATTTTCTAATAATAATAACAATCTTTATTGTGGAAAATTGCATATACACAGAAATAACTGTAATAAAGAATATAATAAAAAGCCATTTGCAAGTCTTAGCTCACAAATAAAACCAAAAATTTGCTAGAAGTGGGAACGACATCACACACAACGACACGACTCTATGTATTAAGTTTAATATCGAGATGATTCAAAATAACAAAAAACAAAACGAACATTTTGGCTCACAATAAAAATGCTCTAGATCCTGGACTGCAAATTAATCCCCTGTAATGGTTTAAATAATAAATAAATAAAGTCTTTATTAACTCTTTAACGCACACAAGTAAGCTCAGTGTTGGCCGACCCCCCACCAGGTGGACTGACGACATCAAGCGAGTCGCCGGGATTCGCTGGATGCAGGTGGCTCAGTATCGTGATGTTTGGAAGTCCCTACAAAAGACCCATGTCCTGCAGTGGACGTCCATCGGCTGATATGATGATGATGATGATGATTAACTCTTTATCTCAGCTATATAATCGGAGCATTAGTAATTTGATATTTGAGGACTTAAATGTAAAATTTTATTATTTTACCCAGAAATATATATCGGTAGCCGCCCTTCTACATCCAAGGCTACTCCTTCAATGGTTCAAATACCATCCAATAAATACATTGCATTTTTATGGTATCTATACATTCACCAACAGTCATTTGTAGAGAAAACATTAGAGCAGCGAGTAATTCAAAATAATATATTCCATCATAACCGACAAACTAGTTTACAGACCCACTGTCGATGTTATTCAAAGATTACATAGACGAAATTATTGTTTAAGAAAGCTATAGCGTAATGTGCAGTGTGGATGATGTCGATCGAGACGGTCACTGGAGCGAGGCGAGTCGCGTGCCTCACTTGTACATCTATCTCCTTATATCTCAGCTATATAATCGGGGCATTAGTAATTTGATACTTGATAATTCAACTGTAAAACGGAAGATTGATATCTAAACGACTATAGTTTTGATGAAAGCGATCACACTAGTTTATGATGGAAATGTTGTGGAAATGTATATTTTTATTTAACTGACCTTTTTAAGAATGGGTCAAAGATTGAAGCTATTAAAGCTCCTTCTGTTTGTCTGATTAGATTCAACTGGTACTTTTGTTTATTTTCTGTAGCAATGTGGCAAATGACAATATTATGATTATGGAAGTCTGAAGGTAGAAGAAAATGGAAATATTCTCAAAAGTATATATATACTCGTATCATAATCTCAATCTTATTGAGTAGGCAAAATAAGATTGAGATTATGCGGGCTACAGGCTTTCAGTTTTGACTGTGCAGCTTTAACTGTACACTTTTGTCTAATCGAACTGCACAGTTAAAATTGTACAGTTCTCAGTTGTGCCTATAAACGGACGATTTATTTGAACAGTTACAATTTAAAATTTCTGTGTTAGGGTAGTATAATGTACAGGACTAAAGTCTTCCTCAAATATTACCTCTACAAAAAATTTCATCCACCTCTCATTACCTAATGGTAACGATGCGCTTGTCTACAATAAAGCCATATACGACTAGCATAGCCAGCAATACTCAATGTGCACTGTTTACCAACAAACAAAAATTAGGGTATAAATCGCTATTTCACCCCTAATAACAATTATAATTAACTTGGTGTTAAACTGATGAAAATAATTTTGATAAATAAGTTTAGAACAATCAGATATAAAATATATTTTGAACAAGATTTTGTAAAAAACAATACATAATTTAGAATAAATAAGTTATGAAACGACATACGTTTTCTACCGTCATTTCTAATTAGGTTGTTGGCAAACTTTGCACATCGAGTATGGCTTTATTATAGTCTGTTCGCAAAAAATAGACGGCCAATAACAAGGAAATGCAACATGGAAGAAGTCCCAAGTAATTACGCTGCGCCTCTGACTCTAATGCAAATGGGTGAAACGCGGACAAAGTAGAGCGTAACGGCTGATTGAATAGCGATCAGCGCTCGTCATAATATGCGCTATGTATTCATGCGTACCAACTTTTATATTCAATCAGATAGCAACACCAACTGCCCAGTGGCGTAGCTAGGTGACCAAGGGCCCTGGTGCCAATAAAAAAATGGGGCCTTACTATTTTTAGCAGACTCAGAGGTGTTTACAAAAATAAGAAAACTAATGTCGAACAAAGGTTATGATTCACAACATTTGTTAGGACAACTTAATTAATAAATCAAACTGTAACCAAAATAAGATGCTAGAATGGCAGAGAATGACCTTGAGTGAAGTCACGCACTTGTGAACGTTTTGTGTAGGGTTAAAGGATCCTTTGACTGGTAACAAACACTCTCCTTTTCCACTCAAAATGGTTAGAAACTATTTAAACTGGTTAGAATTTACAGAAGCAAAAATACCAAGTTTCTTTTAGTGCAGTGGAGGGTAGTGTGCACTACAATATATCCTGCGTACATGGTTAATCTCAACATGAGATTGACCGCCGTGGCCAAAAAAAAAAATCGATCGTCATCAACCCATATTCGGCTCACTGCTGAGCTCGAGTCTCCTCTCAGAATGAGAGGGGTTAGGCCAATAGTCCACCACGCTGGCCCAATGCGGATTGGCAGACTACACACACGCAGAGAATTAAGAAAATTTTCTGGTATGCAGGTTTCCTCACGATGTTTTCCTTCACCGATTGAGACACGTGATATTTAATTTCTTAAAATGCACACAACTGAAAAGTTGGAGGTGCATGCCCCGGACCGGATTCGAACCCACACCCTCCGGAATCGGAGGCAGAGGTCATATCCACTGGGCTATCACAGATCCACTGGGCTATCACAGATCATATTATTAGCATATTATTATCGTTAAAAAATCAAACGCAACCCTAAATCCGCCAACACGCATTGGCGACCTGGAGGTAGGTTTATAATCTTCTTCTTTATGAATTAAAGCCGCACAAAAATCCTTTGAATAATGTCAGATATCATAATATCATATACTCACGTAGGTACTATTAATAAATTAAATTAAGAAAAGTGATTAAGTCGACGATCTCACGCACATTTTCTCTTTGACATATTATTGCACGAAAAAACCATAAACTAGATTATAAAACAACGATTTCCTTCATAATAAGGTTAAACATTGTACATAATAAGTAAAACGCTCCTTTCCGGGAAGAGAAAATCTTGTGGAAAGCGCTCTTAAATTCTACGCTTAATTGTCGCGTGTAGGCCATTAAAGAGAAACCTGACCAAGAGCTATTTCCTATACCTATTCGATTCTCGCTTAGTGAGTTGACACTAGTACCGTAAGCTGTGTTATGTAAGCGATGACACTAAGCTCTGCCCACGAGGCGATAGCGACTGTAGCTAGGCAACAGTGGCGTGCATAAGATTGTATATCAGGGTATGCACCAGTAAGACAAGTTAACCAAACTGGGCAAATGTGCATTTTTTTAAATAATAAATAAATAAATAAATATACTTAAACAATACACATCACTATGTAGCCCCAAAGTAAGCAAACATAGTAGCTTGTGTTATGGGTGCTAAGATAGTTGATATTATAATATTAATATACAATTATATACTACTTGTATTTATACATTATATAAATACTTATATAATGTATAAACTAATCATCATCAATCATCATAAGCAATCCATTTTCGGCTCTACGAGTCTCCTCTCAGAATGAGACGGGTTAGGCCTTATTCCATGCACCACGCTGGCCCAATGCGGATTGGCAAATTTCGCACACACAGGTATGCAGGGTTCCTCACGATGTATTTTCTTCACCGTTTGAGACACGTGATATAACAGTGTATTCTCAAGAGCTTATAGTTATTTACATGGTACTGAAACACTAACAACTTTTAATAAAAAAAGGGTGTCTGTTTGCATGTGGGTTAACTGGAACGGCTGGACTTATTTTAATAGGAATTTTCTTAAAGAAAAAGGAGCATGACATAGGCTACTTTTATCCCGGAATTATCCATGGTTCACGCTGGATTTGTGAAAAACTGAATTTCGCGCGGACGAAGTGAAGGGTGCAATATATGCACAGACTAAAAAAGCATACATACAGTCGAATCTATATCAAGGAGGAGGAAGTTCTATAGCCTGCTCTTTTTTAGAAGTCGGTCAATTAATATGTTCTAACGTAATTGACCTCTCTGACTCAGTTAAACGTTTTGATTTTCAACAGAAGAATAATTTTAAATTTTACACAGGTTCTAAATTAGTGCCCTATCTATCATGCCTAATTGCTAATGCAGTTGTTTTACATCTAACATCCACCGTTCGTCTAGCTGCCTAGTTTTCCTATTATAGTCCGTATAACAATTTCAAAAAAAAAACAAAGAAAGAAAGAAAACAGTACAACACGATCACGCTCCACGCTAGGTGAGCGCCATATTTGTCTGACAATAACTTTTTTGCGCGGCGTCCTTATTCTGGGAAGATCTTCATCGTGGGAACCCTTGCCCGTTACGAACAACTATAAATATAGAATGCATTATGTTTTTGTACTGTAAACAGTTATTTCCAACCCCGATCTAATTAACTGATTCGATTCTCGCTCGTTATGGGATATGCAGCTGCGTTCGGCCGAACGGTAAGTTTTTTCATACTCGTTTATGTAAGTACAACTTTACCACACGGCTATACTGTGGCAAGTTGTTGTCATATTGTTGCAAGTTTTTTGATTGCAATTGTATTTATAAACTCAATGTATCTATCCGGTCTATATGTGTCTATCTGGACTACTAACATCACTAAATAAATATTCTCTCAATCCACAGCCTGGCAGTAGAACGTCGTAAAATATACCTACTCTTATTGTGTTTAGTAGTGAAACGTTAAAGGTTAAACGAGCAATTCTTGTACGAGTATATGTAATATGTATATTAATTTTAACATTATACATAAACCTAATCTAAATTTCGGAAACGGCTTCAAAGATTTTTATGAAAATTAGTAGGTATGCGAGGAGTTTTAGAGGCAATAATTCGATCTAGCTATTTTCATTTTTAAAAACGTATCAAAAAAAATTTACGTAGATCACGCAGATGTTTATATATAAGGTTAAAAAATTTTAATAAACCATTACTTTAGTAAGGCTTAAATAAGCGCATTTAAACAAAAGTTAATTTTTAATATTGTCAATAAAAGCTTTCAAATAAACCTAAATAAGTTTCAATAGGTTCAAAATTGCCTATCAAAAACTTGTCGAATTAATTGCTTTTTACTACTTCCCCAAACCTTATTGAATATCTGTTTTAATTAAATAGTCCGCAAGATAGTAAGAGGTGATGATAATATCTCCGCGACTACAGACTAATGTTAATAGCAGTCTAGATTAGAAGTCAAAACCGGGTCAACTCAATTATGGGGAAATTATGGTATAGCTTTCCAACCGTACCTACTCAGTAATCTGCCTTAGCATCGCCATGTATGGACTATGGATATGCTCATAAAATGTGTTATTTTATTAACCGACTTCAGAAAAGGAGAAGTTTTTGACCGTATTGCAATCTTTTTTTACCGGAAAGAGAAAGATCGTACCATCGTACCGCCAAGCGATTTAGCGTTCCGATACGATGTCATGTAGAAACCGTAAGCGGTGTGGATTTTCGTCCTACTCCTAATAAGTTAGCTCGCTTCCATCTTAGATTGTATCATTACTTACAGATGCTGTATGGTCAATCTTAGCTTGTCCCCATTGTGGACAAATTATAGATACTCGTAAATTAAAAATGTCATAAAACGTTTCAGCAAACTTTTTTGATAAAGTTATTTCATTATCAAAGTAGAATTATGAAGATTTTTTTTAGGTATAAGTAAATTGTCGAGTGATTAAAATAGGCTTGGGCCGGGGATAGACATTCCCCAAACTTCACTTTCTTTCATCATTAACAGCCGATGGTCGTCCACAACTGGACGTAGGCCTCTTGCCTAGACTTCGAAACAAACCGGTCTCAAGCCGCCAGCATCCAGCGGCTCTCTGCAATCCGCTCGACCAACACTGCGCTTTCAGGTGCGGGGTCGCCATTCCAGCACCTTGAGACCCCAATATCCGTCGGCTCTTCGAACTATGTGGCCTGTCCATTGCCACTTCAGCTTCGCGACTCACTGAGTTATGTAAGTGACTTTGGTTCTTCTGCGGATCTCCTCATTTTTAATTCGATCACGCAGAGAAACTCACAAGCATAGCGCGCTTCATTGCCTGCTGAATGACTTTGGGCCTTTTTTATAAGGGCCACAGGTTAGCGACCAGGTCTCGGATCCTTAGCTCACACGCACTGTTCGAAGACTTTCGTCTCCAGGCACTGAGGAATTTCGGACGAATAGATGTCGCGAAGTGTCCCGAACACTGCCCAACCGAGTTGGATTCGGCGGTTTACCTCCTTCTCAAAATTGGACCTACCTAACTGGACTGTGTGTCCTAGGTATATACTAGTCAACAATTTCGAGCGCCGAGTCCTTAACAATAACTGGGTGGAGCGGTACACGAGCGATAGGTACACCTTATCTTTGTGTTAGGTACCTACTCATGTTATATTTTACATCACTCAACTGCGATTTGCTGACGATGTGATTGGTTGTCACGGCAGAGACTCTGGATGACCTCGGTACCATGCTCAATGACCTCAGCAGAGTATCTCAACATATGGTTCTCTTTATCCCCTCACAAGCTTTACCTTTTCATAATATTACTTATACTCGGAGATAGTTTATATTATATCGAAAGTTTGTTTAATATTTGCTAAAGTTAACACCCAATTAAATTTCGCTCTAAGCTCGTAATTATACTTGCGGTGTATCGAATCGGTGATCGTTCGAATTAATTTCGTATCTCTGTTGAGGTGAAATTGTGGCGGGTAATTATGTAACATACTAGGTCGCGAGACTAATTAGACCAATCAATACATTGCATACACATTTCTAAACGTATATTATAAAGACATCTAAACTAATATTATAAAGTAAAATTTGTTCGTTTGTTTGTTACGATTAACACAAAAACAACACGACAGATTTTAAAAATTCCTTCACCATTAGAATGGTAACATCTCCAATGAGTAAATAGGCTATATTTAATCCCTGTATTATCACGGGAAAGAGCACTACGTGGGTGTAACGCGGGGTTTTCTGCTAGAGGTAATTTTTAAATAAAAAAATGCAATAACTTTAAAAAAATATTTTGAAATTTTAATATTAGGTACTTAGATTTGTTTATAATTATACGATTTATGGAAAAAATACGTTTTAAAGACAATTGAGTGTGTCTTCAAAACTTTGCAAAGCCTACCCGGTCCCAAACTCAATAGTGATCTACTGTATTCTAGGAGCACAGATCGGAGTGCCTAGTGGCAGTTTCAATGTTTTCATACTGTGACGATCGCGTAAACGTAAACGCGAGTTTCAAAGGAATTGAAATAGCTGTGCAGTAAGTAGCGCTCTTTCAATTCCTTAGAAATTCACGATTACGTTTACGCGATCGTCACAGCATGAAATCATTGAAAACTCCTACTAGGCACTCTGACAAAGATAAGCGCTAAATTTAAATAGTTTAGCGCTTATCTTTATCTAAAAAGCATAGGCTGAAAAACTTCGAGTTTTTTTTTATAATAAAGAAATAAACAAGATAAAATGATGGAAGATCTGACCACACAGGCTGTCGCTTTTAGTCCATAATATGTTTTAACATGAGACATTAATTTTAACCTATTTTTATTAATTGACGAATTTCACTCAATACCATCTCCCCCGCGCGGATAGATTTATCGTTTCCATCCAAATGTTTTACGACACTTTTGATGAACTTCGACTTTTTGTCTATCTCTTTAACGCCGACATGTGGTTATCACTTTCAAGATAGGGTGATGATGACCTTTGCATTGGGTTCGTGCATGTTTAGTAATTTATTACTTAATAAAATGTTAATTTTTATTACAAATTGTTATCACTATTTCCTTATAAAAACGCATTTATATATTTTAAATAAAGTTCTAACGTTAGAACGTATGTTTGAAATGTTCCGGAAAGCATTTTAAGAGTGTGCAATATGTAATTTGGTGGTTACAAATGGTTCTGGATCTCAGATTCTGGAAAAGTTAGGAGCCTGATATTTGGGTAAATTATATTTCAAAGTGTTAGCTTCGTTATGACTATACAAAATACACAATTTGTAAAACTTTTCTCGATAGTTTATTTTTTTGAAAAATACATGTTTTGCTCACATTTTGCTTTCAATCTCTAGAAAAGCAAACTTATTTTCCTAAATCTTTGTTTTGTATAGAAAATTAGGTATATATCTTGAACATGGCCATTTTGTTTTTCGTTATGTTGTTTAATTTACTTGTAATTAGGTAAAAAGTAGGTTTTGGCGCTCATGTCATAAAATTTGCGTCGCGCGTCAATCGGTCCGTGCTTTTCAGTTACGTGAAAGCCATAATTCGGCGTCTTGTTTGCGCTTCGAATTTTATCCATATCGTACCGACGCGCTGCGCGCTCTTAATGAAGTATTGTTATAGTAGACAATTTACTTTCATTGAAGTAAATTTCAACAGCTCAACTTTCGAAGGTTTTACTGCACGGTTTTCACTTGGCCAGTCCACCGCATTGGTGACCTGCCAAGAGCTCTTGTGCCCTCCACCTTTTCTTGCACCACAAGTCGCTCTATGCAAGTGTCATTTCTTCGTGTGATATGTCCAAATAAAGTGAATATGCGAAATTAGACTATGGAATAAAGACGCTGTTTAATGCGTCACATACACATATTCATTTAATTCATGGAAATATAGAAAATATCCGATGTCTTCGTAAAAGCATTCCGTTACGTATTGCTCAATCATGCGGAAACGCGATCCTAGTCGCACGATGTAGGTACTATTTATTGTATAATTCGAGCGAGCATCGTATAGCTATGCAAAATTTTATTTTCCCATGGTTTGGGATTCGGAATACCCTTCCTTATTCTCACAACTTGGATATATTTAAAACAAGTGAGAATAGGCATTCTAAGCAAGCGCGTTCCATTTGAAGACTCATTTAACTGTGCTATTAGTGTAGAGCCGTGATAGCCCAGTGGATATGACCTCTGCCTCTGATTCCGGAGGGTGTGGGTTCCAATCCGGTCCGGGTGTGCACCTCCAACTTTCCAGTTGTGTACATTTTAAGAAATTAAATATCACGTGTCTCAAAACGGTGAAGGATAAACATCGTGAGGAAATCTGCATACCAGATAATTTTCTTAATTCTCTGAGTGTGTGAAGTCTGCCAATCCGCATTGGGCAAGGGTGGTGGACTATTGGCCTAACCTCTCTCATTCTGAGAGAGACTCGAGCTCATCAGTGAGCCGAATATGGGTGACCCTACCCTACCCCTGAATTAATTTGTTACAAAAAAATGTGATAAATGAAGAACCGCTTGACCGATTTTGTGCAAATTTCACATAAAACATCTACTAAATAGTCTGAACAAAGCCTAAACATTTGGTTTAAATAGATAAGACCGCCCTCGAGTTATAAAATCACAACGAAAAATGGCACTTAAATTTATAAATATAAGATTTGGTGGTTCTTTAAAATTAGAAAGCGCAGTCGCGGTTGCCTGCTAGTGTTCATAAAATAAAACCTATTAATAATCCTTTTATTGCCTTCAAATACAAGACTAACAGTCATTGCATAATGAAAAGAAAGAAGCAATCCATAAATTAGCAAAACTAATTCTAAAAATCTTAGTTACCTATATACTTTTTAGGGTTCCGAACATACGTAAGAACTAAAACGGAACCCTCATTTTTAATATAGCTAAACCATTAGGACACTCAGATGTAGTACATGTTATTACAGGTTGTTGATAACATTTTCAAGTTTGATTGCCCTACTTATCAATACATGAAGTAACCTAATATGCAAATTGTATATGACAGAGTGACAAATGATAGGCGATTATGTCACGGACAGGCTTACGCCCGCGGCAGGGCCTGCTTATCCGATTAATTGGACAAACATCAATATTAGTGTCGGATTTGTCTTTCACTTTACTCATTCGGAAAAAAACAGTAATCTAAGAGTAGAAATACTTGTGTTATTATGTCTAAATATTTATTTATTAATTTCCTATGGTCGGTTGGTAAGCCGTGCTCATTCCATACTCCAATTCCAACTATTACTATAAAAATAAAATAAAAACCGGACAAGTTCGAGTCGGAATCATCCGCCGAGGGTTCAGTAAGTAAAATAGTTCAAGATTGCGCAGTTTTTGCAGAGTTTCATAGACCTCAAATACATACAAGAAAAAAATAATATACATTTGTAATTAAAAAGTGGAGGTCTGTTATTTGCCAAATTTAATAGTTCCAGGTCAACCTATGAGGTTGGAAGTGTTCTATGAGTTTACAAGTAGATACGAATTCTGAATAAACAACCGTATAATATTTTTTTCACGTAAAAAAATGATTAATTTTTTTTTACAATTTCATAGCTACCTACCTACGGTTTAAATTTCAACTTGATACCTCCACGCGTTCACGAAATAAACAAATTTACAAACAGACAGACGGACAAGGACGACAAGGTGATTTTATAAAGGTTCCGTTTTTTCTTTCGCGGTACGTAACCCTAATAAGGTGTGCACGACGCTTAAATCGTTCTCTTTATGAGTACGTATAGATCGGAATGGTCTCACAAGATTACGCCAACAGGAAACAAGTGGGGAGATTGCAGTTAAAGCGTCCTACGGTTGCTAAATCGGCAGGATGTGGTTAAGGTTAATACAGACCTATAATGTCTCTGTCAGTTTTAGTTTAGCCGTCTACATACGTTTTTGAAGGTAAAAACAAATCTTACGGATAAAAGATCATGCAACTCACTTGATGTCAAGTCATCATCATCTCCTTACCCTTATCCCACTTAAGTGGGGTCGGAAAAATATGTCAATCTTTTCCATTCAACTGTATTACTCGTCAACTCATAATCCACTCCTTTTACACACATGTCCTCTTTCACACAATCCAACCATCTCTTCTTTGGCCTTCCTCTCCTCTTATGACCTTTCACTTGCACATTCAACATTTTTCTAGTAATATGACTTTCCTCTCTACGCATAACATGTCCATACCAAGCTTACCTTCTACTCCTCAATTTTTCTGTCACTGGCGCCACCTTCAGACTTCCTCTTATATACTCATTCCTTATTTTATCTATTCTTGTCACACCACACATCCATCTCAACATACGCATTTCGTTCACATGCATTCGTTTACTATCCGTCCCTTTCACCGCCCAACATTCTGAACCATACAGCACGACAGGTCTTACAACCGTTTTGTATATTTTACCCTTAAGTCTAAGAGGCATTCGCGGGTCACATAGTACACCTGAGACCTGTCGCCATTTCATCCATCCCGCATTCATTCTACTTTTTACGTATCGGTCCACATTGCCATCGTTATGAAAAAGCGGACCGAATATTTTCTTCACGTTCATAGCCCACCATACAACCTCACGGGGTACTCTGTCATACGCTTCAGTCAACAATCACCATGTGGAGATTCTTTTGTGCATTCCTGTATTTCTCACACAGTTGACGCAAAGCGAAAATGGCATCAGTTGTACCCCGTCCTGGCATAAACCCAAACTGATTTAGAGTAACCTCACTCTCCTCTCTTATTCTCTTATCTATCACTTTCTTTCTTGATGTCAAGTGATAAAATAAAAATACTGCGGGTACGATAATAGTCATCTTTTTAATCCGACCCCTTTACCACTAAAGCTAGCTATTGAGGCTTCGAAATTTAAAGTTTGTTTTTTTAAAGAATATTTGCCATATTTTTTAATTATGACCATGATTTCCATTTCCCTCCAACTAGTCGGGAAAGACTGTATTAAGAGTGAGTAGTGTTTTCCTCGATTTTGTATGTCAAATGTGTTTGGCCGCAATTTATTTAGGCAACCTATTTGCAATTGTCAATTTCCTATTATTTCTCTCATATCCCAAATAAATAACAGATGAGGGCATATATTTCTTACGCCGGATCTCGTACTAAAACGAAATATCTATTCAGACGTAAACCTACTTCGTAATTTATTATTTTACATGTAGGGCCACTTGACTGTCTCGATCGGAGTCAGAAACACCGCATTAAGATGTTAGTTAGATAAACTGTCTATAATAAACCAGTTGCGTTGATTAGCTGGTGTGAGGTCTGAAGTTAACATGTTCAATATAATAAATTGCACGTGTTGGGCACGACTAGCCGTTCTATCGGCGTTTAAGAGATTGATTCAACTGGAAATGAGTTCAAGATTACATCGAAATTGGGTTACTATACGACGGCATCGACCGTCACATACTAGTGAAGTTTAAAATTTCGTATAATTGTTTAAAACTCAGCCTAAAATTTTTAGCACCTTGTCAACAATCTACTATTTCTTTATAAACAAAAAGAAATTCTAATTGCTATTTCAAGCTATACTTCATCAAAATGGTAATCTGACAGAATTTTTCGAGCAACAGATGTGAAAAAAATTAATAAAATTAATCTATACTAATCTCTTGAGCTATTGGTTTGAATTAAAAAATATATACTTATTAGAAACTTGGGTTATATGCGCGACATACCTATATTGCGAGTGGAACCGCAGGGCACAGCTATTTCATCATATTGGTTATGTCTAGGTCTTTCTTTTTAGAAAACATATTAGCCGTACTTCATGATTTTTTTCTTTAAGGAGTTAACTCTGAGTCCAACGTCAAACTAACTTTAGCAGTTAATGGTCTTTCGTTTTTCTAGGTTATTCAATGGCTAAGGTACTGGATTTCCAACATAAAAAAATACACATCTCATCGTGTGTTGTCGAAGTTTTCCATCTCTTACCAATTTCCTGAAGGCAAAAGCAATTTCCTGTAAAAAAGCTGTAACAGCTCACAACAATGACTCGTTACGAGGCAACGATCGAATCACTCTTCCTATTACACGAACATGATCACGTTGATTATGCACTTTGATCTCGGTTCAATGACCCCGCTTTAAATTCTCCAGCAGAAGCAGGAAGTGTACACGTATATGTACGTACCTACTAGTACCTAGCAGATGAACGAATCTCGGTCGACCGATAACCTATGCGGTTGGGCGGAATTATCGATTCTTATTCCGATACATCGATTTAACGGACGCAAGATGGCGAACTTTCGATATAACTTCATGTTTATATCTCTAATTGAAGTAGAAATAAACTATTAAGTATGTTATTATAATATGTATTATGGTTACATTCTTGGGAGATTGCAAAGTAACGTCCTGTTCCAGATTACGAGTAATGTCTGTACCTCTATCTGCGTCATTTGTTTTGTCTAGATCCACAATTATTCTATAGTTAGTTAAAATTTTGTTATCGCCGCGTTGCAACGACTTGCGGTACGGACGGCTTCAGTGTGCTTGTTGTGTAATTCCTTATGGGTTACTTGGGATAGGCGGGGAGAGTGACTTCAGTGGAAAAGGGGAGTGTTAGATATCTGTCAAAGGCGCCTTTAACCCTACACACAACGTTCACAAGTGCGTGACTTCACTCAAGGTCATTCTCTGCCATTCTAGGGTATTATTTTGGTTACAGTTTTATTTGTTTCTTAAGTTGTCCTGACAAATGTTGTGAAACGAACCTTTGTTCTACATTTTTTGTTATAACTTCTGAGTCTGCTAAAAAATTGTGATACCAATCAGACTTTGATTGCATCTCTACATATTATTATAAAAAAGTCCTCCCCGCGTACATCTCTCTCGTCTGTTGGCAATAAACTCAAAAATTATCGAGGTAAACTTCATACGGTTTTCACCAAGTAGGTTAGATAGGACTGATTTATGTGAGAATTGATTGAAATATTAAGACAATAACTGTTGGAAGTATAGGAAATAAGTCGTGTCGAGAACTTTCATCGACAACACTGCCTAATCCCTTGGTGATATAAGAAAAAACTTGCACGTAGAATATTCCTCTTTATAGATCGACAAAAAACTCTTATCTTTTAAAGATAACTTACTATACATTTTAAGTGTCTGTTATTTTACCAGCAAACCAGCAGCCGTACGAAGAATACTTTGGACACTACAGTTCCAATACATAAACAGGTTACTTGCGCCTTAAATTGTGATATATCTGCTATTAACGTTACGTGCATTACATAAGTACATAACACCGCGTCGATACTTACTGGTGCAATCTACGGTACTCACTGGTGTAATCCACGGCAACGACATTCCGTCTGCGAGTCGCGCACACTCGCTCCACACCAACGAAAAAACCCGCGGAGAAAGTGCAAGCGTAATTACCAGTGTTATTGGGAACTTGTGTGGGCGGCGAGGTGGTAAGGTGTTATAACTCCATTTACGTTGACACTTAATATTTTAAGAACAATTCAGGTTAATGTTGAACACATGCAAGGCTGCTTTACTTTGTAAGACGTGTATTTTGCATGTACTGGGATTGTTCCAGATGTTTTTTACATACCTACCATAAGAAAACCCCAAAAGAATGCTTTTTTTTTATTCTCTGCAAGTCAGCCCTTGACTACAATCTCACCTGATGGCAAGTGATGATGCTATCTAAGATGAAAGCGGACTAACTTGTTAGGAGAGGGATTAAATCCACACTGCTTTCGGTTTTTACACGACATCGTTCCGGAACGCTAAATCGTTTGGCGGTACGTCTTTATCGGTAGGGTGGTAACTAGCCACGGCCGAAGCCTCAGTCATATAATGTTGTAAGTTTACCAGGTGTACCTAAATTAGATAGTTGCATGTGTCTGGAACTATCATTATCAGCTTTATTAAATGATTCGTTACAGACCCAGGCACCCCATCCGGCTAATCCCACGCTAGTTTTGAATGATAATGATTTGAGTGAAATTGTGTAAATATGACTGTCAGATGTGAATGAAAATGACTTCATTTCTACGGCACATCCATTAATGATCACAGTACAGTACAACACATAAGCGGAACTCTCTTATCAAGTGGGGACGAATCGTATTGCACGTAAGGAGCGTGTAACGCGCGTGCATCTGTTACGCGCGTTTATTAAGAGTGTGCAATATGTAATTTGGTGGTTACAAATGGTTCTGGATCTCAGATTCTGGAAAAGATAGGAGCCTGATATTTGGGTAAATGATATTTCAAAGTGTTAGCTTCGCTATGACTATACAAAATACACAATTTGTAAAACTTTTCTCGATAGTTTATTTTTTTGAAAAATACATGTTTTGCTCACATTTTGCTTTTAATCAATCTCAGGAAAAGCAAACTTATTTTCTTAAATGTTTGTTTTGTATAGAAAATTAGGTACATATCTTGAACATGGCCATTTTGTTTTTCGTTATGTTGTTTAATTTACTTGCAATTAGGTAAAAATGGTTTTGGTGCTCACGTCATAAAATTTGCGTCGCGCGTCAATCGCTCCGTGCTTTTCACTCACGTGAAAGTCATAATTCGGCGTCTCGCTTGCGCTTCGAATTTTATCCGTATCGTACCGACGTGCTGCGCGCTCTTAATTTCGCGAGGATGCAATGTATTGGATAGATGGCTTCTAGTAATTCGCCAACGCGGGTATTGAGTTCGCGCCACATTCGCCCCTTCTAGACAAGGTTCTATGAAGGTTTTAAGTTAAAATCCGTAGCGCAGTATGCGCGGCGAGATTTTTCTAATTGGTCCATGTCTGGCTGGTGGGAGGTTTCCGCCGTGGCTAGTTACCACACTACCGAAGACGTACCGCCCAGCTATTAAGCGTTCCGGTAAGATGTCGTGTAGAACCCGAAAACAGTGTGGATTTAATCCAGGTGAGATTGTAGTCAAGGGCTGACTTGTAGAGAATAAAAAAATCATTCTTTTGGGGTTTTCTTATGGTGTGGATTTTCATCCTCCTTCTAACAAGTTAGCCCGCCGTTAGGTGAGATTGTAGTCAAGGGCTAACTTGTAAGAATAAAAAAAAAAAAAAAAAGAGTGGCAACTGAAAGTGTATGTACCTGAGCCTGCTTGAGCCGATGCTCCGTGCGGTGGACGGCCAGCAGTGGCGTGACGCGCACCAGCAGCCGCCACCACGGCCAGTCGCGCACCGCCAAAAACGCGCGCACGTTTCGCTGCACGCACCTGCGTCACCAACACTTCTCTTAGAGCGATGCCCTCAGACCAACTATTGTATAGGACCTGCCTCGCTAGACGTAGATGATCAACGATCTAATGCGATTATAAAAACTGTCTCTATAGAATCGATGTTATACAGTTGTAATTACTCATATCAAAAAACTCATATCTTTTAAGGAGAGTGTGTCTGTTATTTTACCAGCAACTGTACGAACAAAAATAAAATAAATAAATATACTTAAACAGTACACATCACTATCTAGCCCCAAAGTAAGCATACAGAGTAGCTTGTGTTAAGGGTACTAAGATAGTTGATATTATAATATTCATATACATTTACATACTACATATAAATATACTTATATAATGTATAAATACACACAGACACTGGAAAAAATGATAGACAATTTTGTGTTCGTGACTATGAGTGCGATACAGGTCCTTCTATAATTGGTCTGAGGCGATGCCCCATTAGTGCGTTGCGTTGCGTCGTCGCTAAGGATCAACGCATGCCACACCTGCATTGCGATGTATATCTAACTCGTATATCTAAGAGCGATGGCCAACGCACTCGTGGGCCATCGCTCTTGGATATACGAGTACTCCTGATAGACTGTTTTAGAGCTTTTTATAAAAAGGCTCACTGAGCACCGTTTTTGCCATGAATAGGAGTTTGAGACTATTTGGACTACGTGAACGTAAGCTAAGATTTATATGGAATTAAAACATCATCGTCTTTTCACGGACTTTTCTCGAGTTTATTTAACTAGAGCATATATGTAGATTGATAATTGCAGATCAATGATCATCAATAAATAATACCTATCCTGCGAAGTGTTGTTCAGTTATCGATTATTGTGTTTTATTAAAAGTCAAACTGTACCTCTAGGTATATGTATAAAAACTTATTCAATCACGCATACCAAACATCATGAATATAAGCTTAGTCTATCAGAAATACCACACGTACCTCATACATATACGTATACAAGGCTAGCCACCCACCAACCATGCACATCGCGACCAACACACGATCAGTTTTATAGAATGTCAAGCCGTTAGCGCTGCAGGCATGTGGGTTTATCGGATGGTGCGGGTGGCTAGCAAAATGATTAGGGATGGTGACTGTTTTTTAAATTGTATATAAATTAAGAGTATGCTAATAGTAAAGCAACTTTGTAAAAGTAACAGGGTATCTGCGATCATTACTTTCGGAGCTACAAGGATTTAAAGGGTCAGATTTGCGACGCTGCCGCGGACCCCTGAAAAACGCCCATACAAAATGGCACGAACTAATGACGTCGTAGGTAATGTAATGATCGTTACATTTGTATGGGCGTTCAAACAAAATTACTCGTTTATTGAAAAATATCACATTTAATGTAAAGAAACTGAAACTGTATGAATTTTCATCTAATTACGATAAAAGAGTTTTAATAGATTTTAAAATTTTATAATCTTATTTATTTTACAAATATCCAGTTAATCTTTGCTTTTTATGTATAAATTAGTTAACATTGATTTTATTTATCCGAATGTATTATAAAAATTAATATATTCAAACCTAGTCATCATCCCCATTAAAAAATCTTTCAAAGGTTATGAAATCACGCACCTGGCAGCAGTGTGTTGCGTGCGCAGACGCTGCGCGCGACGCCGCGCGAGCAGCCCGCGCGCCCTCGCCTGCAAGCGTACCAGTACGCGGGCCAGCGCGGCGTCGCGGCGAGCGTCCAGTTCGCCCACCACGCCGCCGCGGAACATGATCTAGAACAATCAAACACGACACATTAGAAAATCATTAATGTCTCATACTACATACCTACGTTAAATAAAATCACGACTATGTATTGTCAATTAGCTCCAACTTCATAACAATTAGAGCTATTTTTAACTCCCGACACAAAAATAGGCGTGTTATAAGTTTGACGTGTCTGTCTGTCAGTCTGTCTGTGGTACCTTAGCTCCCGAACGGATGAAGCGATTTCAATTTAGTTTTTGACGTGACAACGTCTTATAATTCGATGGAGCCGACTGCACATTCGAAAAAAGATGACGTCATGCGTCGTTCCCTCGCTCTAGGGCTGCGAACTTTTTTTACAAGAAATAAAGTAATTTAAAACACTGTTTTAGACGAAAACGAACATCTTCTTTTGAAAAATCTATCAGTCTTTTCTTATGACATTGTCACGTTCTACTATTGTCAGTAAAACGACTTTACAGACAACCGATTTTTTTTCTATTAAAGGTGACTTACGGGCGAGTGTTCTTAGACATGTTTGATGAAAATCGGTTGAGCCGTTTAAAAGTTGTAGGGGTTGAAAGTGGGGAAGAACAACCGAATGTCTGCAAATATACTCGAGTGCGGTCTTAAATGAAAGTACACTGAAAGATAATATTGATGACTTGATCGAGAGTGTAATTAATAATTTCATGACAGTTGGAGGTTTTTCCAAAATTTCAATTTTATTTATTGGTATAGCGTTCTTTATGGGGTAAGCATGTATCACCGCTATGTTTACATATCATACTAAACAAATACACTGTTTTTCGGTTTCGGATGGGTGACAATACAGACTCTCAAAGCTTAACATCAATAATACACTGAGAAAAACATCCTGGAGCGGCTTACGTAAAATACCAACGTAGCAAACCAGACACTATTACGCTTGTAGTCGGCACCATGTTGTATACTAGTACAGGTCAAGTAAAAGAATGGTGCATTCTACGTTTGGTGATACGTTGCAAGGGTGGCATTTTGGCTCACTTTCAGCAAAGCATGGTGCATCCTACTGAAAGGGTTTTTACACAACAAATTTACAACAAAATTTGAAACATTTTTCATCCTCCTCATAACAAGTTAGACCGCTTCCATCTTAGATTGCATCTTCACTTACCATCAGCTGAGATTGTAGTCAAGGCACAGAATACATCTAGCTATTCAGTAGTTTTATAAATTGATTTAAAAAGGCGGTAGGAAGTATTGCTGCAATGGAACTGAGGCCATGTCAAAAATTCGACTGTACATAAGACAAGGCGCCAAATTCCGTGAAATTCTCCAATTTCCCATAAAACAAAGCCGAATATAACATTCTCATAGAAAATACAACGCTGGATATTTTAATTACACCGGTTATAAAAACCAATTGAAAATACACATTGTATACCTATAAGCCATACCACATCGTAGGTTACATTGGCCTACCATAAAAAAAAATTAAATTAACCATATCTTTTAGATATTACCCATATTTTATTCCCCCTTTAATTGGTACAAATTGTGTTACGGGTATCGAACCCATGGCCGTCGGTGTTGAATCCGGCTTGTCAACAATGGAACTATTAAGACTTAGTGTGTACACGGCGTAATAGCCAACAGCGAGTAATGATTACATTTCGTTGTTCTATTCTACGTGACCACGGCCGCATTCTATTATGATAAGCACAATATAGCCATGATTACAAATGACTTTCTATTCGAAATTAGGTCCATATTGTGAAGATAACGTAATGCCTTACATTTCTTCAACCTTGCCTTTGATTGTTCTATGTTCTATGGTGACGGTCTTTACACTGAGAAAAATAAGCTACTTAAATGAGTTACTTATTACACACATTACTATTTACTAGAGGTGCAGCATACGTAAAATAGATGCCGTATAGTTTACATTTATAAAAGCTTTTGACGTTGATGGAAAGATATAGTTCATCATCATCATTAGCAACCCATTTGGCTCATTGTCGAGCACGAGTCTCCTCTCAGAATGAGAGGGGTTAGGCCAATAGTCCACCACGCTGGCCTAATGTGCATGGGTTGGCAGACTTCAGACACGCGGAGAATTTCGTTTACATTGCGAAAATTCTCAGGTATGCAGGTTTCCTCACGATGTTTTCCTTCAACGTTTGAGATATTTAAAATATTTAATTTCTTAAAAATCACATAACTGAAAAGTTGGAGCTGCATGCATGCATGCCCCGGACCGGATTCGAACCTACGCTCTTAGAATCGAAGTCACAAGTCATATCCACTAAGCTATTACGGCTCTCTATAAGGTATAGGTAGTGGTAATACATTTCGGAAGTTAGCGACGTACGGACGAGTAGGTAACCATAGCAACACCTAGACGACATTACGAGTACAATCGCAAACAAAATTTTCAATTATTTCACATAATATTTTATATACATGGGCAACAACCGAGGATGTGTTTAACACTTTGTTTCATAATTGTACCCACGCAGATGACCGCCATTTTCGTTCAACTTAATTGCCGGGGTCTATACCTCTTTTTTCCTCTAAAAAGTAGGTACATCATGTAGTAGGTATAAATGTTTCCATAAACTAGCAGGCGCAATTCCGTACGCGTGATTTTTTTGGTGCTGGAATGGAGACCCCGCACTAGAAAACGCAGTGTTGGTCGACCCCACACCCCACAGGAGGTCTGACGACATCAAGCGAGTCGCAGGGATTCGCTGGATGCAGGCGGCTCAGGATCGTAATGTTTTAAGTCCCTACAAAAGGCCTATGTCCTGCAGTGGGCGTCCATCGTCTAATATGATGATGATGCTTTTTTTTCAGATGTAGAGTAGAACAACCGAGAGATAAAAATATACAACCGAAAGATAAAAATCGCCAGTTACAACTGTTACAGCTAGAGAACGCGCGATATTCAGTGTGACGCGCACGCGTCAGGAGCGTCGGCGATAGCTATACAGCGTTATCGTCACGGTTAAACGTTGATGCCTAGATGAGGCTCGTTGACTTTTTACTTTTACTGTTGTCACGCGCAATGTAAACATTAACGATAGTGACCCACTCTATTTCCACAGTAGCTCGCATCTCTATTGTTGGCCGAGGCCGCGTTTACATGACGTCGCATCGACTAAGTAATATACTAAGTTAGAATGATGTATGCGAGAGGCTTCTGACCAATTATTCTATAGTCATAGTGGCTATGAAACTATCGCGCGCATATGAGAAACGCTTTTCGCATAACTTAACCTTTATGGACCGGCACATACCATTACAATTAAAATTGATCACAGAGTAAAAATTAAAATATATTTACTATAGAATATCCAGAAACCCTATGATCATATGCATTGTTTACCAACAAATTATGTCAAGAATATACTAATCTAATAACTTATTATTACCTTACCAAAACTAAGAAAGTTTCACCATAAAGTAATAATTAAAAAACGAAGTCTTTTCGTTATATTTGTAGAAGCAGAATAATTGAAGCTATTTATTGTCAATCATTTTAATTATGGTCTGGTCTGGTGATTACTATGGACGCGGCTAACGATCACATAAAGCTTTGATTTATGGCCATTTTCAGTAATCTATCGGTAAATTGCAACAATAAAACAGGCCTCACTTTCACAAAATAATATTCTTAAGAAACGTGATTGAAAGATCTTGCGTAGATAGTCCAGGTATTGTGTAGGTAAAATACCACTGTTCGCTTTTAAAAATAACAGATTTCTACGAAGACACAGCATATAAATAGAAAAGTAAAAAATATCTAGAAGGTTATAATGTTTTAATTAATTATTTATTATCTACTATAGAAAAAAACTGTCTTTTACTCGGAATACATCAGAATCAAACGCTAACTATCTTTCTACAATAATATAGGACATTTAAATATGTATATCTAGTAGAAGGTAAAGTGCAAATTTTTAAATATACCTATTTTAATTTTAAAGTTTAGATGAACTTGATTAAATCTTGATTTAATTTGCATACACGACCATTTCTGACTGTGCATTGATTTAGTTAATAAAAAAAAATTGTAATCGAATAAAAAAAAGAATAAAACGTCGTGTCAAAGTCAAATCGATGTTATGTGAACGGCCTCTCAATAGATAGTTGGCCTAGTTCGCCTACTTAGCGTCAGGAGCATAATAGCACCTGACCGGCAAGCCGACACCGAGATGATTGTTTATTATTGCTATTAGAGCGGCCGTATATTACGCTAATAGAGCCCATCTGCGGCTACACGAGTTCATTTTATTACCGTTTGCTTAATAAATTATTATCAACAAGCCTCAATAACTCAGAAGTTGCGTCGGACGCAAGACCGAGAGGTCCTGACATCGATCTCCCTAATAGCTTATTATTTTCGTGGAAGGAGAGGCGAATTTTGATCGTGTTTAAAAAATAATGGGTAGCATTTCTGATAGGCCAGTCACATTAGCAGTAAGATTACAGAAATTCCAACAGTGCTCATCATCATCATCATCTCCTTACCCTTATCCCACTTAAGTGGGGTCGGAAAAATATGTCGATTTTTTCCATTCGTCTCTGTTACTCGTCAACTCATCATCCACTCCTTTTACACACATGTCCTCTTTCACACAATCCAACCATCTCTTCTTTGGCCTTCCTCTCCTCTTATGTCCTAAATTCCAAAAGAGCTCAAAACTCGAAAAATTCTAAAAGTACAAAATTTTTCATCGACTTAAAAAGGACACAAATCTCCCATTTGGATGCGATGTTTTAACAACAGCTGATTTTTCTATAAAGGTTCTTAATAACGTATTATTTATATCGTAAATAATACTGGAAAAGCCTATCTGAAAATATTAATACTTTTCATTTGAAATAAAAAGATATTTCTCTGACGTCTCCTTAACGAGTTTGACTTGTAAAGAGATGCAATGTGACAGGTGAAGAATTTCCTTTTAAGATCAGGGTGGACCATCTTGGCTGTTCCATGAAGTAAAAAAGATCACCCTGTACTGTCTTCTATACTAATATTATAAAGAGGAAAGATTTGATTGTTTGTTTGTTTTGAATAGGCTGTGGAACTACTAAAAAGATATGGAAAATTCTTACATTATTGGGAAGCTACACTATCCCCGAAATGATATAGGCTATATTTTATCCCCGTATTCCTACGGGAACGAGTTCAACGCGGGTGAAACCACGCGGCGTCTGCTAGTAGTGAAGTAAAACACGCTGTATATCCGACAAGCTTATCAGTTTCTTATTATCTTCGATCTGTTGTAGGTGCATAACGGTACGCTCTGCATTTACAAAATGCAACATCATTAAGTGCGACACGTTTCAGTCGAGTATTATAAATATTCTTGCCAGTATAATATAATAGTAGAGACCAGCGACTTCTACGCGTAGAAAAGTTTCATCTTTCGATTTTTAAACAGGCTTTCATACAAAGTTTCCCCACGCATGTCCCTGTTTAAAGTAAACGTAAAATGTCACAGAATTTTGCCATAATATACAAAAGTATGTTTAACGGCCCGACTGCAGTTCCAGAGATTATGTGAGAAATAATGTCACCAGACACTCAGCTTTATAGAAATAATTTGAAAAACACAGTCAAAGAATAAGGCAAGGACAATACATTTAGAAAACGTTATAACCGCTTTATAACATCAACTAGACCCGTACAGAACCCGTTTCCGCGCGAATACGGGGATTAAATATAGCCTACACGCACAAATAAAGTGACTTTTTAGTGGTAAAAAAAAAATCAAAATCGGTTCACTAGATCCAGAGGTAAAGTTTACCTCTTTACTAAACTTTACCTCTTTAGTATGGATATAAGTATGTAATATCTAGTCCTCTTACCGATTCTGTAAACAGCTGCAGAAATTCATTATGTTTAATATTGTAAACATAAATAAACAGTTCTAAATATAAACATTAAACACGGTATAATTAGCCTAGCGCCACTTAATATTGTTCACTGTAAATATTATGATTGATTGTAATCAACTAATATCTATGCGTAAGCTATTATTATACTGAACTGTTGATATATTATCATCATCATCATCATCATATCAGCCGATGGACGTCCACTGCAGGACATAGGCCTTTTGTAGGGACTTCCAAACATCACGATACTGAGCCACCTGCATCCAGCGAATCCCTGCGACTCGCTTGATGTCGTCAGTCCACCTGGTTGGGGGTCGGCCAACACTGCGCTTACTAGTGCGGGGTCGCCATTCCAGCACTTTGGGACCCCAACGTCCATTCGAACTATGTGCCCCGCCCATTGCCACTTCAGCTTCGCAACTCGTTGAGCTATGTCGGTGACTTTGGTTCTTCTGCGGATTTCCTCATTTCTGATTCGATCACGCAGAGATACTCCTAACATAGCTCGTTCCATCGCCCGCTGTGTGACTCTAAGCCTTCTTATGAGGGCCATAGTTAGCGACCAAGTCTCGGAACCATAGGTCATCACTGGCAACACGCACATTGATATACTAGTCATAACATAATTACGTAATCGATTCATTGCAATTTGCTTGCTGTGTCACAATTTTATTGTTGTTTATATAATGTGTATAGTTTGGCTGTACGTATGTATGTCACCTAGCTCCTGAAAAGTTGAAATCATGTGTGTATTTTGTGTGGGTACTGCAAATACAATTAAATCCGGTATAAATTCAAAATTTATAAAAAAAACAATTTATAAAAAGAATCGATTCTTTTGACGAAACAGCGAAACATCGATCAATAATCGAATATTCTATGTATTTAATCTGTGGATAGTCTAAGCAATGCGTTTGTTAGTCTGTATAAAAAATACGCGTGTGTGCATGGCGAGTCAAATTTATAGTTGTGTATGGGCATAGAAAATTTTTAATGGTGTTAAATATTTTCGATGTGTGAGTTCACCTCGCCCCCCTCAAAAAACGACAGACAATTTTGTTCGTGAATGATTGCGATGCATCTCCATTTTCTAATTCCTCTATGATCGGCGCTTAAGCAGCGAGCACACATAACGGCAGCGGATCGCACGGAGAGTAATGTCAGCGCGCTCCAGTTCCCGCTAATGGGATGCAATAACCGCACGGTGGCTGCGGCCTTATTGCGCCGATCGGTTCTTTATCTCCGTTCTTACGCTTTTTATGCTGGAGCTAGTCCACTTTCCGCCGCTTGTTAATGTAGGACCTAATCATATACCATAACATGATGATGTTGCACTTCTCTCCATTGAATAATTGGGAATATTCTTTTTTTAAAAGAGCTAACTGCAAATGCACACTAATGACAGACAATACGAAGGACTTTGCAAAAAAGATCTCTGGTTTTCCTAGGTTGATTCTAGAAAGCAAGATATACGGAAAACTTGTTCTAGTTTTTTTTTTTAATTGTGTGTGTTCCAAAGGCTACATAATGGGACCGCAGCGGCCTCACCTGGGGTCATACTTGTACTTGGGAGACAGCGGAGGAAATGGATGAAGGATCAACAAGTAGATACATTGAGGTTAACTACAGTCAACTTAATAACATTTCACAGAACCGGATGTGTTTTCGGATGATCGCAAACTTCAATTAAAGGAAAGCATCCCATAATATTTAGGGCCTGGTCTCAGATCTGAGAGATTTAGGGCTTGCTGGGCTATTGTTGCAAATGCTTTACGTTTAGTCGATGAGGTTATACTAGTAATATTTAATAAGATTTACAAACAATGACAAAAAAATAAAGGAGAAGACAAAAAGCAAGCAACCACATCGTCCTATGAGACATCAGACAAACACGTCCTCTAAGAATCGAAAATCCATTTCTGTAATGTCCTTTCAAGAAATAAATCAAATCAACACACCTTTCTATCTGAAGACCCGAGAGAGTAAATTATATGCGAAATGATCACGACGAAACAAAGACAAATTTAAAGGTCATTACTAAAAGTCGGATTTGAAATGAATTTGCGAAAAGATAACATCTCAATGTCCGCTATTAAGCCAAGTCGAAACATCCGCCATTATGTCAACAACGACTGGCGGGGTGAGACAATGGCGGACAAAAACACAACCAACTTCTGATGTTTGTGACTTGAAGGCATAATTAAAGCAAAGAAGCCGTGTGTTCAAAACAATGGTTCGGTTCGTCATGTTTTAGGTGTTTTTTGGTCTTCGTAGTGTACCAAGTATCATCCTACTCAATAAGTTTTTATAGTGCGCTCTTTTGGTTATGCACGTTTAATAAAATTGAGATTTGAATAGAAGCAAAGTTACTTTGCAGAAGTTTCTTATGAAAATGTTTCAGGCTTTTGTATTAATTAAAAAGCCAAGAATCTGTGTGTATTGAAAACAATGGTTCGATATTTCGCTTTTTACAGTTTTTTTGTCTATTATAGTACTTTGTAGCTACTTTCTATCAATTTATTAAGTTTTTTGCAGCGGACTCTTTCGGTTAATGCACCTTTATATTCGAGCTCATGAGGCTTTCTTAGTTTTGCTTCCCGCTTTGCCGTAGTTATTGTAAGTTCTGTTCAGAACAGCTGTTCAGCACTAAATCTAAAGAAAACAAAGGTAAAATCTATACTATAATATAATAAAGAGATAATAAAGAGAATATACCATAGAGAGGTCAATTCTGTACATGAATTAGTGATCGATACTGATGCCAAAAACGCAATCAGTAAAATTTTTGTACGTCTGTCTGTATGTTCGTTATAGAAACAAAAGTACTCGACGGACTTTAACGAAACTTGGTATTATTATTCTCCATACTCCTGGACAGATTAATTTTATCTTAATCTAACATCGAGATCGCAAACTTTTCTTTTTATTTGTACTAATAAAAATATTACGCTGTTATCCCTAAGGTATTTTTTTTTTATAATCGTTATTTATGAATCATTTAATCATTTATTTATGTTTATAATTTAAAAAAAGTTAATTAAATAGTATACTTTTCATCACTCTAAGATCAATAGGAGCAGCGAAGGAAAATGTTGGGAAAACGGGAGAAGTTACTCCATTTTTACACCGATACTACTGTAATAGATTAAAGAGGCGGAGTCTAAGGCGGACGAAGTCGCGGGCGTCCGCTAGTTAAAAATAAAATAGCTCTAGGAGAGTTCCACACCCGCCTTTATCTAAGAGCCCACGTCAAACTAGTACTTAGCATTACCAGACGGTTAATACTAAGTACGAGTGGATACAATGAAACACACGACTTAGAACCGCTGTTTTCCCGAAACCAACTGTTACTTCCCATTAGCTATTACGTTTATTATTCTACAATAGCAACAAAGAGGAATGCGTTATGTACGGTTACACAGGCAGTCTCTTTATCTAATAATTCTAAGTAAGTATTAGCGTAAAGTAGTTTCGCACGATGTATTCGTACGTGCCACCCATGGTCGTCTCTGTCAAGCGTAAAATACCCGTAGAATGTTTAAGAGCCGGTCATTAGATTTGTTATTAGAATTTAAGCAGTATACGTATTTATGTTTGTATGTTAAACCATAGTGCCTTGTTAATGATAATGATGTCAAAGAGTGTACCAAGTTAACATACACACGCTTAAAAATATTGCAAAATACCGGAAGAGATTTCTACACATGTCCGCCAAACTTGGAAGAAGGCACCTAATAATGATGATGCCTTGTTAATGAATTAATGAAACATATCTAAGAACTATCGTTGGAAAATCTTTTAAATTAAATAAAACGCATCTAAGTCGGTTCATTCGTTTCAGAGCTATTGTGCCACGGACAGACACAAATAGCGGTCAAACTTGTTGTTTCGGGGGTTAAAAAGAATATACAGACAGACTGACAGTTGATAGGCGATATAAAAAAACTTCCAACTACATGAGTCTTGGAAAATCATGATATTATGTAAAACTATTTATTGGCAGTGTGCCTCAAAGGCTTTTATATTTCGAAACAAAGAAAGTGATTATTTGTTTTTCGTTACAAAACACTACGTACAATTAATTCACCATCTCTTTGCGTAGTCACAGTGTAACGCCTATAATCACTGCGTTATTTTTAAGTATGGAAATTTCATTGTTAGCAAGACCATGTGAGAATTAAACCTGTTTTTTTTCTTTTGTTTAGAGCGTAGTTATTTATTTTCTTAATATTAGTCACCGGCCGCTGCGCCACGCCTGGTTTCACCGCTCCCAGGCCGAGAGGAATAGTCTTTAAATCAACAATACAACATTATTTTATCATTCTTCTTTACATCTTTAAAATCTCAAAATATAAGTATATGTGAAGGTGACAACTATAGTCGTCAAATTATTTTATTGTGGGATTAAATCATTGTTACTTCCGACGTTTTATTGCCGTAGGTTAAATTAATCTAAAATATAGTACCATAAAATACTTAACTTAATGTAGACATAATACCATAAAGAAATCTTAAACAGGTAGAATACAAGTGAAATTCTTTAAGAAACATTTTTTATATGGTTGGCTGCGGACTAGTTAGCAGTCGCGAAGGTTGGAATTTTGTCGAAGTTAACCCTATGAAAAAGAAATTCATACCGCGTGATATGGTTTCTCATATACGCATACAAACCTAAGTCATATTTATTTTTTGTTAACAAAAAGTTAATCTTTAATTATGGCGTTACTCCTTGAAAGCATCGAGGATGTTAAGCTATAATCTTGCCTGTTATGTCAGTTTAAAAAGCTAAACGATGACTCCAAAGAAAATTACAGAGAATCGACTTAGAAGGTAACTGCACCTTCCAAATTTGACGGTATCAATACTTTCCATGAGGCGTGTCTATAGCCCATACCTAATGTGGTTTGTTATATAACGTAATACAATATAGCCATGGGGAAAATAAGACAAGTCAATCATCGTTACGACGGAGTATTGTATCAATACTTTCACCCCATAGACGTGCGGACAATACGACAAAATATATGGCGGCGGTAGTACGCGGCAGATTAATAACAGATACTTACCGAACAAATGAAATTACATTAACGCGTGCGTTATGCTAATAAAGTCTTTAAATCTTTACGGTTAAGGACCATAATACCACGAGCATACGAGGTAATAGAGGCCGTCCGTACAAACTATTTTGTGGACGTATCGACGCATACAAATAGTGACGAGTTTTTTTTTTTAAATAATTACTATGGAAAAGTGAAACGGCGCGAATTACAAAAGCCCGTATAAAAAGTTATTACGAGTTGAATACGGTATGGCATAAAATGTAGAAATGTATGTTCTTTATCATTAAATTATTCAACTTCTCGTAATAATTACTAATGAGTATTTATCGTACTATGCGCCAGACTGTTGTAGATGTAGAAGAATTTGTTCTTAGAATCCAAATAAAAAATAGAAATTTTAGATCCAAATAACAAACTCTCCCTGGTGAATCTTTTTATCTGAATTTAGCATCATTTTACCAACAAACTTAAAAAAAGGATGAGGTTCAAAAAAGGATGATGTTGAGATGTTCGGCTGTATGTATGATTTTTTTATTTTTTAAACATAACTTTTAATTCGAAATATATCGTGTAGAAAAAGTAATTTAAGACATTTCACAACTGAGTACAAAATGATGCGTTCAAAGTTACGTTTTGCGTTTGTGAAAAAGGTTTATATATGCGCTAAAGTTACATGAGTTCCGCATCCATTCAAGAATAAAGTACGATGTTCGAGGCAAGCTTTATAATTTGTTTTACTATATGTAGATTTATTCCAGACATTTCACCGATGCAAAACCTCACTCAGTGTTTCGCAAAAATGCGTTTATATGTAAAAAAAAAGTAAAATAAGCGCGAAGAATGCTGCGCGTAATTCGCATTCGTCCAAATATAAATGACGTCTGAGTGTGTATTTATTTATTTCAAACATTTCATCGATTTACACCGTGGTGCGCAAAGCTGCGTTTGAATTTGCGTTTATTTATTTCAGACATTTTCACCGATTAGTTAAACCTCAAGCAGCGGTGCGCGAAGGTGCGTTATGCGTTCAATGATTTTCTTGCGTTTGTGAAAAAGGATAGTAAGCGTGACGAAAGCTGCACGTGATCAGCATGCGTTCAAGTATAAATTACGACGTTCAAGGCAATCTCATACGAAACAGTATACTATACGTGACTGAGGAAATTGTGAGAGCAAAATGATCGTAAGGGAATTTCATTTGCCTATCAATAAAATTGCACCGTTACTAAATGTGGCTGTAATAAGTTTCTTTTACATAATAATTTGTTTCAATCTAATTCTCGACACTCATTAAAAGTATACGAGTAGGTAAGCCTTACTTTTCGTCCGATTGCATTTACGAGTATTCATCATTAGCCTGCCTTCCGAACTCGTGGTAGTCTTTACAAATTATCATACTTGACGTTTCTTAAGTGCTTGTAAACTAAATCAACTTACTTTTGAGCTTATTTTAATTTGAGACACGTGATATTCAATTTCTTAGAATGCACACAAGTGAAAAGTTAGAGGAGCCTTCCGATTCGAGGGCAGAGGTATATCCACTATCAAGGCTCTATACATATAGGTATTAATAATACCTCAATACACATCAATAAAACCGCTTTAAGACGTTTCAAAATAATTCCTTGATACCATACACTGACAATAAATCCGTACGTTAATTAAAACGAAGACGCTGTTTATTATTCAGAAAAACTGGCAAACTTAATTTGCCGAGTAGAAAGTTTCGTATGAATTGTAGCAAACTAATGGTTTTCAACCACTTTCACGCAATTTGGAGCAAGTTTTTAAAAATCGGATAACCTAACCTCAACTCTCGTCTATCGAGGTAAATCTGACGTTGTTTTCAGCAAACTGTTGTTGCAACAACTGGGTAACATAGTTTCCATATTGTTAAGGAATGCTACAATTAAGTGTTAAGAATGTTATGAACATGCTTGAAACGCACTTAATATTAGGTACCTTCATATCTTAACACCTTAAATTTAGGTTCATAATTCCGTAAAAAAAATTATAATTTATTTGAATTTTTCATTTAAATCATAAACCCGAAAATAAGCATTTTTCACAGTCTGACACACAGATAGATACGTCAAACCTTACGACGAACCCCTCTTTTTATAAAAATAGCTTCGAATTTAAATCGAAAATACCGATTGCCTATTCGACTAAAAACTACTGCCACGTTCCTGTATATAGTTTTATTCGTCCGCTTATTTCCTTAACTTCACCTGTTTATAAAATCTTTTGATACCTCCTCTACTCTTCGCCCATAAAGTTACGTAATGAATCTTTGTTTGTGGAATGTTCGTTGTACTTATCAATATTCTATCAAAGTAAACAATGCGTGTTCAAAGAAGAGAACAGTTTAAAGCGATTTCCATGTGAAGCACGTATCAATAAAGAAAGTTGAAGAAAGAAAGCAACTAGTTTCGCTTGCAAAAATGTGCTCAGGGAGTTGAGAGCCAGGGTTTATTGGCATGCATGTACGACATTGTAATAGAAATTGCCACTTTTACAAATTGTGCAACTCTATGGGCGAGAGTGTAAAGTGTGAACCCTCATTGGGAATACTCACACTGTGGAACTGTTTTTGACAAGTTTCACTTACAAAATCCTCTTTGTCCATTGGTTAGTTTATGGCGGCTTTAGATGATAAGGTGCTATACTGTATTCTGCTCAGGATCGAGCTATTGTATTGAACATTTAAATGCATATTGATTTTTACTTGATTTATAGGTGTCAGAAACCACGATTGTCAATACGAGTACTGTTAGCCATTATGAATATCGAGTCAAAACATTATCATCACCTTTGCCGGTTTCTCTCTCTCTAGTCGGTCTTTCATGACTGAGGATTGTGACAACGTTTGCGGGTTTGTGGTGTATACATTCTACATTTAGTTATTCTAAGTGATTGCTATCCACTTCATGCAGGATTTGCAGGCTGCACCTTAAGTTTATATCACAAGACGCGAAATAAAAGCTATACTACACATATAATATTTGAAATAACAATATTGTGATAGGAATGTGGAAGGCAAATGGCCACGAGATAGATCTCTAACCCGATGGTCGGATCTTCTCAAGGAAACAGGAGCCGATTCCAACGACCGATGTCGATGGAAGAGCATGGTCTATAGAAAGATGACCCGCCAAAGTGGTCGATCGATCCTCAGTCATGAAGGACCGACTGGAGAGAGAGAGAGATCTATACATTATATAAAACAAACTCCTTCGCCGAGTCTGTCTGTCTCTTCGCGATAAACTCGAAGACTACTGGCAAGAGCTTTTAAGTTTACGTCAGAATACGTCAGAGGACGCGAAATAACAGGTAGTACCGAGAGACGGCCAACAGTTAGTGAAAGTAAGAGCGTAAATAAATCAGTTTCCACTTGTGACCCCCGCGGTGCACCGCCGAGAAATATTACTTGTCTGAAAAGCGTGATAATGTCTTACGTGTGGCAACGTTGGGAAAGCTAATTTTCATAATTTGTTATACATTTACAATTTGCATTATACATATTATACAATCGTTATGAAATGTCTAACTGTAAACATTGAACTAACTGTGAATATACTTTACTGACGACATTGAGCAAGTCGCAGGAACATCAAGCAAGTTGGATGCAAGCAAGTTGGATTGTGGTGTGTGGTGGAAGTTCCTACAAAAGGCTTATGTTCAACAATGGATGTCCAGCGGCTGATGTGATGAGTGATGATATTTTAATATAATTTGTCCTTTCATAAGATAGAAATCTTAGACACGTATCTAGTGAACATAAAACTTCAGAAAAAATATATTTCCAATTACAGAAACACAGAGTGAAGACTTAAATGAGACGTCCTCGGACCAAACTTAACCTGTTCGACCGTTTTCGTACTTGTAAACTTTCCGTTTACTTAAAAAATGTTTGGCTGTGTTTAAAAACAGTAGTATACTGCTATAATTGATAACGGTTATTGTGTATTCATATTGAAATTACGATATGTTTAACAATCAATTGTACGCAAAAGATTAAGCTGTTTTGTTATAGACTGATTGAAATCTCTTGTTTTTACAATGAATGAAATTGTAAACTAGGCAATTGGGACAAATCTTGAGACCACAACTTCTTATTTTATTTTTTTGTACTTTTGTTCATCTTTATCTATGCAGCCTGCGTAGTGAAATTTCAATACTGCAATCGCATAGAGAATTTTGAAGTAGGTAAATATTTTTTTTTCGTGTAGGTATAAAATCGAATAAAAGTACAATCTAAGTTTAAAGTTGTGTAATAAATGCGTAGTTTCGGATTTTTATTACTACTTCAGAACGATAAAAAAATATGACACAAAGATTAAATAAAAGTCATGAATAGCAAATAGGCTAATTTTATTTCCGATATTTGCGAGAAAACTGGTTGCAACTGCAGGTTGTTTTTAATTCAACGCAGTTTCGTTTTCAAAACTTAGAGCTCAAATAATATTAATGTAATCAAGTCTCAATAACTTCACGGTAAAGGAGTCGGTCTAAAAACCTAGAGACCATTGGTTCGATTCCAGCCCGGTGGGTTGTCTTCGTATCCACTACAAACAGTCTTTCCGACTAATATATAACAGAAATATTGGTTGAATTTAAAAATGCATAGCTTTTTTTTAATCAATAATTTTTAAAGAATATTTGCTATGGCTTTTATATGTGATCAATATTCCTGTTCTCCTCCAATAGTCCAATAGTCCAATAGTCGGAAAAGACTGTTAGGAGTGGATACGTATGTACGACAGCGGGCGCAGATTGAATCACTACCTCCGGTGATGAGTCCGGACCTTTTACTACTGATAATGTGTGAGTTATTGAGGTATATTAAAAATTGGAAATTAAAAAAAAATGCTGATAATATTGGAGAAACAAGTAATGGGTGCGCATAACTGTCTCTACATTTGGACAAGTGGCCAGCGTATTATGCAAGTGAAAGATTACGTACGGTTCTTGGTATAGAAGGAATTCACCAAAGCGTTTTATATGAGAGTTACCTATTACATAATTTAAAAAAAAAATCTCCTGTAAATCAAACATTTATGATACAAAGAATGTTAATAGGAAGTTGTGTAACACGACATTATGGTATTGGCATTTCTCGGAAACTTAATAGACGACTAACAACCGGTAATCGGAAGCAAGCCACAGCCATTGGGTGTGTCGTAATAAACGTGAATTATTAGGGTCGAAACAAAAATATAAATAACGAATTACGTTGACTATTTATTATATGAAATTACTTAATTTTGTAGGTCACAGATTGCATTCTACTTTCGACAATATATGGGATAGTCAAATATGGTTACCTACCAAAAAAAAACTTGAAACCAGTAGGTAACTTTTACTACAAACATAATGTGTTATGTATAGATTATTGGTTAATGATTTCAATAAACAAAGTTGAACTGTTTATCTATATAAAACGTCGGGCTTGCGTTGGGTAATATATCAAAGGTAGAAAACACTTTAAATGTAATAAGGAGAGACGATGACAAGGCAATTTCGGAGCGCTGCAGCAAATGCGACCTGTAATATGCTGTTATCAATATGTTAAGTATAGCTTACCTGCTCTTCCACTTTGGGAGCGCCAGTGGCGATGGCTAGGGTACCGCTATCGACCTCGATGGCGCGCTCGCCGCGCCTGGCCGGCCGCACGGGGCAAACGTTTTTCACATTCTCGGGCAAATTGATCCTGAACTGTTTGGGTCCGCTGAATATTTTGCAGTCGATCTCATCAACGCTACTTCGCCCCGGGCTACTCTCGTGAACGTTATCGAACGCTGCATCGTTATCGTTCGACGCGTCGTTGGAAACGTGACCGGAGTCGTCGCTGCAATCAGAGTGCGTGTCAGAGATCTTCTCTTCTGCATGTTTGTGTTTCACTGTCTGGGAACACGTTTTAATGTCGTCCCTCGGCTCGATGCATTTTATTTGGCGGCCCACGAGTGTGCTCAGGTGATTGTGAAACGTCGTGTTGGCCACGCATAGCTCTTTGTGAACGGGTGGTATTACTTTGCAATTAATGAAATTAGCATGATCGGCCTTGGATTCCATCGCTGTTTGGAATTCCAATTTTTTTACGATGTACTTGACAGGGGACAACATGGAATTAATGCCCTGCGGATCGATTTGTTTTGGTTTGGGTAATTCCACGCTGACGTCTCGTTTGTTGTTGATTTTTCTCTGTTGGAGCTTAGCGCGTACGGCGTTTATTTCGTCGGAGTAGTCTCTCAGTGATGTTTTGGGAGATAAAGATGCTTTTTTATCGACCGTTTCTTTCTTGGTTTTGTCGAATTGACGCTTCGGCTCAGACTTTAAATTGAGTTGGGATTTTTGTCTTATTTGTTTCATTTGTTCGAATTTCTCCGTAGTTTTTCGAGAGGCAGTAAGCTTCTTTTTCTGAGCACACTCTCTGGCCTGGTCTACATTATTTAGATCAACCGGAGTGGGCGAAAAAAGTGCTCGTGTACTGCTGAACTTATTTTGTGACATTTGACTCCTGATCACCGGAATCTTGCTCGGAGATCCCGCGATAGAAGTGCTAGATTTAGTCCTTTCCAAGTTTGGTGAAATCATCGACTCGTTCCCTAACTCCCATACACTTTTGGCTTTCTGCATTTGTGATTTAGGAATATTATCCATTATATTCCTCGAGACATTTGGTTTGGATTTTTTAGGGTCGCTGACCTTTCTTTCAACTTTTTTAGGTGACAGTTTCGTTTTTGTCACAACCGGTACTGGTGTGGACGGTGGATTAGATAAAGTTTTTTTCAATATTCTCGTTTTCACGTCCATTTTTTTTAAATCCTCAGTTTTGATGCAATTTGCACGAGGTGAAGTTTTTGACGAAATTTTATAGGTTGCGTACTTATCTGGATTCATTTTATCGTTAGGTAAACAAGTGAGCGGTTTCAGAGGTCCACTTAACTCTTTCTCTTTCATGTCGTCAAGATTCCACAAACTCGTCGTTTTATCAATCGAGTTGTTACGCGTAAGTTGATTACGAGTTTTCCTTTCAGTCTCGGGGTCTGAAATGGTTTTTTTCAAAATGCAACGTGACTCTATAATGCTACAAGTTTTTGACTTTTGTAATTTGGGAACTACAAAATTGGTATTACTTGAATTAATTATAGGAGACAGTGATAAATTCGATGAAAATTCACACAGGATTTTATCAAAAGATTCCAAGGCTCTGTTTAATTTATTCGTTTTATTAGCCTTCGAATCGGTACCTACTATGGTGATATTTTCATAAATCGACGAATATCCTTTAGATTCGTCCGACAAATTCTTTTTAACATTCAACGTATCCACAGGCACTATATTTATATTCTCGTACACAGGGTTCGATTTAACAACGTCCGGCTTCTCGACCACAGATTCGCTAACTTTATTCAATAACTTTTGCACGTTATCACTGTTAAGTTTTGTTGGTTCACTGATCCTTTTCTCCAAACAGGCGGCGATCGCGGTCACTTTGCCGCCTTTGTGCTCCGTCGAGGTGTCAGGACCGACTGAAAAAGTCCTGTAGAACTTTTGCATCGCCCCTTGAGCGGGGGGTGGCGGTTGCTTGTCGGCCGGCTTCTGCCCACCGAATATGCTGAACACTTTCACTGCGGGCATGTCGCGGGCCCGGCGGGCGGGCGAGCGGTCGCGGAGCGTGGATGCGCGCGCGCGTGACGAGGTGCGGCGTGCATGTGCGATTGTGCAGGCCTCAGACGCCGCCGCGCCGCCCGCTATCAGCGCAACACAACAAGAAAGTCAATGTCACATTACTGCAATGGATGCGACAATACCTGCGGCGCTCACGCAGCAGGTACCCTTGCGGTATTCTTGTATGATATATTGAAGTCGCCGTCGTCAACTAATTATTATTTTAGAAATAGAAAGAAAAGAAAAGTTTATTCAGAATACACATCATACAAAGGAAAGAGAGAGAAAAAAAAACAATAATTAAAATACATTGCACTAGCATGATGTGATCCTAAAAGGGTCTCCACTCAGCATATTGCTGACAGCGTACGTAAATGACTTGAAATCTTCTTGTGTGTACCTAAGTTTGTATGAAAAAAATACTGTATACATTTTTTCATATTTTTTCATTAACCAACCAATCCGATTTTGAATGGATTTTTTGTTATTTGAATGTTTATTTTTAAGAAGGTACGATGTTAGAACCTACCTATAGTTTAATAATAAATAAGCTTTTCCTAGATAGTTTTTTCTTCAAAAACATTACGCTTATGTAGTTAAGGATACAAACCGACCGTTTATAGGTCATAAGACATAGATAGTTTTAGCAGTAAAATAAGAATACGGTCACGATAGACAAAATAGGATTACGAAATAAGGTTACATAAACAATTAAACGTTACCAAGAAAGCATTAAAATGCCATATCAACCTATATCCCGGTTAGTTCCCGAATCCCGGTTATCCTGTCAGTCTGAGTGACGTAATGTGTGACTGAGAGACGCCGTCAGTTCAGCGTGTTCGTAACACGATACTCGTTATTTCAGTTGAAACCAATCGAGTAACACATGTTAGTATGAAAAACAATATTTTGAAATACATAGGTACATGTGTTCTTGCTGTATAGATAGTAGACCAGCTGGCCTATTCACCATTTTGGTATTTTTTATTAACCTATTAAAATAAAAATCAATTGATAAAATGTCATCTAGGTATGATAGCATAGTGTATGATATCCACCAGTAAGCACCGGATGACAACTGTTACATAGAATTTAGAAAAATCAATTTCGTACATTATGTCAACAAGCATACGTCAAATTAGCCTTCTGAGATGTTTGATTTCTTTGAACCTATCACTTGAAAAACTAGCATATTTTATAGGGCATACTCAAAATAATACGGTTAACATAATAAGATACATACATGTAGTTCAGAAAATAAATACTAGAGCTCTTTATTCTTAGATGTTTCTCTAATTCAAAAATAAATAAAATTGTATCTCATATGTATTATGTATCTCGTCATGTAGGTCGTTTCAAAAGTGCTTGTAAATGAATTCTGAATATCAAGTCTTCTCTTCAGCTGTAAGTATAGAGACGCATCGCAAAACGATTAGCGTTACAGTACGACAATAATTAAAAATTTAAATATACTTTCTTCTAACATTTAAAGAGCAACTCCTATAGTAATCAAAGCTAACTTGTCTTGATATAATTATACATTGACGGCCTCCGTGGCGCAATGGTATGCGCGGTGGATTTACAAGACGGAGGTCCTGGGTTCGATCTCCGGCTGGGCCCATTGAGATTTTCTTAATTGGCCACCAGGTCTGGCTGGTGGGAGGCTTCCGCCGTGGCTAGTTACCACCCTACCGGCAAAGACGTACCGCAAAGCGATTTAGCGTTGCTCGCTTCAATCTGAGATTGCATCATCACTTACCATCAGGTGAGATTGTAGTCAAAAGCTAACTTAGAATAAAAAAAAATAACACAGGTTTAGTGAATATAAAGAAAAAATAAACACCACCTACCTGCTGCGTGATCGACTTCCTTAAGGATATCTTTTCATTATTTTTCTTTCGAAACAACAACCTCGCCTTCAAACGCACTCAATGTTACAAGCAAATTATACTCGTACATTGTATTCTTCTATAATTGAGTCTTGTTGCTACAGAAGGACTATGCTAACAGATTTTCAATGTTATAGTTACTTCGCAATTGAATATTGTGGTGTCCAAAGATTTTATATTATAGATATGTCACTAACGCGTCGAAGCTGAGGCTATCAAAAGTGACTAATTTTCTTAATTTCATTTAGAATCATTGTAAACAACGAAAATTATCTAAACAAATAATAACTAAATATACTAGGCCCCTAGCCATGTGCACCTCGATTCTCTATCTACAAACGCTAACGCTTCGAAAACTAAAAACAAATTTATGGGTATGACAGATCCGATCGATAACTTGATCAGTGACCTATCGATAACGCATGTCATTCCCATACATTTATTAGTTTCCGTTTCCGTATGAATATACGGGGATAATACATAATCTGTAGCCTTCCTCGATAAATGGGCTATCTAGTACTGAAAGAATTTTTCAAATCGGACCAGTATTCCTGAGATTAGGGCGTTCAAGCAAACAAACAAACTCTTCAGCTTTATATTATTAGTATAGATCTAAATATTTTCACTATTAAGATATTTTCACTAGAAACCCATTGACATGAGTTTTCTACTACAAAAGTATATGAGACGAATATCTTAGCATTCCATGGATTCACCGTGCAGATGCCGGGTCTATCGCGTGGTAAGAGAGAAAAACACCAAGCAAAGTCCAGGACTTGTGACTACTGGATGTAGGGTTAAGGAATTCCTTAACGATCGATCAACACTCCCCTTCTCTGCTCGTGTTGTTCTCCCTGCCTATCCAAATTTGGTAAGATCCTATTAGAGCAGCTTTGGATACTCGTTCTAATATGGAACTAGCTGCACTTCTAGAGAGGCCAAGGTCTTTAAGCAAGTTATAGAGAGATTTTGCTGGTAATCCTCTCGCACCTACTTCTACGGCGTACAGACTAACTACATAGCCATTTATTTAAAGTTTATTTTCACCGTACACACAATATTAAACAAACTCCGAAACAAATATTTGAGATCAGTAATGCACGTGTTGTGTAATTTAAAAACATTTAATATTGGGTGCTCTTCACTGCGCTCCGTTGGCTTTCTGTGCCAATGTGTAACCGAGGATACTAGAAGTCAGTGAAATGTGCAAAATAACATAAGGAAGTAAATGTTTAATTTATTATTATCCGTGACAAATCCTAACTTCCCAACATACTTATTTACTACATCCCGTTCCCGAAGGAACACGGGGATAATATATCTATATTAATATTATAAAGCTGAAGAGTTTGTTTGTTTGTTTGATTGTTTGTTTGATTAAACGGGCTAATCTCAGGAACTACTGGTCCGATTTGAAAAATTTTTTCAGTGTTAGATAGCCGAGAATATTTTATTTCCATATTCTTACGGGACCGGGAACCACGCAGGTGAAACCGCGCGGCGTCAGCTAGTAGCCTTAATAAATGGGCTATTTAATACTGAAAGAATTTTTCAAATCGAACCAGCAGTTCCTGAGATTAGCGCGTTCAACCAAACAAACAAACTCTTCAGCTTTATAATATTAGTATAGACTAGCGAACGCTCGCGACTTCGTCCGCACTTGGACATCTTTAATCCAGCCCTTACAGTAATATCGCTGTAAAAATGATTAACTTCTCCCGTTTTAACAACATTTCCCTTCATTGCTCTGCTCCTATTGATCGTAGCGTCATGAAAAGTATACTATAACCTGCCCAGGAGTATGAAGAATAATTGTACCACGTTTCGTTAAAATCCATCAAGTAGTTTTTGTTCCTATAACGAACATACAGACAGACAGACAGACAGACAAAAATTTTACTGATTGCATTATTGGCATCAGTATCGATCACTAATCACCCCCTGATAGTTATTATGGAAATATATTTTCATGTACAGAATTGACCTCTCTACATTATAAGTATAGATAAACGCGAAATTATTTTGTTTATTTATTACGCTATCACGCGTTAACCACTAAATTGAATTTAATACTTCTTTCACCAATAGATAGCTACATTATCGACGAGTGACATAAGATTTAATTCGCTTATGAAGCTTCATCACAACTATAACCTGCACTCGATATAATAAGCAAAACAGCACTAATCTAATTAAAACCTATTTACGCCACTGATTATTATCATAATGAGATAAGTATTCTAAGTGCAACCGCACCGGAAGCAGTTTGCCAAAGAGCGTTGCACAACAGGCTCATGAATATGGACCTTGAAATTTTTTAAAACTAGTCGGGTGTATCCATACTTAATATTACGAAAGTAAGTCTGTCTGTCTATTTTGATGGCTAAACCTCTGAACCGATTTGTATGAAATTTGCTATATATATATAAATTGGACTTTTGAACAGAACGTAAAGACTTAGGCTTCTTTTCGCGGGATTTGTATGAAGAACAATTTCACATAGACAGAATCACGGGTTTCCGTTAATTCTAACATAAGTTGAGGAGTATACCTACTTTTAACATACCTATCTACACACGATAGTTTTAGCCACAAACGGTCAATTATTCTCACGTTTCTGTAGCACCCACGACTATAATTATCGTGTGTTGGTCACTGCGTACATGACTTGTACAGTATGCCGCGTGGGTACTGCCGTTTGCTTTTCAGAAACGTGAGAATAATTGACCGTCAATGGCGACCTTTAACTGTATGTACAAGTATCAAAATGTTAATTCCACAACACCCAATTGCAAAGAACTATCACGAACAAAGGCAAAGACTTCTGCAAAGTAACGCACACTTCGACACACTGAAAAGAATATTCAAATCGAAGGAAGAGCCTCAATTAAGGGGTTACGGTTGCAGCTAATTATAACATTACGGCGTGTCTTAGTCACATTGGAGGCGTGAAATCATGATAATTAAACGATTAAAACGATGTTTTATATAGCTAGCTGTTGCTCCAGACTTCAACAGTCATATTATCGCACGTATGTCAAATTGATTTAACTCGTTCACCGTACAAGTAGTTTGCGTTATACCTCTCACTCTCCCAAAATAAGAAAATGCTATTTTAAAGTGTTTTACAGATAGCATGTGTACGGTGACGGTCTCGTACTATTATTGTGAACTAGACGTAAACTTTTAACTGACCCCTACCCTACCCCTTCCCTACTCTACCCTACCCCTACTCTACCCTACCCTTCCCTACCCCTTCCCTACTCTACCCTACCCCTACTCTACCCTACCCTTCCCTACTCTACCCTACCCCTACTCTACCCTACCCTTACCTTAAAAAATGGAGTAATGTCAAGTTGATGTCAAGTCTGTTATTGCGTTATGATCTACCACCGACGACCGATCGATTATACGAAAGTAAATAGATCTAGTTAAGAAAAGCCGAAATGTGCCTATATATGATATAATAATTACATAATAACTATTATGTTATTTAAATAGAATAACCTCCAAGTTCAATGCCCGTAGTCAAGTAAGACATAAAAAGCTTACAATATATAAAAAAAATATGTTTTTGAACATACAGAAAGAGATATATAAAAAAAATATTGCCACAAAGAAGCCAACCCGCATTGTACAACGTTAATAAAAAAGTAAATTCCTACATAAAATTAACAAGTGACAAGTATATGCACATTATGAAAAAGGTGTTACTTAATATATGTTACATCATATAAATTGCTCACTCTCACTGTAATTATAATTTGGTTTAATGTCATTTTATTACTTTATCGTAAAATTAACTCGAGCTCGATCGCCCATTTGCATTTTGCAACACGAAAATTCACTTCTGTGTTAACAGACGCGCAAAACTCGTCCTATTACCGGGGATTATGAAATAACAAATGATAAAATTTTGTAATTTATAAGTGCATTATTAAAGAGAATGTTGAATATATTATATTGTCAAATGATAACTTATTTCTTATTAATAACTAGCAGAGGACTTCGAACATCTTTGCTGTCGTTTGCGCTGCAGAAACGTGAGAATAATTGACCGTCAATGGATGACTTTAGCCTATATATTTTTGGAAAAATTTTCTTAATCTAAATAACAACATGAAAATTCATACAGTACTTCATTGAGTTTATTAAACGTGAACAGACAGATATAAAATACTAGCTGACACCGCGCGGTTTCACCCGCGTGATTCCCTTTCCCGTAGGAATACGGGGATTATATATGCCTACAGCCTTACTCGATAAATGGGCTATCTAACACTGAAAGAAATTCTTTCAGTGTTTTAGTAAGAAATTCTTTCAGTGTTGTCAAATCGGACCAGTAGTTCCTGAGATTAGCGCGTTCAATCAAACAAACGAACTCATCAGCTTTATAATATAAGTATAGATGTTAAACATTGTTTTCGTTATATTATAACTTGTGTATTTTTGGAACTTCATTTTTCCCAAAAAACGGTTACAATGATATTTAGAAATGTTTTAATATCATAGCCTAATTAGCTAAACGTCCGTTTTAAGTACAACTTAAACTTCCAAATGTCAATTTTACTTTTTTTGGAACAATTTTTTTTTATTTGGAATTTTTAACACGGTAACATCCAGGTTGACAGCTTAAAATTATCCAAGTACCTCGTTTTTTTAATTTTACGTTATCGATCTCAGTTTTGCTTTCCCAAGTCTCAGTGTGCAACAAACTTTAGGACTTGATGACACAAATTGGTCGTCCGATGGCTTAATTGGATAAATTCATACGACGCATGCCCAAGCGAATTTGCTTCGACAAATTATACAATTACGAATGTGTAATCAGCCTACAAGTTGAGTTTTTTTCAACAGGGACAGTATGAAGTAATCAGAATCAAATACATAGTAGGTACGTAAATTCTAAAGCTTCCGATTTGATAAAATTTAAGTAAAGTATTTGGTAAAATACAACAAAAAAAAAAAATTTTTTTTTTGCCAATCGTAACTGAATTTTTAATTATTATCGGATACTCTATAACACTGAATTGCACAAAATACCTTTATTTCACTTTATCGGAAGTAGTTAATATATATTTATTTATTTATTTTACTGTCTGACGACATCAAGCGAATCGCAGGGATTCACTGGATGCAGGCGGCTCAGTATCGTGATGTTTGGAAGTCCTTACAAAAGGCCTATATCCAAGTGGACGTATATATGATGATGATGATGATGATTTATCTTACGATATAACCACAGAATACATATGTAATATAACTACTTCACAAACAATATAAAACATCACCGTAGAAAGTACTTAGTAGTAAATGTCAGCAGCATAATCTATTAATATTTATTAGAGATGCGCCGAGTAACACTTTTGCCGAGTAACGAGTACCGAGTTTTACTCGGTTCAATTTTTTTTCAACCGAGTACTCGGCCGAGTAACTCGGTTCAATCAAATTCCCATTTCGCGCGCGTAAACAAGTATTATTTCAATCCAAAATTGTTTTTTCAAGTAGGCTTAGTTTACAAGCACTTTTGAAACGTCAAGTTTGACTATTTGTAGTGACTCTACCACCAGCTCAGAAGGCGCAGTCTCCTGTTGAGAAGGGCGACGGCAAACTCAACAGTTGCTCTTTTAAATCATTCATTTTAATTTTATTTAAATTTAATTGAGATTTTCAAAGATTTCCTAAATTACTAATAAATACTTTTTGATTAAAGGTATACTCGGCATTCACCGACCGAGTTATTCGGCCGAGTACGAGTATCAAAAAATCTGCCGAGTATGCCGAGTACCGAGTATCAACCGAGTACTCGGCCCATCTCTAATATTTATTATTAATAAAAAACCAAGTATTTACAGTAATTGACGTATTGTTAGTTGGCTACAGTGTCACACTTGTCAAGCTTCTTATTAATTTGCCACACAAAGGAGGTCCCACGCATTTCTCCGAACGAAAGTGATCACAGTGACTGGAAAACCTATTCAGAGCGCACAACACGAACGAAATAAAGACTCTCTGCAATGCTCTTCATTGACCTTTAAATGTTGGAGTTTGGAGTCAATTGAATCGCCGTTCATCTTCACAGAATAAGTTGAATTTATAATCTTAAGTAATGATAATAACACATCAACAGGACATCAAGCGGGTTTCTGGATGCTGGAGGCTCGAGACTGTTGAGTTTGGTAGTCCATCCAAGAGACAATGTCCAGCAGTGGACGTCCATCGACTGTTAATGATAATGATGTATTATGACAATAATTTTAAACCCTGGCTGAGTTCGTTGTGGGCTCTTCTCGGACCAAGGCGCGATTGGCACCCTATAACTTTAATTTTAAGTTTTCGACCAATATCACCATTATCTAATAATATTATTAGATAATGACCATCATATTACCTGACGTTTCGAAAGTGATTGTATATAAACTAAGCTTATTTGAAATAAACGAATTTTGACTTTTGAATGAATATAGTCTGTAAGACGCTGTCAATTTTAGTACAGGTTTCAAGAAAAGGACTCTTCAGATATGAACCGCATATACCTACAATTAATATTCTTTCCGAGAATACTGGTCGGCCGCGTTACGATATATATAAATACGTTAATAAACACTGTATAGAAAAATATTATTTTGTATGCCACGGCATCGGCACGCTAGACACGTATGTCTGTACATATAAACGGACTAATAGTAGTAGACTATAATAGTCCTTATAAACTAAGGAGAGATGCATGGTCCAGTAGTGGAATTTTAAAAAGGTCTGACACTTACTGGTCGAATCTCCTAAATATTTATTCTTCATAAATGTAAATAACAGTAAGTATGATCATAAAAGAAAAGGCATGTCGCAGAAAGTCAGTCTGCTGTTGCGTATTCAACGTACGTCGCACTTTATGGCCAGCGATTACATTTTGAATATAAATTACTGAATCATCCGATGCAGTAGGTAAGTACCTACTTATTCTTTAACTAATAAAAAGTAACAAATTAAATAAAATTTGAAAAGAAAGCTCCAGAGTATTTTCTCGTAGTAAGTACAGCTAACTGGTTAGATTAAACTTACTACAGACTGTATTACTATTCTGCCGGCGAATAAGCCGTTAACTGCTATGTTTATGTGGTACTTCATTTCCAATAATGTCTCCAACCAGTTTTATTATCCGCAGCTTTTCCCAGCGGTTTTACATGCAACTTTATAGGCTTAGGCTATTTCATCAGACATACGCGCTTAGCCCTCATTCGCACGAGAGTTTTTTTAACGTACGTTAAAGACGGAAGAATTTTTTTATATTATTCTTTACAAGTTAGCCCTTGACTACAATCTCACCTGATGGTAAGTGATGATGCAATCTAAGATGGAAGCGGGCTTGTTAGAAGGAGGATGAAAATCCACACTCCTTTCGGTTTCTACTCGGCATCGTACCGGAACGCTTAATCGCTTGGCGGAACGTCTTTGCCGGTAGGATGGTAAGTAGCCACGGCCGAAGCCTCCCACCAGCCAGACCTGGATCAATTAAGAAAACCTCAATCGGTCCAGGCGGGGATCGAACCCAGGACCTCCGTCTTGTAAATCCACCGCGCATACCACTGCGCCACTGAGGCCGTCAAAAAGTATTTGTTCACATGACAGCGTTTTTAAAACACGAAGCTATTTTTCGAGCAGTGTTGCATTTTCAATTTTGGGCGTTGGAAATAGACCTTCATTTTACTTCATACTATATTCGAACGCCTTTTTAACGTCCGTTAAAAAACTGTCGTGCGAATGTGGGCGAACTGCAGTCGAGAGCAATAAAACTTTGCGACTAGTCTGTAAACAAGACCGGTTTAAGTTTGATTGTAAAAACGCTTCATCTCTCAGAGATGGCTTGACGCAAAAAAACACAGGTTATTTATAATTGCATACAATTTATAAATAAACATTGCTATTGGCATGATCATTGAGAAGATATCTATAACGCAGGGGTGGTCGGCCCCCCAGTAGGCGGACCAACGACAACATCCTGGTTACAGGGAGCCTGAGAAGTTCATACAAAATAACTTCGTCAAATTCCATCCTTCGCCACTGATAAACATCTGTAAAATCCTTAAGGTGCAGACTGAGACTGAGACAGAGAACAGACTTGAGCATTCACTTGTAATGAGCATTCGTGCGAATGTTACATCACAGAAAAATACGAGAACATTTTAGCGAACATTTTATCGAGCATTCTGTCTAGCATTCTAGCGAGCAGATTTGCTTGGAGGTTTTTGTCAAGCCAAGCTTCTGTCATCGTTCCGTGTTTGTTTTTTTTTGTCTCTGGTCTATACCGCGGACAGACAGATGAACGGAAAGACGGACATGACGAAACTATAAGGGTTCATTGTGGACTAAGGAACCTTGAAAAAACGTGTGCGTCTCGGGACGCTCGACAGTAGTGATAACTTAAGCGTGCTATCGTATGCGTCAAAGAAAGGGAAGCCAGACAGAGTGGCACTGTAACGCGTTACGTTACGATACGGTGTACCCTGTGTGTAAGAAGTTATCATTTCAAAATTAACCACCCAAATTCACGAACAAAATTGTCTGTAATTTTTTTGAGGAAAACGAGTTTAGATTATCTTATACTAAACTAAAGGTTGTGGACCGTTTTCACACCATTCAACTACACAAAAAAGAATTTTTACAGAGCTCTTTAACCGACGAACACGATTACAACTATAAATCATCGATTCTATAGAGACAATTTTCATAATCGCATTAGATCGTTGATCATATACTTTGACGTAAAAGTAACTTCTACCGAGGCAGGTGCTCATGTAATTAGTCTGAGTTCAGCAATATAAACTCAGTCACAAAGATCTCTACTACATACAATAAATTTCAAACTATAATAATGTAACAAGTAACACGCGTGGGCGGCTAATAGTCCAGTCTATCCAAATCTGGGCTACACTCGAGATCCGCAAACAAGTATTTGATATGAGCGAATTAAGATGCTCAGGACAAGTGTGAAAGTGAAATCATTTGGAACTCTTGCTTCCGCCTACGTGCACTTTTTTAATCTTGTTAGCGAGTCTTTGTTGTTATATAGAGAACATTATATACTGGTTATATATTATAGAGTTGTCTTGTTATTAGTAGACAAGGTGTAGATTTTCTACTATTTATTATTAGGTGCCTATTACTTTTAAAGTAGTCTATGAGAAAAAGAAATATAGAATATATGTTTATTCATTTTTAGTGTCACAAACAGTACCTACATCCTATCTTAGATATTATAAATGACTGTCTGTAACACCAAACAGAAAGGGTTTACAGCTCAGCAATACCTATTCATTGCAAAAATTCCCAGCGCTGATTTTCAGCTGAGACCCGGGTGACTGGTGACGAGCGATAAGAAATCTGGGGATGCATAAACACGATGTGACGATGAACCTTTAGTCGCAAAGGTTTTTGGTTTAGTTTGCGCTTTCACGCTTCAGCGTTTTGTGTTGTAATTATTGATGATGTTCTGGGGATTCTAAAGGAATCCCTCAGAACTGCTCGGGGTGTTTCAACTACCACAAACACGAATCATCTGTTTCCTTGAACGTCATCCAAGCTTAACGTGAATCTCAATTCGGTGATATGTGATCAAAACTCAATTGCAAACGGCCTCCGTGGCGCAGTGGTATGCGCGGTGGATTTAGAAGACGGAGGTCCTGGGTTCGATCCCCGGCTGGGCCGATTGAGGTTTTCTTAATTGGTCCAGGTCTGGCTGGTGGGAGGCTTCGGCCGTGGCTAGTTACCACCCTACCGACAAAGACGTGCCGCCAAGCAATTTAACGTTCCTGTACGATGTCGTGTAGAAACCGAAAGGGCTGTGGATTTTCATCCCCCTCCTAACAAGTTAGCCCGCTACCATCTTAGACTGCATCATCACTTACCATCAGGTGAGATTGTAGTCAAGGGCTAAACTTGTAAAGAATAAAAAAAAAAACTCGACATTTCAATATTCGAACGTAGATATCGAGCGGAAAGAAAGAAAGAAAAAAATAAAACATTCTTAATTAGAAGCGTCCTCTAATTCCGAAGTGAAACAGGAAGAGCATTCGGTGTGCGTTTGGATGACGAAGATTTATGCGCTGCACGCGCGACGCACTCCGGCCAAACGTCGCGCCGCTTCGAAAACAGAAATATATCTTCATACACTGTACGAGTATTAGTAGCCCAGGATCCGTGGAGCATTTTTACAATAGGGTTGATGACAGTTTTTTAAATTGTACCTATATAAATTAAGAGTATACTAATAGTAAAGCAATTTTGTAAAAATAACAGGGTATCTGCGATCATTACTTTCGGAGCTTCAGGGATTTAAAGGGTCGGATTTGCGGCGCTACCGCGGATCCCTAAAAACGCCCCATACAAAATAGTACGATTTAACGACGTCGTAGGTACATAATGATCGTTAGATTTGTATGTGCGTTCAAACAAAAATATTTATGCGTTTATGTTTATACTTCATATATTAAAAAACGTCACATTTAATGTAAGGAAGCTAAAACTAAATATCCAGTCAACCTTTGCTTTTTATGTATAAATTAGTTAACATTGACATTATTTACCCAAATGTATCATAAAAATCAATATATTCAAACCTAGACTTCATCCCCATTGATTACTATTATACTATGTCAACAGCCTAGGCTATAAATACACGCCAGATAGGAGGAAATCAGTCAAATTTGGGTGCTAGAGTAGTACTTACCTATACGTAGAAGAAACTAAGTAGATACAATGTTCAACCGAGGGGAAGTAATTAACCGAGTGATCAACTGATCACCAAAGTGTGCGCAAACATTACAACTATCAAGTTAGTTTTCCGTGAGCAGCTTCATCTTGATACGACGCGCAACTTTTTTATTCAGGTAAATTCTTGATTCTGGTAGCTAACTGGGTTACCAGGTAATTTCTGAGCTACGGAGCGAGAAAATGTACAACGTAATTTTTATGACATTGTGGTTGGTAAGTTAAATCCGCGCAGTCCTTCCCTCTGCCCCGCGCGTACGATTCCACACCCGTGCAGTTCTTCCCGCCGTCGCCACCTATCATGGTGTTATCAACGAACTTGCCAAGTTATAACCATCTCATCAAGATGAAGCTACTCACGGAAAATTAACTTGATAGTAATCAATTGTAAAAATGCTCCACGGATCCTGGACTATTCCTCAGACTGTAGTATGCTCCTGGGCAGCTGCATTCGTTATAGGATAATAGAAAATGTAAACAGAAAGCTATCTTCACGTATATTTTAACTAGCTGACCCTCTGCGGATTCACCCGCGTAGTTCCCATTCTTCTGTGAATACGGGGATAAAGTGTAACCCATGACACTCACAAATAACGTGGCTTTATACCTAGTTAGAGTTGTTGGTTGTATAACACAACCAACAACACCAGGCTTAAAATTTGACACTGATACTTGGACATATTTTTCCGGGACCTTTTTTTAATGGTGATTTATTAATGGTGTAAATGTAACTAACTTCCTTAAAAGTCATATTACTAGAAAAATGTTCAATGTGCAAGTGGAAGGTCATAAGAGGAGAGGAAGGCCAAAGAAGAGATGGTTGGATTGTGTGAAAGAGGACATGTGTGTAAAAGGAGTGGATGATGAGTTGACGAGTAATAGAGACGAATGGAAAAGATTGACATATTTTTCCGACCCCACTTAAGTGGGATAAGGGTAAGGAGATGATGATGTAACTAGCTTCCTTAACCTATAAGAGTTGAAGTATTATCAGTCTTTTATCTAAAGTAAGGACGGTAAATAACTATGAATATTGTGCTTTGAAATGAGGTTTGTTTGAAGAAATCCAACACACAATTATAATTTTTAACTCAGTTTACCATAAATTTGAATTTTAATATGATTTACATAATCCACCAAGGCATGAATATGCGTGATACACATAACTCTCTAATGTTAAACCATCAAAATTAGTTATACGAGTGAGTTTCTAAACGATTGTCTCAGCGTTCTTTGAACTGTACCGTTATTCAGTAACAATATGTGAACAAAGTGATTGTGTATGTATTTTGAATAAGTTCCTACCAGTAAGTGAAATTCACAATAAGTGCGTGTCAAAATAGATTACGTGTCTTGCGTATATTTCATACACACAACGTAAGCGTTATTTGAATACATTTCGAATGTACGCATAGTTTTCACATACATTACGTCTTTCAAATGGACTGGTGGCATTTTGTTACGCATACGCAAAATGTAACATTATATCAGAAAGGTAACGTAACGCAGGTAGTGCCTACTCGTACTTATTACACTTGGGAAATGGGGATGATGACTAGGTTTGAATATATTGATTTTTAAGATACGTTCAGGTAAATAAGGTCAAAGTTAACTAATTTATACATAAAAAGCAAAGATTCTGTCTGGATATTTGCAAAATAAATGAGATTATAAAATCTCAAAATCTATTAAAAATATTTTATCGTAATTAGATGAAAATTCATACAGTTTTAGCTTCCGTACATTAAATGTGACATTTTTTAATATATGAACTATAAACATAACCGCACAAATAACAGAGATATTAGTAATTTTGTTTGAACGCACATACAAATCTAACGATCACTACATTACCTACGACGTCATTAGTTCGTGTCATTTTGTATGGGGCGTTTTTCAGGGATCCGTGGCAGCGCCACAAATCTGACCGTTGAAATCCCTGCAGCTCCGAAAGTAATGATCGCAGATACCCTGTTCCTTCTACAAAGTTGCTTTACTAATAGCATACTCTTATTTATTTATTTATTTATTTGGTCCACCAGTGACTGTCGCAGCATTTACACAAATACAATCTAAAAAAAAACACAAACACAAGGCTCTGCACAATCAAATGAAGGTAGACACGGCATGCACATTTCCGTAATATTAAAATAAGTTGACGATTACATTAAATAAGTTTACATAAGAAAAAAAATACATTTTACAGTAACAAGAAAAGGAAACATTTTACAACTACTATTTGAAATTTATACTAATTTATATACAATTTAAAAAACTGTCATTATCCCTATTCTAGATTTGTTCATTACATTAACACGGTCAAGCGTCCTTCCTATATACGAGAAGGAGAGGTGAATATGTAGAGCTCAAGTCCATCACGCTGCTTGAATACGGGTTGTCGGGATAAAATGTAATATCATATACTTTGTTATATAAATAAGGCATATCTTGCCTTATTTATAAACCAAAGCGACAATATGTTATATGTGTAGATTACATAAAAGTAAGTGTGTGTGCTCGATCTCCCTCGATCAAGTTAATGAGATTATTAGGAGGTAAGTAACAACGGAATGAGTCGTTGATAGCATTCCGAGGCATTTGGGTTGCCGTTGACTCATGTAAAACTGTACTGGACAGTTCAAATGACAAAGGCGACATTAAATAACAAATTGGTCTGAAATGCTGCTTCTGATAATGTAAGAACTGGCCCGATGACTCAAAAATATTCTTTTAGGAATGAAATTGTTAATGTGGAAGAATTCTTAAAATATTTTGGCCATGCCATTAAAATAAATATTTTTGAGGAAGGAAATACTGAAGACAATTTCATTATTTCTTCGAAAAAGATTAATTAATTGTATCTATCGACGCGTGATTTTATATCTAGAATTATTGAGATTAATAGCCTTAAATTAGAAGTACCTACTTTAGTTTAGTTACTATTGTACTTTAGAGAATTAAATTCTGTCTCTAAATATTTTTCTAATCTTAATTTCTTGTATACCTACCTAGTCTAGTTTGCCTTAATTTAATCTAGTTTAGTTTGCCTTAAAGTGTTCCTTGCAATTCGATCCCTTTTAAGCAAAAACCTTGAGCAGTAATATTCATCAAATAATATGCTTAAACCTTCTTTTAAAGTAAAGCTGATTCTAGATTTGCACACTCATATGAAAAGATAAAAAAGCTTAGGGAACGATGAATGAAGAGTCGCATGACATGACAGAAGACAGCGAATGTTCCTTGAATGTTAATAAGTTGTGGGCAGAGCGTTGACCGGGACTCACACTCACTATTCATTCACTCGCTCCTACGCTCATTACGCATTAGTTTTTAGTGACAGAAAGAAGGGAGTTCTTATATTCTACTAGGGGACGCCCGCGACTTCGTCCGCGTGGAATTTAGTTTTTCACAAATCCCTCGGGAACCATGGATTTTTCCGGGATAAAAAGTAGTCTTTGTGTTAATCCAGGCTATAATATATCTTAATACCAAGTTTCAGCTAATTCGGTTCAGTAGTTGAGGCGTGAAAGAGTAACAAACATTCATATCATCAAAATCATCAGTTTTCGCAAATCTCGGGAAAGCATAGATTTTTTCGGGATAAAAAGTAGCCTATGTGTTAATCCAGTGTGAAATCTATTTTCATTCTAAGCTTCAGTAATAGCGGCGTTATAAAGTAACAAACATCCAAACATACATCCAAACATCCATACAAACTTTCGCATTTATAATATTAGTAGGATATTAGTAGGATTATCTCTTTCAACCAGTTCCCGCATTGGAGATAATCGCGAAGGTTTTAAACTTTTAGCTACAATTTCTCTTACTGGTAAGTAGGAATTTTATCCACTGAAACTCCCATTAAAAAAAAATTAAGCAGTTCCAGGGATAGACAGTAATAAATAGACAGATTGACAAATAAAAGTTCGTATTTTGGTATCTTAAAAGCAAGAGAAGACGCGATTATTTTAAAATCACAGACAGACACTTAAGTTTTTTTATATGTATAGAATGACTGCACTCCAGTGAATACATTTCTTGCACGGCATAATAAAAGCCGACAGAAAAGCACGGTTATCTAGCGTTGATTCTAACAAGTTGGATTAACCTCGTAGAGGTGCAATTGCAATTTGTAAGCGCAACATGACAGGCGTATGATTTATGCGAGGTTCGATTCCCAGAGAGAGCACTCGTTGCTCGCTTGCACGCCTGTTTTCACCGCGGCGACGTTGCCTTGCTCTTTTCCCATGAGATTGTGGATCAATAATTCTATGGGTAGATTGGTATTTTTGGTACTGCATTTTAGCGTCACTGATTCGTCGCTACAGTGTAAAGCCTATGTGACTCCGGATCACGAACTTGTATTCGTGTCCTTTTCATTCTTCTTACAGTAAAAGTTGTCAGATCCGAGGTGGGATGTTGTTACACCCCCGTGTCTCGGAGAACACGTCAAACCGTCGGTCCCGGTCATTCCTTTACAATCCTGACGATGACATAACGAACGACAACGCTTCCAAGGCAACACAAACACAAGCTACAAAACGTCTTCGCGCGCGAAGACAAGGTCCCCGACATCTGACGTCACCCGGACGTAGGCAAACTCACGATCTCGGGAGCGCCCGGACTGATACACTCAAGACAAGACACCGTTCTCGAACGGTCCTCTAAGCCGGGGTCCGAGTCTCAGAGGAGACGAGAGAGACCCTTAGAGAGTCGTTCCGTCCATCTACTCAGCTTCTGCCTTCGGGCCCCATCAGGCGATGCTTCTACGCTCGCCCAAACCGTCCGGTCCATTAAGGAGCCTACGGCGTTTACACAATCAGACAAAAAGGTCATTATCATTAATTTAAATCTGATAGTGATGGTCACAAAAATTAAACATTAGGTATCACTCTAAGACCTTGGTGGGAATTATAAGGAGGCAGTGAGCCTTTAAGATAGACATGAAAATGGAAAGACTGACGTCATAAAAAAGTTGCTATCTCTCGCTATAGGCAAACAACATAAAAGCATAAATAATAATTTTATATCCGTACCTTCTTACAAATACAAACATCAGTCGTTTTCCGAAAATAAAAGTGACCAAACAACTATACTAGCCGATCGAGACACGTATTTCTTTGTAATGTTACTCAAGAAATTTCCATAAACTGCGCTATTAGTCTCCTCAGGTACCTGACCGCATCTGGCTTATCTAGAACCGCAACATTTCCATAATGAAACTTTCTAAGAGACTTGTAAAATTTAGATGTACACGATAGGAGTGGTCAAACGCCGTGTACGATCAAAATGTATATGAACAGTCTTATTGCAAAACAAGCGGACCCCTGCGACTTCGCGTGGAACCCCTCGATTTGACAAGAGTATCAACCTTAAAAAATAGACATATGCTATGCAAATACATATGCTACGCTATGTAGAGTCGAACACAAGAGGAGGGGAAGGCCAAAGATGAACACAAGAGGAGAGGAAGACCAAAGAAGAGATGGTTGGAGTGTGTAAAAGAATACATGCATGTAAAAGGGAGTGGATGATGAGTTGACAAGTAACAGAAACGAATGGAGGAGATTGACATATTTTGCCGACCCCACTTAAGTGGGATAAGGTAAAGGAGATGGTGATGATGATGATGAAAGAAGAACAATTTCCTCATAACTACGTACATGATTTTTGTGTTACTTTAACCTTTTATTTCCCATTTTCGTCTAATTTTTAGGACTCCGTACCTCAATAGGAAAAACGGAACCAATTGTTATTCCTCTGTCTGTCAAGACCTTTTATTTCGGGAGAGTGTAGAGGTCTCCGATTGTAATTTAAACCGTATATCTACTCAAGTCTACGGTCCCATGAAGTCGTGAAAAAATCAAACTTCTACGAAAAGAAGCTCGGCAAAAAAACTACCCAATTCTATTTGTATTGGTAGGATCGCCCACCGGTAGGATCATTAAAAATAGTACTGAACCACAGTACTATTTATAATGATCCTACCGGTGGGCGAACTCGCAATTGTCTGGTTTTTTCGTTGCTGCCTCTCATTATTCGTAGCGTGATGTTTTTTTTATAGCCAATAGACTTCCGCGATAAATGGACTATCTAATACAAAAGTGATTTTTCATACGGACCTATACCTAGATCCTAAGATTAGCGCGTTTATCCGAACAAACAAACACTCTCCAGCTGTATATTAATATAGATTGGACATATGGCTAATGTAACAGGGATATCACGTTTACCATGTACACCTACAACGAAGGTAAGAGTAATGCCATCCCGATTATTCATGCACTTTCACACCACTCCGCAGTTTTCAACTTGTGCATGTATCCGGTGGGTTTTCCATTTGTATGAGTTGTTGGAACTGATAACGATCTAAAGGTCTGCGTTAAAGCCATGGCATGCACTAGGTTATCAGCTGGGGTAGGCACTAGGTATACTTACTAATTGTGCTATAAGTACCTATAACTATAGAGAATTTCTCCAATTCAGGTTCGTAGCCCTCAGGTTAGGCAGGGTGCATTTTTACATTTATCAGTTGAACTTAGAAACACAACGTATGCTAATTTTTATCCCAAAAAAATGCATGGTTTTCGCAAGATGTGTTAAAAACAGAATTCTATGCCAACGAAAATTCCTTATTTTTAAATATATTTGTCTGATTGTATTTACTTTCTTAATTTCCAATTTATAATTACTTTTCATTTACTTATCGATTAAAAATCTATTTTGCGCTTGCGCAAGCGCATGTTTGGTAGCGTCCGACTATACCACACCGCCATCTATTGCACCTTTCTCTAAATAAATAATCATACTATCAGCGCCACCTTTGGAAGGGTCTGAAATTCGTTCGTTGGTTGGCTAGACGTTGCCTTGACACGTACATAGATGGCGCTATTAGTATATGTTAAATATCTAATACAATAATATTAAATACTCGTTCCAATTACAAGATTTATTGACAAATTCTAAATGAAAAATAATATAAAAATGTAATAAAATGGCGTATATAAATAGATGTCGATGATTATTATTATTAATAAGATTATTATTAAACAAAATATTATATTAAAACATTATAGTAAGACAGTTATTTGAATTTGAACAGGCATACAAAGAAAGAAGGAGGATAATATTTATTATAATATTTCCGCATAGCCAAAACTGCACAATGCCTTTCGCATAAGTCCAGTGGTTCATTCGACATTTTATCTTTAAGGGGTGTTATAAGTTTGACGTGTCTGTCTGTCTGTCTGTCTGTCTGTAACATCATACCTCCCGAACGGATGAAGCAATTTCAATTTTTTTTTTTGTATTAAAGATGACTTATGGGCGAGTGTTTTAAGACATGTATGATGAAAATCGGTTGAGCCGTCTTGTGGGGGTTGAAAGTGGGAAATATTATGTCTGCAAATGTGAGTGGGGTCTCAAATGAAAGCGCACTGAAAGAGAATATTTATGACTTGATCGAGAGTGTAACTAATAATTTCATGACCTTTCAATATTTTCATGTTATTATAATTAAGATTTTCCCTTCAACCAGGTGAAAAGTCCTCTAGGAGATTGTTAATTACTTAAACTTAAATAAGATCATTTTACGAGTCCGCTCACTTAACCTATGAAGAGCTATTGAGGCTTAAATATAATGCACTGAAAACGAAAGGTACGCTCTCAATCGCGATCCGTATAACAACATTCTCTTTACTGTAAACGTGCAGCAGCCGAGACGGTCGCAACACGACTGCGTGTGCGATTTATTTATAACAACAAAGTGTGACGTAAAAGTTCCAGCGGCCGATTGCAGTGGCCAACTTGTCAGTCAAGACCTATACAGCATGTTTGTTTTACAAACTATATAATGCAACCAAATTCAAGAGGATATTTTTGTAGAATTAACTAGTATGCCACAACACGATATTACTAATTGAAATCGATGACAATTATTATATACCATCAAAACTCATGTGTACTAAAAATGTACTAAATAACTCAAATGTCCTAAAAATTAAAGTATTCAAGTAAGCTTAGTTTACAAGCACTTTTTAACCGACTTCAAAAAGGAGGAGGTTCTTAATTCGGTCGGTATTTTTTTTTTTTTTTTTATGTATGTACACCGATTACTCAAAGACGCCTGGACCGATTTCAAAAATTTTTTTTTTGTTTGAAACGGTATAGTCTCCATTTGGTCCCATTGCCATCATGTCAAGATCTGATGATGGAATCCTGGAGAAATTGAGGGGAACTTTCGAAAATTATATGGGTGTCTAATGTGTTCGTCAACTTTTCCATTTAGTACTTTTAAGCACTACAATTTCATGAAGGTTTAAAATCGATCTGATGATGGAGCCATAAAACAGACGAGGGAACTCCTCGGCGATTTACAGCAGTTACCTTGTGTTTGGGCTTGATTTATTTGTATTAATGAGAACTTTCCACATAGATAGGTTGTGACTATCATTTAGGGGTTTGGTGATGAAGACCAAGGACAATTAAGGGAACTCCTTAACAGTTTACAGTAACTACCTTGTGTTTGGCCTTGATTAATTCGTATTGCTGAGAACTTTGTACCAAGATGGGTTGTGACTGTCATTAGGGGTCTGATGATGAAGACCAAGGTCAATTAAGGGAACCCCTTAACGGTGTACGATAGCTACCTTGTGCTTGGGCTTGATTAATTTTTATTGCTGAGAATTTTGTACCAAGATGGGTTGTGACTGTCATTAGGGGTCTGATGTGTTCGTTTGAGATGAAATTTTACACTAAAAATGGAAAAATAATAAAAATTTTAATAAAAAAAATACAACCGACTTCAAAACCAAAAAACGTAACCAGTAAACTAAAAAGCGAAAAATAACATCATAATATGTTCTACCTGCTGATCAGTATGAAGGCGGTGCTTTACCGGTGTTGTCTTGATTTAAGCCATTTCTGACAGGACCACATGAAACAACACTGTCTGCAAAATCTAAATGGCTTGAATTAATACATCACCGGCTTAGCACCGCCTTCACACTGATCAGCAGGTAGAACATATTATGATGTTATTTTTCGCTTTTTAGTTTACTGGTTACGTTTTTTGGTTTTGAAGTCGGTTGTATTTTTTTTATTAAAATTTTTATTATAAAACGTCAAGTTTCGACTATTTGTAGAGAATCGATCAACGGATCGGATTTTGCTGCATAAAACCGGCAATAAAAAATAGGATGATTGATTATTATTAACCATACTGTGAAACGTATGTAAATTAAATTAAAGTTGATGTAAATTTAGACAATCAGTGTATTTTTTTTTATAATTACATATTATTATGATAAAATAAAATTTTGTACGTGATTTTCACGATTGTACGATAGAACTATTCAAATAAAGAAGTGCTTTTGCGTAATATTGTTACATTTTTTAGTTTTTTATTTACAGTATTTTTATTATTTATTATATTTATAAATTTAATTTAATGGTAAGTGAGTTTATAATATATAAATTTACATACACAATCATGTCGAAACGTTGCTTTGGACGTTGCTCCGTCGCCGTCCAAACACGACCCACAGTAGGAACAGCGCCGCAGCGAAGTAGTGCATCCATTCCGGTACGGAGAGGTCCACTGCGGCGGTTGTGCATCTGTGCAAGTGCGTACATTGGGGGCGTGCAGCGAACTAGGGCTACATCTTACGTACGTCACATGTGGTTGTTTCATATTCTATTTAACAAAGGTTTTCTTCAAGGTTGTCAAGTGTATAAAAAGAGTAGGTAGTACTAAAAGTAAGAAAAGTAATGATTTTAAACTTATTTCGTGGTTGTTCATTATGAATGTTATTTAAACGGGTACATACCACGATAAAACGACGAGATTTTTATTGTCGATATTTCGACCCAGTTGCATGGATCGTGGTCACGAAGGGACTGAAGTTGCGAGATGAGAAGTGAAGTCAGCTGTTAGGGGCAGAATTGATCTACCCTCTTTCTTGTTCTTTTTCTTTTTTCAACAACCTCGCGTTTTTGGCTGTTTAGGCAAACCACACTCACGACATCGCTTTTGTTATTATGCGTATCGCGGCGCTCTCTTGGTTTGCACAATTCTACCACCAATAAAAATCTCGTCGTTTTATCGTGGTATGTACCCGTTTAAATAACATTCATAAGAAAAGTAATACTTTAAATGTTCCTTTTATTTTTTTAATCTTTATGCCTGTGACGTCACCTGTATATCAGCGCCGGATTTTGTCTATGTTTGCAATGCACGACATATATTTTGAGCTGTACAGCTCTTTGGAGTTACAGAAAGGTTACATAAATTATATAGCTTAAATGAGTGTACTGTTTGTAACACTAAACATTAATAAACATATTTTCTTTCTAAACCAACACCTAAATAAAGCTTTTCAAGTTTGTAATAAATATATTTTTCTTTCTATTGTCAATACATAAATCAGAAGCAATCCTAGCAACGAGTTCACGACATCTTAAATTAGTTGCATTATACTAAAGTGTACTAACCAAGATATAAAAACATCACCCTGTGAAGCCGTTAGCGGCAACAACATTCTACCGCGCGGGGTAACGATCGCTGTTACATAACAACTTCTTCCGCTAACATAAGCTCAGATGTTCAACGCTTAGTGCTTCCTATTTCTACTTGACTACGACACGTTTATTGGAGCGTTGGTTATTTGTTGTAACTTTTATAAAATGGTCATTCCGAGAAGTCATTTAGTGACAGTGCGAAATGCTAATGCGGGATAAAGATTTATCTATCTATACTAATATTATAAAGTTGAAGAGTTTGTTTGTTTGTTTGATTGAACGCGCTAATCTCAGATTTGAAAAATTCTTTCAGTGTTAGATAGCCGATTTATCGAAGAAAGCTATAGGCTATATATTATCCCCGTATTCCTACGGGAACGGGAACCACGCGGGTGAAACCGCGCGGCGTCAGCTAGTTATCAAAGATACAATGCAACGCAAAGTCGTCGATATAAGCTTTAAAACCTCATTTTATTTTATTTATTGACTTGATGGAATGGATAATTGAAGAATGAGATGGCACATGCTTGTTAAATAATAGAAGAAAGCACTTTAGAAGATGTCTTCTGATCTTCAATTAAAAATGACTAAAGACTGTTAACGCAACGGTAGTAAAACAGTAACTGGGAGTGAATTTGGGTTCTTGGGAGTCTTGGGTTAGAGTTAGGTGTAATGTTGTACCTATGGCGGTAAGTGCCACAAGACTTCCAGATTTACCATTCTTCAATCGTGGACTGTATAGTTGCTATGCCAAGAAGAGTAAAGTCATAAAAGAACTAGTGTAAGCATTCGTCGAACTTTCGCTTGTCTTCTTCCACTTACACAAGACACTAACGGGATCATTTGGACTAATATTTCAATTGTAGAGCTCAGTGGTAGAGCGGCCGGACTTATAACCGTGGACTTATAAAGGTGGCGGTTCGATTCCCGCCCGGTTTTCCGACTAATTGGAGGTCAACGGGAATATTTGTCATATTTACAATATATGCCAAATATTCTTTTAAAAAATATACACACCAAGATGCTAGGGGGGGGGGGGGGGGGGGGGGGAATATAAACAAGATAAACTAATCGAGTCTGGGCTCAGGTCACTATTATGTGTTCTGTCAACATTATCATCAACCCATATTCGGCTCACTGCTGAGCTCGAGTCACCTCTCAGAATGAGAGATGTTAGGAAAATAGTCCACCACGCTGGCCCAATGCGGATTGGCAGATTTCACACACGCAGAGAATTAAGAAAATTCTCTGGTATGCAGGTTTCCTCACGATGTTTTTCCAACTTCTTGAAATGTACACTCTTCACTCATTCTTGCAACTGAAAAGTTAGAAGTGCATGCCTCGGACCGAATTCGAACCCACACCCTCCAGAATCGGAGGCAAAGGCCATCGCCGCTCTAATGTGTTCTGCGCTAAGGCCCAACTATCATAGCTGAGGAATGGAAATGAAACGAATTTTTTGTACAATTCCTTAGTATGACGAGTATACTGAACGAAAAAGTATACTGTTAGACAAATGTAGACTTTTATCCACGCGACATTCACACATCAAAGTTGTACCAACAAGGAGATCTCTCCAAACAACGAAATTCAACGCTATCGAGCTAAACATTATGTACATACCTACCTACTCGTAGCAAGCATGAGGCATGGTTTATATGAGCTCGAGATGTGGCACACACACCGCCGTAGGTTAATTTATTACAAAATTTCTTCGATGATATACTTTTTTGTACAATGTAGGATGTAGAAAATTTTATTTATATTTTTTAATTTTAAGTCAATTCTTAGTGCGTGTCGAAATTTCAAATTATGGTGATATTTTGTTAAAAAATAGTCTCTCACACACCCTTAAGAATAAGTTAAGTTAAGAAGAAGTAGAAGCTCAGAAAAAAATATACATCATTGTTAACAGAATAAATATTATTATCTAAAGGACGAGCGCGACTTCGCCCACGTGTAGTTCAGTTTTTCATAAATCCCGTGAGTAACTGACTTTTCCGGGATAAAAATTACCCTATATGTGTTAATTCCTCTCTGATGATCTAGCTCCATTACAAATTTCAGCCAAATTCATGACATGATTTTTGCGTGAAAGAAAACATCTTCCAAACTATCAGTTAAAAATAGAGATGTGAATGTGTCATTTCCTCACTGTCGTCAAAACGTTTCATTATATGTTCCTTTTTAATGCGTGCCCTTATCAACAACCATGCACGCCACAGCGAGTAGGTGCCATGACACAGCCCAAAACATTTCAGTAAGTGACCTTGCTATGAACGAGAAAAAGTAAGTAAACAAGCAAACGCGTACCGGTGTACGCACCTTTTTCACTAGATTTTTATTTGCTCGCGTAAAGTCAATATTGTCATCCATGCTCACTTGAATCGCTGTACTATTTCAACTTTCTAAAAGCATTTCTTTGTATATTTGGATGTGCACAGAAATTATACAAACAATAAATAGCTAAAAATACATCGAAAGCTAGAAAAAAGTTTTAAAAACACTTAAGTACCCAAACACTCGTGTTATACCTAAGTTTATTTTTCAGCTTTAAAATGTTCGAACGTGAAAATATCCGTCAAACAACATTATAAAGATGTTCATATTTTTCTGTATTCACACAGTAGTATATTATTATGAAGCATGATCGTAGCTTCGAAGCAATCTTTTCCAGGAAGCGATTTTTATTTCTTTTTAAATAAATATTAAGTTGAGTTTCTTCAGTTTCAGTTAAGTTCGTTTTAGACGTCTAAGTGCGCTTAGTGTCCATTTACCATGAACCCTCAGCGGTAAACTTTAAACCGATTGGTTTCTTTAGTTGAACGCGCAAATCTCAGGAAAAAAAAAACATTGTCCGATTTGAAAAAATTTTTCAGTGTTAGATAGCCCATTTATCGGGAAAGGTTATAGGCTATATATTATCCCCGTATTTCTATTGGAATGGAAACCACAAGGGTGAAACCGCGCCGCGTCAGCTAGTCAAATGATATGGCACATAATCTTGTTTAAAAAAAAATCAAGTTTAGTGAACAATAAAACCTACCTACTCAAGTACAGAAAGTACCTAATACAGTAAAAGCATACAGATTTCCTAAAGAAAAGACAGATGTTATCATTTAGGACCAGTTTCTCGTCGACGAGCGCGTGTGTGCCGTTTTTTTTATAAGCATCATAAATTCGCGTGGATATGAAAGTTGTTTTGTGTGGGAAATATTATTAGCTTTTGGACAATTATTGAGAACGCTAGAATTGTAAAACGGTAAAATAATCATTAATATAACGATTATTTTACTACTACAAGTTTCTTTCATGGGGTCATTGGTGATGTCTTTATAAGCTTAACAATATATTCGAATCGAATATTATATTCCCTACAATTCTGTCTTGTCAGTCCAGTGTTTAATCTGTGTGGCTTTAGAACACGTGCTCTTGGATTCGTGTCCCGAGTAGAACCATGAAATCCAGATCTATACTGAGCCATTAGCTACTCGTACTAAGAATTTAACAGTAAAATTATCAGCCCCAAGTTGACGGTGATGGGAAGTTCGATGGTGGTGTTGTAATCGCGTTTCATTATCACTTAACCGTTGCAGATACAAATATTATAAGCCTAAAGCCCTCCAACTCGCACTGGAGCAAGGTGGCGAGTTCAAGCTCCAAACCCCCTCTAATTAGTAAAGAGACCTCCAGTGGAATTAAAAAAAATGATGATTGGTTCCTTCCGAATAAACGATAATCTTGTGCTAGGTACATTATATACGTCAATCTAGACCAGAGGTTCTAAAACTTTTTTCTCATAGACCACTAATTTAAGTGGTTTCTGTGGACCCCCTGCTAAATTTATATCCAAAACTTGACAAAAAATTTGATTAGATTCACTTAAGGAAAAATACATTGCAGCTGAATCAACAGCCACCACGAAATTATAGTTAAAAAAATAGTGAATATTGATTAGTTAATTAATTAATTTACTATGCTGGGAGTGGATGACAAAAAGTAAGTTGTCAAGAGGAAAAAGTTGCACAATCAACAATTCACAAATTATATTATTTAAAAACTCCCCATTCTGTATGAAACCAGATACATTTTCGTCGACCATGCTTACGAATCGTGAACCCCCATTTTTATGTCACGTCAACGTAGACCCCCGCCGAGTCTTCCGTAGATCCCTGGCGGTCCACCTGGACCACTTTGGGAATCGATGATCAAGACATTTCCTAGAATTTTTAGAATTAGCGTTAATTTGATTTAGAATTGTAGCTGACAAAAAAAAAAATGCGTAATTTGTTCACTTTCACCGCATGTGACGATTTGTTACGCAAACATTCCGACCGCGAAGTATTAAGTGGCCCTGTTTAGGGTGACTCGATAATTGAAGAAAATACTCGACATGTCTACATTGGGAATTAACATCTGAATATATTGGAACTGTTCATTAGGATCTAATAAACATGTACATTTCGCTGACAATGGACACACAAAGCCGTCGCAAATGAATAGTCAAATAGTACCAAGTTTCACGTATAAATACAAGAGTTACGATAGCCAGATTTATCTCATTTTATTAAGGTGACGGCCTCCGTGGCGCAGTGGTATGCGCGGTGGATTTACAAGACGGAGGTCTTGGGTTCGATCCCCGGCTGGGCAGATTGAGATTTTCTTAATTTGTCCAGGTCTGGCTGGTGGGAGGCTTCAGCCGTGGCTGGTTACCACCCTACCGGCAAAGACCGCCAAGCGATTTAGCGTTCCGGTACGATGCTGTGTAGAAAACAAAAAGGGGTGTGGATTTTCATCCTCCTACTAACAAGTTAGCCCGCTTCCATCTTAGATTGCATCATCACTTACCATCAGGTGAGATTGTAGTCAAGGGCTAACTTGTCTATACTATACTAATATTATAAAGAGGTAAAGTTTGTAAGTTTGTAAGTTTGTCACATTTTTTAAATGGGGTAATCTTCGGAACTACTGGTCCGATTTTAAAAATTCTTTCACCAGTAGAATGCTACATTATCGGGGAGTGCTATAGGCTTATATTTTATATTGGTATCATATATATTAGCCGAGTTATCACAGTTTTTGTCATACAGGTCGGACTAAAAACCTTTTAAACAGACTTATTCGCATGCGCTGCCTTAACCATTGTGTAAAATTGAATTTAATGTATGGAGACTTTATGTATCTTTAAAAGTTCTACAAAAAAGTCCGCGACGCCATATATCTATCTTCTATATATTAGCAGATATAGTACCTTTTGTGTTTTAAAAATTATTAATTTTATATACTTAGGTTTACGTCATTATTTATACAACTAAACTTTAATCCTTATTCAAATAAATTATTTAATAATCACAAGGATATTATGGAGATAAGATTTGCCCTTTACAGTATGTTAATTACTTAAATAGTTTCGGAGATAATACAAAATTTCTAAAAGACGCAGAAATTCCGCTATATGACGCCCGGCGCTTTCATTTACGTAGTTCCCGTTCCCGTGTGAATATGGGGATCAAACATAGCCTATGACACTCGCAAATAACGTAGCTTTCTATTGGTAAAACAATTTTCCAAATCGGTCCAGTAGATCCAGAGATTACGTCCTACAACCACACGAACTTTACCTCTTTATATTATTAGCATAGAAGTCTCTATTTCTCTTGGTCATACCACCACTTTCGAAGGACTGGACCGATTTTGCTAAGGGTAGGAGTAAGATAGAGAAGTTACAGGGTAGGGTAGGGTACGGGTAGGGAAGCGTAGGGGTAGTGTAGGGGTAGGGTAGGTTTAGGGCCGGGTTTAGGGTATTGGTAGGGTAGGGGTAGAGGTAGGGTAGTGGTAGGGTAGAGGTACAGGTAGGATAGGGAAGTGGTAGGGTAGGGGTAGGATAGGCGTGAGATAGGGGTACGGCTGGGATAGGGGTAGGAAAGGGATAGGGTACGGGGAGGGTATGGGTTGGATGGGGGTAGGGGTAGGATGGGGGTAGGGTGTAGGTAAGGTAGGGGTAGGGTAGGGGTAGGGTAGGGGTAGGTTTGGGGTAGGGTGGGGGTAGGGTGGGGGTAGAGGTAGGGTAGATGTAGGGGTTGGGTAGGGTAGGGTTGGGGTAGTGGTAGGGTAGGGGTAGGGTAGGGGTAGTAGTAAAGTTGACATCGATATTTACGCGGACGAAGTCGCGGGCGTCCGCTAGTAAAGAATAAAAAAAAAGTTACAATTTGTCACGAGATGTGATAGCCTAGTGGATATAGCCTCTACCTTTGATTCGGAGGGAGTAAGTTCGAATCCGTTCCAATATGATGCCGCGTAAATACGATCAGAGGTATTGGTAAAATAAATTTGTACCTCTTCCTTATAGATACATCATCATTTAACTTCAAGAGGAATCTCACTCAATGACTGTCTGCCTTGTCATTGAATAAAAAAGTGTTTATTGTAAGGACGACCAGCTCATACGTTACGACCTTAAACATGATGTCATTCGAGAGAGACTAATGTCAATAAAAAAAAGTGTTAATCAGTCTGTGATGGATCTTTTTTTTAGTTTTTTGTTAAGAAAATGTCCGACAATAGCCGACCGCCGCCTACGAATTAGAGAATAAGTTGTTAGATGTAGCACTACCATGCCAAATGACTTTTACTTTTAGGAGGACCTACTTGTTTCATTGTACTATGACCTAACATACAATATCAATAATATAGCCAAATAGACGGTGTTGCCATGGGGTCGCCGATTGCACCTGTAGTGGCCAATATATTTATGGAGTGGGTGGAACGCGAGTTGGTCGATAAAATGACGTATAGACCGCGTTTTTGGCTGCGTTATGTGGATGATGTGTTTGCCATTGTAAACAGGGATGATTTGGCCATAATATTCCAGTGTCTCAACAGTCTACATGAGAAGGTTCATTTTACGAAAGAGGAAGAAAAAGAGGGCGGTCTGCCATTTTTAGACGTGATGGTGATCCGGGGGTCTGGTGGTGAATTACATACAACGGTGTACCGAAAACCGACTCACACCAACAGATATCTCCATGCGAGTTCGCACCACCATCCATCGCAGATATCGTCGGTACCAAGAAGCCTCATAAATCGAGCCCTAAGTCTTTGTGACCCACCCTATATTGAGTGCGAACTAAGAGTAGTGAGACAGGCGCTGGAGAACAATGGCTATAGTTGGCGTCAGAGTTCCAGATGGGCACAAACAACAACTAGGCGGAAACCGTCCTGTGTGAACCGGTCACCAGTGTACTTAACATATGTGAAGGGCGTGACGGACAAAATCAGCCACTATCTCCAACGGAGATTTGACATAGTGACGCGGTTTCGTCCACCTGCATTGGTGAAGAGTATACTGCGATCGCCTAAGGATAGGGATCCGCTGAACGTGCCCGGGGTGTACAAGATTCCGTGTGACTGTGGTAGGTCATACATCGGTGAGACTCGCCGTAACATCACCACAAGAGTAAAAGAACACATACGGAGCATGAAGAATGTGGACACGGACGGTTCAGCAATAGCCGAGCATGTTCTAGCTTCGGGTACGACTCATTATATCCGTTTTGATAAGGCTTCTGTATTGTCAAGGGAAAAGTTTCTAGTACCTCGTAAGATACGTGAAGCGATAGAAATTAGTCGTCACCCGAATTTTAATCGGGATCATGGATGGTTGCTGCCCACAGCGTGGAAACCGCTATTTCTTTCATTGTCACATACAACAAACTTGGAACAAGATAGCATTAGTTCGGTTTGCTTACAAGAAGACGAGTCTAATGAAGATGACATTAATGAACCGTCGGAGAGTGTAACGGAACCTTCACTCCCCACCACTCAACCCCTCTCCGCGCGCGCAATGCGTGCAGCAGCGCGTCGCGCCGCCGCTTCGCAGTTTGGATCGTGCCGCGATGCAAGAACCAGCTCATGACTAAGGGCCCCGTATGGGTTCGAAACTAGTCGGGCATACTCCGACGTAATATCACGTGAGTTTTAGCCGTGTTTCATAATCAATCAATATCAATAAACCTATAAAAGGTGTATGTGAAAATTACTTTAAAGGTTTCACTATCTATAATAATTCTGTAGGTATACGAAATACAAAGTATTAAGCTACTTTGGGTAGGCTTCAAAAACTCAAAAAAAATCAATAAAAATATTGATTGAGCTTTAATCAAAATGCGATATACAGCTCGCCTTTAAGATTGTTTTTATCTAAAGGGTTCCCTCGGGATAGTAAAAACCTCATATGGATAAAGTCACGGGAGTAAGCTAGTATTACCTATATAGTGTGTATGAGTAAATTGAACACAAATATATAATATAGGTACATTAATAAAAAAATAACCGACAAACCGAGAATTTTAGACGGCCTCCGTGGCGTAGTGGTATGCGCAATGGATTTACAAGACGGAGATTCTGGGTTCGATTCCCGGCTGGGCCGATTGAGGTTTCCTGAATTGATCTAGGTCTGGCTGGTGGGAGGGTTCGTCCGTGGCTAGTTACCACCCTACCGGCAAAGATGTACCTACTGCCAAGCGACTTAGCGTTCCGGTACGATGTCGGGTAGAAACCGAAAGGGGTAAACTTGTTAAACCAGTTAGCCCGCTTTCATCTTAGATTGCATCATCACTTGCTATCAGGTGAAATTGTAGTCATGGGCTAACTTGTAAATAATAAAAAAAAACATTTAATCGCACAACATAAACTACTAGCTACAGACCGCAGCACTAGGAACACTTGAATACACATTTTACACAGTTTAAAAATTTAACCCTTAAGGTGGCGAAAACAACGCAAAGTCGCGGGAATATCTACTATAAGATCAACGTCTCAATAATCCATCGATTCATAATTCGCTATAAATTCATAATTCACAATGACTCGAGCAAAAACTTTGATATGCACAATAACTAATTAATTAAGAAACCAGTCAGACAACGTTCGATGGCCCGCAATCGACACCTGTTTATTCTGAATGCTCGCTCAATAAAAATCATCGATACGATATATGATATGATATATGACATGATCAATTATGGAGGCATTTAAGAAGAAATTTTTCGTAAACAACTTTCAATTTAAGAATATTATTTATTATCTTTGAATTTATTAACTCTAAAATCTAGGAGCAGAATTCAAATAGCAATGCCAAGACACGGGACGGGCACGTAAAGTCGTAGTATTTACTTACGCTCTCGTTATGCATAAAGTGACGGCCACACTGATGCGTTTCAATTGTATAGGGTTTTTTTTTTATTTATGGGTTTCATCAGTTGCCCCCGTTTTCTAGCAATCATCATTATCTGCCTATTTTAATAGCCCATCACAGGACTTACGTTTTTTATGGTTATAAGCTAGCTAGCGCTTGACTACAATTATGCCTGATGGAAAGTTGCTGATCATGCCTTGGAAAGAAACTCAATATTTCAAAGGTCAATTTACTAATATTGACGTATGTTAGTTGACATAATATATACGAAATTAAGATTATAAGTAACAAATGTCATCCGCTGCCTACTGACAAGTGACAACCCTTCATGGATAACATACAGTAGGTCGATGACATTTCTCAGTTGTATTGATGTTTATTTTAATAGATTAATAATAAAGACCAAATTAATGAATAGGCCAGCTGAACTCGAATCTATTACCGATCCGAAAGCAAATGGACTAACAACTGGAACAACGAGGCAGTGGTAGCAATCACAAGACTGTTTTTTAAAGTGGTATACCACTTGACATAGTTCATCGAGTCGCGAAACTGAAGTGGCAATGGGCAGACCACATAGGTCGAAGAGCCGGTAGACGTTGGGGTGCCAAGGTGGTCGACCCACTACTAAGACCCCCAAGCGGGTTATAGGAAGTCGCTGGATATTGGCGGTTCGAAACCGTTGACTAGACAGCAGACTAGACGTCTATCGGTTGATAATGATAGTAGGTATATCTACGCAGAATATGATATCAAATGCAAATGGAGATTCAACATTGTACACGAAGCTTTAGCCGTTTGTGGCAGCAAATATAGGCTTTTATGGTGCGAGCAAATAAAAATTTGGAGTGCCACACGTCAAGTAGACCAAGTGTATATATGTTTAAGGCTGACGAGAGTAACGTTCACTAATGAAGTTTCTATATATATATTTTAACTATCAGAGCTCCGTGACTTCGCCCACGTTCATTCAGATAACATTATTCTCTAAGTACGTTCCAAATTTTAACTAAAAGTTTGCGATTTGACTGCTAGTAAATGACCGATAACCGAGAGCTTACATATAAATAAAGAAGTGTACCTATGTCAGTGTTATTTAAAAACAACTGTGTTTTCTCAAGTATACTTATAGTTATTTACAGGTATACTTATAGTTATACTAAAACACGAGCTTTTTTAAATTATTTATCTGTCTATCTGTTCGTCCGGGCTAATATCTGGATAGACTGCACCGATTTTAATGAGACTTTCACTGTAAGATGGATGAGGGTATTGAGCAACATATAGGCTACTTTTTATTCTGGAAACATCCATATTTTCCGCGAGATTTGTGAAACTAATTGCTATGCGAAACAGTTGCGGGCGGCTATATTTGTTAATAAAATAAGTATTTTGCTTTAATCACAATACATACAATTTTTTAACCGCCATTATCTTTCATTTTGTTAAATACGATTGTGGAAGACAGCCCAAATAGTGCAAAACGCTTTTAGTTTTGAAATTGACTGTTCTTTATTTCGCTCATGTCGACCTTTTAGTTTATATAACGTGAGCGGTAACAACACTTTGCATTATTTGTAGCAAACAAATAAACAATGAATTACTCAGCATCGGGTTACGTTCAAACTAGACCACTTTAACCCACGATGTTGACAATGGATAAAAAAACAAGTTCACAGCATTGTATCGCACATTGGAGAGTAAGTTACACGTGGGTAGAAAGTAGTTTATTATGAAACTTTGGAATCGATCGAACGCGGATTACGAGTACAAGGTGTATCAGTACATTCTTGTATTGTATACAGGGTGCTTGGGAGTATTTCCCATAACTTCAAGGTGACTTCAAGGTGATTGACAAGTCCACTTATAGGAGCCGAACTGCATAACTATTTATTTTTTAACTCAAAAGAAAACTTGTTAAGTTTTCATACAAAGTAATTCAAAATAATTCCGACCATCCATGTATCACACTTCTTAATCATCTATCTTTGCATTTTAAAATACGTAATCGTAGTGGTAAGACTATCGATATCGACGTGATATTGGAGCAGGCACTCCGCACTTCCCTAGTAAGCTACTTCATGATATTTATTAATGAATAATTTTGGCTAGGTCATAATATAAGGCACAGTTTAAGATCTATTTACAAAAGAAATATTTTTTACTCCGAAAATATTAATTTAAGAACACATGTTCCTTAGACATTTTTAATTTATTTTCCATAACTCTTGAGTTGAGTATTTTCCATAACTCTAGAGTTATGGAAGATACTCCCTGTATAATAAAGTTACCTATATGACATCGCACTTTTCTCCAAAATCTTCTCATTAAGTTAAAATTTAGAAATTGAACAAATATAATGTAATTTGAGTAGCTAAAGCCGGTTTAGGTAGTAGGATTACCTTTCGATTGTACAGTATATTAAATATAATGTCGGCGTCTATATGTTATCTATACTTATAATAAATCTGTAGAGAGGTCAATTCTGTACATGAAATATATTTCCAAACTAACTATCAGGGGGTGATTAGTGATCGATACTGATGCCAAAAATGCAATCAGTAAAATTTTTGTCTGTCTGTCTGTCTGTCTGTCTGTATGTTCTTTATAGAAACAAAAACTACTGGACGGATTTTAACGAAACTTAGTACAATTATTCTACATACTCCTGGGCAGGTTATAGTATACTTTTCATTACGCTACAATAAATAGGAGCAGAGCAGTGAAGAGAAATGTTGAGAAAACGGGAGAAGTTACTCAATTTTTTAAGCTTCCGTCGCGTGTACAGCCTTAATGGTTAAAGCTACATGGAAATCATGTATCACGAAAATCTTCTCCTTAAAATTATCTATAAAAACACAACATCATTTATATGTCTATCTTTTATGGTTGACTCACAATAACACGTGTAACTCCCGATAGCTTAGCAGTTCGGAGCTTTCTAATTATATTTGTCTACTCTTATGTTTATACCACTCATCACTCATCCCTAACTAAAAAAGTTAACATTATTACCTATTCAATAAAAAAAGAATCATAAAAATCGGTAAAGAAACACCAAAGTTATACAAGAAATACGCTAAGCCATCGCGCGTGAATACTAATTCCTCGCGGGGGGGGAATAAATAAAGAAGTGCAGCCTTAATGAGTAGGGTAGGGGTAGGGTAGGGTAGGGTAGGGGTAGGGTAGGAGTAGTGTAGGGTAGGGGTAGGGTACCTAGGGGTAGGGTAGGGGTAGGGTAGGGGTAGGGTAGGCGTATAGTTGGGATAGGGTAGGGTAGAGGTAGGGTAGGGTAGGATAGGGGTAGTTGAAAGTTTACAACGACTTTCACGCGGACGAAGTCGCGGGCGGGCGCTAGTAATAAATAACCATGATCTAAGATCGTTAATGATCGAATTTATTTATCACCGTTACGTTACGTTAATGTAAAAAAAAGTACACGTAATGACGTTCAATAAGTACTAGTATTAGTCGGAAAAATCTAGTGGGAAAAGAGATTTTTTTAAATGTTTGATGATTTATTTGAAGCGTGTAATGTAGGTACGTAATATACCTTACTTTTGCATAATAATAAAATTCATAGTATTACATAAGCAATGAGGCTAAAATAACGAATCTTCGTTTTACAGATATTCCTAATGCATCTCGATTACCTACGTTGGCTTTCAAAACAAAAAAAAAAACCATCAAATCTGTCCTTTAGTTAAACTACCTACGATGACACAGACATACTTATAGTCACGTCAAATTCCTCTCTCTTTTTTACATCGCAGATTAAAAATGCTCAATAAACAAAAATGTACACACAAAGAGACAAGAATCCCAATAACACTATCTGTTTTATGTTAAGAGTTAAAATGCTCAATAAACAAAAATGTACACACAAAGAGACAAGAATCCCAATAACACTATTAATTTTATGGGTTAAAATGATGAATAAACAAAAATGTACACAAAAAGAGACAATAATCCCAATAACACTGTTTGTTTTATGTTAAGGGTTAAAATGGTCAATAAACAAAAATGTACACCCAAACAGGCAATAATGCCAATAAGACTAGGTATCTGTTTTATTATGTTAAGGGTTAAATGTTCAATAGATGTACACACAAAGAGACAATAATCCCAATAACGCTATCTGTTTTATGTTAAGGGTTAAATCGCTTTCCTATTTTCGTTAAACACCACGTAGATATATCTCGCTACGCACCCTCGCAAGTGTTCTCCTAGAAAAGCAGCCTGTGAAAGTTGTTTATTTAAAAATCAATTACGTTTCGGTGAATGAAAATTTATCTGTTACTTTTTACGACACCACAATTATAGTCATACACACAGACAAAAACGCTGGTGCGGTTTTCTGTTACTTTTTACAACACAAATATACACACAAACAAAGATGTTTACATTTACTTGTTTGTTTGTTTGGTTTCACAACGAAATGAGTCGTTAATAGAATGATTTCAATTGAGTACGTGAGCGTGAATTTTTAAACCGTTCCCAAAGATTTTATACTATTAGACACGTCATAGTGCGTCGAAACTGAGGCGAACGAAGGTGGCTAATTTTCTTAATTTCATTTAATCGTATAATAAACCGACCGACCGAGTAAGTAAGTCACCGACATAGAGTTGCGAAGTTGAAGTGGTTATGGGCAGGGCACATAGTTCGAAGAACCGATGGATGTTGGGGTTCCAAAGTGGTAAAATGGTGACCCCGCACTAAAAAGTGCAGTGTTGGTCGACCCCCCACCAGGTGAACTGTGGACATCGTGGCTCAGTAATGTGATGTTTGGAAGTCCCTACAAAAAGCCCATGTCCTGCAGTGGACGTCCATCGGCTGATATGATGATGATGTACAACGAAAATTATTTAAATAAAGAATACCTAAATATTGTCAATTTTGAGATGTGTGTTCAGGTAGTGTAAAAACTACCTATATTATATACATAAATATATAATGTAAGTAAACCATATAATGTAAATAAACACAAAATTGCTTGCGCTCAGTGGACTAGCTATATTCATATCACTTTTTGAAGTGATTTTGTAGGCACGTAACATATCTAATAGTACAAAATCATTGACCGTTCCAAATGTTTCCCTTATAGCCAAACGAAAGTGGAAGTGAACGAATAGAAATTGTTCGCGTGAGGTGAAGTAAAAATCTATGCAACGGAAAATTTTACCAATACGGTCCATTGGTTGACCCAGCAGACCGCAGAGACTTTTTCAGACTACACTAGGAGATAGTGAGAAATACGAGTAAGAGTATATTATAAACTAGCGGACGCCCGCGACTACGTTCGCGTAGAATTCAGTTTTACGCAAATCTCGCAATACCGTGGGTATTTTCGGGATCAAACGTAGCCTGTGTAAATCTAGTTAATTATCTATTTCATCAAATTTCAGCCATATCAGTTTATTTAGTTGCGGCGTTAAAGAGTAACAAACATCCATACAAACTTTCGTGATTATAATATTAGTAGGATTATATCGTAGCTGAAATATTATTATCTATTGATAAATGGGAAACTAGGCAGGCCAATTCACTAACTTTGACGTATGTTAGTAGACGTATACGAAATTGGGATTCTATGTATCAAATGTCATCCGGTACCTACTGACAAACCCTCGTGGATATCATACAGTAGGTAGATGATTTTATAGGAGTAGTTTTTATAAACGCGTTAGATCTACAGATCGATCGTATTAATACTTTGACATTCGGGGCAACGTCTAGCAAGACATGTCCGTATATAATTCGTCTATGTTTGCACCCTACAAAGTCAACCAGAGCGTCGAATAAAGATCAAAATATGATGACGAAGCAAATTTTCCGGAGAGATGCTCTCACACGTGACAATGCTTATTTATGGTAAAACTTAAATTTTAGATACGCTTATGCTAGCGCACAGTCATAAATATGTCTTTGTCTTAGTTAATTAATACTAGCCCCTTACCTCAAATCTATACTAATCTATACTAATATTATAAAGCTGAAGAGTTTGTTTGTTTGTTTGAATGATTGAACGCGCTAATCTCAGGAACTACTGGTCCGATTTGAAAAATTCTTTCTGTGTTAGATAGCCCATTCATCGAGGAAGGCTATAGGATATATATTATCCCTGTATTCCTACGGGAACGGGAACCACGCGGCTAAAACCGCGCGGCGTCAGCTAGTAGCTTATAAAAATAATTTAAAATGGACCCAATTTTCAAGTAATTTGAATGATTTTTCAGTCTCAAGCAATTCAGCGTAACTTAATCCATAAATGTGGTTGTAAAAACTATTTAACTCGTCTTAATTATTGTATTTGGGTTAGCAAGGTTTTTACGAGGACATTTACCCACATTGCAATTATAATTATTAAGAATATATTATTCAAATCAGTTGAGAACGCTTTAGAACTGTTTTACTATTTTGTAACTTGAAGTTTGTCTATTTACTACTAATGTTAAAAATATACGATAAAATAATAAACGGTATGAAAGCGATGCTTGGGAATTCGTCAAAAATATAAAAATTTAACATAATATTCGTATAATCAATAATAAGATAAGATTTTATACGACTGGAAAATTGAAATTTTCCATTTTAAAATCACGCTTTCTACGTTACATTTACAAGTATAGTTACACTGTTGATCTGTACCACAGAATATAACTGTGTCTGTACCGATACTTATCAAAAATTAGTAGACGTCCTGCAGTTTCATCCGCATAGTCCCTGTTACCATGATAATACTGGGATAAAAATATAGCCTTACCCTAACAAACAATGTGTCTGTCTATTAGTAAAAGAATTTTCAAAATCGGTTTAGTACATCCAGAGATTACCACCTAAAACGTAAATTTCAATTAAGTTAGTAAGGCTATTCAAGGAGATATTTCAGATTCGAATTCATTTGTTTTATAAACACTTCCAAGTCCAAACGTCAAGTCAAGTGTTTGTAGTGACTCTACTAACGGTTTGAAAGGCAGATTTTCATTATGAACTGGCAAGTGTATTCTTATCTTCTATAAACTGACTTAGAAGAAAGTTCAAGAATGTTTCGTCAATAGATCTGACTGTTTCTGAACCGTTAGACCAGTGATTCCTAAAGTGGTCCAGGTTGACCCCCAGGGCTCCACGGGAGACTCCTTGGGGGTCTACATCGGCATCTCCATAAATAAGGGTCTACAATTCCTATGCGGGGGTCCACGAAAATTTATCTGGTTTTATAGTGATTTCATACATACTGAATGAGGAGTTTTCTAAATTGTATGAACTTGTAATAACATCTCTTTGACTATACCATTTGTATCTGGCTAGTTTTGGTAATATTAAAAAGTTTTAATTTTAAAAAAGACAATAAAAAATTTTAAATTGTAAATTAATTTATTTCAAACTTCTTAGTTAACATAGTTTACAAGAATTTTTGAAATGTCAGGTCAGTCCATTTGTACTGGCTCTACCACCGGTTCGGAAGGCAAAATTTTATGTAGAAAAGTAGCAGGGGGCCAACCGGAACCAGCTAAATTTTGAAAGTGGTCTATGAGAAAAAAAAAGTTTGGGAACCACTGCGTTAGATACTCGATTACCAAAACTAATATTACCATTCGTTACACATCATCCATTGAAAAGCTAAATCAAGACTAAAGATATGAAAGCGCAGGAGCAATTACAATGTTCATTCAAACGGTAAAAATCAAAGACCAGTTCTATTAACTCGATAGTGTAATGTCTACAATAACTAAATATAAAAATAATTAAAATATATAAAAAGGCTTTAATAAGCATATGTTTATCTTGTTCCCACTTTTATCACTTTTGTCTTAGTTGGAAAGTAAATAGGAATATTGGTCATGTTGAAAAATATATAGGACTAGCAGACGCCGCGCGGTTTCACCCACGTGGTTGCCGTTCCCGTTGGAATACGAGGATAAAATATAGCCTACAGCACAATTTATTTATTATTACTTGTACTCGTATTACGTCATTGTTTTTGTACCAACTGACATGTTAAATATTTGCTGTAAAATTTGAGGTAGGCGCCTGATAAATTTCATTCAAGTACTTAGTTTAAAGTAACACATATTAATATTATAATTATGTAAATTAGCTTTCTACACTTTTTATGTATATAAACTTTAGCTATAATAGAAATGCATAAATATTCATAATCTGTCATAGACAAGAAAAAAGTTAAACACCGATCCGGCGAAAAGCTGAGGTCCCAGATTAAACCGGTTCCTCAACTCTTAACTATGATCGATAGTGACCATTATCATTTTGGCAGCATATTCTTTTACAGAGTAAATAAATGATTAAGATTAATGAATACTAAATTAATCTTCAATGATTGATACATCATTGAGCACACAGAACATAAAGCACTTAAGCTACACTTATGTCAGCCACTGACGATAAAGTAATCTCAGACGCTAACGGTTTGACGTCCGATAAAACTGATCGTTTGTTGGTCGCGATCGGCATGATGTCATGCACATTGTTTAGCGGATTGAGCCACATGATTTTTAGGCGACAATAAATGCATCATATCAATTTCAAATCCTTGATATGAAATAGATAAGGTATGCTTATTTTGTTTTTAACATTCCATTTGTCAGAAACATGGAGAATTCGATAACAATGTTAGAATCACACATAAAAAATTGTCTTTTTTTGGCCCAAAAGCGAAAAAAGTAGAAGTCAACTCTGTCTACCTGTTTGGTATATTTTTACATTAAACCACGGAAAATATTTTCCGATTTGATTAGTTTTAGCAAATAATCGAATCTTGGAGACATTCTCCAAGATGAGATTCTTCGTAGACTAAAAGGAAATAGTGGATGAATATTTGTATGGAGGTATCCACCATCAAATAAACCTAATTCCCTGCCAAAAAAGTTGAGTATTTGAATAATAGCTTTTGTTGTTTTACTGGTTAGGTTACGACACGCCCAGACAGTGTGACCAAGAAAGCCATTTCCGGCGATCGATCGGTGTAAATTGATCATAAATGGTAGCGCAAATAAAATGAATCCAACAATCAAACATAACGGGACACTGAGTGATGAAATCGGAGAGTTTCTCTAAAGTGATCAAGATCAAAGGTCACATATTAGATCAAGAGTCACGCCATTAAAACTTGATAAAGAATCAGCGAATCGATCGATCTAGATTTTTTAGATATTACTCGTATATAAATAATGGCGTAAGCATTGCCGACTTCAGTTCGTTTCGGTGATTAGGAAGTAAGGCGGTGTAAAAGAAACCCATTTATAGTCTGACTCAAACCCAAAGCCGGACTCAGAATCTAAACCGCTCAGACTAACCAGTGCCGACGAGGCAATTAAAAAAAATCATTACTTAGCCTTCATTCACACGAGAGTTTTTTAAGGGACGTTAAAAAAATCGTTCAAATATAGTATGAAGTTAAATGAAGGGCTATTTCCAACGCCCAATATTGAAAATGCAACACCGCTCGAAAAAATCATCGTCGTGTTTAAAAAACTCTGTCGTGTGAACATATTATACTTGGGTTCTAGTTTCGACTCCAATTCCGATAAATCAAATTAAAAAAGAAGTCGACATCGTACGTATCGCATCGTACGGTGTTTATCTACCGTAAAATTAAACATTCGTATGATGCGATGCGTCCGACACGTACGATGCGGATAAGTGGATGCCTACGTTTAAAGTACTACAAAAGCGACACCCTCAGCTTGCCAAATAGTACGACGGCATGTTGGTGACTATATTCTGTTACGACGTCCACCTGCGTGCATCCACGCAATTTATAGAAAAGTAGTTCCACAAATCATAGTCACGGGCAAATGCCCTGCATCTCTCATTTCGCCGTAACAGAATATAGTCACCAACATGCCGTCTCCAAATAGTACGACGGCATGTTGGTGACTATATTCTGTTACGACGTCCACCTGCGTGCATCCACGCAATTTATAGAAAAGCATTTTCACAAATCATAGTCACGGGCAAATGCCCTGCATCTCTCATTTCGCCGTAACAGAATATAGTCACCAACATGCCGTCTCCAAATAGTACGACGGCATGTTGGTGACTATATTCTGTTACGACGTCCACCTGCGTGCATCCACGCAATTTATAGAAAAGCATTTTCACAAATCATAGTCACGGGCAAATGCCCTGCATCTCTCATTTCGCCGTAACAGAATATAGTCACCAACATGCCGTCTCCAAATAGTACGACGGCATGTTGGTGACTATATTCTGTTACGACGTCCACCTGCGTGCATCCACGCAATTTATAGAAAAGCATTTTCACAAATCATAGTCACGGGCAAATGCCCTGCATCTCTCATTTCGCCGTAACAGAATATAGTCACCAACATGCCGTCTCCAAATAGTACGACGGCATGTTGGTGACTATATTCTGTTACGACGTCCACCTGCGTGCATCCACGCAATTTATAGAAAAGCATTTTCACAAATCATAGTCACGGGCAAATGCCCTGCATCTCTCATTTCGCCGTAACAGAATATAGTCACCAACATGCCGTCTCCAAATAGTACGACGGCATGTTGGTGACTATATTCTGTTACGACGTCCACCTGCGTGCATCCACGCAATTTATAGAAAAGCATTTTCACAAATCATAGTCACGGGCAAATGCCCTGCATCTCTCATTTCGCCGTAACAGAATATAGTCACCAACATGCCGTCTCCAAATAGTACGACGGCATGTTGGTGACTATATTCTGTTACGACGTCCACCTGCGTGCATCCACGCAATTTATAGAAAAGCATTTTCACAAATCATAGTCACGGGCAAATGCCCTGCATCTCTCATTTCGCCGTAACAGAATATAGTCACCAACATGCCGTCTCCAAATAGTACGACGGCATGTTGGTGACTATATTCTGTTACGACGTCCACCTGCGTGCATCCACGCAATTTATAGAAAAGCATTTTCACAAATCACAGTCACGCCCAATTGCCCTGCATCTCTCATTTCCTGTAATGCGGAGAATTTTATAATCATCATTTAATCTGCTAATTTAAGCTACAATTTTTTTTGACGTGACATTTCTTATAATTCGATGGAGCCGGCTGCACACTCGAAAAAAGATGACGTCATGCGTCGTCCCTCGCTCTAGGGTTGCCAACTTTTTTTAACAAGAAATGAAGTATATTCTGGTCTATGAAGATTATTAAACAGTGTTTTAGAAAAACGAACATTTTCTTTTGAAAAAATGCAGCCATTTCATCAGTATTTTCTTATGACGTTGTCACGTTCATCTATCGTCAGTAAACCACTTTACAGACAAACGATTTTTTTAATTCGTAGACTTATTTATTATCAGTTGTTGTTGTATATTGTTTGATGATTTGATAATAATTATATCTTTGAGCGTGAAACGTCATGTGAACATGAGTGAACCTTCTATCTGCGAGTTTTTTTTTGTAGATGTTATAAGTACAATCACGTATTACAGATTCAAATCTCTGAGAACTTTTAACAAACACAATAATACATAGTAATTCATTCATTCATTTTTATCCAGCATTACTTTATTTGAATTTCCACATAAAAGTCGAAAGTCACCACACAGACTTGTACCTACGTATAGTGTATTTAAGTAGTATATTTTAGATTTCTTACAAATTCCACACACCTCAAGCTTATTGTTATAATAAAAGAACAGTTATTAATATTTCAGCCCATTCAGTTAGTTTTAACCTCGATTTTACATTCCTTAACCAAAAAATAACGTGAAATTACTGCGCTCGTTGACTCCAATTACAAAAATTTAATAAAATTTGAATTTAAATCGGGCTCATTAATCTATCTTAACATATAATAACTGTGATGCAAAATTAACGATCTCCCATGAGCAATAATTAATATTTACGAGCAATATACCTATGTGAACGTATTCTAAACGTTATGACCTCTAGTCAGCCTTCAAAAGTTTTACTGCAACACATCAAGTATTTAATAGCGTGAGAATTATTTCGTACTTTGATCATTAACAATCATCGAGATGATATTTAAAAATGTAGACAATCATATCGAAAATTTCACTTAAAAACTGTCCAACATTTTCTGTTTTGCGACTACTTGAAAAGTTCAGCCAAAACGTGGTTTTTGGCACTCATTAAATGACGAGGTTATTATGAGTCTATTTTTTATATCTATTTTATTATAAAAGGTCAATGTTTGTAAATACACAAATGAAAACATTTCATTTGAGAAGATTCTTCATTATACACTCTCAAATAAGAAATATTTCTAACAAAAAGTAGGTACCTCATCATAGTAAATGAAACTGGGCTAGAGAGCTACAAAAACTCAAAAACAGACTTACACACACGTCATACTTATAACACCCCTCGTTTTTGTGTCGGGGATGAAAAAGTATCTGACATCAGAAGTAAACTATCTTCGTGGCCAATTATAAATTGATTAATGCAACGTTTGCGTTCATATTATTAGTAATAGTTATATTATTGCTATTATACTGAACAAGAGACAAGAATAAACAATTTCAGTATAATTATTTTTCCAATATGTACATAGTATTATGAAAGAGCAGTGATAGCCTAGTGGATATGACCTCAGCCACCGATTCCGGAGGGTGTGGGTTCGAATCCGGTCCCGGGCATGCACCTCCAACTTTTCAGTTGTGTGCATTTTAAGAAATTAAATGTCACGTGTCTCAATCGGTGAAGGAAAACATCGTGAGGAAACCTGCATACCAGAGAATTATCTTCATTCTCTGCGTGTGTGAAGTCTGCCAATCCGCATTGGGCCAGCGTGGTGGACTATTGGCCTAACCCCTCTCATTCTGAGAGGAGACTCGAGCTCAGCAGTGAGCCGAATATGGGTTGATGACGACGACATAATATTAGAGAAAAAACAACGTAAATGTAAACGAATTCTTGTAGCCTTTAAGGAAGGTTGCTAATGGTTCGTGTTTAACGCTAATGTTATATAATAATGACAATAATTATTGTGCAATTTAAATATTATATTCATATTTACTTAGACCGGCCAATTTAATAATATCTTCACGGTGAAGCGGCCGCTGTTACAACGAAATAATAAAAATAGGTTCGATCCCGCCTGGTAGACTTTTTCTTTTTTATTCTTTACAAGTTAGCCCTCGAGTACAATCTCACCCGATGGTAAGTGATGATGCAATCTAAGATGGAAGCGGCCTAATTTGTTAGGAGGATGAAAATCCACACAAGTCTTTGTCGTTAGGGTGGTAACTAACCACGGCCGAAGCCTCCCACCAGCCAGACCTGGACCAATTAAGAAAACCTCAATCGGCCCAGCCGGGGATCGAACCCAGGACCTTCTCGTAAATCCAGTGCGTAAAAAATAATAAGTAAAATAGTAATTAATTTTTGTCGTATCTACTCCTAATATAGTCTTTGAGCCTAAATAGACATGAACGGGGTTGGTTATACATATTTAAAATATATAACCAATATTCCCTTATAACATTACTAGCGGACTCGCTCAAGCTTCGCTTTGACTTATTAATTTATTTATTTGCACTTCTTCCCTATCCCTACCTTACACTACCATACTCCTACCCCTACCCCTACCCTACCCCTACCCTACCCCTACCCTACCTCTACTCTACCCCTACCCTACACTACCCTACAACTACCATACCACTACCCTACCCCTACCCTATCCCTACACCATAAACCTACCCTACCACTACCCTACCCTACCCCTACCCTACCCTTACCCTACCCCTACCCTACCGGTACCCTACCCCTACCCTATCCCTATACCATACCCCTACCCTACCACTACCCTATCCTAGGATTTAGGGGTTTGAAAAATAGATGTTGGCCGATTCTCAGACCTACTGAATATGCACAAAAAATTTCATCAAAATCGGTCGAGCCGTTTCGGAGGAGTTCAAGTTCGAACACCGCGACACGAGAATTTTATATATTAGAGATTAGCATACATATACTCGTAGAGTATTTTAATATTAATATAGAGGCAGCGCAAACGCAAATCTCATTAGAATAAGGGCGTGTCTGAATTTGTCGTAAAATGATCGATGATGCCACGGATAAGAGCAGTGGCATGCACTTCATAGATGGCAATGCATTATCTACTCTGAGGTCTCATTGCTAACTTGTATTAGAAAAGGAATTTTCTATTTTGTACAATTTCTAAGTACAATGCTTACCGTGGTTAAGATACCGTGTGCACGCCAATGGATTTAAGATTACGTTCTGTGTAATACCTTGCCTATTAGGTTGTGTATAGCCCATCGATCTCCATAGAAAACACATTTATATATACCTACTAGTTACTACGCACCGCGAATGATCGATACGCCGTAGCGTAAAGTCGTAGAGCAGTGCATGTAAAAGAAAATGCAGTTTTTGTATACGTACTCAGTAGATTTACATCTCTAACAAACCTCAGAACTTTAAACCTGAATATTCCATAAATGGATCAAAAATTGGTCTATTATTTTTAAAGACGTATAACAACTACGAAGGCAAAGAAGGCTCACAGTCACACAGTGGGCGATGGAACGAGCTATGTAAGGAGTGTCTCTGCGTGATCGAATCAGAAATGAGGGGATCCGCAGAAGAACCAAAGTCACCGACATAGCTCAACGAGTTGCGAAGCTGAGGTGGCAATGGGCGGGGCACATAGTTCGAAGAACCGATGGACGTTGGGGTCCCAAAGTGCTAGAATGGCAACCCCCCACCAGGTGGACTGACGACATCAAGCGAGTCGCGGAGATTCGCTGGATGCAGGTGGCTCAGTATCATCATAGTGATGTTTAGAAGTCCCTACAAAAGGCCTATGTCCATCGGCTGATATGATGGCGCTGATGATGAACAACTACTAGTTACTACTAATAGTTGTTATACGTCGTGATATAGGTACGTGAAAGACAGACAGACAGTTGTGGCGAAATAAGAAGGGTTCCTTGTTGACTACGGAATCCTAAAACTGACCCTCTGTAAATCTTATTGGTGGGAGTTACGCAAGAATATCAACGTCGCGTGTGCAATAGACTAAAATAATATTCGGCATTTTATTGACCTCTACGCCGAGATGTCGGCCCCAATCCGACCAAGGTCTGTTGCATTCCGCAATTTCGGTACCTTTAAAACCTTCTAGTAAACGATACATTATACATATACGCTATTTAATAGCCTTGTCCTGATTGTCTTTAACTTCATCCTTTTACATTCACTTTAGATTTTTGTTCAGTGTATATATTAATTAATAAATAAAGGAATGAAATAAATCCCACTTATCTTAATCTGACATTGAACAATATACTTAAATTAAAAATATTTTTATTTTTATTAATTTGAATATATAAAAAATAAGTGTTTTCTTTGAAGTTAACAAAAATATTTCTTATTATCAATTATTACGTACGAGCAACTGAGAATGAATTACACAAAAACTTTGAAACTAAAAAATGCACACCCGCCATTTCTAAATAAAATATTGCTCATAAAAAATGTGACTCTACCATTTAGAATGCCGAAACGATCTCATGCCGCTAAACGAATCATCATCATTATCAACCCATATTCGGCTCACTGCTGAGCTCGAGTCTCCTCTCAGAATGAGAGGGGTTAGGTCAATAGTCCACCACGCTGGCCCAATGTGGATTGGCAGACTTCACACACGCAGAGAATTAAGAAAATTCTCTGGTATGCAGGTTTCCTCAAGATGTTTTTCCTTCACCGTTTGAGACACGTGATATTTAATTTCTTAAAATGCACACAGCTAAAAGTTGGAGGTGCATGCCCCGGACGGATTCGAACCCACACCCTACGGAATCGAAAGCAGAGGTCATATCCACTGGGCTATCACGGTTCACTAAACGAATAGTAAATACTAATATTAAGATTTTCAAAAGAAAGTAGAGTAGGTAACGTAATAATGCAGAGATTCTCAAAACCGTAAATAATAAATCTTATCCAAAATTACTATTATGAGTTCGTGATCCGAGATTAAAGCTGCACGAAGCACAAATAACCCACATTTCGGCAAAGGCCTTTAGAGAGTGTCGTGGCGGAATATGACATCCATACTTATATTGTTAGATTTTATATCTAAACAGCTTTACCATCTGCTAACAAAACTCGAAAAGAGTGAAGACGAATATAACTCGGTACTTCGATGGATTAGTCGCTGTGGGTGATATTTTAACAATTTATTTAAAAGCTCTTCAAAGAATATATTAATTTATTTATTCATCCGCGAAAAGCCGACAAACCCATATGCGACACCGTCACCGAGGTCCGATAAAATACTCTCTACGTACATTTCACCCCGAACTCGGAGCATCCTAAGGAGATGTTGACTCTACAACGTGCAATTGCAAAGTCGACATTGCAATTGCACGTTGTAGAGTCAACTGTTATATAAAATATGTTAACCTTAACTAATTGTTCTAATTTTATTAATCAAATTTATTTTTATTAATTTAAGAACAAGTTGATTATAATTAATATTAGGTAAGAAATGACTAGTGATTTATACCATAATTTTTAATTTGCAAACAGTACTCTTCAAAAAACGCTGTAATATAGTTTTGACTCAGACACTGCACGTAATGGACGTCACCTCGCTTCGTGCTAAGGTGAAGGCGCTATAAACGCCCCACAATTGTCCACTATCAATAATTTTGTCAAAACTCGTCATGAATATCACTATCACACACTCGTAGATACGTACACAAAGTATAAGCAGGTCATGATCGTGAATAAATAATTTGTTCCTGGGCCCAAGGACTAAAAGAGGGCAAGTCAAATATACCTTGTAGATACTATTGAAAAAGTAAGGAACGATGTATTTACTCGTAGTTTTGACTCTGACACTGCACGTAATGGACGTCACCTCGCTTCGTGCTAGGGTGAAGGCGCCATAAACGCCCCACAATGTTCTGCTACCAATAATTTTGTCAAAACTCGACATGAATATTACTATCACACACTCGTAGATACGTACACAAAGTTTAAGCAGGTCATGATCGTGAATAAATAATTTGTTCCTGGGCCCAAGGACTAAATGAGGGCAAGTCAAATAAAAACTTGTAAATACTATTGATAAAGTAAGTAACTATGTATTACTACAGCCTTTCTTGATGAGTACTGTTTACTAACAAAGGAATTAGAAATAATGGTAGGAAACGCATTTCATTTCATAAGCGAGTTGCAGGGATTCGCTGGATGCAGGTGGCTCAGTATCGTGATGTTTGGAAGTCCTTACAAAAGGCCTATGTCCTGCAGTGGACGTCCATCGGCTGATATGATGATGATGATGTTTTTTTAAAAAATGTTATATAAAATATGTTAACCTTAACTAATTGTTCTAAGCTTGTTAATCAAACAAGTTAATTATAATTATTATTAGACTAGCTGACGCCGCGCGATTTCACCCGCGTAATTCCCGTTCCCGTAGGAATACGGGGATAATATAGCCTATAGCCTTCCTCAATAAATGGGCTATCTAACACTAAAAGAATTTTTCAAATCGGACCAGTAGTTCCTGAGATTAGCGCGTTCAAACAAACAAACAAACTCTTCAGCTTTATAATATTAGTATAGATATGAAATGACTAGTGATTTATACCCTCATTTTGAAATTTGTTTATTGGTAACACTACTCTTAAAGTAACGCTGAAGTATAGTTTAGACTCTGACACTGCACGTAATGGACGTCACCTCGCTTCGTGCTAGGGTGAAGGCCCCGCGCGCACGCAGGCACCGAGCGCGCAACAGTTACCTACTTCATTACATTAATATTTCCATTGTCTTCAATAACTTTTTTAAATTCACATTTAATGTATCGCCAATTAAATATTCCGTGATATTGCAGTAAAACAAGAAACTTATCGATAGAATATTGCGTAGATTTTTCGCTTTCATTTCGTTACTCATATTTACAAATTTTAAACGTAATAATAGTATAGAATGGAGAAAGTAAGATAACTGATAAGACTGAGCTGAAAGAATAATAGGGTTACAGCTATACCAAGTATATGTAATTGACTCATATCAAATTTAATATAAACAATATTAATTTCGTGTAGTACATGGAATAAGAGTCCGAAATCCATCGATATTAATTAATAAAAGTTAAGTATTTCTTATAAAACTTAAGGATATCGTATAAAATCATATATTTTTAAAATTTTCCAAGCGTCAAAAACGCTGTCCTCCATTTTGTAATGTCACAATGTTGTCTGATAAACGTCATTATCAATTGTTAACTAATATTTTTGTCAAACGCTCCATTTGTAAAGGATTTGTTAACGTGGAGTCAAATAAAATATAGACCATCATGTCCGACTCTATACTACGTTCGATTATGGAAAATGGAAGTAAAAAAAAAAACATAGAGCAAGATTCTAGAATAAGCAATTGATTGTGGTTACTTTTCGCACGCTAACTAGAACAGTAATTGTTTTCCTCTAGTATGACATAGTAGGTACAATGAATGTACCAATAGATGTACACAATGATCGCGATTACGTGATGCGTATGTAGTAGGTACATTATATTATGTAGCTGGAAAGTTTCATTCTTAGCGCTTGACTGCGGTCAGACGTCTAAGCGAAGTTACAGTCTGCAGACTTTTATAGTCCAAATAAATGATACACTAAGTTCAAAAACATTCACTACGGGAAAGGAGAGGTCCCAGGAGTCGGTAGCTCATTTGTCATAATAGAATTCTTTCTAAAATTGCCATCGTTAAAAATAATACGATAGCTAATCTCTAAATAATAACAAATACATTGCACCTTGCCAGATAGGTATTCGTCAGGCCTAATAGTTCAAAAGGTTCACGTAAGCGAAAAGGCGGCGTATAAAATAAATAAAAAGAACATTTATAATAAGTATCATGCTGCTGTGTACTCGTTACATCGGTTTGAAGCAACGAAACCGATAACACTGTTACCGTAATGTGTAAAAGTTAAAGACAAAAGTTGTGCAATAAAATATGTAACAACCACACGTGACGCAACAGTAAAAGGTAAACCACTGATACAAAAACCTCAAAGATTCGAGCACCTAATACGGTTAAATAACCTCGAAAATGTCAAATTAAGAGACATATGTCTAGTATCTAAACATCGTTTTCATGAAAGACTTTATGCAATTATAAAAAAAAATACTAAATTTAGTTAATAAATATCCCGAAAAAACTTATAATTAACACAACAATAGACACACAATAGGTCCTATTGCGATTGCTGAATTCGTCAAGAAGTTAAATGTCAGAATAGATGAACTAAACATACATTTTAACACTTTTTGCAAATACTGCAACGCTAATTAACTGCAAGACTAGGTATCTTTTACAAGGATAAAATGTTATTTAGATAAAGTGAACGGTAAAACACTACAATAAACCAGTATTTTTGCAAGATTTTGTATTAGAAAAAGTTAATCAATTTCAGGGAACGTTATAACGCAATGCAATTATTTGTATATTAAATAAGTCGCCCTTTCCGTATAACAAAGAACGAAGAAAAAATATAAATTTAACAGCGAAAAAAGAAATACTTTAACATAATTAAAAAAATAACAATACGATTTAATAATGTTAAAAAGGTCAGTGACATTGAGGCACTCGTATTCGTAAATTTGTATATGTAAATTATTTTTACCTGTAACGAAAACATTCACACACTGCGCTTCTCAAACGATGCGAAAGACTTGTCTAAAAATTCCAAATGTTATCTAGTTTTAATTAATTTTCATTTGTCATTTTAATGCGCAGACAACACGCACAATGTATTAATGTATTGAGTTACCAGATAAAATGTATATTAGGTGAGATCTTGCAGGTTTCTGTATCTATGGTAAATAAAAATAAAAATATTTACTTTCTTGTATAACACTCATCCGCGAGTGCGCGCCCGCTCTGTCGGGACACATACAGGGCGAACCTTACACCGATGAATGCCAGGATCACTATCATATTACTGGCTTTACACCACTGACGACACTACACCAAAACACTGCACAGTTCTGAATAGTTTCTTCTAAACAACGCAATTGTTGTTTTTTTTTTTGTCAATAAATTGTTACTCAACACTTTGACTGTCGACACTTTACTTCGATTGCAAAATTTTTATTTTTCGTTCAAAAATCTGACTGTTTGATTTAATCTGTCTATCGAAATGACGCACTATTGAAATACATATTTTATAATTAAAAAAAAATACCAATCAATAAGAGTCCACCTTCACTGTCTGATATCTCAGCTGTAACAACCAGTTGTTTCGAATTTAAAAAACAACGTTCACTTTTTAAGACAGGATTCCAATCAATTTAATCTACATTCTTAAATCGAATCCAAATAACTATTGTCGATGCACGTTAGTCTGATATGATTTGTTATAATATAAATCGAAATATTCTTTAATATCTGAATCTAGATTAAGTCCAGCGTTAGATACAAGATAAGTCTCTCACGAAATAAATTGAAATGTAAATAAGTTTGTTAATGTTCATTCAAAATAATTGATGAATTTAACTAAAGCAAACACATTACATTAAACCAGATCATAATCACAACAAAAACAAGTTCTTAACATTAATTATATTAATTATTAAGAAACAGGTTTTTAGATCCAAATATTTCGAAATTGTATCAAAACAAAACTTGTTGTGCAAAAAAATATCAAGATATGAAAAATACACTTCTAGTTAACTATATAATACAGTCAATCATTTCAACAACAATTTAACTTACGTATAAAAAATATCAAATATCGACAAGTCAAATAAAATAAGTAAGAGACAGAATAACATTAACAATAATTTACATGAGAAGTCCAATAATTCCGTAACAAAAAAAAAATACAATTAATCTTTTCCGGAATTTAAAATTCGAATTGTCCGGAAAATTTGTCGTAAATAAACACGATAACACGATCGCAGCGCTAGGGTTGTGCGGAAGTGCGGCGTTCGATAGCGAAAGTGCGCGCGAGTCGCGTTACGGTCTGAGACTGGCGGCCGGCGACCACCCGCTCACGTAACTGGCTTATTTAATCTGCATACGGGTAGATCACATTGACCTCCTAAATTTTTGACAATCGCATCCACATCACAGAACCGGTAGCTCGTCATGAACTTAACAAAACAAAAATACGTGTGCCATTCCGCCGCGGTAAAGCTAAAAAATAAAAGTATAAATAAATTTAAAAAAAATGTCTCTAAATCGAACTCTGGTTTAATATGTTTTGCCCCTTAGTTTCACACCACTTCTCCAGTAGACTCGTAATAACGTCGAAATGTGTTAACTTGATGCACAGCTTGGGTGTTAGGTTAATTTTCGTTACGGAATTTCTTGATTCAATCGCCGTGCTCAATGCCCGCGATAAAAGCTATGCAATAGCTTAAAAGTGTTATTTTCAGAAATTAATTTAGCCATGTTTAAATTTGTCACGATTAAATGTTCCTATCCATCCCGTTAACAGAGATTGCGTAGCACAAGATTTCCTCCTAAGCCGTTTTACAAGATTTTATTTATTTTGCACTGGTTGCTTTGAGCTGGATGTTGGAAACAAAAGGTATAAACTATTGATTAGCTGCAATCACAATGAAATAAAGACATTCACTGTTTGACTTTAACATTACCTTAATATATTTTTAATAATTTTAGGTAATATAAAGCTGCAGTGAAGTGAAGTGAATCATTTTCCTAGTGTGAATGAACATTTTGTGTGCGTCCAACTTGATGAAGGACCAATAAAATCAACCTACTTATAATATACAAAATTTACTAAACTACTATTGCAATGAAGCCTTTTGTAAGAACACAAATTTTGAAACCAATCAATTCTTCAACAATAAAGTCAGATATGAGTAGCTCGATGGCTATAAATGTCAGAGTCAATGCGTCTCTCCTGATAACTATTTCTCCCTTTGGTACTCGTAAGTAGAGTCAAACGATTTTACGAGTTCAACACATAAAACTGTACTATCTCACCATTAATATGCTCTATTGATACACATTTAGTTTTTTTAAATTATGATGTAAACATCGTTTTGATATAATTGATCCATTCATAAAACCTTATTCTAGTAGGTACACTTCAACCTTGAAGTTGCATGATCATGTAGAATCCTTAATTTAGTTGGTAATAACTAATAGCCAAGTAAATATTGTTTTGATTTACATATTATTAATAGACCGTGAAATAAGTTATTTATCAAGTACAAAAAGGATACCCAATAAACTCATATTTTTTTCATAAATGCAACTTTTTTAATACATTCGATTTATCCCCAATTATTGGATCAATTAAAAAAATACTAGCGGACGCCCGCAACTTCGTCCAAATTTAGTTTTTCACAAACCCCTCGGGAAATATGGAATTTTCTGGGATGAAAATCCTATGTGTTCATCCAGAGTAAAATCTATTTCCATTCCAAACTTCAGCCAAATCGGTTTAGTAGTTGTGGCATTAAAGAGTAACAAACATCTATACAAACATCCATACAAACATCACCACAAACTTTCGCGTTTATAATATTAGTAGGATTAGTAGGATATTACCTACTGGTTCGATGATCTTAAAATTGATGCATAATTCTTTATTACACCTATTCAATATTAATGCTGTAGTGGTACTCCTTGGCCGTGGGAATTGTGAAACTTTTGATTGATGACTTTATGGGTAAACTAGCTGACGCCGTCAGCTTCACCCGTGTAGTTCCAGTTCCCGTAGGAATACGGAGATAATTAAAAAAAAAATTAAAATCGGACCAGTACTTCCTGAGATTAGCGCGTTCAGCTCTTCAGCTTAATAATATTAGTTTGAATAGTATCAGCGGTTGAAAAATGTCTCCAACTATGTTGAACTTATTGTTTTATATTATTAAGCATATTGCTTTTGTATAAACTATACTGTTATAGCTTACACTAAGCGTGGACATCGTGAATAAAAAAAAGTTGCCTTTATTTTTATAACACACCTTCATCATATTATTAAACCAATTTCAGTTAGAGACCTTCACTTCAAGAACGGGTTGGAGTATCTGATTTTTATTTACTACTGGTTTAAGATCATACAATAAACAAAATCCTTAATTTTCTTATTTTTTTATGAAATAGAAAAATTTTGTAAAATACATAGATTAATATAAAAAAAATCTTTTAATACAAGTTTGTAAAAGGTCAAAGTCCCTCGAGACAGCTAGTTTTACATAACTTTTGACATTTTGAGATTTATGCAAATGCTTTTTTGTCTCATTATGTATTCGTCTAAACATTTAAGCGCTAGGTATTCTTGATTGTACAAAAAATATTTCAAGAGCGTACAATTTAAATATTTTGACACTTAAGTAACTGTTTTAATACATTCGCTTCACAGTTAATGGTCCCGCGTTTGTCCATTAACATTTCTGCGAATATATTTGGGTACGTTAAAAGAACAATTAAAACATTTATTATTCAAGTGAATGCGAGATATGAGCGAATATAAAAAAAAAGAAAACTCCGCTTTCTCATAATTCATTTTTAAAAGTTGTAAATGACTATCTTTTTTTTTCAATAAATATCGTAAGTGTTTAGCTACATAAAAATCGGAATTCAGAAAAAAAACTTGACTTTCGCAATAAAGAATCTTTTCTTAATTTAAGTTTTATATTCCTGGTAAATACAAGAATATTATTAAACTAAGTCCACCACGATAATTTACTGAAAATAATAATAAATTTAAAATAATAATTAAAAAATAAAAACTTCCATCGTATTACATCGCGCATTTGTTACCCAATCTAATCTAAGAGAGACACGGTACAACAAAATCACAAATGCGCCTTAATAAGAATGTTGTTTAGAATACAAATTGGTGTTATATTAATTTCATACTATAAAACACGTGCTAATATAATTATACGTCGTGATCTCATCGATAGACGCAATAACAAACCGTAATAACAGATACTACATTATTTTATTAATTACTATCTCATTATACCAATGCTTTATACGATGCAAAAGATATTCACAGCAATGATAATAAATCTTATCAAACAAAAGATTTAAAGACTAGAGATAATAATCGGGGGTATACAGTGCATAATTGCGAAACGAAATCTGCTATCTGATAGCTTTCACGACAGCAAACCGTAAATTCTGTCTGTAGCATCCGCAGAGAATTATCTGATAAAGATAAATCTACAAACTAGCCATTGGGATGAACTACCTCACATAACCTTTAGGCTCCGAAAGCTAGAAAAGAAAACTACACAAACGTATTAGTATATCTAATAATACTAACAAGTGAAAAAGTCAGTGTTTCTAGTAACTGTACTACCTTAAAATCCCGGAAATCAACACACTGTTGTTCATTCCCAAAATCAACATTATACATGTATTATTACATGTATAATGTTGATTTTGGGAATGCTACGTACTCGTATATTATTGTTAAGATAAATTGATGAAAAATTTTAATTATGATGTAGGTAAACATTGTTTTGAAATAATTGATCCATTCTTATAACCTTATTCTAGTAGGTGCACCACGACCTTGAAGTTGCATGATCACGTAGAATCCTTAATTTAGTTGGTAATAACAATTTAATGAAAATGTCAGTCAATTACTGTCTAGAATAAACACTACAAGTGGTTGATTTGCACCATGGAAAAATAAACGTAAGGTGTGAAAAACATGGACACTTCGTGAATAGTTATAATAAAAAAAATAAAAAAAAATGATGTAAATATGTATATTTTCATCTATCTTTACATTTGACAGACACTGGTTTGCTAATCTGATCACTGTAAGCAACTGATAATGATTTTGACAACGCGTGATTGACAACTTACCAAGGAAGCCAATTAAAATCGACCCAGTAACACTTAGAGAGAATACTCAACGGATAATCATGCTATCGTAGAACCTATTTGATTTCTGCAACAGAAACTACGCAGGACAGAATTATTACAGTGCACAAGTCTGTCAAAAGTCTGCACTTTCTATCTGCTCACTCCCATAATCCATTAACTATAATTAAAGAAAGCTCAAAGCTAAGATAAGCAATATTTTGACCGGTCTAAGCTATAAGGCTTTGGAGGGAAATGGCTCTTAAAATATAATCAACTCGCCTTAAATTCGTCTATTTCATAACCATGGTAAAACTTTTTCAACAACAAGTTTATCTACCTTTAGTGGGAGTACTACTGGTTCCAATGGCAAGTTCTACAGAGAAGAGTCGTCAAGAAACTCATAAGTAATAGAATGATCTATAAGACTGACAATGATTAAAAATAGAATAGACTAGACAAAGGAACGGGTGGACAAGAATCAAACAAGGTTGAAGCTTCAAATGAAAAAGTAAATATAACGTAAATATCACAGAATATATAATATAATAATAGTAGACGATACTTTGCAAGTGATAACATTGATAAAAGAGTAAAAAAAAGTGTTAATGAAATTATCGATTTGTAATCTTAAAGAAACAGACACCGTTTAGCAAATAAATTCAAAAATGAAAACTATACGTTATTAAGTTGTCGAAACTTGGGACATTCGGTGACTTGTGTGTAGCAATCAACGACACAAATCTCAAAATTCGGAGCCAGCCGTTGTCAGCGCATGTTTGAACTAAAAGGACTTTCTCCTTTTAATTTGAGAACATTTTGTAAAGATAACATCAACCAGAGCAAAATTTCACAGAAATACGCTAAATTTAACAACAAAAAAAAAAAAGAATTTTCCTTTGTCTCACGTATTCGTGCAACATTATTTTAGCATTGGCTAAAATATTATTGCGGACTACATTTGCAGAGAAACACATTTTAGCATTAATAATATTGTGCGGTGCGTTTGTTTATAGTGCGTCACTGGCACTGCACTAATCTAATAAGTGTCTATTTTTAGTGTGACACTGCATCAATTTAACACGTGAATATAATAGCCTGAGAAACAAAAGTGTTTTCTAATCTGTGTGATAAACAAGATAAACCATATAATCAACGGCTATAAATAATTATTGTTTATCGACACTCAGTTCCAACGTCTGGTAATAGCCATGCCTCCAACCATTTGTTTTAACGCCGACGTCAAAAGTAAATGGTAGAAACTGTAATTTACATGATGTTTTCTTAATCGCGGAAAAAGGTTTCTTATTGAGCTGAACTGAGGGTTTAAGAGTATTTACAGACTGATTCGAACCAGCCATGTTTTTATTGCCTATAATTGGCAAATGAGCTGAAACTTTATAAGAGTATTAACAGACACACAACCGCCATTATTTTATTGTTCGTTAGCTAATAAAATATATTGTGTCAGCCAAGTATCGAAATGTCCTTCTGTTGACCATGTCCTTCATAACATTTAATTGATGCACCTTTTAGAATAATAACATAAAATGGAAAATTTAAAAAATCCCCGAGGGTCATGAAATCATTAATTACACTCACGATCAAATCATCAATATTCTCTTTCAGTGCGCTTTCATTTGAGATCCCACTCGAGTATATTTGCAGACATTCGGTTATTCTTCCCTACTTCCAGTCCCGATAACTTTTAAACTGCTTAACCGATTTTCATCAAACACATCTAAGAACACTCGCCCATAAGTCACCTCTTATACAAAAAAAACAAATCTGAAATCGCTTCATCCGTTCGGGAGCTATGGTGCCACAGACAGACACACACGTCAAAGTAATAACACCCCTTTTTTGCGTCGGGGTTTAAAAATAGTAATGTGCGTTTCGCTAAGACGTTATCAGTGCTTTCCATCAGATACGGTTTAAGTCAATCATAAAAAATTTGATTCACATAGCCGCAGGCGCATTGACGTGGGCTTTGGCCTTTGGGCTGCCCTTGACCTTTGTTTAAACTCGTTCACAATATCAACAAGTAAAAATAATTATAAGCAAACACTTTTACCAAAAGTCCAACATAATACTGACGGTGCAGCAATAAAATGTCCGTATAGATCAGCAACAAAATGTTTGTACGCTTCAAACAATAATGATGGGCAAGTTTGCAGGTAAAAAAGGAGTAGGAAGAAGGAAGAAGTCCTGGCTACGAAGTTTAAGGAAGTAGACTGGCATAAAGACAGTCGGAGAACTTTGCCGTCTAGCCATAGACAAGGAGAAGTTAAGGATGATCGCCAACCCTCAGAATTGGAAAGGTACTTAGAACACAAGAATAGATCAAAACAACGTAACACTCAATGGCTTTTGCCGTAATTAAAGACCATAAATTAACTACGCAAGTCATATATCATGATCATCGAATGCATTTCCATATTATCATAACAGCCGCGACTCATGGCGTTTGGTGAGCCGATACTGTGAAAGTTAATTTATTACCTAAACTGGTAATAATTTTGTTTACCTATTTGGAAACTAGTCGCTAATATTGTTGGCACTGGGAAATACGAAAGTGCACAGTGGAAATAATAACTTTGAAATTTTATTGTCTTTCTAATGTTATGTTTCAAAGTAAATTTATGGCAGAGTCAACTTTTATGTAAATAGCGTGTTTTCTGCCGCCCATGGCTTCTGTATAGGACATAGATGAATGTGTAAATCTGTACAGATAATAAATAAGTAGAAACTGAGCTTCTAGACAGCTATACAAATGAGTATAATTAAGCAGTTGACAGAGAATACTCAAAACATATGTATAATTACAAACATAAATACAAAAAATTAGAAGAGGGCGATAAGGAAGAAGTAATTGAAGAGTTAAAGTATTATTTTCTTTATTTTACATGTGAGCTTTACTTATATATGTCTTTAATTAATATTTCTATCTCTAAAATAATAACAGTCTTAAGGGAACCTAGATACAACACAATTACTTAAAAGCGTAGTAATAGAAGATTACTTTACAAATAAATTGTGAGAATAAAAATAATCAGCAATTTTATATTAGTAATGAAAGCAAAAGTTATTGTTTGCCTACAAAACATTTAATAGGAACAAATTGTCAGTTTAATGTTTAGTTAAATGTTTTAACGTCGTACGATATAAAATGTAAAAAAAATCATTAGAACACTTTCACGCTTGGCTTGGATAAAATTTAAGAAAAAAGTTTATTAAAAAATTGCTTCTGTATAATCGTATTATACGAACAAATTCTAAAACGCACAACGCAAAAAGAGCGCTGGCTGTCGAATTACGAAGTAGACGATTTATTTTTCTGTATTCATTGATTTTTTTACCAAAAAAATTAAATCAAATGATTTATTTTATTTCTAAGCATTTGATGGATTGCAGGTTGCTGCTACAAAAAAAAATAGATATATTATGTGCTGCAAGGTTAAGAATATGTAAGTATTTACTTATTTTTGGACGAATATTTTAAATATCCATTAGCAATATTATAGCAATATAATATTATTAGCAATATTTTTAAATCTTTCCCTCCTTTCCAGTTATCTTATATTAAATATTGTGTTAAGAGTGATTCAACAATGGTCAGGATCAGACTCACGCCCTTTCGGAGTTCACCCTATACCATAAAGCTGTTAAGGTTTTAAACGTCAAACCTATCTATACAAATATTAGAAAGAGGTAAAAAATATTATATATTTGTGAGTGTGGCTATATTTCCCCGTTTACTCACACGAACTACGCGGGTCAAACCGCGGGCGTCGGGTAGTAATATATGAAACAATAACAGATCTTGTCTTTTATTTAATGAAATGAATGCTACAAATCAAAGCTAACATCAACAATGCACTTTTTACATGACACGACTAGTACAAACATGAATTGAACATGGCACTACAATTAAGCTAACACCAGATTAATTAAGAACTCCATCAAATAGTGGTTCTGTTCTATTATATCCTCTATGGTTCTATTATAATAGCAGATACTCAAATTATTAAACCTATTGTCTGGTTTCAAATTACAGTTCAGCTATAATATTGTCGATTGTTTGGCTCAATTAGTTCAATGTTGCTTATCATGCAAGTAATTAGTGAATAATGAATATAGCAATCTAATAGCCTCTTTAGTCTAGTCTTCTCATTTGTTAGCGATTCAGCTTCGAATCATGAAGTTCTGGGTTGGAACCTTGGGCTAGACAAGTAAAAAACGTTGAAAGAGAAAATTATTCCCGGTATTCGTTAGCTCTCTGCAACGTGTCATAAGGCATAATATATTGAAAAGATAAAATAATTTAGTTTATTCTGGTGCTCTTTTCGTGAACTGGATTTTCTCCGCCACCTTCAATATCAAGGTACCTTCAAGACAAGCTTTCCATCAAAATTGTGATTGCAAGCAAATTTTAGCTTATATTAAAAGAAATACAATCCTAATTTCTTTTCCTTCAGAAAATGAAGAAGAAGAAGAAATACTTTATTGCACACAAAAATACAATTGTAAATTGAAACATTAAAAACATAAATTAAACTTAGCATGCAAAGGCGGCCTTATTACTATACGTAAACTCTACCAGGCAACCCCTGACGAGAGAACTTGCGAGGAAAGAGCGGGAAGGTGCAATACATTATATGTAATTATATATATAAATAATTTAATAAATATATAAAAAATGTTTTCCTAAGTATATAAAATCCATGCCACGGTTGGTGCGATTGGACCTGTTAATCCATTTATCATTAACGTCTATATTAATGATTGTTACGGAATCCAACATATTCTATGCCTACTAGAACCAAAATTAAAGAGAATAGGAACGACTCTCGAAATAGAAATGGCAGTTACGCCTACGTGAAAACGGTACAAATTAAGTTGTTTGGAAACTTTTCGTACTGATTGAGGACGTGCGTGTGTTGAAGCTATCGCTATCATTTGTACTGACATCGATACCTACGTGTATGTAACAATTCACTTAATCTATGTTTATGCCCTTAAATCTGTTAAACGCAAGATTTGAGACTAATCAGTTAGTAGAGCCCGTAATTTCATTTACTTCAACATCATAACTCTCTTTTCTTACAAAAAACAAGCATCAGAAACTGCTAAGTGTTTTTTGTGTGAGTGCATTTCATACAATTCTATTTGGAGTAGCCGCTACTGCCTTTATTTGGATCACTTTTGACTGTTTACGATATGTTATCTCCACTAACTAAAATTCCTCTGTAACACTAGTTGCCTTCAGAGAAGACAACAAATTAGTACATACCTACACGTATAGGTATATTCCTATAACAAAAATGCTGTAGAGTTCTTATTCTACACTTATTATTCTACACATTAATAATACCACCATAAAAATTGCCATTGTTTTTTATTATCTACTATCTTTATTCTTTACTAAACAATCTCATCTTAATGCGAATGTTCAGAGCAAATCGAAATGAAATGTCACTTTCACTGTTATTCTCAATCAAATATCTGATTACAATCAATGGAATAAAAACACCATCGAAAATACCTAAGGGCATTCAAGACGGTGATATCATAGAACAGATTCTTCGGAATCATTAGTCGATAAATTGCTAATCGAAAAATCGAAATCGATAGTTACAAAGAATCTTATGCATCAAACTGTCAAAATCTTATATGAAAGAGCATTTACAAAAGGTTTGTGAGAGCGTGGCCCTTACAGACAATATTTTGACCAATTAAACTATAATAATTATTAATTATATGCGTAGCAAAGTTAAGTAACTGTACTTATATGATGAATGTTCTGAGTAAATTGTTGAGCCCTACACCCACTCTTGAGTAATTGGTAGCTATTCATGAACTATTATAAGTAATGGATAAGTGTTAAGTATATAGTATATCTTAAAAGTGGGCGATAATACCTACTTCGAAAAATACTACATATATACTTATTATACTATTTAGGTACTTGGAAGAAATATCTTTATAACATTTTTAATATATTTTTTAATATGCATTACAATCCGTGGAATCAGTGAGATTTGAATCCACATCTCACTGGCTAACGCGGTCGGAATGTTCTTTTAATTCAGCCACAGTTATGTGGGAAGGCATTTCGCTTTTTCTACTATTTTGGCGCGAAAGAATTTGAAACATCGTGATTATTTAATTTAAAAAAAACTGCTAATGAAAGTTGGTGCAGGTAAATGGCCTAGAAAAAACAGAGAAATGATTTTTAATGATGAATTGAATAGTTACTTTGGACTTAACACGTTCGCTGCGGTACTGATTTTTCTATACTTTACTCTAGTGCGTTACGAGGTTTTTTGACCTCATACCAAAACTTTATGTGGTATAGTATGAGGTCCGTCGACCTCGTAACCATTGAAGAAGCTAGACTTACGAGGTCAATTGACCTCGTACCGCAGCGAACGTGTTAAGGGCCACCGTAACATGTACAGGCAGATATTCTTGGTTATTTTTATTAAGTTCATATTATATATCCATATATAATACGGCAGTAATATTATTTAACTACCAATTATATTACTGCCGTGTTTATATCTTTGAGAACCAAATAGGTAAGTAGGGAAGTGATATGATAACTCATACTCTATTGTTTTAATGACTATTTATAAAACTAGTCACATTTATTACCTTTCGTTAGTTACATAAATTCTTAAAGAAAGGGGTTATCAATTACGTTTTAACCGTCGTGGGTGTTGTCAATATTTTTATTACCGACTTTAAAGATACTTGTGAATAGCCTATAAAAGCGTGACCTTCATTCTCAAACTACAGTTTCTAAAGATTTATAGCTAAAGCTGAGTTATATTATCAATTTAATGAATAGTATTATGAATATTTAATTAATATTAATAACTAGTTGCCGTCATATTCATAAACATTATATTTACGGCGCATTTAGCTCACCTTGTTGATATATGGCGACATCAAGTTATAAGCCTGCTGGGTATAAACTTTTATCGAGTCGCATCCTGTTTTCAACTTGTTCATCATTAAATTTCTAATCTCTCGTACCAGTTAATCCAGTCCTTAGTAAACAATGTAACGCATGCGGCACTTTTGAATTTTCTTTTGCCCCATTTTATCGTGCTCTGTGCCCAGTTTCACCTGCGTAGATACTGGATAGCCTGTAGGCCTAACATGCGTCAACAATATGTCTCGTGAAGAGAAAAGACAAATATCGACCAATAGCGGCGGAGTATCAGTCCAAATATTTGATATTGTTACTTATGACATGACAACGTATTTTTATGATAAAATGTACCTAATGTTTCTTGCAAATAAATGATTCTGATTACCAGCTTTTTCGTTTTAACGCAACGAAAGAGAGAGATCGCCTCCACCGCTATTGGTAGACTTTTGCCTTGAGATAATATATCGTTGGTATACGTCTTAGGCATAATAGGAATATCGAGATAAAATATAGTCTTTATGCCATATAATCCAAATCCGTCCTTACAGTTCGTTGTAAATTATGTAACTAACCTGTCATTGTTTTACATAGATAAGACATATATATTCAATGAAAGTTAAAAAAAATAATTTGTAGTCTATGGAGCCAGACGTTACGAAAACTTTGTAGCGATTAATTTAAATAAAACATGAGGGCCGAAGAGCTTCGCTGTGCCACGCCCCCATCAATAAACATAGTTTATAGTCTATACTCTATGCTCTAAAAAGGAAAGTTATAATAGCTTTCCCTGAACCTGGACATAAAATTATTATTGTTGCAATGTTGCACACATTCTTTAGAATCTAGAATTTATGTTGAATTTTTTACCCCTCTGATTTTTACCATTTTGATGAATGGCTATAACACTCTTCTCAGAATTTTAACTCAACTCTACAAAACGCTAAAGCTAACGCTGTCATTCCCATATGTATAGTGGTATGATAAAATGCCCGCCATTTTGCATTTCGTCTGACGTCACATTATTTATTGTTCTAAGCAAACCCTTTCATTTTATACTAGCTAGGTCATACTCCAGTGGATATGACCTATCACTGCTCAATATTAGTAGTAGGCTGTATTTTCGGATTGCGTAGAAAATATATATAATATGGTCAACACGCGTCTTCCGTTGGTGCGTTATAAGTTAGTTTATTTATTAAACTGTCCCAAGTCTGACTGAAACTCAACTTTACAAATGTCAGCAAGAGTTCACGCATTTTATCCAACCTTAAAAATCGAGGCTATACAGGTCATCGTCAATTGAAGACACTCATAAAGCAGGTTGTGAAAGCCAGTTCGGAAATGACACGGTGACATAATGCGTTACATAAGCGATGTTGCGAGCCGTATTGACAACAAAGATGACCTACACTCACTATACGCATAGTGGGTTAAACATTTTTACAATAGGAAGTGACGCTACAATTTACTATTATATTATACCTCGTTGACTGGTTAACCTATGTTTCAGATCCCGAGGCACTGGATTGATTTGGGCTTTGAAATTGGGCTATGAGATACTTTTCTTTCTTCCAAGAAATTTTCAGTACAATTCGCTTGGAGTTCGTAAATTAGCTGTGTTACACTCCGTTGCCTCGGAGACAGTGGTGGATTTAGGCTGGAGCCCAGGGCGGCAGATTTTAGTGCCAACCTCTAATTTGGACTTTATTAACAACCAATTAAAATGAACTGAGAAATGTCATCTACCTAGTATCTACAGTATGATATCCACGTAGGGTTGTCACCGGATGACATTTGTTACATAGAATCTCAATTTCGTATACGTCAAAGTTAGTGAATTAGCCTGCTGTACAAATACAGTGATGACATACGAATCTGAGACTTGGTCGCTAACTATGGGCTTTATTAGAAGACTCAAAGTCACTCAGCGGGCGATGGAGCGATGCTTGGAGTTTCTTTGCGTGATCAAATCAGAAATGAGGAGATCCGCTGACGAACCAAAGTCACTGACATAGCTCAGCACGTCAGGAAGCTGAAGTGGCAATGGGCAGGCCACATAGTTTGAAGAGCCGATGGATGTCGGAGTCCCAAGGTGCTGGAATGGCGACCCCGCACCGGAAAGCGCAGTGTTGGTCGACCCCTTACTAGGTGGACCGAAGACATCAAGAGGGTTCCAGGGAGCCGCTGGATACTCGCGGCTCGAGACCGTTTTGTTTGGAAGTCCATGCAAGAGGCCTATGTCCAGCAGTGAATGTTCATCGGCTGATAATGATGATGAATGATGACAAATATAATACAATATCAAAACTCATAGTTAACAAAAGATATCTACGTGCATTATCTCAAACTTTTACTCATAATTTGATTAATGTGTCTAGGAAGTATAGTTGTTTCAATGCACGTGTTTTGTGATTAGAAAGGCGAAGAGATTACAATTTGACGCCCGAAATTTAATCGCGAAATGTTACTATAATAATTAAGTTATGTAAGACGACGTCACAACTGTACACTTTGTCTTCTCGCGCTTACGATATTTTTTAATTTCATACTCATATCTACTCTAAATTAATTTTAGAATCATCATCATCAGAGAATTTACAATCAGAATAAAATTTGAAACTTAAAATTAAACCTGTACCTAATTTTTATTTCGCAAATCGTTAACGACTATCTTTACCATTGTCTGCTTAGTATACATACATAAAAAACATTATGTTTCGTAGTTTTGGAGGTTTTGTCTTAAGAGCGCGCAGCGCGTCGGTACGATATGGATAAAATTCGAAGCGCCAACGAGACGCCGAATTATGACTTTCACGTGAGTGAAAAGCACGAAACGATTGACGCGCGACGCAAATTTTATGACGTGAGCGCCAAAACCATTTTTACCTAATTGCAAGTAAATTAAACAACATAACGAAAAACAAAATGGCCATGTTTTAAGATATATACCTAATTTTCTATACAAAACAAAAATTTAAGAAAATAAGTTTGCTTTTCCTGAGATTGAAAGCAAAATGTGAGCAAAACATGTATTTTTCAAAAAATAAACTATCGAGAAAAGTTTTACAAATTGTGTATTTTGTATAGTCATAACGAAGCTAACACTTTGAAATATCATTTACCCAAATATCAGGCTCCTAATTTTTTCGGAATCTGAGATCCAGAACCATTTGTAACCACCAAATTACATATTGCACACTCTTAAGATAACAACTTACATGGATTGAGATTTTACACATTTTATTAGTTTTGTTTACTCTCCTTTCAACGCAAGATTTAATTTTTTAAATTCAATATAAGCTTAATTACTCCAGCTATATATGTGTAAATAGAATTAATTGGGTGAAAGAAACCAGTTTGAATGAACAAAAATTTAATTTGCTCTCGTAAAAATAATTATAACAAGTATCAGCGTTATCGAGGATACCATAAAAGGAGAGATTGTACACTCTCGATTTCACTAGGTACAGTTACAGTATTTACAAAATATCTGGAAATTTCAAATAAAAAAAAATCTTTTTAGCATAAAAATAGTACCAACTTTAAAGACATTTCAGTTATTTTGATTTTAACACAAAATTACTACATCGATTTTCATTTAAATGAAATGCGATCTATCTGTAACAAACATTTAAAAAAAACGTATGCGTCGAATTAAACCTTCGCCTTTTTTGAAGTCGGTTATTAAGTAGGGTTGAACACGTGAAACCAGTCAACTTAAAACAGACGAATATAATATTATGTACGTATAATGAGCCGTGATAGCCCAATGGATATGACCTCTGCCTTCGACTTTGGAGGGCGTAGGTTCGAATCCGGTCCGGGGCATGCGGTGAAGGAAACCATCTTGAGGAAACCTGCACATCTTAATTCTCTGCGTGTATGAAGTCTGCCAATCCGCATTGGGCCAGCGTGGTGGACTAATGGCCTACCCCTCTCATCCTGAGAGGAGACTCGAGCTCAGCAGTGAGCCGAATATGGGTTGATAATGATAATAATATCAAATCAGCAAACGAATCATCCCAAACGTACTCTTAAGTAAGTTAGTAAGTACTCCAAATTCAAAACCTTGCTTCCAACAAAATTATTGAACTACTACCTACTAGTAAAATAGCACTCGGTTACATTAACTGCATTATATAATCCGCGTCGGCTACTAGACGGTCGTGTATTTGTTTAGCATAGTCACGGTTACTTTAAAGTTGCTGCATAAATTTAGTTTTTGTTTTAATTATTGCCGTATCTAACGGAAGAAGTATTTCATATTGTTAAAGACCTTTCTAAGTGTCCTTCAATTAAATTAAATTTATTGATTCGTTCTTTATTGATATGGAGTTACTAGTTATTTATATTTTTAGTAGATTAAAGAAAATCTAAACAATATACTTTTTCTCCTCTTGTTTCGTCACTTTAATCATTTTATAAATGTGAATCATATTAATTAGTAATTAATTGATCTACTTTGCTATTATCTGTGAAAATCTGACAAATCTGTAAGGTGTGAAATTTGCACCTTAACGTCCTGATGATGCTCCGGTTTCGGAGTGAAACGATAGAGGATTTCCCGTCGGTTTACGTTGTTGTATTGGATATTAGCAAAGTAGATTAACTAATTACTAATCGAATAATATTATCGAATAATAATTTTTGACGGCCTCCGTGGCGCAGTGGTATGCGCGGTGGATTTACAAGACGGAGGTCCTGGGTTCGATCCCCGGCTGGGCAGATTGAGATTTTCTTAATTTGTCCAGGTCTGGCTGGTGGGAGGCTTCGGCCGTGGCTAGTTACCACCCTACCGGCAAAGACGTACCGCCAAGCGATTTAGCGTTCCGGTACGATGCCGTGTAGAAACCGAAAGGGGTGTGGATTTTCATCCTCCTCCTAACAAGTTAGCCCGCTTCCATCTTAGACTGCATCATCACTTACCATCAGGTGAGATTGTAGTCAAGGGCTAACTTGTAAAGAATAAAAAAAAAAAAAAAAGAATCATATTCAATATAATAATGGGACTTTCAGCTACTATATTTGCCTATCACCTTACTTAATCAACAAATAGTCTAAAAATCAGACCCTAAATTTCTACTATTAGCGCGTTCGAGCATCAGTAAAGTTCTTACAAAAACGCGTTGCTAATGTAACTCTGTAAAAGTCATTATCTATTTTTGATGCACGCAAAGCGACCGCATGACTTTATTCGCATTACTTACATTTCCACTAAGTAGCGAACCTACGCGGCTTTCGTAATAAAGCAAGAGATAAGTTACGTCAAAGGCACTTTCACTGCAGCTCAATGGTTTGTTTATTACACAGTTTTAGTACCACTAATTTATAGCTGCATTACAACATTTTCGTTAATATGCGTGTCTAACACATCTGAAACATCGTTAACATAATTGTTAACATCAACTACACGATATGTGAATTTTAACGAGATGTTTAACTTCCGAGAAAATGGATTTAATTACAACACCCCTAAAATTGTCTTCGTTCAGGTAGAGATGAGGCTTGATCGTTTTTGCTAGCAGTCAGGGTAGCTAAAGTATTATAATTTTTTTATAAATTTTAGCCCGTTTCGCCGGATTTACCGGCCTCGAAGGGCCAAGATGATGGCTTTACTATCGTCAAAAATAAAAAGCGCAAGGCAAGTCAATTTTCCATCATCTTATGGATAATTTCAAGACAGATGCAATAATCATCACTAAGGAAAATAAAAGAATACAAAGGATTCTTATTAATTTAAAATAATTGTGCTTTCTACCGAATTTCGGTCATGGCGGCATCTTTAGTCGAGAAGTATTTTCGTAAAGTCAGACATAGAATCGCCAGATTAACATGTTTTCTGAAATACAATACGACTGTTTCTCGAATTCGTAACTCCAGGCTTCAATTAAAAAAATAATTAGGATAAACTAGGATAAAGGTAACAAATGATAAGATTCTATCAAAAACCTTTACCACATTAAACATTTTAGCTTATGTAAATACTTTACACAAAGTTGTACAATGTTCATTTTGTTACTTATTCCATTAATAGAGTTTAAGTAGAAACGACCTATAATTTAAAACAATGATGGTACATTGCTGGCAACGTTGTGAAAGTCTCCCAAACTCGAACAGTGATTATTATCTAACAAGCGTAACAACTTGATTGGTGCATTTCGGCGGAAATAATTGTTTACTGGTATTTTTCCGTACCATGTCACTGGCATCGTTTCTCACGAGAATTTCACATGCGTTTTGTGTATATACTCGTAGATCTTCTGTCATCACTTTAGCGTTGACTTTAGTATATCATGATCCTATTTAGGAGACTTGAGTATTAGAAGAAAACACAATATAATTTTGGCAATTCTTTTTTGGTTCCGAGGAGGAAAAATCCCTTCTGGTATTTGGTCATTTGCCACGGACTAAAACACTGCATCTTGACTTCGAAATCAGAATGGTACCACGTCGCATTTAAGAACTTTTGGCAACTCTATTTCTACGGATTATTTTATGATCAGTTCTAGGTACTAACATCACTATTACAGACTACGTCAGAGATTTTCTTTAGAGAGTTCCTGTATCTGCATTCCGACTGAGTCACATATATTTTAATTGCTGCCAACGATGGTTTATTCCAGACCAGATTGGTACCTTTTTAATGATTATAATATTCATAAATGTGTTTATTATCCGCATATAATGAGAATCGTAAATCTCAAGCGAAACTTCATTAGTACATTTATCTTGGAAATAATAAAAAGAAGTACTTAAGCCGATATTAAATATTTGTGGGCCCATATTAAGGATTCATCATGCCAAATATGATGCCCATATGATATGACAGATATCCATGGTAAGTCCAAGGAAAGGTCAATCAAGCTTTCGACTTATTATAGAGATTTTTACAGTAGCAAATAATAATAATCGAAATTTTGAACCCTTAGTAGGGTGCCCAAACGCTTGCAGCTTTCTCGCGACAGGAATTTCGATTTAACGCAGGAATGCTTTTTGCGTGATAGGTCAAAATGTCGATAATTATAACTTAATTGAATTATTTAATTAATTCTATTAGGTGGTTTAATACTTTATAAATAAACTTTAAGTCAGAAGATCATGTATCTGTTAACGTCGATGCATCTGGTAACTTTTTATGTCCGGGTCACATAAGCAGAAAGCTTTATTATATTCCTTATAATTATGTTTATTTTATAAGCTATTACTTACACACTAAAATCCTGAAATGTGTAATTTTTTTGGTAAGTTTCAATCAACGCCGCTAAGTATAAATTGTCAACCAATCAATCAACCAATTACAACCTATATAAAAGCCAAAAACCATTTTTTTTTAATTTGTTGGGAAATCTGAAAAAGAAAGATTCGGAATTTTTACTTAACTATCACCTACCTGAGAAAGGCCTAGCCGGTAGCTGGTCACATCCAAGTCCAAGGCCAGCAACATATCGTCGACGACTTGTCGATCAGAGAGGGAAGCCGTTTGCGATGTATCGGTGTTTTCGTTTTCAGCCGTGGCCAGGAGTCGATATCTAAAATATTGTTCTCTGTGTTAGGATCTTAAAATATATATAGTAATATTATAGTTCGATTTTTTTACAAGTTGAATTTGCAAGTGGAAGGACACAAGAGGAGAGGAAGGCCAAAGAAGAGATGGTTGGAGTGTGTGACAGAGTGTATAGGTAGTAAAGGGAGTGGATGATGAGTTGACGAGTAACAGAGACGAATGGAGAAGATTGTTTATTTTGCTGACCCCAATTAAGTGGTATAAGGAAAAAGAGATGTTAATAATTGTTCGATTTTTATCGCATAATTAGCGAGCATACAAATATCTGCGTCACCTTATGTTAAGTGATTACTGCCGTTCATCGTTTTTGAATCACTCGAGGCATTGTTAAGAAGGTAATATTTGATGTCGTGTTTATTTATGTTACGAAAATATTCTGAAACTAAAGGAAAGTTTGGAGAGGTAGCTTAAAACCAGGAGACAGACGTAGGATACTTAGGGTAGGGGTAGAATAGGCATAGGGGTAGGGTAGGGGTAGCACCCACCTTCTAGCAAATTCGGAGAGCGGCATATGTTCGGGGAAGCCTTGTTTGTACAGCCGCGCCGCGTCGAGCAATTGGAAACCACGGAACTGAAAACAATGCACTGATTATTTTGGGCAATTTCTAACCAGTCGCGTGGGACGACCATTTTAGGGTTCTTGTGTTATATTAGGGACTATGTATATTGTTTAAGTATGGTGCATAAGTACTGCACAAACAAAACAGCTTTGCTGTGTTCCGCAAATCGGTAGCCGGTAAACATACACATCACACATGAGTTTTTATGCAGCGTATGTTTCTAAAATACTTTGTGAAGTTTTGCTCAATAATAGGAGATAATTTTCCATTTCATGACGTTATGTTAAATAGCTATCTTTAGCCGTTGAGTATTAGGGATACAATTCGTCATCATCATTATTAGCCGATGTCTACTGCTGAATATGGAACTCTTCGTCGGGTCCGTTAGCATCCAACGATACTTCGAACATAGCCCGCTCCATTGACCGCTGTGTGACTTTGAGCCTTCTTATGAGACCCATAATTAATTAGCTACCAAGTCTCGGAATACATAGATCATCACTGGCAACACGCAGTGTTCGACCACTTTTGTCTTCAGGAATTGAGGAATTTTGGACGAAAATATATCACGAAGTTTCCCAAACGAGTTGGATTTGGTTCACCTCTATCTCAAAGTTGGACCTAACCTAACCAAACTGGACTGAAAAATTAAATAATCTGGAAGAAGATAGGCAGTATCAAAGTGCTATTAACCTGCGAGCGAAGCAGCGGTATGTTGACTATGTCCTGCGCCTCATTGAGCTGGTTAGTGACGAGGCAGCACACGAACTGGACGCCACCCGCGCCGCACCACCACGATCCCGTCCGCTAGGAACTTCGCCTGCAAGGCCGTAGACCTCCACTTCATTTCCGCTGTACCTATTGTGAGTCCTTAGACCTACCTAACTGGACTGGATAAAAAGGAAATAATCTGGAAGAAGATAGGCAGTATCAAAGTGCTATTAACCTGCGAGCGAAGCAGCGGTATGTTGACTATGTCCTGCGCCTCATTGAGCTGGTTAGTGACGAGGCAGCACACGAACTGCACGCCGCCGGCGCCGCACCGCCGCAGCGTGTCCACGATCCCGTCCGCTACGAACTTCGCCTGCAAGGCCGTAGACCGCCGCTTCATTCCCGCTGTACCTATTGTAAGTCATTTAAATCAAAAGTTGCAACATGTTTGAATACGGGGGATTACATTCCTCTGATACAAAAAACCTACATTGCAAATTTCCTACATTAATATAGAGGTAAAGTATGGATGGACGGAATTAAGATGAAGTTCCAAAGAAAAGGAAATTCATACAGCGTGTTATAAACTCCGGTTTCTCATATATCTAGATACAGTACAACAATGAATATGCATGAATTTTTAAAGGTAAACCGGCTTTTAAAGGGAATCGGCTTGCGTAAACTCGCCGCTGGTAGAGATTAGGAGTACGTTTCTAAAAGACAAATTATAGATCCAACGATATTATAGATCTAACGAAAAAATAGAAGCTTAAGGTCAAAAGCATTTCTAAGAACTGGCTACATAAATATTTCTCCATAATTTATGTAAAATAAATGTACTTAATAAATTATTTAGCCACGCTATGTTTTAAATGTAATATAAAATCAGAAGAATATAATACTTAATGTAGACTAATGTGTAATCAAAATGTAAATAAGCAATAACAAGAACATTACTGGGTTACTTAACGTTTCTAGAAATGAAGATAAAATGAAACTTCAGAGCATTGTTTTTGAAATTAAATTGAATAAATTTATATAATAGCTATAATATGTATAAAATATAACAGGTATATACTCATAAACTAAACCGTTTTTTTTTTACACAAACTACCGATTACTTAAATCTAGACTTTTCACTTATCTACTTACTTCACAACTTAAATTATGATGACAACGTGATGTTATTTATACAAAAAACTCTATGGATTTATAGTAATAAACATACATAAATGACAATGAAGACTATTATGTAATGAGTATCTAGCCAGGGGTTGCAAACATTTGCTCACGGCGTCTTTGGGTCCGTTTTCTCTTACCAGAATTAAGGGAACGCCGAATAATCGATGCTCGGCAAAATGGAGAGGCATCGCCTACAATTGAAAATTCAGTAGACACTTATCTCGGTTCATAACATGTTTACCGACTATTGGGAAAAATACTAAACTACTTTTCTTGCTTAGAATGTACCTCTTGCTTTGAAGGTGATTAAATTGTCAGAAAAAGTAAAAGATGTCGGTTATACATTAGATTTTGAAACATTATAGTGATAGACTGCCACGTTTTTTCAGATTCTTGCTGTTTTGTGGTAGAAAGGAAGGAACAGGATTATGAAGTTAGTTCATCATCATTATCGGTCTATTTTAACGGCCAGGTCTCCTTATAGAAGAAGGGATGCTTTGATGGGATGAAGGGAGAGCTTTGAGCTTTCGAGTTCGAATACAGAGTGACGGTCTTAGGGTGATGATGTTTGATTGTTGAAATCACTATCAGATACGCGTGCTATTGACGTGCTCTTCGATGCACGGAGGTGTAACACTAACAAGTTCCTCGGGGTCCTAAGCCTTGGATCTAGTCCAGAAGGGGCGAATTCGTCGCGAATCGTATCGCGCGAATTCATACGCGCGTTGTCGAAGTACTCTGGCGACATCAATACATCGCGTCCACAAGCATCGCGCGAATTCAAAATACGCGCGTAAATAGCGTGCACTACACCAGACTCTCGACTCGCGCGCGATTCGCGCGTATTGCGCGCGAGTCGAGATAGTAGGGACGCCTTGTTGCGTCCAGTTAACGCGCGAATTCTAGAGCGAGTGCACGGTCAACTCTATGTTTCGTACTGCATTCTTCTTCAAAGTTCAGGCGTAATACGCGCGAGAGAATCTCGGCGAATTCGCCCATTCTGGACAAGGTCTAACCTAGACTGGACTGGACAACGAGTTAGTAGTAGTTCCTAATTTATAATGTAACTTACCAGTAGTGAGTGTTCTGCGTATGGAGGAAGCGCGGCGTAGAGTGGACGCGTCGCCCACGGCGGCCGACCACGAAGCGCCCACGCCGCACGCGCCGCGTGACCACGACGACAGGCGGCCTATGTCTTCGCTGTCAAATTATTATTCATCATCATCATCATCAGCCTCTTTTTAAGGCCAGGCCTTCTCAGCACACTGCTTCAATGCGAATTGGCAAGCTTAGGGCAATATCAGAATGATTTAAGGGAAGATAATAATTGAACTAGTTAATAAGGAACAAAAAAGTACATAATTGTATTAAATAAGTTCTAAACAACGTACTTCTGACTCTCCTGAAGCAACGTGTGGGTCTTTTTCGTGACGGGGTTCTCACGGCTCGCTTTGACCCAACCGCTGACGTCATACAACACAGGGTTAGTTCCCTGTAATTAAAATACTTAATTAGTCTTTTATAATTATTCTGTAAACACTCTTCTTACAAAAAACTTATTATGTCGCCACAAATACAACATAAGGGACAAAACTCACCTATCTCATACATACACTCATATACACCTCGAATACGGATCGCCTCAGTGTCGGCGTAGCCGCGCTTACGATTCGCCAGCCGCTCGCTTACGTCACTTCGTGACGTTACGACCTTTACGGTCCGAGAGCTGGAGAACATTTTGCGATAGGTCTTTGAGTTAAGTTGAAAACTAACAAAGTTATGAAGACTTGTCTGGGGAATAGTAAGAAAATATGTAGGTATATGGGGCTGAAATTTAATTAAATATTTAAGAGAAAATAATAATTAAGCCAGACGAGATATTAAATTTTTTTGTTTTGGAAAATATTTTGCAAGCGTCTGGCAACAACCTAAACATAAAAAATCCAAATTATTTTTTACTACTTAAATGTTTAATTTAAAGGTTTAATAAAAGCAGATTTATTTACACTTTATTTGCACACCACAACATAATTGCCTATTTTGTCTAAAGAAAAATCCTCAATGATATTTTTTACAAAAAAAATTACTACTATATCATGTCTCCAGTCCTGTGTTACTTGTTAGGTAGCGAAAGAGAGATACAGGACAAATTTTCAACTTGGATCAAACGCCTATCCAAAAAAATCCACTAGCTCTTGGAAAATACGAAATGATGTAAAAAGCGCGGCCGGCGAACTGTAAGCGAGTCTGCGTCCGAGGCGATAGGTGAGTTTAGTCCTTAAGCCGTACCTGTAAGTGTTGCAGGATGAACTGCCTGTTGTGAGGCGCCTTCTTGATGAGGTAGTGTGTCTGGTGCGGCGCGCCGTAGTGCGCCATCACTCGCTCCAGGAACGTGTCGTCCGATGAGCCCGGGTACATGGACTCTTCGTCTAGTAACCTATAATTAAACCATCATTTATATATAGGCCTATAAACACATTTAAAAAAAAATAGAATTACAGTTGACCCTCCCGGCCATTCCTGCAAAGGAGATGGTCAAAGTTAAAGTGAATAAATGTAACTAAAAAGTAATAAATAAAATTAAAACCCAAGTTTTTGAGTTATATCAAGATGGCGTCCCTAAAGCAACTATGACATGACAATTGACAGCACACGTCAAATCGATTATTTCATTGGAAACGTCATCAATCTGCCATTATTACCCATAATAGTGATGATTTTTTTTCGAGATATTGAATATTATTTCGAAAGAATTAAAGTACACTCGTAGATTTGTATAATCAAAAATATTAAAAATATATATATTCTTTTATGTCCGCTAGGGTACAATGACTGGACCTGGGCTCCATACAATTTTGGACCATCTCCTTTCCGGTATATTTTAGTAGAAACCATTTGAAATGTCAACCGGTTTTAACCGGTTACAAACATACAGACAGTAGACAGACATCGTCCTAATAATAGTCATGAACGTTTTTTTAGGACACCAAAACGTTCGATAGCAACGAATTCGATAAAAATTCGATTTTTGATAAACGTGATGAAATTTTTTTTTAATTTTAATGTACAAAAAAAATATTTATAATGACTAGCTTTTAAAGGGGAGGAGGGAGTCTTATTTTTTAAATTCGAAGGGTAATTGTTATCCTGAAGGACGCGGGAATCGCGGGTGTCTGCTAGTTATTTAATATTCACCATAGCAACCCCCGTCGATCACAGTCGCGCAGGTCCGCTTGTGAGCTGCGCACGATGGTGTTCTGTGGTGCTTTGTCCAGCAAGTCCACCATGGGGCCGGGGTTCACTGTTTCTGACAGCCAATCTATATAGAGCAATATAATCAAACAATGAACACACGTAAAGAAACGAAAAAGCATACACATACAACTGAACACAGAACATCCTGCTTTTTGGAAGTCGGTTAAAAAATAAAAGTCTACATCATAGTTTTAATATCGGCCCAATACTCATGGAGAAGAGATATGGAACTTAGACACCACCAAGCTTTCAATGGTGTTTGATAATGTTTAGGCTTACTGTGATTAATGTTTCATCATCAGACCGGAATAATATGACCGGAACCGAGGACTCAACATTCTCTCCGAAGTACGGGGGTGTAATACCACCTTTCCAACTCCGAATTGTAAATATTTACTGATAATTTCTAGGAAGAAATAAAAACTCAATACTTTATAACCAGATCAAAGGCGTAAACCCAAACTTAGTGATCCGAAACTACAAATTAATATTCTAACAGATAAATTAGGCATAGCTTGAAATGACATAATATGTGCTGTGTTTCCATTCGAGATCATACGTGTACATATAGAAAACCTTGAAAAATAAAGTATTCCACGCGAACAAAATTACGGGCGTCCGTTATAGCCCATATATATAGTTTTTTTATTCTGAATAGAAAGACTATACCTAATATTATACATATTAAAATTAGTATTGATATTCAGAAGTTCTAAAACTCAACGTTAAAAGCAATCAATAAGATCATTTAATTAAAATAAAAAGAAAATTATCGCCATAAAATAAGCGTGTAATTGTTATGATAACATCATTATTTGAAGTTGGTAACAATTCAAAAAACAAAAGGAAAGTCAAAGCTGCTACTTCGGTGTGTGTGAGAGAGGTTCTCGATTTTTCATTTTATAGAATTGTTGTGTATTTTTATTACATTTTCAGTTTATTTTGATAATACCCATATATAGCCACAGATTAAGCGGACTTACATATAGATTGGTGGCGGTTTAGACCGACCCGTCACCACAATCGGTTTACCGTGTAGCATGGACTCTCCGAGAGGCATACAACGCGGTCTCTACTTATATCACAAGACTTTAAACACTTCGTTAGCGTGATGTAGGCCCGACGCTCCCATTGGCTGAGACCGTCTGTCGCGGTGACGTCGAGTGACGGCAATGGAAAGTCGGCACGTGTTGGCGCTATTTTTAAACGCGTGCCTTGCATTTTTCATTAGTGTCGTGGTCAGTGTTGTTGTTTGCTTTTGCTAGCTCGACGTAACAGTATAAAAGAAGCATTACTGTGATTTGTGAATCTATATTGCGATATTTCTTTAGAACCATTTTATTAAAAACTAAAAGAAATATATTATACAGAATTAAATCATAGATTAATTTTGCGAGGATTACTGTGATTTTAAGTGTATTTAATAACAGTGTAAATAATGAGTTTATCTAGGTCAAATCACCATCATCATCGTCTCCTTACCCTTATCCCACTTAAGTGGGGTCGGAAAAATATGTCAATCTTTTCCATTCGTCTCTATTACTCGTCAACTCATCATCCACTCCTCTACACACATGTCCTCTTTCACACAATCCAACCATCTCTTCTTTGGCCTTCCTCTGCTCTTATAACATTTTACAACATTTTTCTAGTAATATGACTTTCCTCTCTACGCATTACATATCCATACCAAGCTAACCTTCTACTCCTCAATTTTTCTGTCTAGTTTAACTAGGTCAAATAAAGTTGGATAAATGTTATTGCAAAATATATATTTCTCAAATTAATTTTTAAGCATTAAGTCCTTACAAGAACCACATATTCACAGATAAGTATTATTTAGAAAGAAGAGTGAGACAGAGTTTACTTGTAACTTATCGTATTAACGACATTTACTCAAATAAAAAAATTTGAGTAAATGTCGTTAATATTCGACAATTAAAATTCTAGTGAAGAAAATTAGTTCCTTTGTTACTTGGGGTTAACATTTATGTTGGGTTTTTTTTTATTTTTCTAGTCTTGTCTATTTTTCTATTTTTCTAGGCTTCGTAGTCTCTATATTGATTTTTTAGTATGGATGACTCATCACCTCCATTCCCTTATTCCGCTTAAGTGGGGTTGGAAAAATATGTCAATCTTTTCCATTCGTCTCTATCCTTTACACACATGTCCTCTTTCACACAATCCAGCCATCTCTGTTTTGGCCTTCCTGTCCTTTTATGTCCTTCTTCTTGCACATTTTACTTATATTCTGCAAGAACTTTCTAACAATCGAATTTTACGTTTACTTAGTGTAATTAATTGCATTGCATGAAATTAGTTTCACCAAAAATTTTGCACAAATTTTAATCAATATCACGAAAATAATGCTTGCATTATTATACGCGAAATTGATAAAAATGTGTTATACTATTGCTTTTAAAATATAAATAAAGCTTTAGCGTCGCTTAAAAATAACCTAAAAGATTTTCGGTATTTACAATAATCCTTGTACTAAATTACTTACCCTCCTCAGTCCCGTCGTCAAGAGTGATCCCCTCTTGTGCGTAACGCTCCCGAGGCGCTACCAGCATCGCTTCGTGGAACACGCCTTGGAGACGTTCCTGCATGATAATGGGATCGAAAGATAAACAAATATCAAGGTTATGCCAAACATGACAGTGTGGCGTTTGATGCTTCTGCTACTTGAGTTTTGGTCTTTCCTTGCTAAGGTGGTAGAGGCATTAAGTAAGGTGTGGCACAAGTTTAGGATAATTGTTTTTTCTTTCTTTCTTTCGTTAAATACTGACTGTAAATAGCAGCGGAATGAAAAAGTCTGGAAGTGCGAGTCAGACGCGAGTAAGTTGAAGATTAAGTAAGAAGTAAATTGGTTAAGAAATGACGAAGTTATGAGGTAACAAACATTAAAAAAAAATCGGGTATCTGTAAAGTCGGTTTACTGACTATAGTTGAGCGTGACAACGTCGGAAAATACTGATGGAATGGTTGCATTTTTCAAAAGAAAATGTTAATTAAAGTATTTAAAACAATAAGTAAAAAAAACTTGAGAGGTGCCAAGGGACGCCCGGATGGAACGAAGTTCCTTTCGATTAATTATTGATGGAATTCTACTATATTTTTTTTTAAGAGATAATAATATTTTTTTTTTATTATTAAAAACAGTATAATGTAATATAAACTTTTGGGGTTGCGGGTTGAGGGGTCTTTTGGGGTTGGGATGTCTTTAGGGTTTGAAGGTCTTTTGGGGTGAGGGGGTCTTTTGGGTTTGGTGGGTATTTTAAGGTGAGGGAGTCTTTTGGGTTTGGGGGGTCTTTTGGGGTGAGTGGGTCTTTTGGGTTTGGTGGATATTTTGAGGTGAGGGGGTCTTTTGGGGTTAGGGGTTCCAATAAAATACTGTTAGTTTTTCTAAAATACTGTTTAATCTTCATAGACCATAATATATATTATTTCTTGAAAAAAAAGTTGGCAACCCTAGGGCGAGGGAACGACGAGTGTCATCTTTTTTCGAGTTCGCATCTGGCTTCATCGAATTATAAGACGTTGTCACGTCAAAAAAAACATACGCGTCGGTTAAAAAACGCATTTTTTTATAAAGTTTCTGGTTCTTATATTTATGTCGCTTCTGAACGTACCTGCAAGTAATTGGACAACAGCTTGGACAGCGGGGCCCCGCTCTGCTGCCCCGCGCACATCGGGTTGTCTGCTCCGGGGGTGTCCAGCAGGAGGATGGACGCCGACGTGCGGGCTGATGTCGACAGGCTCCTGCATTATTAGACATTAATGTACATGTATTACTTTCATCATCATCAACATCGTCATTACAAGCTAAGGACGGTTTTCAATTTTAAGGCATATTATTTGAAATGGATAGAATATACTTAGATTGCCATAGACGGGGCCCTGTATCAAAATTGCTTGCGGTGCCCAAATGAAGGCTAAATTTCTCACAAACGAAACAAAAAAGTTTACTTTAAAATAAATATGCAAGTCATTTTTTAACCTATGTAGAATGTTTTCAACTTTTGGGTGCTCGCTTAGCCCCTGAAAAGAGATTGCTTTTTTACTTTTGTCATTTTTGGAGTGAAAATCTGAAGGCAGTTTTTTCTGGAAAACACCAGATTCAGTGTGGTTGTGCATTACATTTTACTAATTTTTGCTTTCACACGTAGGGGGCCCTGTAGTCCGGGACCCCGTATCATTGATACGTCTGATACGGCGTTAGCTACGCCCCTGTTGCCATTGTACTTATATGATATGCTACTGAGTATTAGAAAATAGTTTATAGTCCATATTTCTTAACTCGACTGGGGACCCAAACTTTATCACGCACTTTTTTCGAATTTATTTCGGGACGAAAACATGTCAGTAAATATCGTCAAGATATGATGACTCGACATTTCAAAATTGTTTGAGGACGGATAACATGCGTTTTACAAAACGTTGAAAATGTCGACGAGCCTTCAATTTTTAGTAACTTAGATAGGTTTGGACAGGAAATGGAAATAAAAGACTTCTTTATTGTACACACAAGAATAGATAAAAAGTAAAAAAGCACAATAGACAACAATGCATAAAGGCGGACTTATCGCTATAATCGATCTCGTCCAGACAAGTTTCAGTGAAATAATAAGATAAGGAAAACGGTAACAGATACCGGAAAGTAGCATTTACCTATTGACCAGAGCAGCGACGATGTTGAACGTTTCGTTGTAAAGTCCAGCAATAAAGGCGTCGAGGGCCTCTGAGCCTGGTGCTTCTTTCTCGTTCGACGGTGAAGGCGTTCTGTAAAAATTCAATATCTTTGTCATATGCGGCTTAAGTGTTTGTTTGTCGCCGACAGCTTATTAGTTTCTTACGTAATCTTTTCGTTGATGACACTCTCATGATATGCGGGCGACGAGGGGAAAGACTGCGCGGGTGTCAAATCGTGCGTGCGGGGAAGTGAATTGCTGCAGTCATCGGTTTATTATTCTTAGCTACACGCCCCCGGCTCGCGCGGCTCATCGGGAGTGTTACGAACGAAGTTGCCAATCTATAGCCAGTGGGGTAAATTACCACCAGTAGTACCACGGAATTCAATTAATAATATTCGAAACGCGAAAGTTTGTATAGATGTGAGTGTTATGCGGTCCCTTTTGAGGCTGAGGTACTTGACCTACGGGTTGGAATTTTGGAAAATTCATTCTCTAATACAGGTTCCTTACGAGTCCTCAGGGTTCAATGGATGACGAGTAAAAAGCTTATAGAGCCTCGAAAAGGCGGCCCGGGAAACACGTGAAGAGCACGTACCGGGCAAGTTCGTTCGTAACACTCCCGTCCGTGGTCCGGGCGGGCCGGGAGGGGGGTAGCGATGCCCCGTGCGAACGAATTAACACTCGCGCAGTCCTTCCCTTCCATCGCCCGCATATCATGGGAGTGTCATCAACGAACTTGCCAAGCTGTAGCTCTCCCATGATTCGGCACGAATGACTGTGAGGTCGGGGGATCATGGGAGATTAAGTACGTACAGTTTTTTAAAAAAAAAAGAAAATTTGCCATATTTTATTCAATATGACTAATATTCCCATTCCCTAAATATTTGATAGAAGCTGGCGTTACTTTACGGAAGTTCATCATTAATAGATAATATTTTATTTATTTTGCTAACATCCGCGAAAAGTAGAGTCATCATCTCCTGAGGATGCTCCGAGTTCGGGGTGAAACGTACGTAGAGAGTATTTTGTCGAACCTGGATGACGCTGTCGCATGGGTTCGTCGGCTTTTCGCGGATGATAGCAAAATAAATAAATTATTATCTATCCCATTCCCCTCCAACTACTTTTGACGGCCGCGTGGCGCAGTGGGTAGTGACCCTACTTTCTGCATCCACGGCCGTGGGTTCGATTCCCACAACTGGAAAATATTCGTGTGCTGAACATGGGTTTTTTCCAGTGTCTGTGTGTAATTATACATTATATAAGTATTTATATGTAGTATATAAATGTATATGAATATTATAATATCAACTATCTTAGTACTCACAATACAAGCTGCTCTGTATGCTTACTTTGGGGCTACATAGTGATGTGTATTGTTTAAGTATATTTAAGTATAACTATTCTGGAATAACTGTATTGAGAGTTGGTACAACTATAGACCAGGGGGGGGGGGAGAGGGTCGAAACTACCACTTCTCGGTGATGAGTCCGACCGCTCTTAACGTTGAGCTATTGAGGCTATATATGATGATAATGTAGTTACCTAGCCGCAGTGTTGGGTTGCGGCGAGGGCGGCGTGGGCGGCGTAAAGATGGCGCGCGCGATCTCTTCCGCACCCACGCCGAGCAAGCGCGCCGCGCGGCTCGCGCACCCGGCGTTCGCGAATTGGTACTTCAGAGCGGACCCTGTGTTCGCTGAAATAAATGATAAACATCATCAGCATCATCATCATATCAGCCGATGGACGTCTACTGCAGGACATATCAAGATCCTAAGCCGCCTGCATCCAGCACTTGGGAACTCCAACGTCCATCAGCTCTCCGAACTTTGTGCCTCGTCAATTGCTAATTCAGCTTCGCGACTCGTTGAGCTATGTCGGTGACTTTGATGCTTCTGCGTATCTCCTCATTTCTGATTCGATCACGCAGAGATACTCCTAACATAGCTCGTTCCATCGCCCGCTGTGTGACTCTGAGCCTTCTCATGAGCCTTTGCGGTGCTGCAGGCGGGGACAAATACTTTCTTAAGGGCAAAGAATGAAATACCAATGTTTGTCACCACAAGCGACAACATAAAGAATTTAGTCAGAACTTTATATAGATATTGTGATACCTACTTGTTTTTCTCTTTTCAGTTCACTAAGCAGTCGGGTTTTTTGTTTTTATATTATTATTTTTTTAAACTGCGAGAAAGACAGCTTTTCAGAAAAATAGCAGCAAATATCCTACCTCGCACAACACCAGCCCATCCCAAATGGCATATAGCAGCCAAGATCTTCCAAATGGCCATCTGCTCTTGCTCCGTCACGGCCAAGTGTTGTAGTGCTTCTTTCAACGCGGAGAACTCCGCCGGTGCGTCTGCCTTCTCCGTGGAACCGACACAGATGTTTGGTGAATTCACCGGCGCTTGGTCGAGGAGGAGCTCCCGACGAAGACGGCCATCGCAGCCGTGGAATAATCTGGAAATGTTGATTCATCATTATCAACCCATGTTCAGCTCACTGCTGAGCTCGTGTCTCCTCACAGAATGAGAGGGCTTAGGCCAATAGTCCACCACGCTGGCCCATTGCGGATTGGCAGACTTCACATACGCAGAGAATTGAGAAAATTCTCAGGTATGCAGGTTACCTCACGATGTTTTTCCTTCACCGTTTGTGACACGTGATATTTTATTTCTTAAAATGCACACAACTGAAAGGTTGGATGTGCACGTCTCGGACCGGATTCGAACCCACACCCTCCGGAATCGGAGGCAGGGGTCATATCCACTGGGCTATCATGGCTCATATCATGAAAATGTTTATTGTAACCGGTTAATGTTTGATGACAATTGCCATGTAAAGTAAAGGTTGCATTTCGATGACGAGCTTCGTGTAAACGAAAGTTGCATTTTAATGTCGAACGAAAATGTTCATGAAAAAGAAATTCCTATTCGGGGATTCATAGAGGTAATTTATCGTGTTTGCAAATTACAGAGGATGCCAGAGGAACGGATTGACGCTATTAAGACAAAACGTTCTAGGCTAGTTGACACTTTTTTTTAAATAAAAATAAAATAAGCCTTTATTGCTGTAATGCATTTGTAAATTTCTAACGTTAATGTATTCTAGTTTAGTAATTAATTATTTGAACTACTTATTATTATTAAAATCAGTTCTCTACTATACAGCTTGTCCTTCGACAAAGGCCTCCTGTAAAGCTTTCCATTTTTCTCTATCCTTGGCGATGCGCTTCATTTTAAAGGGCCTTAAATAGGCGAATGTTTGTTGGATATTCAACTAATAGGTTAGTTAAGAGCGCGCAACACGTCGGTACGATATGGATAAAATTCGAAGCGCGAACGAGACGCCGAATTATGTCTTTCACGTGAGTGAAAAGCACGGAGCGATTGACGCGCGACCCCAATTTTATGACGTGAGCGCCAAAACCATTTTTACCTAATTGAAAGTAAATTAAACAACATACCGAAAAACAAAATGGCCATGTTCAAGATATATACCTAATTTTCTATACAAAACAAAAATTTAAGAAAATAAGTTTGCTTTTCCTGAGATTGAAAGCAAAATGTGAGCAAAATATGTATTTATCAAAAAAATAAACTATCGAGAAAAGTTTTACAAATTGTGTATTTTGTATAGTCATAACGAAGCTAACCCTTTGAAATATCATATCAGGCTCCTAACTTTACCAGAATCTGAGATCCAGAACCATTTGTAACCACCAAATTACATATTGCACACTCTTAACTTAGCCTATTAGTTGAATATCCAACAAACATTCGCCTATGAAACTCTCGAAGTTAAAATGGAACGTATACGACACTTACGTATGGAGCGCGCGCAGAGCCGTCTGCTCCGGTTTAAGGTCAGGCAACAAAATCTGCACGGAAGCCGACACGAGCGCGCCGCCGCCGTCGAAGTCCAGCGAAGTTAGCGACACGAAGCGAGATGCGTGTGGGTTTGAACCCGTCCTGAAATTAAGGAGGGATAGCTATTATTATTATTTATTTTTTGTTAGTTCAAAATTAAAAATTAATTTATATCAAGTAGGCTCAGTATACAAGCACTTTTGATACGTCAGTTGACTATTTGTAAAGATTCTACCACCGGTTCGGAAGGCAGATTCTGCTGAGAAGAAACCGGCAAAAAACTCAACAGTTGCTCTTTTAAAAAAAAAATCATACAATAATATTATAATTACAATTGATGACAACATTACAATTTCTTATAGTTTTACTTCCTGTGTGAGAGTGGAAGCTGATCCAACGGCCTCTAAGCAACTTTATCATTAAGGAACTCATCAATGGTGTAGTAACCTCGACTAAGTAAATGTTTTTTAACACATGGCTTAAAGCTATGCATTGGCAGATCCATCACAGTTAACCAAGCAACCAACTATTCTTAGGACAGCCATGGATCTCGGAAACAGCTTAAGTAGTAGTAAGTAGGCTTAAGACTCTTAAGACACGATATACTCTAATGCAAGTAAGATTGATAGATATATATCGGCCAATAGCGAAGTAATCAAAAATATTTGAGATTACAATACATTAAATACGAAATAATTTTTTCAAGTGTTTTAGTAAATTTTGGTGAAATGACAACTTTTGTGTCACATATTCCAATAAGATAAAGCTTAAGAATCTTCTGCCAAAAATCAACTTTCCATAAAAGAATAAGAGAAGAAATATATACCCTTTTTGTCTTTCTGATTGTGGATGTGCCCTAGGCACCTTAATGGGGTTTGGGAGTTTTGGGCGAGCGCAGAATCATCGCCTGTTGGGGCCCTAAGGCAGAATATGCCCACGTTAAAAATATAACAGTCATCGTTAATGGGATTATAAACACTCACCGACTAGAGCCGAAAGCATGCAGAACATCTAAGGCCGCGTCCAAACGCTCCGGAGTCAACTTAGACCCTTGCGCGGGATACGCGCTAGCTAAGTACCACACGCAGTGTCGCATAGCTGACGTCTTCCCTGAACCAGATCTGCAAATAATCAATACATATTGTATTACTGTCTGTGATTTCCAAGCAACTATTTTTTCATAAGTGCTTTTTGCAATTTACACGATAATAAAACACAATCAAGCTTTTAAGCTACTGCATAGCTTTTATCGCGGGCTTTGAGCGCGGGGACCGAATCAAGAAATTCCGTAACGAAAATAAACCTAACACCCAAGCCGTGTATCAAGTTGTTATATCGACTCAACTGGACAAATGATGTGAAACTAGGGGGTAAAATTATTAAACCAGAGATCGATTCCAACTCACGTTTTAATTTTTTTTTATTTATTTATTCTTTAATTTATCTTATTCTTTTATAAATTAATTATAATTTATTAATTATAAATAATTAATTATAATTTATTAATTATAATTAATTATAATTAATTATAATTTATTAATTATAATTAATTATAATTAAATTAATTGCACAAGTTGATAAAAATGCTATGCGCGGCAATCACCGAGTGCCACATGTATATTTTTTAACTTTTATTGGTCTGTCTGTTTGTCTAGACTAGTCTATGGAAAGGTTAAACCAATTTTACTAAGACTCTCACTGGAAGATAAATAAGGTTTTGAGCAAAATGTTAAATGTACTTTTTAATTTATTTAAATGCATATCATTAGGTCAACTAGGTTAAATCTTAAAAAAATACTTATTAATATTTTCTGTTAATAATAATTAATCTTCGCAACGGTTTCTCAGTTTCTATGATTTACGATTTTCCAAACACGTTTTTCCTAAAAAAAAAAAACAGTCAATGAAACGATTTCAAAGAGCGTTTTTATTGCTTATCGGCGCAAAACCAATTAGGGACCTTGAACTTCTCAAATAACATTATTAATATTAACAAGTTCCCAATCGTATCGAAACTTGTATCTCAACATAAAATAACCATAATCTAGTTAGGAACTAGAACCGACCAGCCTTTCTCTATCGATAAGTCCAATCATTGGCACTTTAGGGTCTATGAGGTGATTATTTTCGATATCAATCATAACGAAATGCATTTGATTTTCAATCTTATCGCGATTGACATAAGAGTGAATAAATTAATGTTTGCAGTGTGTATATTATAATGACCGACTCACGAGTTTTGTCATTTATGAGATAAAATATATGCATAAGTTGTGATCAGGCGTTTCCTGCAATTTATCGTACCGCTATTTGAATATCGTGAATGGGACAAGGTAAGATCTATTACTAGTTTGTTTACATTTTTTGCCTTTAAATTTTAGCGGGAAGTGCTTCAGCAAATATCCGGGTATAGTACGCGTCAATATTCTAGTCCGCTTTGAAGTCGACATGACCTGGGACTGTATCCATGTGGCAGGTCGATACTTTTTCTAAAGTCTTTTACATGAAAGAAGTCCCTCAGACGCGGCGCTAATGTCTTAATAGTGCTCATTGTCATTTGGTAATGGCGGTCTTATTGTCATATGTGTAAGGTGATTTTAGTTGAGGCTTTAGCCGCGGTACTTTGAAAACTAAAAAAATGTTTGGGAATGACAGATCCGATTGATAAACGCAAAACATGCACCACATTTGTTCATAGAAAGTAGATCACGTGATTTGTCGATAATGAATGTCATTCCTATACATTTTTACTTTACGAAGCGTTTTTGCCTACAGGCCCAGGTTTTATAATTCTGCTGGGAAATTTTAGGTACTCGCATATGCACTGCGCAGCCATACGCCTCGTGTACAGAGCGAACTCCAAATTGGCAAATACTATATATATTTGCACTATAATTTAGACTCTGTAGGAGATTAGTCTAGCCTAGTAACGGCGTGATAGCCCAGTGGATATGACCTCTGCCTCCGGAGGGTGTGGGTTCGAATCCGGTCCGGGGCACCTCCAACTTTTCAGTTGTGTGCATTTTAAGAAATTAAATATCACGTGTCTCAATCGGTGAAGGAAAACATCGTGAGGAAACCTGCATACCAGAGAATTATCTTAATTCTCTGCGTATGTGAAGTCTGCCAATCCGCATAGGGCCAGCGTGGTGGACTATTGGCCTAACCCCTCTCATTCTGAGAGGAGACTCGAGCTCAGCAGTGAGCCGAATATGGATTGATGACGACGACGAGGAGGAGAATAGGAGGACAGAAAGGCGGATTCTAACGTAGACAATAATCACGCATCCCAGGCCGGAGATGTTCTCAAAGTGACATCGCATTACCTTCCAAGGAACACTATAGCGCGGTCTCTCCTCGAAGCCAGCATGCACCGGTGCGCCGACTGCGCCGCGGCGAACACGTGCGGGGGCATGTCGTCCACTCGGCAGCCTCGAAACATGGCTGCCACCTGGAATGTCACAACTTCGTCATAAAAAACTGTGTCTTAGAGAAAAATAACATATGTAATCTAAAGGTAGTTTGCGGTAAGGTAATCTCTGGATATACTGAATCGTTTCAAAAAATTATTTTACAAATAGAAAGCCGCGTAATTTGAGAGTCTCTTAAGCTATAATATATCCCCGTACTATCAATGGAACGGGAACTATGCGGGTGAAACCGTCGTCGGCTAGTTCTTTGTTTGTAATTATTTTATTTCTGAAGCGATTTGCGAGTCCATGGTTGTACTAAGTCGCCTGGCACTAGAGCGATGTCCATTATTGCGTTGCGACTTGCGTTACTTTGCGTCGACACTGCGTCGCTTTCCATGTACTTTAAATTACATTTCGAAACTTGACCGCAAAACATGCCGAGTACCGCATTTGTTCATAAGAGTACAACGTAGGGACGCGCTTCCTCAAAGTTTAGTGCCTACGGTATCCGACCACTGATCCAACAGTCAAGCTAAAACTTCTTAAGAGGTCGGTCAATTATTTTTGCTTAAACGACTAGGTGAATTATAACGATGGGATCAACACTCCACGTGACGGGAAGCGTGGGCAAGATCTTAATTCGATACTTTTCCTATTCCTTTTTTACCAAGAGCTAGTAGGTAGTACCTTTTCCGTATAGACAGGGGTGGTGCGCCTCGGCGGTCCGAGGACCAGCAAGGCATGTCCAGCGCGGGCGTGCGGCAAAGCTGCGGCGAAACGCGACCGCAAAACATGCAGAGCACCGCATTCGTTCAGACAACGCAGAGACGCAATGTCTTCGCAACGCTCCAGTTGTGGTGGATTTGCCTGAAAAGACGAAATTTAGTTTACTAACAAAAGTTTAACGATACGATAACGAACGATAAGTTACAAAAATTGTAATCATAATCAGCCTATTTTAACGGCTAACTATGCCTCTCTCCTTATACGAGAGGTGAACTTTAGACCCCCAAGCTGTTCCAATGCAGATTGGCGGGGCTTAGGATGACAATGTTTGCTTATTTCACAATCACTATTAGATGTTATTGTTGATGATCGGGACCAACGGCTTAACATGCTCTCAGTGTAACGCTCAACTTCCCAACTCCGGTCTGACCTAATCACTAGTTCCAGACACCACTTTCACCTTCAACGATGATGACTTCTCCCGAAGTTAACCCGTAGACGTACTAGTGAACATGGGGTAAGCCAAAGCTCACCATCTAAATCATCTTCGACCACGACGATGACCTCCCCACACACTTGGGTGCCCAGCGTGCAGCCATTCTTTTTAATCATGGACCTTAACACGTAGCTGAATAATGGGACCAAGACAGTGAAGGTGGAGTAAGCTCACCTTCTCCAAATCATCTTCGTCCACAGTGATGACCTCCCCAGTCTGCAGCACTCGCACACTGGCCCTGCCAGCGTCCGCGTCTCCTTCCCTCACGACAGCGGTGAAGCCACCACGGTGAGCCAGCCACATGTGCCCAGCTTGCAGCCATTCTTTTTCGCAGGCCAACTGCTCCTCCGATTTTGCCTGTGAACAATAATGAACTTAAGTATTGAATGATAACAATGAACTTAAGTATTGAATGATAGCATGCCCCCGCCAAGTCAAACAAAAAAAGGCACAGCTGTACCATACTTTTCTCTTCATGTTATCGAGACTATTCAAATGAGCCCAAACACGCTATATATCTACTGTAAGATTTGAGAAATTGAGCTTCCCTTTTTGATTCTACATCATCAGCTTTAGATTAGCATGACTTGGAAATACAGAATTAATAGGATACTGAGAGCCGTGATAACCCAGTGGATATGACCTCTGTAGCTTTTCAGTTATGTGCATTTTAAGAAATTAAATATCACGTGTCTCAAAAGGTGAAGGAATAATATCGTGAGGAAACCTGCATTGGAAGACTTCACACACACACGTAGAGAATTGAGAAAATTCTCCAGGTGTGTGAAGTCTGCCAATTCGCATTGGGCCAGCGAGGTGGACTATTGGCTTAACCCCCTCTCATTCTGAAAGGAGACTCGAGCTCAGAAGTGAGACGAATATGAGTTGATAATGATGATGAATAAACTAAACTATACAGCTCGAACACTTTAAACAATAAAACCGCATCATATTCGTCTGGAAGTTATGAAGCCACAGATACTTAATCCCAAGGATTTGACCTAAGCCGTTTGAGATAATACCAGACAAAACAAAAACGGATCAGACAAGCTTTAATCCACTAGAAAAGAAACAAAAGTGGAAGGTCAAAAAAGTGACTAATAAAACAAAGTAGACGCCACCTAAAACAGGCACAACAGCGAAAGACTAATCAAAACCAGCACCAACTAGTAAATCTCGGAGCAAATTGTTTTCTAAAATTAGTGTCTAATAAAAAGGTTAACATATTCGATACTTAAAAAAACTATAACTCTATGAATAAAAAAAGGTTGCTTAGCATATTCTGATTGTTTGTATTGCCAACAATAAAAAATACAAAACCATAATCCTCACGCCAATTAATTCAAAGTTATTCAATCCGGTTTATCATGTGGGGCCAAATTTGAATTACAATACATTGTATTTCTATTATGACTTCTATATTATATTCTAGCAATAATTTGTGGCCAGGACATTCAGGTTCTGTCGGATCGCGACGGCCTTGGTCATTATGCACGTATTTATTTATGTATATTTTATGGAGGCATGTCGAAAATATTTATACGGTCCATTAGCTAGCGTTAGGCCGTGTATTATCACACTCAATTGGTTAACACTTCAAGGACTACCGGTTAAATAAAAAAATAAAAGTGCCGAAAAAATTCAAATTAGTAAATGCTGTATAATGAGACAATATTATGATTTTTTTTTTGGAATGGATCAATTAACTGAACTCCATGTATTTCTTACTATCAAGAGTAGTATGCACGATTTTTTTTTTGCAATACTGAACAATTTGTAACATTCCTCATATGGAATTGTTTGAAGTGTGTGGTCGGTAACTATGTTTACAATGAAGCAATTGCAAGCAATTTAATGCAAATAAATAAAGGTGTTTTTGGTTCTGATTTTATGAAAACATTATTATTAAAGTTATTTTTTTAATTTCAATTGGCCTTTTGATTATTCAAATTAAAGAAAGTTCTAACGTGTGTTAATTATAATTGGACGGTCTTTATGATTTTAAATTTGGTACAGGTCTGATCTGTCAGCAAAGAAAGCACCGAAAAACCCGGAATAGGTACCTAGTATAATAAACGAATAAAGTAAACCGTACCAGAATCAAGTTTGCATGTTACCATCAAAAATTGCCTCATTACTTATGAAATAACACTCATGAAATAGCAGTCAAACGCATAAATAAAGTTAAAACACAGTTTAAAGAAACAAAATAAGAGTACCTTTTTGAGAGGTTCCTTGCATTTCTTACTAACACTGTACCGTTCATTTAAAGGTTGGTGCGCACTAATCTCATCCCTTTTGTCCCTGTTTACATTCGGCAACGGAAGGTTTCTAATTTGGGGTTCATCATTCGAAACTGTTTCGATTACTTTCAACACAATCCTCAGTATCCACACTATTAACCAGTTGACGAATTCTATTAGTTTATTTACAATAGACATTCTTAGTTCAATAATGTCATGTTTAATCTCAAACCGGGATACGTAATAGGTTCAACTTCTTTCACCACATGTATATCTATATTATATCCGCTAGTAGCACTAATCACTGATAATAATATTGAATGCTATTATAAATATTATAATTATTCGTTGTGTTGTTTGTGTCTAACTAGCTAGTAACATCACCCACACGCGCGCGCACGCTCACCAGGAAGTTGGTGTCGCCTATTGAAAACCTACGCGTATGTGCGGAGCAAATCTCATTAAAACCAATTATCCGTTCATAATCTATACGTACAGTTTATTCTTATTATAAACTGTCAACAAGGTACCATTCTGTGAGCTGCATTATACAGTTATTTGTTATACCGTTCAAGATCAAAAATAAACTATATTTCTCGACGTAAGACTTGCAGGTAGGATAGAGTAGGACATAAAATACGTAGGTACAGTAATAAAAGATTTAAAGAAAATTGTTAAAAATTTTAAAATCATTAAAAAAAATGTTTATAAATCAATAACAAGTAGAGATTGTTTGTTTTCCAACTTTTAATAACGATTTAACTAAGGTAAATCAAAAGGCAGTGTAATCATGTATGTCGATGTACGAAAATAATTAGTCTTTATACAGTTACAGTGAATTTTCGTATTCAGAGTCAACTAACATGATTATTTCAACGACATTACTCATTTAGTTGATATAACTTAATATTATTAAGTAGCTCATTTTTAACATTCATAAGAACGAAGGCGAATTTAAATAACGAAATGCCTAAAATTCACACTTTCATTAATAATGCCAATCTAAATTAGTAAAAGCACAATAAAACTGGAGATTTTTACACATTTTGTTTATGTATCCATTAGCCGTATTCAAATTTATACGAAGAAGTAATAAACTACCACTCAGATATTCACCGCATTAGTTGAAGAACTCATAAAATTATATTGGCCATTTGAATGAATTAACCCCGCAAGGGTAAATTCAATATAACCAGAACGTAGAGCTGCTATAGGTCAAACAATGTCAATTCAAAAGTTCGGAAGCCCCTCAAGGCTTTGCAAGCATTAAATACTTACAGAACATTGCACCGTTAAGATACGCAATTTCAAATCTAATTATGAGATTAGTTTTCGAAATATTATTAACTCATATAGTGATGCAAAACATACATGCAGCAAAACACCACATGGATATATTCACGCCATGGAAAGGCGAGACGGTTATTCCAATATAACAGTAACTCCACAGTGATCTAACTTGCCACCTGATATGATGACTGAAATATGGGAACTCAGCCGCAACAGCCAGTGGTACCCCTAGACCTATGGTTTAAGAGGTATCGGGAACATAAAAATGCATTAAATCATCTACTACTATATACTACCAATTACTTGATTTACAATAATAATCTTTGGCGGATGAAATGTCATATTCCATAGAACAATTCTCTCTATAGAAAAACATTATAAAATACGTTAAGCAAACGTCACAATCTATTTCACAATAATTATAAATCGTGGGCTATCAAAGTTTTAACCTATTTCAAAACTTCCTATTCCAGTTATCCAACTGATATCGTCCCAATCCTATAATCGTTTCCTATTTAGCAATTAGGGCCAGTAGATTTACGATTACATTTAACAGTTCAGCTGGTATTTCAGTAACGTTACGGTTTGACCTACTCAGCGCATCTGTTTCTAACACCACTAAGTACCAACACTGGTTTTTATAGTTAAGGGAACTGGTTAACAACTGTAACAATTTTATCTTCTAAATTAATATTGCAATTAATTGTTAAATGGTACTATCGGTCATGTTTATCAAGTTTGCAAGTAGAAAGATTTAAGGAGAGGACGATCAAATCAGAAATGTATGTAGAATGTGTGTTAAACGAAAATGATGAATGCCTTACTGGGTGTGAGATAAGAATTAGATGATGTTGTAAATGATAAAGTAAATAACCAGTCAGAAAGGGTTGTTTATTTGAATTCAAGCTTAAGCCGAGAATCTAGTTCTGATACACGATTGGTACAGAGATGAACGAGTAGACTTGGGAGAAAAATAAGTCGGAAAGGGGGAGACGCTCCCAATTTTTATAAGTACTTTATGAAACGTCAGTTTCGTTACTATATCATCTGTATCGTCATTTAGTAAGTAATCAGATGATATTAAATAAACGATAAGCTCAAAAAAATGTATGGTTCTATAAGAAATTACTGTACGAAAGTTACAGATGTACAATTTCCTAAAGTGGACTTACTTGCATGCTTTATTCAAATGTGTTCCCATTAGGTCTTCGCTGCCTAACGAGATCATGAATAAGCTCCGGATATCAATAACAGCTATTTACATCAGCCTAAGTATTAAAATGTGTTTGGAATAACACACAAAGGCTTAAGTTCAGAAAAATATATTAATATTAATCATCATTCGTTCGTCATTCTGGGGATTCTCATCTTAGAGTAAGATCACAAAAACCTATAAAATACACACACACCTATAAAATACATACACAAATACCTGAAAATCTGTATCACACTGGTTGGAAAATAGTAAACCGACTTACTAACCTGTCTTGCCTTGCATTTGCAGATCTCCTGTCTAATATAGGAGAGGTAATTACGGGTTAGCAGGCTAGTGATGAGATTTGACTTTATAACTTAACTCATTATCACAAATCAATGACCACGTGTTGAACGGGACCAAAGGATCAAAATGCTTTCCAGCTGCTACTACTCTTATTATTAAGTAAGATATGTAAAAACTTTTGTAAGACCGCGAACCCGCAAACGACGATTCAAAGCCCTCGTGCTCAGAGATACTTATCTTCGATCAAAATTAACATAAGAAACTCGTATAGTTCCGCTGGTTTATGTGATAAACAAACAATCGTTTAACAATGTCTGGCGGCGCCTTTTTTGTGTTGATGCAAGAAACTGTACTTTACATAATATAGGAAATGAGTGCTGAAATATGGTATGGTAGATTTAATAGATGATTTATTAGATGGCAGAATTAATACTATCGGGAATCAGAAAATTTGCTTTAATATTTTCAATTTACATCATAAATGTTCCCGTGAGAATATGAGAATAAATCCTTAATGATATTCCAGACTATAAGATAAATTTTATATAGATCTGCTAAGTCCAGTAACAAACGTCCATTTATTATAATTTTCGCATTGAAAATTGAGTAAAGCGCCATTTGGCAAGTAATTTGCATTGCAGCTAACTGTTTACTTTATGGATCTAACTAATTTCTTATAGTTTGTAGCCTAAATCTGAATTGGAGTTCATGACTGCGTGTCAGCGCTAGGTCCGGCCTAAATCCTAAATGTCAATTAAAGCTTATTCACAACACAATATATCGCTAAGGAACTGCAATACATATTGTGGACTTAAAGCCTGCGATAGCCAGATATACCTCATTTTCTTAAGTAGTTAAGAAGGTTAAAAGTTTGTCAACCTATGCTCCTACTGTAGGGAGGTCATAATAATAATCATAATCATCATCATCGACGTCCACTGCAGGACAGGCTTTTTGTAGGGACTGCCAAACATCACGATCTTGAGCTGTATTCAGTGAATTCCTCGTGACTCGTTTGATGTCCTCAGTCCACCTGGTGAGGAGTCGACCAAGACTACGTTTACTAGTGCACAAACTTTTAGCTTTCATAAAATGAAGTACGTCTGGCTGTAGCAGACTCTCATTTTATTGTCAATATTAACAGAAAGACATTAATTTATGCGGTTTTCCAACCCGCGACCCAATTCTGCATTTCAACAATAGATACAAAACGTTAGCGGTGACAAACTTGTAAATTACGACCGGATTTCTGTTGCTGCGCCTATCTGGAATCTGGACACTAAGCTACAAGACCCATTTATTCAGGTTACAACGATGTTTATGTGAATTCTACGTTATCAATTATTATTATACCATTATCCAAGTTGGCACATTTACGCTCGGGCAACGAAACTGTCGCTCCACTCGATACTTCTATTAGGTACAGCACAGTCGTCATATTCGAATACTAATAGTATAAAGACCTAAAGTTTGTGAGGTTGTAAGGTTACATTTCTGGATCTACTGAGCTGATCTTGAAAATCTAGTTTCTTTAGGGTCTTGTGCCAATAAGTAACTTGGCGCTACATTTATGTTTAAGTCAAAAGGGTCCAGTCATGGCTGAAAAGATCAGAAGACCAGACCTAAATTATGAGACCCATTTATTATAATTTGCATACAAATAATAATTTGTAATACAACAAAAAGTTGAAGCAAGGACAATAATTAGTTCGTTCGTTTGTCGTTTTCATGATGCAGTTCAACTTGGCGTACTTTTCGTCCCTGGGTAATCCTTATTAGGCAGGAGGTCACCATGATTTTTTTTCAAACCTTTAAGGTTTACATCTGGTAGGGATTTATAAATGGCGTGCCTTTATTCTGATTTTGTATTTGCTTAATGGAACCGCAGCAGCATCACTGAGGGTGACTCCTATCAGAAGCTATCCCAGAGTCGAATTCAAGAGCTATTGTTCGTTATGGGTATCTCCTAAGAGACAGGGGTGGCTTAGATAAGCGTTCGAATCGATTGGGTTTGTGGGCAGAATGATATAAGCCGCATCGCTTCCAATAATCATGGTTGGAATCCAAGACTGGGTGACGTAAGAAATCGGTGTACATTTATGTCAAGTTGTCGCTTAATAAACTGTCTTTTACTTTCATGTTACAGGAGTAAGAATAAAGTCACAATTGAATACCAGTTGATGCACGAGTGACAAGCGCCATAACAAGGGATCCAGTTTCCATTTTCAGATGACGGTCGTACTCGAGATTTCTACACCTTAACGACCTTGTCGCTTTTAGAGAAATTCTGTTCCTTTATCAACACACTAATACGTTAGGCATGATTATTTAATTATAACACAAGTGTCGTGCATTGAGTATAACCAAGGTACGAAATAGGAAGATGATAATGATAAAAATGTTACAGAATTTAAGACAAAGTTTGAAGTTCGTTCGTATTTATTTTCATAAAGTCTGATTGAAAAGAAAAGAGGTTTCATTACTAAGTAAACAAGGGGGAGGCCAATAAAGTCATGATTGGAGTGTGTAGTGAAAAAAATAGTAACTTAAGTGAGATAAGGAAAAGGAAAGATGATGAAGAAACGTGGTAACAAACTTTGCATGAAAGAAGAAGTACGCGTTGTAATATCGAGAGTCTTTCCTGCAAAAGCAGTGCCAACAAATAAGCCGTTTCTCAGGCGATGTTATGAAAGCTCAAGTTTTAAATCAAATCAAATGGAAACAGCAAACAGACGGGTGACCTCTGACACAAGTCGGATTTGTACAAGCGAACGCTATCAAACATTTAACATCGTAATTACATCACAGCTCCTGCCGACGCAATCAAATTTTGATAATAATTGCACATACGCAAATGATTTATAGTATCATGTCGGTAAATCAAAGCGAGCATTTAATTAGCGTAATAATTGCCCTGGAGCTAATCAGAATCAAAAGGTGCTGATAGACTTGAACATTCACTTGTAATAGAACATCGAGCATTCGCCGTTTAACTGAACAACGAGCCGAGCCAAACATAGAGCTAAACATTGCTACGAACATCTTGAGAATTCTAGCGAACGCTCTATTCGATGTTTCCATTTCAAGCAAACCTGCTCGTTAGAATGCTCGCTAAAATGTTCTCGTATTTTGCTGAGAACATCGATATCTGAAGGATCAAAGAATTATTTATTTGCTACTAATTAATTAAAACTCTATTAAACAGCCTTACAACAGTATTTGTTATTTTCATTCCATTATCAACCCATATTCAGCTCACTGCTGAGCTCGAGTCTCCTCTCAGATTGAGAGGGGCTAGGCCAATAATACACTACGCGGATTGGCAGACTTACACACGCAGAGAATCAAGAAAATTCTCTGGTATGCAGGTTTTGCTCACGATGTTTTTCCTTTACCGTTTAAGACACGTAATATTTAATTTCTTAAAATGCACTGAACTGAACTTCCAACTGAAGAGTTGGAGGTACATGACATGCCCCATTATACGATTTCTTATATAAATTTAATTAATTTATTAAATTTGTTATTCTCAGTACAATTTGTACAGTGAACCAGGAAGTAAAATAGTCTAATAGGTTCATTTATTATAGTAAAATTCAATTAAACCTACAACCATATATCACACATGTTCGAGTATCATAATAATTTAAACAACATAAATTTATTTTCATAATTTATGCACAAAAAATTGTGAATTATTTATACTACTATAAAACGTGCTAAGCAATCGGATATTTCGTAAATGCTACATTATAATATACCTTCATAGCAGTGTTTATATCGGTCTATTGACGAAGGTGAAAAGTAGACAAATAAACATTAGCACCGGCATGTGAAAGTTTATTTAAATTTTTCTATTGTAACTTAAAACACCAAACGGTTTTAGAAATACATTGAGATTTCTATATATAATATTACATACAACAGAAAATATTTATAGTAATAGGTAGTTGGACGGAATAAGCAGTCTACCTAGATAACTGCAACAGGGGTGTGATTCCGCTATTTTACACTCGTCGACGTACTTTTCGCCTATATAACGTTTTATTCGACTTTGACCTTTTGTTTATAGGATGCCAAAATTAAAATGTCACTAACAACTAAGTCACTATGTAAACGCAGTGCTGTAAATTTACACAATGCATGGGTTGAACTTATATGAGCATTTAATGTTTCTGCATGCTCATATATGAGTCTAGCCCATCTAAAAATGCTATTCTCCGTGCGGGACAAGCTGAGGCATACGTCTCAAAGCCTCATGTGCCTGTAATTTCACTTGCAAGTATATACTTTAGAAAACATAATGTTGCTTGGCGGCAGAAATATATTAATGACGATAACACTTCTCCAGAAGAGTATAGATGAGAGGTATTTAGGCGTTTGATACTACTTCAGCGTTCATAGTACTCTTCATTTATTACCGTTAATTTACGAAGGTTTCATCTAGTCATTAGTGACAATAAAGTCTTAAGTAAAGCCTGTGAATGGGTATACATTGTAGTTCACCAATAGGTATTCCTTATTAAATTTTACGTGACAGCATAGGAATGAATTGTGAGATCGTTATAAAATGCCTGTCCGTGAAACGGTAAACTAAAGAAGTTCTAAAAGTGGTGATACGACTGTCTAATTATTGATATGAATAATCAATCAATGGGCAGGAACAAGATCATGCAATGGTATACAAGTCATATGCAAAGGAGAAGAGGAAGGCTAAAACATATATGGGCGAACGAAATAAGACGGCTGGGTAAACTGGGCAAAATGTGCAAGGAATCGGGAATTGTGGTAAAGTTTGGAGGCCTTTGTCCTCACAACAAAAAAAGGACAACCAGATGAATTCTAAATAAAGGCTCATATTATTATTATTATTATAAGTCCGCTTGTCCGTCATAAAAAGGAATTCATTTCCGTATTTCACTGTACGGTCGGTTTTTTGAAAGAAACGTCTAAATTTTCTGGTGTCACGTTGGGACAGATATACCACCATAAGCATTATTATTAGCGCATACTTAATCCCGGCACGAGCGCAAACGCCTATAGAATACTTATTAGGCAGGGACAGGAAGCGGAGACGTTAGCATTCCATCTCCATAAGCCGGTATAGCGCGGCCATTTTTAGAATTTCATTCATTTAAATAGAACACCAAGGGACTGGATACTGTTTTAATATGGATCGATTATATGATAAAATACTTACCATATGAAGTTTTATATGTTAAGAATTTTAAAATTCTTAACATATAAAACAAAAATAATTGGAAGAAAAGTTTTCAGAGTAATCTAATTCAAATGAAAAGTTTGATTTGACGTAGACTAGTAAAAAAGATTTTTAAAAAATTAGAAAAATTTCATTATATTGATTTTTTTAAATCCTTGTTACTAGTCTACGTCAAATCAAAGTCATTGCAATGTCAATTTTCATTTCAATTAGATTACTAAGATAACTTTTCTCCTACTTTTTTCTCCTAACTTGCACTCATCACCTAACCCTGCTTCATCGTCATTAGATAAAACATTTCACTTTTCGGCCCTAGCATTCTGTAAAGTTACACCGCTGTGACATCATTCGTTTCCATGGCAACTTCATTGTTAGTGACGAAGAAGCAAATTCGAGCGAACTATTCGCCTATAACAAGGCTGTAATAGTTCGTTGTAAAATAGCGGAATCGCATCTCTGATCGTCAGTCGTTTATTTACATTTGCGTGTTGATGTAACAACCAAACAGACATCGACATCAATTAAATTCACAGCTATATCACTAAAGGAAACATTCGTAAGCACATAACATATTCTCGTACGCTATGGTTAGTGGTAATAAAATATGCACTCCGATTAAGGGCATCGCATTTCCTTATTCTTTTGAAAATGCATTTCAGATTAATATTTATGCGCGGCCCTAACTACCGGTCTTCCTTATATTAAATCTTGCATTACCGATAGCATCTAAATCTTGATATAACAACCTTACACATAAATCTTTGTCTTATGATCTAAATCTCAAGTCTATATATAGGTAAACTTTGATTAAGCGGTTTATCTATAAAAGAGTTTCCGCCTGCGTCTACGTTTACGGAGTAGATATTTCTTTTTTCTACAGCACTGAAACCATTCCCCGCTTTGAAAAGATTCCCTTCATATTGGAACTTAAAATGAACCACAATTGATAATACTATCTCGGGTTCGACTTCGAGATCGGGGTAACAAGGACAAGAATTTTTATTTCTGTAAAGTCACAACCAGCCTCTACAAGACAAGGTTTCCAACAGGAGTGGTTAAAAAGTCTAAATATAGGTAAACTTTGATTTACTTCTTTATCTATAACAAAGTTTTCGCATGCGTCTACGTTTACGGAGTATTTATTTTTTCTAAGGCACTAAAGCGATTTGCCGCTATAAAGAATTTCCTTCATAAATGGGGCATCTAGAATGAACCGCGGTTTATCAAATTAAAGTTCTAGCCACGGATCTGGGTAAAAATGACAAGAATTTTGATTTTCAAAAAGTATCCAGACTATTTTATAAGGATCACCAACAGGAGTGGTTAAAAAAAGTTTAATTTGTCTTATATATATTATAAATTTAAAGATGTTAATCTTAAATAAATAAAATGGAAGCCATTTTTACAAACGCGTCGTGTTTCATCGACGTAACGCAAAAATGCTTGACATTTTGAAACAAACTAGCAGAGCCTGGGATCAAGACCTCTTGACACAAGTTGGGTAGACAAATCACATCACTTTTGTGTAGAAAGCGATTATTTATACTATTTAGTTCCAGACCCACAATAATCTTAATCACTTGTATTATAAATAAGAAAATAATTACGTTTTAGAAGTTATAAAGATAGAAATTAAAGATATTCTTTCTCTTACAAATACATTTAAAAGCAATTGTCTGTACAATATGTCAAACTATTAAAAGAGAGTTGGAATTTTACTAAGATGGATACCGGAAACATGGATCTTTGATGTCTTTCTTTACTTTAAATTAGCTGTGCCCAAATCGTTGAGACTTGATATAAAAATAGACTTACTGGTAGATCGTTACTTTGAATATAAAATTACACCTTTTGGCTGTTTTATTTTCAGGATTTCCGTATTTTTTTGGTTAAAAATGCTCCCTAAGTCTTTCATACATTTTGTAATTAAAAGCCTACGACTATACGAAATTTTTCGTATAACGATAGGACCGCCACATGAACAATTTTATATGCTAGTATAGGATACAAATGAACTAGATTTGAAGTTATCTGCTTATGAAATTTAATTAAATTTCTCAAGACTATGATGAAGATCATACTATTCAAAATTAGTCACCGACGCAAGGTATACCTCAATGAATTATGCGACACAAAAAATATTCGTGTCAATTTGTCAAATCACAGTTACATTCAAATATAAACTGATTTGAAAGCGAATCGCACAAAATATCGGTAGTCTGTTTATACAAATATAAAGAAGATTGCAATATCCACTCGAGATTTAAATAAACAGAGTGTTACGAAATTGCATTCAAAGAGGCCCCTAATATAATCGTTGCACTTAAAATACCCAATAACCAAGAATAAGTAAGTATACATACAGGAGAGAGTGATTCAAATCACTCGTATCATAATGTTATACCTACAGTAAGTAATCGAATGAAACTTAAATACTGATTTGATCTCGCACTGATACCTTTATAGGTATTATTTCTGTGTTTGATGACTAAGATGCGATGACATCATTATTTCGCGAAACCTAAGGCAGTCAGTCATTATAGTATTCTAAGTATCTCTCTTATAAAGCTGAGATCAAAAATATCTAATACAAAGGTGTAAATGATTACTACGCGATCTTCATCTAACTGCCTTGAGTAACAGAACCTATAAAATGTATTACGGTCTCCCATAAGGAAGAAGAAATATATAAAACTAAAACCAAAGACTAAAGACGTGTTAGTAGGCAAAAAGTTCGTTGAAGAATGACCCCAGTAGCCAATGTCGAAGTTCCACGTGAAATAAAAATAATTGATTTAAATTTTAGATTTAGTGTTAACTCACAACACTTGAATCCAGAACTGAAAGATGCCTTATTGAATACAAAATTTAACAATTTAAATTCAATGTGCAAAACTGCAGATACTCAGTTTCTGCTCTTTTATTATCTCTGCCTCATTCATGATTCATTATTAGCGACCTATTTTAAAGATTTCAATTGTTAAATGTCAGACATAAGCGGCAAACAGCGACGTTTCGCAGTCTGCCAATTGTTTGATTAGAGTATTCGATTCGCGTTGCACTTTCGAGCCGTGGCGAGGGCGCGGTCGTGGCGAGAGATTGTTTACTAAATGCTTCTTGCAATTCCCGAGAGCTTCAACACACTGATGCGTTCACAGTTCACACTCAAGATTTAAGGTTGTTTAATGTTTATGAAATTTCACGTTTACCAATCATCATTTAAATGTTAACGTACAGATTAAAATTGATAATAACAGCAGACTGTGCAGAAATCGGGAAATAATTATAAATACCGACGAATTAAAGCGACGACATCACCGTTTCACTCCTCTTGTTGACTCTATTGATGTTCAATTGCGAAGAATAGTTACTTAAAGAATTCAGACTTTCAGATATCGACTGGAAAAGATTATTTCTTCTTGTGTGAAGATAAAACACAAGTAATTTGAAAATGATAATTATTTGTAAATGATGATTTATTTACAAGGCCAGCTGTTGAGTTTAATTGCCGATTACTTTCCGAACCGGTCATAGAGGCACTACAAACTAGCTTGACGTTTAAAAATTAAGCCAACATAATAAACGAATTTGACTCGAATTTGAGTGTCATAAGACGTGCTCATTGGCACTTGAAATAAAATCAATACGATGTCTAGTACGGAGGAAAGGTAAAGGTCAAATTCTATCAAATTCTCCATACAACAGCTAACTTAACTCATCGCCCAAGATACCTACTCGTATTTAAAAACGTAATCCTAATACAAAGTCCAAATATAATATTTTCGTTTTAATTTTATGCATTGTATTGTTCAGTGTCTTGAATAATCTTCGCAAGCAAGTCAACGCAGTTCAAGGTGTTTCGTAATGACGTTGTACTTAATAGATCTGTTCGTACGTGCCATATGTCTTCTAGGACTATTCCTATTTAATATAATTTTATGTTTGTAACTTTTTTGAAAAATCAAGTGGAATCTGTAATTTAAAATATTGTTTCTCTATTTATATTCAACCAAATTTATGTAAGTATTCAAGAAAATTCCCATTGAAATCGTAACATAACATTCTTGAAACATACATCTTTATTTCTAAAGCTGTGACATACATACTAAGTCGACATTTTGTATCTAAAATAGACAGCAAATTATGCGCCAAAACAGCGTACATAATACACGAAATAATGAAGTTCCCAGCTCTATGTTAAGAGAAACTAGAAAGCTGTCAATAATTCAGAGAATTACAGGGCATTTGAATAACGTTTTACTAAATCAGCGTCACAAATAATTTCTAATGAGAGAGATACCACATCATTTGCAACAGCACAGCTAGTTAATGTCAATGCAGCAGTAATCATGCTGTCATATGTATGTAGCCCACGACCGTATATGGGTGAACCCGTTGGATTCTTGTCAGTGTATCTAACTATTGATAACTGGTTGCAATGATATAGATCTTGTACGTGGTGAGGCCGCTCATTGAGCAACTGATACCATTCAGGTTTCTTCTTCTACATTTGCATCATTGATTCCACGCGTCTGTGTCATATTTTAATTTAATTTTAAAGTTCAAAATGATAATACCAAGCAGATGGACGATCTGATCGTATATGTAAGTGGAACCTACAAAGTGCCTACCGAGAGTCTTGTGCCTGTAGCTACATCGGCAACCATGTCCTTCATATCCAATCTGCAATGCTATTTGATGGCAGAAATAATCATGGTGGTAGTATTTTTTTAACTAAAAAATAACTTTTTATGTTTTTATACAAAGTAACACACGCCTTTATCTATCCTTACATTTTTAAATACGTTATCGTAGTGGTAAGACTGTCGGTATCGACGAGATATTACAACTGGCACACAGTAAGCTACTTCATGATATTATATTCATGATATCAATGAATAAGTTTGGCTAGGTCATAATATAAAGATGCGATATAAGGAACAAAATTTAAGATCTATTTACAAAAGAAATATTTTTTACTCCGAAACTATTCAATTTAGAACACATGTTCCTTAGACATTTTAATTAATTTTCCTTAGAGAATAATCCTAGAGTTATGGGAAATACTCCTGAGCTCTCTGTATACACATTATGCAAAGTAGATTCAAAAATTAAGTTAAAGTTACAGAAAATAGAAAATATTTATATTACCTAACCACATCGCAATAAAACGTGCTAATTTATAAACCGTTTTCAATTAGACGTTAATCTTAAGTATGACATAAGCTACATAATATAATATTAATTTTAACGAAGGTTACTAACAAGTAACTATAAAATGATTAGTCACGTTGAGTTAGATTTTGATCTTCAGCACTAGTAATTGTTGCAACTAAAGTTACATGAATCGTAAAAGTATTATCTATTAATCTATAAGTCGAATCAGTATTCACATGTTTATATAAACAATGAAGATCGATAAATTTGATTACAGTAAAAACTCCAGTAACTTGTCTATAAATCCTTTAATTAAATTCTTCGGCTGCAAGAAACAGACAGAAATTCGGGCGCCCGCTAGAAAAATGACACTGAATGGATATTGCAGTTGCTAGTTGATATGCAACATTAAAAGCAAATGCTAATTGCTTAAATGATTTTGGAAACACAATGGCATTTGTAAGTAATACAACAATTACTCGTTTATCTTGTGTTTTGTTTACCTACTAGCAGACATTTGCTGTGTAGGAGATAAATAATTATTCTCGACATCAATTGTAACCTTGTGTTATTGTAAATGATGCCCTCCCTTCTTGTTATTATTGGCGCCTGTCGATCTATTCATCTTTCAAAGAGTTCTTATTTTTTAGTGCCTTTAATAACCTTTATTTAAATATAACTCCAAATTCCCTAGGTCTGGTACTGTAGTGGGCTATTGATTTTTATTTTCTGTGGTTGTATACTATAATTAAAGCATTGGGTAAAATTTGGATTTTTTTTTATATTAGCCTTATTGAAAAAATAAGTGCTTTATTAATTACCTTCCCACGTTTACAGAAATTGTTTTACGGAAGATTGACAGACAGACGATTGACAAGTTATAAATTAAAATAGTCATAAAACAAAGTACACATGAGCCAAGAATTAATATTTAAAAGATAATAAAAAAGATCCTTCACAAGTGTGATACCAAAGTCAGATTGTAAAATAGTTTAGTTTGTCACAGCAAACCTCTTAAATTTCATAACACAATCCTACGTAAGAGACAAATTATACGCAAGATTAACATAGTAAAGTTGTTACGACACCACCATTGTTTGCGGATGGCTCTGAACCAGTCAATTAGAGGCCTACAACCGCTTTCGCACGGTAAATGGCACCCTGGCACTATGGAAAATGAAGGTCTTATGACTACAATGCAAATTAATTGTATCAATTGAACCAATGCAGTGAAAATAAATCAAAGTCCTTTCAGTAACAACAACGACTTGGAAGTAATGGAATTAATTCGACTTAGGGAATAAATTATTATCAGGAGACTGGAATATATTATTTGCAGTCAGATTAAATTTAAACAGTAGTCTCATGCTCGACCAAAATTCAGATACCTAATCAATTCCAATACGTAATTATTCAAGATATGACGCATCTCAATTAAACTTAATTTCATTCTAAGAATATTATATGCAATTGACTTTAATATGACTAGTATTAAATGTAATCTAATACTAGTTTTGTCCAGAGAAAACGTTTAATGATTTAGTCTGACCGAAACAAACTTATTTTAAAGAACAATATTATAAAGGAAATTTTTAAAAAAATATATAACATTTCAATTCATAAAAATATCAAAAGAGGCTCGTTTAAATGGTGACTGAGCAGTAATAAAAACTTGAACAATATTAATCTAAAAACAATTAATAACAGGAAGTGTTATATAGTTGCGTATACTCTAAATAGGAATCAATTCCCTTTGTGAGTCAAGCAGGTCACAAAAGCCCACGCTCGTTTCTCATCGTCAGGAGCCAGCTTCATCTGCAATTCATTTGTATTCATGTTCCAAACACCGGTTATGTAAGAACGCCTTGTGACAAAGCTGCGACATTGGCGATTTAGTAATGCACGCAGTGCTAATATATTTACATGAATTACATTTGCTCAACGCATTTTAATACTTCGTTACTTTGAATTGTTGGATTGCATATTGTTAGTGCTCATCGAGTGCGTAGTAAATAAATGTTATTCGTGAAATAAACCTGTGAATGTGAATGTCTTGCCTGTCCACTAAGAGACCGTAGTTAAAAAGCATTAAATCCTAGAGGTTCGAGTAATTGAACGTAGTGCGAACTGCGAAGGGCGCGGTCATTTCATTTCTTAACTTGTAAACAAATAAGTAGGTTAATGTTGTAAATTGTGTTACTGAAATGGCTATTTAGAATAATAACATGCGATCAACATTGCGTTTTAAATTGTTGAGAGGCCCTCTAAATATTTTTTGTGGAGTATTAGACAAATAGCGCAAAAGGTCACTTTTGATTATCTCTTACAGATAGCCGGAACAAACAGAGGTGCAGTATCTGAGTTGGCGGTAGGATAAGATAAAGTGAACTATTTCAAAACTACCTCTATGTAAAGATTTAAAGGCTTTTATCTCCTCGGTCTTAACAGGCTAACAATAAAATACAATTATCTTTACAAACTTTGTATCGACAGCGTGACTGACTCTCCCTATATAATGATATTCGAGTTCGTGCGGCGCTCATAGATAAGAGGGGTAATCAAATGTTGCCAAATATGTAGAGAATCATATGAAAGAACTGACCTGCTCGAGGGCTTGCCAAGTTAACTTACCTCGTAAAGTGGTTGGGGCTGGGAAGAAAATTCGCTCCAGGGTCTCAATAGGGCACGCTCTGAATCCGCTCCATTTAAAGCGAAGTTAACTCCATACTTTCTCCAAAGAGAAAGATCGTATAGTCTTCGCCATGACACACCATCCAACTTCTTTTTTCTGATACTTCCTCGGAGTGACGGCGAACGAACGAATGGCTCATTTGGAATCCCATTCTTGCTTGCGCAACGCCATGGTGGTTTTGTACCATTATTTACAGATTTACCATTTATTGTTCCTGTCGAATTTTTACGACATACCACATTTCTATTTGGAGTTACAGCTCTTTTCTTTTCATCTATTATTTCATAATTACTAGATTCATCAGAATTTTTGATTCCATCAGACTTTACTTCCTCTATAGTCACAACACCTGGCTTTCTGTCTCGGAAACTTCCTCTAGAGGAAGTTCTTACGAAGCTGTTTTTCCATTTTTCACCATCAATGTCATCGTTAACAGATATCACATCGTCAGAGTAACGCATTCGAGCAGTTTTCATTAAAGAAGCTTTTGTGTTTTGGGCGAAAAGTCGTTCACAAGGATCAGTGAATTTGTTTTCTACGCGAGCTTTAAATGCAGTTTCTGAATCAGTATCGCTATGTCCTTCGTAGGAGCTAGTACTGTTACTAAAACTCTTGGTCATAGATCCGTTTTTTGTAAAATTACAATCATTTTTCACCGACTCCTTTATCTCTATATAACAATCGCTTCTAAAAGACTTTTTTGAATGAAGGCTTGTATTAGAATCCGACTTTGCAAGTGGATTACTTTTAGAATCGAGGCAGCCATGAGCGTGTGATTTACCAGTACAATGTTTATGAATCTTTGCAAGTGCTGCCAGGGTTTTGTTTCCACTAGGTGAAAGGTCGTCACCACATCGGAGCGACTGTTCAAATGTCCCTTGAACATGAAACATTCTTGTCTGTTCTATTTTTTCTTATACCTTTGTTACATTGCAAGAACAACACAAATACAACACATGATCAGCTTAGTCCAACATTTCTGTTTAAAATTGTTTTGATCATTATGACCTAATGCATACATAATATAATATGTTATTCATGTTAATTGTTGATCTAACTATAAATTAAATGGTTTTCATACAAAGTTTGGGCTCCTTATCAATGTCCTAATTCTAAAAGTTTTATCTACTATATTTTATTATAGAAATAGAGGTATTCAACATTTACCTCAGTTTCTGTAGTAAAATTAAAATAAACTCAACCATAGATGTTTTTGAACTGATATTTTTGGTACTTTATTTATTCATGGTGCAATTTATGTCAACGTCGGATTACAGTGAATAATTCTCCGCAGTCGTGCCTTCTTGTAGCTAGAGTAACGTATTGTCAACATTCAATGGATGTACTTCTAAACATTGTATAATATATGCATTTAAGCATATGGAAAAATGGATCGTATGTAGAATTTTTAACTTTTACATTTATCACAACCCACACTGCTAAAGAAGCGAAGAGTTGAATGTTTAATGGACCATTTTTATTTAAAGTACGCACCCATTTGGCCGAGATAGTCTGTTAATTCAGTTATCACTGTGACAATATTTAGACTAACTTTATCAGTACTTACAAGCACACCTGATCGTGGGAATGAGGTTCTGCTTTCTATTTACGTGTATTAAGTTAAATGTACTAAAATACATATATGTATATCTTATCTTTACTTGAGTATAGAAATTATTATTTACATTATACAATAAGAATTAGTCTTATAATACAAAATTATTGTGTTTTGAGTTTATCATTTATTTTGTCTTTAAAATTAATTTTTGAACATATTTTTTTTTATTTCCGTCTTTGTCTTTTTCCATTGATAGGCATCCAAGGTAATAAGCACCTTGAAATTCAGAAAATCTATCAAATAGGTACCTATCAATCCAAAATAATTTTTATTCAATTGTAAAAAACTCTATGAACAAAAAATGTGCATGTTTTTCTAGTTTTCAATCTAATGTACCTGCATAGAGCAATAAGTACACGAGCCAAGTTGGTCAATAGAACATGCAAATTGGTATAACGACACAGATCTCATCTATTTGATAATTTTGCTATTACACAATTTGTCTCCTTTGCGGCTTTAGTAGCTGACATTTGAAATATTTAAAGCACATTTATTTTTATCTAAGAATACTACAACATAGATGTAAATAAAAATAAATGTAGACTACAACATCTTAAAATTATTTTTAAAATAAAATATTCAAGAACATCAATAACTCCACAGTTTATTTTAGTTTCAACGTATTTTTTCAACCGAAAAATGGGAGAGAAGTGCATATTTTTTCTCGTATGAACACGCGTACTAACTTTTTATGATTAGTTTGATTTTCAAAAAAAGAACATGAAAGAAAAAAGAATGTCTGAGAAACAAAAAACTTTATCATAGACGTTCGCTTTAAATTAGTAGGTTATCGGATTGGCGCCGACTTCAAAATGATCAGTGGGTAGAAAATATTATAATGTTATTTTTTGATTTTTAGTTTCGTTTAATTACAACCGACTTCAAAACATAAACGTACCCAACGTTTATGTTAAATATTTATTTTGGTTACATATTGATTGTGAAATCTTAAGGTTTATAAAACATTAGAATTAGCTATATTAGTAGCTTTTTTACAAGAAATGAATGTTTCTTGTGAAAATTTCTTAATTCTTACTTACTATTTAAAATGCCAACTTGTAACAATTTTTCAACCTGTTTTTTGACGCCAGTCTGTGGGTGATCGGAACTGGTTCGAACATTTTGTAAACTGTTTTGTAAGTAACTTTTCGTTAAAATATAGATATTTTAACATTAGTAGATAAAAAATTTATAAAAATACGTTCGAAACAAAAAATTTTAGAACGAAAGCAAAAATTCAAAGTTTTGCTTAGGGTTGTGTAAAATGTTACCCATATATTCGATACTAATATTATAAATGCGAAAGTAAGACTGTCTGTCACCTTTTCACGGCTAAACCGATCAAGATGAATTTTGGTATAATGGTAAATGGTGGACCGAGGGCATCAAGCGGATCGCAGGAAACCGGTGGATGCTGGCGCGTGGAAACCGTTATGCTTGGAGGTTCATGCAAGAGGCCTATGTCCAGCAGTGGACGTCCATCGACTGATAATGATGATGATGATAGTAAATGGGACCTTGGAGTTAAGCATAGGGTACTTTTTGACTCTAAAATAAAAATAGAAGAAGGTTAAATAGGGGTTGAAAGTTTGTATGGAAAGTCCTTCATTTTTAGAGTTACTTACAGTTTTAAAATATTTGTTCATAAATCATGAAAAAAATCTATTATATAAAAATGAATCACACAATGCGTTGGTAAGTACATAACTCAACAACGCCTGGACCAATTTGGCCAATTCTTTTTTCAAACATTTTAAGTTCTAGGATGGTTTTTACGGCGAGAAAAATTCGAATAATTGCCAGAAAAACCATAAAAATAGCCCTTTACTTTTTCCGATACAAATGTTTTCTAACAAAAACGTAGTCAATTTGAGCTTTATTGTTATTGTATAAAGTTCATATTAATAATAATTAGAAAACGGAGAGGGGTATGGTAGGGGTAGAGTAGGGGTACGGTACGGGTAGTTGAAAGTTTACATCGAGTTTCACATAAACACAGTCCAGAGATTAATCACCTAAAATACTTCAAACTTTACCGCTTTGTGATATTAGTATAGATACATAGATGAAAAGCAAACAGATCATATCTTAATATCTCTGTTAATTAAGTCGCGCCATTGCCCGTGGTGGTCGTACAAGCGGTTTCTCTTCTTAATTAAAATCTAAGTGGCTATACATTATCTTACACTATTAAAACATGAGCGCTAACAGCGTCCGATGCATACTAATTATAGGAAGTACAATGTTAGTTTGCAGATAGAGTGAATACTTAACACATAGGCTTTAGCCCTTATTCGCACGAGAGTTTTTTTAACAGACGTTATTTTTCATTTATTAACCCATATTCAGCAACCTGCTGTGCTCGAGTCTCCTCTCAGAATGAGAGGGGTTAGGCCAATAGTCCACCACGCTGGCCCAATGCGGATTGGCAGACTTCACACACGCAGAGAATTAAGAAAATTCTCTGGTATGCAGGTTTCATCACGATGTTTTTCCTTCATCGTTTGAGACACGTGATATTAAATTTCTTAAAATGCACATAACTGAAAAGTTGGAGGTGCATGCCCCGGACCGAATTCGAACCCACACCCTCCGGAATAGGAGGCAGAGGTCATAGCCACTGGGCTTTCACGGACGTTATAAAAGCGTTCAAATATAGTATGAAGTTAAATGAAGGTCTATTTCCAAAGCACAAAATTATAAACGCAACATTGCTCGAAAAAAGGCGTCGTCTTTTAAAAATTCTGTCTTGTGAAGTTATTTTTTAACGTCCGTTAAAAAGCTCTCGTGCGAATGTGGGCTTAGTCTTCACCACATATTATGGGACAGTATTAGTTAATTTACCTAATGACCAAATATATCACGTCACTGCAGTTTCGCATTGTGGTGTCACCAAAATGAACACTCTCTTCGTGTTAATAAATTAAGACACGATGCATAGTCAAACAACACTACGAGAATAATGATTTATCCAAAAAATATCACACTAATATTATAAAGGTCAAAGTTTCTGTGTGTATGTTTGTTCCTCCTTTACGCTGCGGTTACAAAAGCGATTTGGCTGGAATTTAGAATGGAAATAGAATTAGAACTCTGGATTAACACAATAGGGCATTTTTCATCCCGGAAAAGGATTTGTGAAAAATTGGAATCCACGCGGACAAAGTCGCGGGCGTCCGCTAGTCTTATTCAAAATTAGATTTTTTTTTTAATTAACATAAACAGTACATATTTAAATTCAAAGTTCATTTATTTCAATTAGGTTTAGTTTAGAAGCACTTTCGAAACGTCAGGTAATAATCATCATTATCAACCCATATTCGGCTCACTGCTGAGCTCGAGTCTCCTCTCACGCTGGCCTAATGCGGATTGGCAGACTTCACAAATGCAGAGAATTAAGAAAATTCTCTGGTATGCAGGATTCCTCACGATGTTTTTCCTTCACCATTTGAGACACGTGATATTTAATTTCTTAAAATAATCATATCATTATTCAGGTAATAATATTATCTGATAATGGTGATAACAATTGGTCGAAAACTTAAAATTAAAGTGACGAGGGTTCCAAAGAAGGAACCAAATCAAAAGGCATAGTCCAATCATAAGTAACTTCTGTATAATAAAACCAAAGTGGATAGTCGAAATTAATGATGTGTCGAGTGTTAAAAGGATTTATTAGGAACGTTACTACTCGGTAGAGGTACTCGGAACCAGACGGAATGGAAGGACGGACGCCACGTTTTGTTTTAACTCATATTTATTACGGGTTTCCTTCCTTTTTGTTGCCTGCTTGGAATCCTTCCTTACACGATGCATCGCCGGGATCGTGTTAGTTTATTTTTTTCGATATCGGTAGCTGAACACACAGACAGTGAAGAGATATATTTGTCCATTAGTTAAAATACGGTGTTATTTAAAAGAGGAATGTTGTAAATGCTTTACAAGTTGGTGGCTTATGGAAGATCTCCTTAAAATAAATGATTCTTAAGTAGCTTCGGATCACATGGTCCTGGATTTTGGAGATATTGAGTTTTTCTTTAAATAAATCATCAGTTCGGAAATAGGTCAATAACTCAAAATTCAATATGCATTTATTTCAAGTAGGCTTGACTATTTGTAAAGACTCTATATCACCGGTTAGGATGGCATTTAATTGGTGGTGTTATGTCAGCCACTGACGATCAAGTAATCTCACAATACCTGCAGCGCTAACGGTATGACAGCTGATAAAACTGATCATCTGTTGGTTGCGATGTGTATGACATCATGCCGATCGCAACCAACACAGGATCAGTTTTATCGGACGCCAAGCCGTTAGCGCTGCAGGCATGTGGGCTTATCGGATGGTGAGTGGCTAGCATTAGGAACTAAGCCTGGTCCTGTAGTAAATAGGCCATTAAAATAGACTGATAATGATGAAAATCATTTGCATGTTATATGAAGAGAGGCTAAAGGCGGAAGCTCTTTACTGTAATGAAACAGTGGTGGCAGATTTATTCGTTAAACTCAATTAACATTTCACGTTTACGACTGAATAGATGCCAGCTGCAGTTAAGTTCATTATAAGCTTGAAGTTAGTATGGACTGAGCCTGCATTTGCCACACCCACCCCATTTTATGAAGGCTATAAGTTTATTAATCATATACTCGGATTGGCAGACTTCATACACCTAGAGAACTAAGAAAATTCTCAGGTATGCAGGTTTCCTTACGAAGTTTTTCCTTCACCGTTTGAGACATGTGATATTTAATTTATTAAAAAAACATACACTCGAATTGAGAACCTCTTCCTTTTTTTGAAATTGGTTAAAAAATGCACATAACTGAAAGACTGTAGCATGCCCCGGACCTAATTCGAACCTACGCCGTCCGAATCGAAAGCAGAGGTCATATCCAATAAGATATAACGTCTCTACGCTCAGAACATAATTAAGTATAGACTATAGTAGCTAATTATAGAGTTTAAACTATGGTAACTTTGAAAGACAGGGACACATAATACGAAGAGCCGATGGACGTTGAGGTCTCAAGATGTTGGAATCACAACCCCGCACTGTAAAGAGCATTGCAGGGATGTACTTGGATGCTGGCGGCTCGAGACCATTTTGTTTGGAAGTCGATGCAAGGCAAGAGGCTTTTGTCCAGCAGTGGCTGTTAACGATGATGATAGCTTTGGAAGATATAGCGTTTCTTTTATATTTACTTCAGCATAATATGAGAAATTATGTCCTCAGTCGCTGGTCTCTTAGCTTTGAGACACTCCACCGTTAAAGATAGATTTAAGAAAACTTAAATGTCTCTAGCGAAGGGTTGCCATAAAGCTGAGGGAAGAAGAAGAAGAAAAAAGAAATATACTTTATTGTACATTAAAACAAAAATAAACAATAACTTATAATAACACTTAGAAACTAATGTACAATTGGTAATGTAACGGTATGGTAACTGGAGACAGAGAGAGAGTAAAAAATATCAAAAAATTGCGTGGACAATTGCGGCTCTACACCCTTGACTACCGAGCCAATTAAGGAGCTTGGACTGTAGTGATTTTGGAAGGTAGGAGTTTGAAATGTAAGTACGGTACGTAATGGTAAGTACGGTACGTACTGGTAAGCACGGTAAGTAAGTACTGATAAGTACGATTACTAACCTAAAGTACTAGCATAGGCTGATTAAAACGAAGCATGTCTGGCTATCGCAGGCTCTAGTTTTAGTAGACCAAACACGTTCGTGAGATTGCTCAAACACAAATCCAGATTGATTTAGCAATCGCAGTAGATGTCAGTTGGTAATGAACCTACGGAGAAGAACAAGCTAGCGGTGATTGCTCTACATTTTATATTACCAATAGACTGAATATAAGATCTATTAACATAATTCATGACTAGTCTATAAGTACACGCAACCTACACTAGTATGATAAACATAAAATGTTTGTTTGGTTGAACGCGCTAATCACAAAAAGTACTAGTTTGAATATTTTATTTTTGTGATGGTTAGTTCACTTATTTATCAAGGAAAAGGAAAAGAGGGGTTATATAACATCACTTTGCGGGAGAATTAATGAAAAATGTGCCAGAAACGGAACAAATATTGCTTTTGGGCTTTTTGCATCCGCTGAGTATACGGTAGAAGTGACGCAAAAATCAAGTATGTCGGAGTTGATCTCCATTAAAAAATCTAAAAAAAACGTGAATGAAATCGCAGGCGTTTACTAGTCAATATAAAACTTTACAGAAAACAAAATTAAAAAAAAATATTCTATACTACATTAAGTTTTCAATTTACCTGAGCTTGAAAAGGACAGAATGAAATTTAGAAGGACCTTTTTGAATTCGATTAAAAATAAACTAATAATTTAACTCGCGATAAGATAAAAAACACGCCTAATTACAAACGAGGCACAATTTGTTATCGGAATGCATTAAATGTGTTTCGTATTTAAAAACATGCAAATTTTATACACACTTCTTCGAGACAGCGCAAAGTATAACGCCAGCCACATACGATCAAGTCGGCCATCCAGTTTAACCTCCCGACAGCTAACCACACGTCGAAATCGTTTTGCCTCTTTGGCCCTTGCAAGGTAGAGGAGTGTTGCAGCGAGCTTAGGGATGGACGAAAAGAAAAGAATACCTTAATTCGATACTTTTACACTTCCTACATTTCTAAGCGCACTACAAACTTGACGGTAGACTTGATCGTGCGTGGCTTGCATTAGCAAGAATAAAAAAGGATTGGTGTAAAATGAACAAAGGATTACTAATGTTGTATTTTTTGCCTATCTCATTGTGTATATGGGATTTACGAATGTATTTTTTTTCCACGCTTTTTCAAAAGGTCTGTTGGTTTACCTCAACAAAAGTTTTAATCGTCTTTTTTACATGCCATATCAATCAATTCAAAATAATTGAATGAAGATTGACAGTGTTTTGAATGGATGTGCAAAACGCAAAAAGGTGTTTTGCGTGTTTTTTATGCTTCGGGTTTAAAGTTAAATATTATGTTTCCATAGTAAAGTTTTTTGTGAATTTGTACCTAACAATGTTGATGTTAAAACATAATTCGATATAGCATTTTTTTTAGAATTACTTTGCAAAAAAATCATCAAATTTTGTTATCAGTCTATTCTATTTTAACGGTCCACTACAAGTCAAGTCGTCAAGTTTATGAGGATGGCTATTTATGTACCTAATTATGTAACACTTTTTGTATTTTGTACAATAAAATAAAAAAAAATAACATAGGGTATATAAAGCATAGACCCGTAATTATAAATGAAATTTTAACGACTATCAAATCAATAATAAAGATCGGGACCGAAGACATAACGGACTCTCTCTGAGACAAAGATGTAACTGACTCTCCAACTCAGGGCTAAGTAACAATTTTTACTCAAAATTTCTACAACTCAGTATTAGGTACATAATTTAACGCTGGACTCGAACCTATGACCTCGTAATAGGAAGCCACTGGCCCAACGAGCAGATTATCTCGCACTATAATTTACTATCTCCTTGATGGCCAGTGAATTTGCATAATGGAAATTTTGCAGTATTAAGGAAGAAACCTTTCGAAAATACTTTTCCAAGTTAGCGCGCAGTTCCAAGAACACAATGGCCAACGGTGAAGTCCAACATACAAATGGACGCAATTAGTATTCCAACAAGTCATGGAATCGTGATGCCGTTGACAATGTCCTTACAACACCTCACTGTCGCATTTTCCAATGTTAGAGGTATTTGCATTAAAACGGCCGATTCGTGCTAAATTGATTCTTTTGATAAATAAACTAACCTTCAACAATTTTAAAGATTACATCGATATGTTTAATTTGAGCCGTGCTACAGACGCGCAGTTTCAACTGAACAGTCAAACTGTATAGCTTTTTCTAATGATTTTAATGAACTTTCGATAAGATAAAACTGTACAGTTAAAACTGAAGGTCTGTATCGCTCTTTACGAGTAAGGGTGTTTTAGAAGAGATACTTAACTCTATTCTTTGCAGAATTTAGATGCTACTTTTTTATAATATTTGGCCCAGACTACATTTTATCAAGTTATTTTTGCGATTTAAGTTAAACAATCTCTTTTCACATAGAATGTAAGTAGAATTTATTTAACAATACATATTTATTTATACGAAAGAAACTCTTGTTATGTAATAAGAAATCTTTCTACTCAACAATATATTACAAGTATTATAAAAGTTTATTACACATTTTAAAACCATTTAATTCATTAGTAACTTTATTATGGCTAATAATTATCTCTTAACATTTCAAAACGTTGTTGGCATTTATCTAATTCACGTCACTCACTCAAATTAAAATTAAAACATAATCCGAAAACCAGTATCATCATGAAGCCCAGCGTGATATTATAAGATTTCGTAAAGATTCAATCTTAAATATTACAAATATATTTAAAAAGAAATGAATGAAGTGTAGGTCAAACGGTTAGGTAACCAATATTTCTTTTAAATACTATTCTATGTCTTCAAGAGAATCGTCAATAAAATTAATTCCAACTTCATCATTATCAATCCATATTCTGACAGACTTCACACACGCAGAAAATTAAGAAAATTCCCTGATATGCAGATTTCCTCACGATATTTTTCGTTCACCGTTTCAGACACGTGATATTTAATTACCATTAAAATGTTAATGTTAATTGCAACTTAATAATAACAGTGTTGTTCTAACTTGAGCCCATACAAAACTCTTCTTTTGATTGGATATCCGTATACTTTAGCCAGACATTATGACTAAAGTACCTATGGGGTAAAGAACAATCCTAACAAAACATAAGTGTGAAAATGGGAGCTAAATTCAATATCACAAAAATGTGTGTCGCTATCGATTTTGCCAACAAAAGAAATGATATCTAAGTAGGTGCCAAATTCTATAGAATAAAGAACTTAAAATACATTTAAGCTCAAGATTTGACTTGGCAAATATCTTTAACAATAATTTATATCATTTTCAAATTCTTTTTGTTATATGCACGTACTGTTTTAAGGATTTTATTTGCTGCTAATAACGAGCCAATTCAAATTTTGAGCTTTAGCAAGGACATGACAGTGGCATAGATAACTATTACAGGTCTTTTAAAATGCATGTACCGGAAGTGTACCTTTAGATAAATGCATTCAATTTGCATTGATCACCAACGTTTCAATATCAAATTAACGAAAATTACCGAAAGTGAAAACGAGCCACCTTCGCAACACCCACTCTAGCCGAGCGCCTGCATAACTTGCGCGGTTCACGGCTATTCAGCTAATACGGAGAGTTATGTTGCTCATCTGTCATTTGGAGATTTCGCCGACAGCGGTTACGATTCGTCAGGCTAGTTAGACAATTGGTGATTGTCATTGACGATCTCAGTTATGATTTCTACTTACTTTTTGTAAGTAGAAAACATAAGTGAGATCGTCAATTTTAAGTATCAATTTTTAGGTATCACTATCAACCTATAATATCAAACACACTTAAGAGGTTTTGTTGATTGTTTGAAGCGATTTGGCTCCGTAATTACTGGATCGATTCTTGGTGTCTGCTGATCTACATTTACACTAATATTATAAGGTGGAAAAAGGTATATAATTTTGTACGTAATTATTCAATTGACTCCAAAACTACTGGACGGATTTGAAAAATTATTTCGCCACTAGGAACCTACATTATCAGGGATTAACATAGGCTTGGGATTAACATTTTTTACGAGGGCGAAACTGCGAGGTTCTACTAGCCTTTATATAAATACAAAAATAAATTACTGACATTCTTTTGTTTCGCAAAAACTTGAAAACAGTTCAATTAGATTTCTATATTATTTTTGTTGGCTATAATTCAGGAGCTGTCAAAGAAAAAAAGAAATAATAATGTTATGGGAATCATATCTGCTACGAAGTCCACCACCTTCTTATTCTGTGTAATTTAAGTACCTACTTGAATTTTGTAAAATTATCAGAGTACCTATTTTTTTGTAATGATTTTTAAATAGGCATATTAATTAGTAAAAAAGAATTGTAATTAAAATGTCATTTGGTGTATAGTGCCTTATCATCGCAACCGCAAAAGCGACGGAACTGGATTCGCCTGCAAATTTAGATATACATGGTTGCCCCACTATAGATTTTTTATCATGTTCAGTCAAGGACGTTTTTAACTAAATTAGTTTTAATGGCTATAAATTATTAATTAGTCTTTTATCTATATTATACTAATTAATAAAGCTTGCGCTTATTTATTAACCTAACTATTATAGTTAACGCAATTTATATGTAAATGAATATGCGGTAAATTTCTATAACAGGCAATTTTCAAATAAGGACAGGAAGATTCCATTCATCATTTATTTTAAATACGTTATTCATTATATCACTATTATCATCATCAGCAGCTTATAGTCAAAGATTGGTATTAGAAACGCCCTTCACCCATCTGTTCATGCAAATCAAATTTAGTACGTTAAAAATATATTGCGATTAGGTTGCTTAAAAATTGTTCTAGCCAAACTATTATCAATCATTATTAACTATCGTCAATGATAGTTTGGCTAAAGTCTTGAGGTAACCTACTCGCAAAAATTTTTTTTTGATGTACTAAATTTGAAATAAAACACTTTTCATCCAATAAACAGATGAGTGAAGGTCGTTTCTAATATTATGGAGAGGCATACTGGAGCTTAAGCCAACATTATTTATTAGCGGTTTAGCGGGCTTAGGGTTATCTATACTAATATTATAAAGCTGAAGAGTTTGTTTGTTTGTTTGTTTGAATCCGCTAATCTCAGAAACTACTGGTCCGATTTGAAAAATTCTTTCAGTGTTAAATAGCCCATTTATCGAAGAAGGCTATAGGCTATATTTTATCCCCGTATTCATACGGGAATGGGAACCACGCGGGTGAAACCGAGCGGCGTCAGCTAGTGCTTTATATGAACGTTAAATTGCATATAATATCGTTCGTATAAAGCTTCCAACGCAATGAACAATATGGGTGTCCATTTCAGTTCCCTCACATTACAATTCCAATTTCCCAAGTTATTAATAGAAAGCCTGTAACAATCTGAACAGTGTATAATAATCAGCAACAAATCAGCGTCACCGTCTAGCCGGCTGATATATAAGTTACGCACGCAATACCAGTTTGCTTTGCGTGGGCGAAGTCGAGTGCAGAGAGATTTTAAACAAATAGCTGTCGCGTAATCATTTTTGAGGACCCTAAACGTATATTATCTAAGCCCTGATTGCATATTGCAGAATACGTATCAAAATTAGGATACCGCGTAGGTACAAGGTTTTTTTTTTTATTCTTTACAAGTTAGCCCTTGACTACAATCTCACCTGATGGTAAGTGATGATGCAGTCTAAGATGGAAGCGGGCTAACTTGTTAGGAGGAGGATGAAAATCCACACCCCTTTCGGTTTCTACACGGCATCGTACCGGAACGCTAAATCGCTTGGCGGTACGTCTTTGCCGGTAGGGTGGTAACGGCCACGGCCGAAGCCTCCCACCAGCCAGACCTGGACAAATTAAGAAAATCTCAATCTGCCCAGCCGGGGATCGAACCCAGGACCTCCGTCTTGTAAATCCACCGCGCATACCACTGCGCCACGGAGGCCGTCAAAAATAATCCAATCCAATCGTTCAATGGGGATGATGACTAGGTTTGAATATATTGATTTTTATACAAAAAAAAGCAGAGATTGTCTGGATATTTGCAAAATAAATAAGATTATAAAATTTCAAAATCTATTAAAAATCTTTTATCGTAATTTGATGAAATTTCATAAGTTTTAGCTTCAATAACACATAACAAAGATATTAGTAATTTCGTTTCAACGTCCATACAAATCTAATGATCATTATGACCTACGACGTCATTAAATCGTACCATTTTGTATGGGGCGTTTTTCAGGGATCCGTGGCAGCGCCGCCAAATCTGACCCTTTAAATCCCTGTAGCTCATAAGTACGATAACTTGTCCACAAACAAAATATTATGGAAAGCAAAAAGAAAATTCTAAAAAAAAAGAAAATGCTATGCATCACTGATACCACAAACAGTAAAATAATTAAACTGAGAGGTTTATTATGTTGGCTTCATTTGGAAATATCTTCTTCTATATAGTCCTCTCCCGCCATCTTATGGCTGATAATAAAATGTGAGATACTACACGAGGATCAAACAAAAGTCTGAATGCACAACAATCAATAATGCCCCGGTATTAATACTTCAAAGTCGTCCATGGACACGTAGCGACTGTGTTCCATCGTGGTTCCGTCCATGCATCCCACATTCGATACGAAAATAACCGACCGCATCCATTCCAAAGCCTTTTATAGAACCAAAGTTACGGCGCGGACATTCTAGCATTGAAACCACTCTAATGGATTAATTGCATCGTTTGTTTGTGACATTTTTTATTGAGTAATATTTTAATTGACCAGCAACTACGTTTATGTATGTACGTTTCCCACTATTGGTTTTTATTAGTGTCATGATCCTTTACTTTTTAGTTTAGACAACGTTGCGTTAATTCAGATTAGTGATCATTCTTAAAGTGGTCTCGATACCATTGTCTGGAATATAAATAAATATTATTCATCTACTTCTTCTTTTTCTTTCAAATTATTATTCTTCTAAGATCTATCCCGTCAGTTATTGACTCATGTCTACATAGGTTAAAAAGGTCAAAGTTCAAGTATACTTGAGCCTTATTCTAATAATGATGAAGAACTTAGAAACAATCAAATAAAATGTCTTACTTATTCGAATAACAGATGCCACTTAGTAGATTGTATTAAAAGAGCTAATTTAGGTACTTATTATAAATAAAAAAATATATTGCGGGTACCTTGTCCTGGCCAAACTATCATTAATGATAGTTAAAAATAGTTAACAGTTCAGCCAGGAAATTTTTAGGCAACTAACTTGCAATATATTTTATATTACTAGATTTTGTATAAAACACTTTTCATACAATAAACAGATGGGTGAAGGTCGTTTCTAATGCGAATCTTCTACTATAAAGTTAATACATTCTGTTGTTTGACAATTAATAAAGTTTTATTTGTTTTGGTTTCTCTAGCGACGCGCTACTTGTATCGCTACGCTTCCGAAATGATAATCTCAACGATTAAGATAACGTAATCTTAATCTTTTGTTTATTTTACATAATTTATACATATCCTATAATCTTTATGTAACAGGAAATTTCTGATAAGACCGTTATTTATTACTCATGCATCCTACCGCCAACATTTTTACAATTTACAACAGTTTGTTTATGGTTAGACTTTGCCTCATAATATTAGAAATCGAGAAATAACTTTAATAACTTTGCTACCACGATCAAATCAGTTTTTAATATTTTCATACAAGAAATATTAAATTTTAATTTAAATAACAAAAAAATTTTTAAGCAGAATAATTTATTTAAATTAACATGAACACTATCCGTATGTAAAGCGAAAAAATGGAGTAAATACCTACAAACATAATATAACATTTAAAAAAACATGTTTTAAAACATTTCCATCCAACCTGTTTCACAATTAACTTTGATAAGGAGCCCAAACAGTATGTATTTAAATTATTTTGACATTAAAAATATTAAAACTAAAACGTGAAAAGCTCGAAAAAACTTGATAATTAAATATAACACAATTTTCCACATCCAGACTCACTATATTTTCTTTATTTACTAACACTTCACTAACACTAAACTTGAGATTTGAGTGTAATTTTTCAAAATTTATTCGTTGAAATTTTGAATTCGATTTCGTTTCCCGTGAATGAGGCACGCGCGTGCGCATAGAACGCGGTACGATTATAAACTGTTTGAGACTTTGAAATGTTTAGCTATGCGGTTTAGTTGTTTACTGTGGCCAGGGTTTTACTGTGTATTGATACTGTAAATTGATTTTGTTTTGAAGTACTTGTAGGATTTCGGTTTTTTTAATCTTTACAAGTTATTAGCCCTTGACTACAATCTCACCTCAGTTGGTAAGTGATGATGCAATCTATGATGGAAGCGGGCTGACTTGTTAGAAGGAGGATGAAAATCCCTTTCGGTTTCTACATGACACATACGGTACGTCTTTGTCGGTAGGGTGGTAATTAACCACGGCCGAAGCCTCCCACCAGCCCGTGGAATTAAGAAAACCTAAGAGGCCGTCAAAATTGATTTTAATTGATACTGTAAATTGATTTTCTTTTGAAGTACTATAGGTAATGATTGTAGGATTTCGGTAAATAATAAGTATTCCAATCATAAAACATAAGTATGAAGATAAACAACATAGTAGTTTGTAAAGACGTTAAGATTTCCTAAAGAAAATCGTGTCTGTAAGTTGTGTAAGAGGTAAATAGGTGTTATAAAATATGGGAAACTATTTATTTGTGTAGTTAATCCGCTTTTTATTTGTACGATGATAAATTTTGAATCTTTGAAGCCCCGATTAAATTCTATATTTTGATATTTGAAAGAGATAGAGCAATATGGTGATTAATTTCAAAACCCTAGATAGGCCCTAAGGTACTCTTAATTCAAATAAAAAATAAAACAAATATTTTTTTCATTAAAATCCAGTTTCTTTCTACAGGTAACATAACCCTATCTTGTTTCCTTATTTTGTGTTTTTCCTTAACTATCTTCTTAAATTGATTTTGACAAAAATTTCATTTGAAAATTGTATAACATAAAAATCCGATCATTGAATATTTTTCTCTACTTATGTAAATTCAGTTCGAATACATAGTTCGAAGAGCCGATTGACGTTGGGGTACCTACCAAGGTGCTGCAATGGCGACCCCGCACTAGAAAGCGCGGTATTTGTCGACCCTCCACTAGGTGGACTGACGTTGTCGCAGGGATTCGCTGGATGCAGGCGGCTCAATATCGTGATGTTTGGAAGTCCCTACAAAAGGCCTATGTCCTGAAGTGGACGTCCATCGACTGATATGATGAAATGCCGTTCTGTTATGATTAATCGAATGTAGGTATCTATCCTTGGTAAAATATCATTAAGACATTAAAACATCATGAAGACAAATACGAGTAGGTACCAGTGGCGAAGCATGGGATTGTGAAGAAAGTAAGCCGTCTCAAAGAAAAGGAAATTCAAATCGCTTGATAAAAACTCAGGTTTCTCATACATACGTACATTTACATTCATAACAATAATGAATATGTATGTATGGATTTTTAAAAGGTAAACCCGACGGGAATCGGCCTGTATGGACTTTTCGCCGCTGGTAGGTACGTAGGTAGACACAAGTTAAAAGGCATCTCGGCGAGCACCCTCCATCTGCGACTTTGGTATTTTACCGCCTTATACCAATTACATCTGATTAGGATACGGTGTATCTAGAGCTAAATAAGTGCTTATCAATCAATCAATAAGCAATTTACGGTGGTTAAGTTTTCCCGTAAAAATGGTATAAGTATTAAAGCATATAATATACTGTTTGTCTTACGAGTACAATAGCAACTTTTTGAGTTGGGCTAAAATAATGTTATCCAGAAACAGGAAAGAAATCAGCAAAGACGTACCGCCAAGCGATTTAGCGTTCCGGTACGATGCCGTGTAGAAAGGGGTGTGGATTTTCATCCTCCTCCTAACAAGTTAGCCCGCTTCTGTCTTAGACTGCACCATCACTTACCATCAAGTGAGATTGTAGTCAAGGGTTAACTTGTAAGGAATAAAATAAAAATTGTGTTTGTTTGTAACGAATAAGCTCTGAAACTACTGAAAAATTGTTAAATTATTTACAGTTATTCAGGGGAGGAAGGGAGGGGGGGGGGGGGGGGCATGTTACAGACAGCGAAAACCGTTTACAAAAAATCGTTAGCAACCTCAAAGGCAGATATATAAACACCTTCCTGTTTTCAGGATGCTCCTACAGTTTTTCACATGGTGCCTATCTATACACATTACCAAAGCCAAACAGTCTTCAGAAAGTAGGACATCTAGGTCTTTTGTGTGCACAGAGCAATAAATATCTCAAGTAAACATAACGTGTTGCAAATAACACAATAATGGCGGTCAATTTGAAACAATTGTAGTAGCGAGAGCGACTTATTAGTCTGTCAGTCCTAATGACTGCTACGTGGACCGGTGCGAATAGGGATGATGACAGTTTTTTAAATTGTATATAAATTAAAAGTATACTAATAGTAAAGCAATTTTGTAAAAGCAACAGGGTATCTGCGATCATTACTTTCGGACCTACAGGGATTTAAAGAGTCAGAATTGCGGCGCTGCCGCGGATCCCTGAAAAACGCCCCATACAAAATGGCTTGAAATAATGACGTCATAGGCAATGTAGTGATCGTTAGATTTGTATGCGCGTTCAAACAAAATTACTAATATCTTTGTTATTTGTGCGTTTATGCTTATAGTTCATATATTAAAAAATGTCACATTTAATGTAAGGAAGCTAAAACTGTATGAATTTTCATCTAATTACGATAAAATATTTTTAATAGATTTTGAAATTTTATAATCTCATTTATTTTGCAAATATCCAGACAATCTTTGCTTTTTATGTATAAATTAGTTAACATTGACCTTATTTACCCGAATGTATCATAAAAATCAATATATTCAAACCTAGTCATCATCCCCATTGGCGACGATTGTGTTTCATACAGCCATACTATACCTACTGCCGTGCTTTATAATATTACCTAAGTATAGGTACATTTACCTAGGCATAAGCTTATGTCAGCCACTGACGACCAAGTAATCTCACATGCCTGCAGCACTAACGGCTTGTCAGCCGATAAAACTCATCGTGTGTTGGTCGCGATCGGCATGATGTCATGCACATCGTCAAGCCGTTAGCGCTGCAGGCATGTGAGTTTACTTGATCGTCAGTGGCTGACACTATAAAATAGACAGATCACGCTTTTAAAAAACTCAACTTAGAATGGTACTGAGTGTGTATCTATTTAATAATCTAGCCTGTAGGACATAGTTCGCACATAGTTCGTATAGCTAATGACGTTGGGATCCCAAAGTGCTGGAATAGCGACCCCGCACGCAGTGTTGGTCAACCCCCCACCAGGTGGACTGACGACATCAAGCGAGTCCGCAGAGATTCGCTGGATGCAGGTGGCTCAGTATCGTGATGTTTGGAAGTCCCTACAAAAGGCCTATATCCTGCAGTGGACGTCCTTCGGCTGATATGATGATGATGGCCTATCTATGGGTGTGAATGTATGTATATATTTGTGTATGTGTGTGTGTGTTTATACATATATATGTCCATCATGTGCGTCACTGTTTAGGAGACGGTATCTGGATGTTTACATCTATATGTATATGTACCTACCTAGGTACACGTAGATGTACCAAAAAGGTAAGTACGTAAGCCAGGCTAGAGCAAAGATCGCGCGAATACGTGCCCATATGTTTTATTACGTAACCAGGGTACGCCCGCGACTCCATTTGCGTAATATTCTGGTTTGCACAAATCCATGGATTTTCACGAAAATGGTATAAGTAGTAAGAAGTAATAAGAAGTATAAATATGCTGCTCGATAATCTCCCCAAGTGAAAGTAGCAAAACAGTAGGTACAGCCGTTCCAAAGATTGGTACAGACAAACAGGCAGACAGACAAATATTTTAAAAAAGCTTGTCTGTGTTATAATAAATAACTTTATCAAACTGAAACACAGTGAATTATCTGAAATTGCACCCAGAGACTACAATAAAAGCGTAGATAAACATCGAATCCAGAACCTCCTCCGTTTTTCCATCGATTAAAAATAATTCACAATCCAACTTTTACTTATCAACGCCATCTATTTGTGCATATTACACGGAGACTTACTACTGCATATTACTCCAGCATTAGATACCGCATTCCATCAAAAGGTGGCTCCGTATCAACTATGTATCATCGTATAAAAATAAAACGCCATCTATCATGAAATAGAAATAGCTACATAAATATACTCAACACTAGATGGCGCTGTCGTACTTCAGGATGTTTCGATAGATGGCTCTGGTGCAAAAGAAAAATAGAGTATGGCAAATTTAGCCGACCAATCAGATTCAAGGAAACAACGATTTGACAACTCGAGACAGCTAAATACAGTCTAAATCCCGACAAGGCGTGCTGCGCAGCACGTTTATTTTAGTTGGTGATAGGCAGACGACATTTTGTTTTTGTGCTGTGACGCAAGCAAGGGAAAATGCCATTGAACGCCATAGGATGGACAAATGAAGAGGACGAAAAACTAATTGAATTAGTCGAACCCCATAAACATTTATATTCTTCATTGGATCACTCAAGAAAGAATATCATAGCGAGAGAGAATACTTGGCAAACAATATCGAACGAAATATTTAAACCAGGTGAGGTCACTATAATTTATATTGTCTTGTGCTGCATCACGCGACTGCAAACGTTACTTGTGAAGTGACAAAGAGTTATTATTCGTTTTCGAGTTTTATTTATCTAAATTTTACGATAATATTGCATTTTAACGATAAATCAAAGTCAGTTTATATCGCAGGAGCGATTTCTTCCTACACATAACTCACTTATCAGTTAGGTAAAGAATAGATTTCAAATGTAAATAGGGGGTCAAATGTTTGTTTACAAACAGCAAAACAGCTGACCTTATTTAAATAATGAATAAAAAATGTGTCCCTTTTTGTTTCTGGAGATTTCTAGAGATGTTTTGACCTTGCAAAACTGTGAATTAATGGTTTACACGTATGAAATGAACAATACATTTAAAAAAATATATATATTTGAATATGACAAAGATATAATTATATTGAATGAAAGGAGATGGTAAACATATTAAGTAAAATGTAAGTTTTTTGATATACTAGTTGACACCCCACATAGTTTCTGTTGCCATGAGACTATGGGGATAAAATATAGCCTCTGACATCACAAACAATGTGGCTTTTTAGTGGTAAAAGAATTTCCAAAATTGGTTCAGTAGATCGAGAGATTACTCCCTACAACTTCACATTATTCACATTATTCTTTATATTATTAAGGTATTATTTGTATTTTAAATATTTTATTAGTTAAAAAAAGTATATTTATATAAGATCATAATTAATTAAGAGCTTAGCTTTCCGTGGATTCTAAATGCAGGTTAATTGTGTGGCAGAGAGAAAACCTCTAAGCAGAGGCTGTACTACATGTTGTAAGAACTGAAGTTAAAGAGTTATCTATAGGTACTAATATTATAAAGCTGAAGAGTTTCTTTGTTTAAACATGCTAATCTCAGGAACTACTGGTTTGATTTGAAAAATTCTTTCAGTGTTAGATAGCCCATTTATCGAAGAAGGCTATACGCTATATATTGTCCCTGTATTCCCACAGGAACGGAAACCACGCGGATGAAATGAGCGTCGTCAGCTTTTTTATGATATGTCAACAGTCTACTTTGCACACCTTGTTCTCCCTCATTATGTTCTTCTGTAGTGTGTATCATAATGAACTTTTCTTTCTTTCTCAATTCCAGTGGACGAGTGCAAGAAACGATGGAGAGGCCTTCGTGACAGCTTCACACGTAGCAAGAGGATGGGATCCATACACAGATCAAAAGTACCAATATATGGGAAACTGCAGTTCCTTGATAGTGGAGAGATGGAGAATGATGAACAAATATTAGGGCTCGAAACTGAGGTACAAGTAATGGAGAGTGAACAGGTCATCACAGACAGCCAGGAGTATTATGAGCATGATTATGAGGTGTGTATAAAACTGATATAGATTTATATTTTGTAACACAAGTAGTTTGTAAGTGGCACACAATATCATCAGCATAATAGTTGTTATATGGGTGGGCACTTTGTTGCGTGTCTTTCAAAAAGTCAAGTTTGTTAAACATCTTTAATTGTTCATTGAGGTACCTAAGCCAACATGCTGAAGATGCTGTAATGTCTCCTAGTGTCCTTCCTCATATGAAGGACCATTACGCTGCCCCAATTTTTTTTTTTTAATGCTGCCCCATGTGGGTTGGAGGGATTCAGGTGATAATCTATACTCATCATCATCATTATTATCAGCCGATGGACGTCCACTGCTGGACATAGGCCTCTTGCATGGACTTCCAAACAAAATAGTCTCGTTATTTGTGCCATACCAATGAATTGATGTGCTTTCCAAGATGAAGGATGTGATATACCACCAGTAACTTCCCTACTCCAGGGTGAGAATTTGACTGAAAATTACTTTTTTCTTTATTCTAAGTAATTTTCTCACTTCAACTCAATATTTCATAGCCAGAACTCGAATTCAGGATCTCATAATCATTGAACCACAAGGACAGTTGGAATAATTATGTTTAAACTCAAAATTTGATAATTGTTTCTTTTTTAAATTTACAGGTCACACTCAGCAACGACGCAGCTCACCAAGAATTAGACCTTAAGCCCAAATATATTAAAATAATGCCAAAAACCCTCACAATTGAACACAACTCAATGCAACAGCCACAGAAAAAAGTTGTCAGAAAAAATGCAGGCAGAAAAAGATCCATGCCGCTACCAAGGAACATACCGCCTGTTAAAATACTACCAAAACCCATCATCATGAGTGAGCCTAGGATAATAAAATATGTGGACGATAAAAAAGGAAATGAGGATCGCTCTCAAGTCATAGATATGTTGATTGAAAAAGTGCTAAAAGAAAATACAAATGAAATAGACGTCTTCTTCAGAAGTATGGCGGCTAGTGTGAAGAAACTGCAGCCTAACCTAATTCCCAAAGTCAAAATGGAGGTCTGTAATGTTATAGCGAAATATGAAATGCAGAGTTTTGACAAAAATTTGCAGAATATTTAAAATGAATGTGCCAATTTTTTAAAAAAAACCTAACTGGGATATCTGATATATCGGATATCTGAAATGTCTTTATTTGTTGTTGACATATGAATTGAAAACAAAAAGCCAGTGTTATAGAATGGTTTGCTGTCAAGTAAGTTGTTGATTTAATCTATGACTGAATTGGCACCATTATTTCAGAATGGATTGATAATATCTTTAAAAACAATATTTTTATGTTAATATCATGTATGGTATGTTAATATAAGTAAGTTATGTTCCAAATCCTGTTTTTATGTTCTGCATTCTGTAGCTCGCCAAATCTGAATGGAGCGGTTAAGTGGGTCTAAGCGCCATATCCCCTGTGCTACAAGGATGGAGGCGTGCCCCTGTAGTCTGATGAAATAGGCTGATGATGACGATAATGATGATGATAATTCAATTTAACTATTACTATACTTATAATAAACTAGTAGACGCCGCGCGGTTTCACCCGCGTGGTTTCCGTTCTCGTAGGAATACGGGGATAATAAATAGCCTATAGCCTTCCTTGATAAATGGGCTATCTAACACTGAAATAATTTTTCAAATCCAGTAGTTCCTGAGATTAGCGCGTTCAATCAAACAAACTCTTCAGCTTTATAACATTAGTAGAGAGGTCAATTCTGTACATGAAATATATTTCCAAAATAACTATTAGGGGGTGATTAGTGATTGATACTGATACCAAAAATGCAATTAGTAAAATTTTTGTCTGTCTGTATGTCCGTTATAGAAACAAAAACTACTTGACGGATTTTAACGAAACTTGGTAGAATTGTTCTTCATACTCCTGGGCAGGTTATAGTATACTTTTCATCACACTATGATCAATAGGAGCAAAGCAGTGAAGGGAAATGTTGGGAAAACGGGAGAAGTTACTCCATTTTATAAGCTTCCGTGTTCCGATAGCGTGTGCAGCCATCATGGGTAGGGTAGAGGCAGGGTAGAAGTAGTTGAAAGTTAACATCGAGTTTAACGCGGACAAAGTCGCGGGCGTCCGCTAGTTACAAATAAATCCAATAATGAAAGGAATGTTACATAAATGGTAGTTATTTGTATAAATCCTTCCTCATATTATTTAAAATTATTAATAAGCTAACCACAAATGGGGAAAACTTAATATTTACAATAATAGCAGTTAAGCGCGAATGGGCTTATGGATATTCAATATCAATACAAATATATATTCATAAAGGATAAACAGGAAACCCAAATGCAAGAGGTTAGGTATCATTCTGCACCATCTAAGCCAAGCCAATATACAAATTTCGACAAATTTAAATGTATGCTGATCAGACAAGCCAATCAATAAATTAGTGGTCACTATCGAGGATTTTCATTGTTGTAGATTTACAGTGGATACTTGGTTTGTCTAAAATGTAAATGTATCAAAAAAAAACTTACTTAAAACCATAAACTATATGTGACTTTGTTACATGTTTAATTGTTTATATTATATGGTTATTATATATTATATATTAACAAAGTTGTGCCATATTTTATTAAATTAATTAATTACCACGGGTTGTCTGGTATTTGTTCAGTAAATCGAATAAAAACTGCAGCAAAATAAAACATCCTTAAGTCAGTTTCTATTTATGTTTTGTTCAAAACCATAAATGTCAAAAATACTTAATCATTCGAAAAAGAAAGTCTTTCTTTGGCAGGCGAAAACAGAAAATGCTAGAGTTTTTTATACTAGACTAGTGGACGCCCGCGACTTCGTCTGCCCTTCATTATCAACCCATATTCGGCTCACTATTGTGCTCGAGTCTCCTATCAGAATGAGAGGGGTTAGGCCAATAGTCCACCACGCTGAACCAATGCGGATTGGCAGACATCACACACGCAGAGAATTATGAAAATTCTCAGGTATGCAGGTTTCCTCACGATATTTTCCTTCACCTTTTGAGACGCGTGATATTTTAATTTCTTAAAATGCACATAACTGAAAAGTTGGAGGTGCATGCCCCGGACCGGATTCGAACCCACGCCGTCCGGTCGTATCCACTGGGCTATCACGGCTTTTAGACCTTCTAAATCCGATCTACCCTTAGACCTTCTAAATCCCACCCTATCCCAAAATCTCTTCTTAGCATACACTTACTAACTATAAGACACCTCCTTGCCTTTCATTTTTGTAGGTACGTCAAGTAATTTCGAGAATTCGTGATATTATTATGATGAATATGATGTCCGTTTTTTTAACGATGATGACCTTTTCAATATGATGGAAACGAAACTAGTATGTAGCGCCAAATTTATTTAGTCTACCTGTAACAACGGTATGAAAATCCGTTAAGTATTTCTGATAGACAAGACAATTTCAAAATGTTTTTATTTTAAAGAATGTCTAATTAAATAAATTCGATTTCTACCCACCTAGATACTGGAGACACAAATGATGCGGCCTAATTTTTTACGTAATAAAAACAGCTTTTTTCTTTCTACGAATTTCTACGAAAGAAATTTAAAAGGATAATTCTTTTTCCACCGCATTGCAATGGGCGATACGAGTGGCTCAGGTCAATGGGGATGCGATTCGGGAGGCGGGGCGTCTAGACTGCCTATCACGGTTCACCGGCCGAACGTTTAGCTACAACTCACCTACAAGGGTAACGAACGACCTCCCATTTTATAAGCCAATTGTATCTTTATCTAAGTGACCAGGTGGCCTATTCTCTAACTTTGAGTAACTGTAGTGGATATCTTGACGGCCTCCATGGCGCAGTGGTATGCGCGGTGGATTTACAAAACGGAGGTCCTGGGTTCGATCCCCGGCTGGGCTGATTGAGATTTTCTTAATTGGTCCAGGTCTGGCTGGTGGGAGGCTTCGGCCGTGGCTAGTTACCACCCTGCCGACAAAGACGTACCGCCAAGCGATTTAGCGTTCCAGTACGATGTCGTATAGAAACCGAAAAGAGGTGTGGATTTTCATTCTCCTCCTGACAAGTTAGCCTGCTTCCATCTTAGACTGCATCATCACTTACCATCAGGTGAGATTGTAGTCAAGGACTAACTTGTAAAGAATAAAAAAAAAAACACGAAAATTAGCAACTACAGCTTCGTTCGTAACACACCCGATGGTCCGCGCGGGCCAGGGGGCGTGTATCGATGAATGAAAAACCCACGACTGATGCACCTCACTTCCCCACACGCTCGATTTCATACCCGCACAGTCTTTCCCCCCGTCGCCTGCATATCATAGGAGTGTCATCAACGAACTTGCCAAACTATACCTATTGTTAGCGACTCATAATATTAATCTATTGCCAACTGCTAAAAATTATTGACCAGTGTGTTTATATTTTCGTTACCAATGTGCTTTACGGAACATGAAAAATACGGTTGTTATTGATTTGATGTTAATTATAATAGGTGGCTCATTTATTATTTGTATCGATAATGGTATTAAAAACAATTTTAGGTGTGCCATAATAACTTAGATCGCGTATTGTTTTCCATACGCACATACATAGAAAAGTAGTTTTTGTTCGTAAAATACCTAGGATATTAGAACAAAGGCGAATAGCGGCTCGCTCGCATTATTTTAAAGACAAGGGACCGGTTTCGGCGAAATCGAAACAAAGCCTTGTCGCAAAATGGTCAACAAGTTGCAGTACCGCGGAAACCGTTAATCTATGAGGTACCTACCTTCAGTAACCTCAACATTATAAGTAGGTATTTATAGTACCTATCAATAGCTACACATAAATAAATATGACTGTCTGTGATTTTCCAATAATTGTGTTTTCTCAAGTGCTTATTACAGTTCTTTACAAGATTCTAAAACAAGATTTTTTTTATGTTGGTCAGTTTGTCCTGTCTAAACTCTGGAACAGCAAAGCCTTTTTAAATGTAACTTTCATTAGAAGATAGAGAAGGTTATTAAGCAACATATAAGTTACTTTTATCCAGGAAAAATCCATGGTTACCCATGAATACTCAGAGTCGGTTTCACCATCTGATAAGCTGTCTGATAGTTTAGACATGTATGTCCTTTGTCATCTAATATAAAAATGAATTGCTGTTCGTTAGTCTCGCTAAAACTGAGAACTGCTGAACGGATTTATTTTATCTTGGTCTTGAAATGTTCGTGGAGGTATAGGAAAGGTTTGAAAGGTAAGAAATATCAGAATAATTGCCGGGAAAACCATAAAAACAACTCTTTTCTGATTCACATACAAACGTTTAACAGTCAAGGGGTAGGTGTAGGGTAGAGTAGTGTAAAGTAGGGATATGGAAGAAGTTTGATATAAAAGTGACAAAACGGTTAGACATTTATATCAGATGGTGAAACCGGCCTTTACAATCGCAAAAATCGAAGTTTCTTAGGAAAACACAATAAGCTAGTCTTCAGGCGTTATTAAAACTACACTTGTCGTCGAAAACAAAAACCTCAGTATCAACTACAATGCCTGGGGATTAGAAAGACGTCAAAGGAATCATTCTAATTGAATAGTCTGTGCAACCACATGCACACAAAAAAACGCTTCATACGAAACCTTTCAGAGTGCGTACTTTGAAATCAACTCCTTGCCTCTGGTACCTTCCTACGTACAACAGATTAAAGACTTTAATATAAAGTAGTATAGGTTCAAAATTGCGTGTAGAGCTAAATCATCGAAGGTTGTATGCGGGGCTTAAGATTCAACAATAAAGAACGAGGGTATTTAAGTGTTCCCAACCCTAGGCTAGTGACGGGATTGAATGGAGCCCAGCGCTCAGTTTCTAGTGCGCCGTACCTAACAAGGCTCTCGTCCTTAAAATGGAGAATTGTGTCGGGACACGCATAAAGGTCCATAGAAACATTATAGGTACCTTCTACAATAACATATGCTGCCGGTAAACAACAAATTAAGAAGCACCAATTATAATATCATCAATTAATATACGGCTCACTGCTGAATTCGAGTCTCCTCTCAGAATGAAAGGGGTTAGGCCAATAGTCTACCACGCTGGCCCAATACGGGCTGGCAGACTTCAAACACGCAGAGAATTAAGAAAATTGTCAGGTATGCAGGTTTCCTCACGATCTTTTTCCTTCAAGGAAAAAGATTCTCTTTCCTTTTTTTTCAAGAGGCAAAAGGTCATATCATTGGGCCAGCGTGGTGAACTATTGGCCTTACCTCTCTCATTCTGAGAAGAGACTCGAGCTTAGCAGTGAGCCGAATATGGGTTGATGACGACGACGTACCTGCAAAAAATATTAAAAGTCGCAATGTTACCGACAGTTAAAATATAATAATGAAAATGTGTCAAATTTCAGAGGACAGTAGGGGCGGCAAAAATGTAATAGCGGCATATTTGTAAATCCACCACTGCATAAAGATCCTAACCTATCCTGAGACATTTGGTTTAAATATATACGTTCGCAGTAGCCCCTTAATACAGACGCCATTCACAATGCAGGAAATAACTCTTAATGATACAGTTCAATTACTTCTATGAATGTGTAGCCGCTCACTTTGATCGGTTAGACATGATCTCAATCTACGTTTGATTAACTCAAGTCACATTAATAAAACCAGTAGACAGACGTATGACAGCACGTTCCCACTTGTCCTGATATTGATTGGGACCCGTTTTTATATTCTACTAGCAGACGCGCCGCGGTTTCGCCTGCGCAGATCCCATTCCCGTGGGAATTCAGGAATATATTATGGCCTGTGGCATTCACATATAACGTGGCTTTCTATTGATAAAAGAATTTTCAAAATCGGTACAGTAGATCCAAAAATTACCCCTTCCAATCTTACAAACTTTATTTCGTCGTCGTCGTTATCAACCCATATTCGGCTCACTGCTGAGCTCGAGTCTCCTCTCAGAATGAGAGGGGTTAGGCCAATACGGATTGGTAGACTTCACACACGCAGAGAATTAAGAAAATTCTCAGGTATGCTGGTTTCCACACGATGTTTTCCTTCACCGTTAGAGACACGTGATGCACGATTAAAATGCACACAACAGAAAAGTTGAAGGTGCATGCCTTGGACCGAATTCGAACCCACACCCTCCGGAATCTGAAGCAGGGGTCATATCCACTGGGCTATCACGGCTCTTTATTTACCTCTCTATAAAGTAGGTATAGATGTCGCTGTCTCACTTAAGGTAACCAATACTGCCTCCCTTCCAATTAGTCAGGAATACTGTTAGGAGTGGGATCGGTAATCCAGTCAACGGAGATCGAACCATCGACCTCTCGGTGTTGAGTCCGACCCCTTTACCACTGAGCTATTAAGGGTTAATTACGCAACTATTGATGATTTTGGCTTTCCTGTGCCTTCAAATATAATTTGTTGTTTACCGCTAGCGTATCTTTTTGTATGGTGCATAATATTTCTATGGCCCCATAAAGGTGGAACTATTGAAACAAAATTACTTAATTATCCGTCCGATCATAGATCTGTGAGGTTATTCATATTTACAGTTACTGGCCAATATCGATGACTAATTTATGCAATAAACAACCAACAGAGAAACGGCTAATAAATAGTCAATTACACGTTAGAAAATCACACATTTATCACGACATTCCCTCACGACGACACTAAGTTAACCTTTCTTGAATTTTCATTTCTTCGTACGTGAAAAGCCGAATAAGTTTTAATAAAAGTAAATATTTTGTTCCCCCTCTAATCCTCTACACCAGGGTTTCTCAAAGTGGAGTACGCGAACCCCTAGGGGATCGCCATTCGACGGCAAGGGGTTCGCGACAAGATTTACGTAATGGTGGCTTGATAACTGATACCGAGTCAGAATTAATATTAAAATTGTCCAAAATTACTCCAAACATTGAGACCATTTGAGACAAGAAACAAGCACACCCATCACATTAATATTACAAAGACATTTCATTTGGTTCTTCGTGTGTTAACTTTTATTCAAATAAAACCCTTATTTTCTTCAACAGTCAAATTATTTTTTTTCTTTTGGGGGGTTCATTAGTTAGTCACATGGAAATTTTAATAGGGGTTCGTGGAGCCGAAAGTTTGAGAAACCCTGCTCTACACTCATAAGGGTGCCTTTTCATCAGATATGCGAACATGAATAACCAAGTACGTGAAAACACTAGGGTTGTTTTGAAATGAATATTTTACACATTTTCTTCATTTAACAGCCGACGCAAATGTTTCATCAACGCTTTATTAATATGAATAAGTACATTTTCTGAAGTCAGGTGTTTCGTCTTAGGTAATTATTTTCTTTGCTACAGTAGGTAGTATACTGTTCACAGATTAGCTTAGCTTTTTGTCTCCCATGAGTAATTACAGAAAAGTTATTCTCTGTCAAAAACTTCAATATTTTTTTTCTTTTTTACAAGTTAGCCCTTGATTACAAACTCACCTGCAGGGCTAGCATAGGCAAGGGATAAAATTTTTATCCACTCATTATATCCACTGACTAAGGATATAAATCCACCCGTCATAGCATGGCCACAAGGGAAAGACAAATTAATCCCCGATTGACATTACGCGTGGAGATCTTTTCCTCGACTATGGCATATGGAGTGGATAAAATGATATACTTTGGGACTTTTGACATTTAAACGCGATAAATTTATCCCAGTGAAGTTGATGTGGGGATAAAACTTTACTTAAAAAAACAATTATGTCTCGCATATTTTGGTCTTTAACAAACTAAACGATTTTATACTAGGTACATTTTGTTTTTATATAAAACAACTCACTTTTTGAAATTCATTTTTTCTACTAATATTAGTCTTAAAACACCGTTTACTATAGATACCTACTACAAACCACCGCAAAAAAACAATCACCAAACAAAACAATGTCAACAGAAAACAGATAAATAATATGCACAAAATAACCAAATATTATCAAATTTACGTTTATTTCGGACTATTGATATACCTAATGCCAATTTATAAGATATCTACAAATGGGTGGACAAGTCTTTCCCTCCGTTTATCCACCGGGGATAATATATCCACCGGCGTGCCCATGCGCGGTGAGTGGATAAAACGAGTTTGGGGGATAAACGTTTTATCCTCTCCCCGTGGATTCTCCCTTGCCCATGCTAGCCCTGCGGATGGTAAGTGATGATGCAATCTAACATGGAAGCGGGCTAACTTGTTAGGAGGAGGGTGAAAATCCACACCCCTTTAGGTTTCTACACGACATCGTACCGGAACGCTAAACCGCTTGGCGGTACGACTTTGTCGGTAGAGTGGTAACTAGCCACGACCAAAGTCTCCCACCAGCCAAACCTGGACTAATTAAGAAAACCTCAATCGGCCCAGCTGGGGATCGAACCCAGGAAATCTTGTAAATCCACCGCGCACACCACAGCGTCACGGAGGCCGTCAAAATATGACAATAAGACAATAATTTCGACCCGTTTTAAAGTGAAACAGACGGGAACATGGGAATAGCTATAAAGAACACTATTTTTCGGTTCTGGGTGGCATTGGTACTTGGATTTGTCGACTTTTTGCAGAAAAAAACAAAATAAATCAATGCTTCTGTATTTAAATTGAACGTATGCAAAGTAACGCCCGTTTCAATTCAATAAACGCAAATAACGATTCAAAATAAAACACGCTATCAAGGTCGAAAACGGCATCCTAAAATCTAACCTAACTCCGATTTCATTTACTTAATTGACCACCGAGGGCGGATTAAACTAATACACACAAGTTTTACCCCAGGACATAAATAATAGAACGGTCCGACAAAACTGCCAGGCCAAGTCTAGGAGGTGAAGGTTATTTAGGGGGTCGCCCTAAGTGAAGTTCATTGTTATTTATGGCGTTACCGCTTTGGGGCTGTAATTATTGCCTGGAGGTCACCGCGTCTTATTGCGATTGATTTTTCCCCAATCCCTTCTCCGTCGTCCAGTGGCTTGCGCTTTATAGATGCATAAAAGCAATGCATATCCTGAGAATTAATTACATACCTATATTCGAGGAGGAATTATCCATTTTGTACAATATTTACCTATAGGGCATACCCTAGTTAAAAACCTTGTACACACCACTGCCGTCGGCGTCGTCCAACTCGTCTCCAAGCGTCTAATTAAGCATTTCTGTCTAATAAAGCATTTACGTGCGTCTAATTTGATATTTTCCTTTGCCAGAAATCTTTCGGCCTATATTTATAAAACATAGTTTTAGATTTAAATATCAATTTTCTTCAATAAAAAGTAGACTTAATCACGACTTCGTAAAGCTCACATTAGTTTGGGGAAAACTGAGGTTTAAATATTAATTCATATTTTGGGATTAAGCATTTTAGCATGACAATATCAAGAGATTGTAACGATTTCCTAAATCTAAACTTAATACGCCTTGACTAATTTGGCGTTTGTCCAGTGACTTTTATGATTTTCCTTGCTTGTTAAAAACGAGCTTTTAATGTCTCAACTTCTGCTACCCAAAAAAAATGGCAAACTCATATTTTAGCACAAACTTCAATTTTATTTTCTTTTAAGTTATAGCTTAAACGAGCAATTTACTACTATTTACACAATTGACCTTTGCTGGTCCTTATCTTGCTATAATGTGTGTACACAGTGGCGTGCACTAGGTTTTTAACTAGGGTTTGCACTTTAGGCACAAATCGTACAAAATGGAAAATGCCTCTTCCAATATAGGTACGTTATGAATCCGCAGGGTATGCATTGCGTCTATGCATCTATGAAGTGCACGCAACTGTATGTACGTATGGATCGCATGGCAGGATTTTGGCTAAGTTATAAAATATTGCCAATTTACCTACTCTTAAGACGAGGACTTTGGAAATCCCTAGAAAACCTATGTACAACGGTGAAATTTACAATATTTTTGATAAAGAAGCAAGTCAAGCTGGTCCCTGAGTTTTAAAAGATCTCGCTTTGCACCGTCAAAAAACACGTAAACAGCAATCCGATAGCATGTCATACGGTCACACATGATGGCCTGAGAAGAGATTGTTTTACATTGCATGCGGTTACGTTTCCAGTTATATGGAGCAAATTGTAATTGAGCCAAAAAGATCTCTATAGTGTCTAAAATACATATAGAATTTATTTTGTAAAGTAATAATTGAAAGACCGAGCAATAGCTCAACGGAGCAATACTGTTACTATCTCGTTAACGTAAACGCGAATTTATTTCTAAGGAATTGAAACAACACCATCTATTGGCACTACCGCACAACTGTTTTAATTCCATAGAAATTCGCGTTTACGTTACGCGATAGTAACAGTATGAAAACATTGAACTCCCACTAGGCACACTGATGGTAAATCAAAAACTATAGCACAGTATAGTTATCTGTGACTATAGCCTATAATAAATTCAGAGCAATACGTCGCAGGGCATGCAAGGACCATTGTCTACAAAGTGCCGGTATCCTACTAATATTATAAACACGAAAGTTTGTTTGGATGTTTGTTATTCTTTAACGCCGCAACTACTGAACACATACGCTACTTTTCATCACGAAAAACTATATGGTTCCCAAGGGATTTGTAAAAAAAGGAAATTACACATAGTTTCGACCCTAAAATGACTTTTGCCAAAAAAAGCTTCTTCCATTACTAGGTTGTTTTTCACTATATATATATTAAAACAATCTGTAATTAAGTACAAGGTTATGGGTGAAGGTAGTTTCTAATTCGATCTTTTACTATTAATCTATACTACTAATATTATAAATGCGAAAGTAAGTCTGTCTGTCAGTCTTTTACCTTGGCTAAACGGCTGAACCGATTAAGATGAATTTTGGTATAATGGTAAATGAGACCTTGGAGCAAAACATAAGGTAGGTACCTACTTTTGACCCTAAAATGTGTATAGAAGGTTACAGGAGAAGAGTTACAGTTAAATGTGATTCAAGAATTTTTAAAATTCAACGTGATGAAATAGGGATTTGAAAGTTTACATTGATTTCCACGCGAACGAAGTCGCGGGTGTCCTAGTATAGTATAGATAAAATCGTGAGGAAAGCCACGAACAAATGCTAGTTGACAATACATCACTATTCTGAATCAAGTGAAGCGTAGTAGATATACCAAAGTAATTGTATTACAATGCCACCCGGCAAAAAAGTACGCCGTTAATGGTATTGATTGACGTCCCTAATTAATTAATGTATCATATTAATTCGCAATACAGCCCGCCACTTAACAAGATGTAATGTTATTAAAGAATGAACTATCCGGTTGTTGTTTTTTTTTTTGCACAATTCGTTCGCAATTTACGCTTTGTAAAAGCAGATAGGCGGGTTCTTCCGTCCTATAAACAAAGTGCGAGTGTAAATATCGATGTATGTTCCGTAGACGTAACCTTGAAGGTAAAATATTTTTTGTTACATATCCTAAAATCGTCAAAACACCCTATTGTATTAATTGATTATGAAACACGGCTAAAACTCACGTGATATTACGTCGGAGTATGCCCGACTAGTTAGCCCGCCACTTAACAAGATGTAATGTTATTAAAGAATGAACTATCCGGTTGTTGTTTTTTTTTTGCACAATTCGTTCGCAATTTACGCTTTGTAAAAGCAGATAGGCGGGTTCTTCCGTCCTATAAACATACTAAAGTGCGAGTGTAAATATCGATGTATGTTCCGTAGACATGTTTTTGTTACATATCCTAAAATCGTCAAAACACCCTATTGTGATAAAGACTTTGTTACTAAAATTTATTTATGCGATACAAAGTATTACAAGTTAAACATTACATTCGTAAAAAATCAAAAACGTAATACAGTAATAAAAATACCAGTGGCGTAGCGTGCCCAGTATTAAAATTAGTTAGGGGGCCCAAACGAAGGAAAGATTTCTCACAAAAGGAACAAAAGTGCTTAAAATAAATATGGTAATGACTTAACTTATTATGTAGGATTTCTCCAACATTTCTAAAGTGAAAACTCTACAATTTTTTATTGTTTTTTTTTTCGGGAATCACCAGATAAAGTGAGATTGTAGATTACATTTTACTAATTTTTCAAACGCTTTCAGACGTAAGCGGGCCCTGTAATCCGGGGGCCCCGTATCAGTGATACGGTGGTAGCTACGCCCCCTGAACAATATTGAAACCACATAACACTTTTAACCAATTTTCAAAAAAAAAAATACTTGTCAAGGGATACTTGAGCAACGCATTGTTATAATGAAAGCCAGTTTCCCAGAAACCCGGAATTTCGTAGGAGTACCGTGAATCTACACCAAAGTAGAGGCGACAAACATGTCTTCAAAATCTCGCTTTTTTATCAAATTGTGTAGCGCTTCGTTGAACTGAATTTTAAGGTTAATAGCTAGTTATGTAAGGTTCAAGATCAAGGACTTTTACTCGTAATTATGTAAAATTAAAATCAGTTTTAATAACAATATGGAATTACCATTATTTGATAGAGTGCAAACTTGACTAGATTTGACTTTACTATTTGGAATCTCACAAACTTTCAGGTTAATTGCACTTTGGTAGGAACATAAATGGCTTTCAAAATATTTAACGTTCCGGCTTCTATCTTCGGATCTCCAATAAAGATCGTCCGGTCGTAATATTCCAACAACGGTATGCGGTATGCCGTTGTCGACATTATCGGCCAGTTACGCCGATCTCATAATATTGGTCACTTGCGGTAGACGCTGTCACTTCGGGGGGGTGCTGTCCGCAATAATTTGACGTAACAGTCACTTGATATAGTTGCATTTGCGGTGTGTGCTTTTCGATTGTCACATACGCATTGTTTAGCATACGATTCGATTCGCCAATTTGACGACCGCGTGGCGTAGTGGGTAGTGACCCTGCTTGATACAAGCTACTCTGTATGCTTACTTTGGGGCTAGATAGTGATGTGTATTGTTTAAAAAAAAATACATTGTTCAACACGTCGACCAATATATTAGTTATCATGTACTCGTAATGCCCGCTCTTCACGTTGGCGAAAATTGTGGTTGTTTCGAAACACCCGCAATCGCCGGTTTATTGGCTATCATGTAGCCAATACACCGGCCAACGTATTAGCCAACGTAGAAGTGTAACTTTACTTTTTCTTTATTTAACGACATCCATGAATAACAACCTTACATATAACAAATTATTCTATAAAGTGTCGGTGACAGTCGCCTGTATGACATTCATAACGTCGACGTATCTACTATTATCCTGAATAACGGCAAACTTATAATAGTGAACCGAACTGTCACCCGCACTATCCTATATGAACCGAACTTTAATACGATTCTTGCTAATTCTAACTTGTTCATATTTAATTTCACCCTGTTGACTGGCTGTTTTAATAGTAGCTATCTCATGTTCTTATTCATATATATCTATCTATATATATAAAAATGAATTGCTGTTCGTTAGTCTCGCTAAAACTCGAGAACGGCTTAACGGATTTATCTTATCTTGGTCTTGAAATATTCGTGGAGGTATAGGGAGGGTTTAAAAGGTGAGAAAAAATCAAATAATTTCCGGGAAAACCCTAAAAACTGCCCTTTTCTATTTCCCATATAAACGTATAAGAGTCAAGCGGTAGGGGTAGGGTAGGGGTAGGGTAGGGTAGGGTAGGGGTAGGGTAGGGGTAGGGTAGGGGTAGAGGTATAGAAGGGTACAGTAGGGATAGAGAATAAGTGCACTTATGTCAAAACGAAGCTTGACCGGGTCCGCTAGTCATTGAATAAAAATAACCTTAAAACCGCTCAATATTTTAGGCTTTTAAATTTTTAAATTACCAGAATAGTACTCTGTAAAAATGTAGTCTCCACTTACCTGTGTGCTGGTGAATCTTCTGCTCCCAGAGCGACTCAGTGTTCCTCCCCGTACATTGCTATCTGATAGGTCCACTTCAGCACCACCGTCGGCAGCACGCCGTCGCGATAATTCACATAGTTCTGCTATCGGTTGCACCTGGCAGTAAAATAGGTACATTTCAATTATACTTTCCATTTCGCTGAAAGCTTATCAATTCCAACAGGAAACTTCAAGAGCTTACAATTTGAAATTCATTTACATACGTGTTATAACAGTACTTTCATATGCAAAACTCGCTTTCACCGCGTAAAAGGACATCAAGATTTACTTTTATCGGATACGTTTACCTGTATATTAAAGTTTATTAAACCACAAAACACTAACCTTAATTGTCACGGAGTCTTGACTGCTCTTTATCAATTCTATCACTTCTTCTCTACTCTTCCCTTCAACGTTAACTCCATTAACTTCTATAAGTCTATCACCAGGTAATAAGCCAGTTTCACTAGCCCCTGGATATGAACCTGGCTCGGCCAATATCACCGCTTTATAATTCAATTTACTGATCATAACATTGGTGCCGTTATATTTATTGTCACCATTAGGCAATCCATTCTCTTCGTAACCCGTCAAGTCTTTTATGTCACCGATAAATATTCTCTCTTGGATCATAGCGCGCCGAAGACTAAATCCGAAATCATTTCTAGGCGCTTTCTGACGCTGAATACTTAAGAGTCTAGGTTTCGGTAGCGGTAGAGGAGTTAGAGATGGTAGAGGTAAATAAACATCGTCAAATGTGCTCGTCCTAGACCATCTGTGAAAACCCTGAGATTCACCCACTGGTGAAGTCGAAAATGGAGGAGTAGCAAATGAAGAGTTCGTTGTGGTATCGGTTAAGGAGTCCGCGCTGGGAGATGTAGAGGTAACTCCTAAATAACTGTTCCCATTTGTCTTTGGTGATTCATCGATGTCGTTTGTCTTTATTGAAGAGTTGGTGTTGTTTTTATAATTTTTGTACTGGTTTTCAACAGGGCTATGGATAACTTTTTTAGTGAAATTTTGTATTTGTTGCATGTCATCACTCGAAGAAGTGCTCTTTGATGGAGCCAGACCATAAGATATAAGTTCATTCTGCTGCGTATTCCGCGCGAGCACATTTGGGTCTTGACCGTTCACGTAATCGATGGTATCAGAACTTTGGATGTTGCTTTCTTGAGAATTAGAACTAGTATTACTTAATCGAGTACCTTTCAATATCCCACGCTTTGGTGGGCGCGGTGGTATCGGAGGTAGATTTGGTGCTTGCCGAGGGCTGCTGTTTACATTATTTGGATTGTTCAAAGAGTTCAGAGATGTTTCCGAACTGTCCGATTGGAGTATTCCTTCCTTTTTATTCCAACTGTGCGTTGGATATCCAGGCGATAAATGGTTGTTTTCGTCACTAAGGTTGGAATTAGATCCCGAGGTAGTAATAAGCGGATAGTTAGAGTAATTGGAATCTTTTTCGAGATGAGCGAATAGCGAGGCGGTATAATCAGCTGTAATGCCGGAGGGTAGTTTCTCTTTTTCTTTACGTCGTCCCCGTAACTTCAGTGATCTTCGAACCTGTTAAAGAAAATGCTGGCTTAAATTATGTCAAAAAAGTACTCCAAATGTAGCAAATATCATGTACTAGCGAACGCCCGCAACTTCGTCCGCGTAGAATTCAGTTTTTCACAAATCCCGCCAGAAACATGTCTTTTTCCGGGAGTAAAAGTAGCCATGTGTAACACAGTAAAATCTATTAACATTCCAATTTTCAGCCAAATCGCTTCAAGGAAGCAAACATAACAAATTACATACACACAAACTTTCGCCTTTATAATATCAGTGTGATAATAGGAGTTTAAACTAGGTATGTCATGACCTTGGACCATTAAAAAAAACTAATAATGTTCTATTTAATGGGTTTACTAATACGAGTATATTTATTGTCACCGCAGTAATTTTTACGAGATTAAATGGATACTCTCACTCTCAGATGTTTGTCGACACATATAACAGTATAAGGTACGGTGTTGAAACTCAAAGTTCCTGTCGTCGCAATAGGCCGCATTCCGAAAAGCGACTAAGCGAATCCGTCGCTAATGAAAGTGTGCCCGTAAAGTATGTAGTATTTAAAACCGGCCGCGATACGTCGAGTTTTACCATTACGTGAGATTGTAGTCAAGGGCTAACTTGTAGTGAATAAAAATAAAAAAAAAACACAAGCTTCTCTAAAATCTATATTTATTGCTGCAGAATATTTTCTCGGGAGCAGTTTTTTTTATTTTTTTATTTAAGAATGAAGTTGCAATCTAAGAGGGAAGAGGAGTTACTTGGGGTACAAGTTTATTCTATACTATTTGTTGTTAATCTTATACTTTACGTAAAAAATGTTTCAAGCTCAAACCTCTTTTTTATATTTATACTAACGAACGCCCGCGACTTCGTACGCCTGAAATTTAGTTTTTCACAAATCCAGAAAAGTAGCCCATGTGTTAAACCAGAGTAAAGTCTATTTCCATTCTAAATTTCAGCCAAATCGGTTCAGTAGTTGCGGCGTTAATGAGTCAAAACAAACATCCATACAAACTTTCGCGTTTATTATATTAGTAGGAAGTACTGTTTCGGCAATGCATTGTATGTTTTTAATTAGTAAAAAATATTTTTGTAATAATTATTTTTTCCAAAATAATATTTAAAAAAATTTGAGCTTGGATAACTTCAGGTGTAGACACGAGATTTTATGAGACTTTTAGAACATTACAACGAAAGAGTATTCGAATTTACAGCTTATTTCTATCCGAGGTGAGCGAGCCGTCATGCACGCAGCGACCAATACACGATCAGTTATAGTCGTGGGTGCTGCTGAGACGTGAGAATAATTGATCGTCAATAGCGTGCTTTATTTGACTGGGATAACTGATCACAGCACACTTGTCAACATCATAAGTACCTACCCAAGTTTTCAAATTAGCTCCAAACCCGTTGGAAGTCTTTGGATCCTTTTTAGATTTTGGATCCATCACGTTAACTGCACAGGCACAAAATAGGACTGAACTACACAAGTAACTACTACTAATTGAAAAGAAACTAAGAACATTGGTCAAAGAAGTACTACAAGATCATAATGTATTTACACAACTACGAACCGCCAGTTTCATAGATAAGGTGCATTCTTTTATGATTTTATCTGTATTTAGGATAATTACTATTAACTGTTTTTTAATAGCAACTATGTTAAAAACTTGTTTTTTTTTTTTGGAAAAGTGCCCTAATTTTACTACTCACCTCAAAGTGACGTTATGTTTAAGATTTTCAAATAATTAAAATATTTTTTTATACTTTATTTTCGGAATCTTTTTGAAAAATTATTGTACGAAATAAATGTATTCGAATATTTTAAACTGTATAGTAAAGTTAGTGAGCTTCAAGGAAAGAAAATTCCTGGATCTACTGAAACAATTTTGAAATTTCTTTTACCAATAGTAAGCTACATATCCAGAGGTAAAATAGGCTATATTTTATCCCCGTATTCCCTCGGGAACGGGAACTAAACAAAAACCCCCAGAACGTAAGCTAGTAACTGTATTGGATCATACTCAAATTGCAAGAGGAGAAATTATGAATACGTTTATGAAATTATGTTCATATTATTTCAATATATGTGTATATGATACGACCTCCACCTCCGATTCCGGAGGGCGAAGGTTCGAATCCGGTCCAGGGCATTTACTTCCAACTTATTGGTTATGTGCATTTTAAGAAATAAAATATGTGTCTGTCTCAAACGGTAAAGGAAAAACATCGTGAGGAAACCTGCTTAACTAATTTTTTTCTCTCTCTCTACGTATGTGAAGTCTGCCAATCCGCATGGGCCAGCATAGTGGGCTAACCCCTCTAATCTATTCTGAGAGGAGACTCATTCTCAGCAGTGAACCAAATGTGAGTTGATAATGATGATGATGATGATGATGATTTCAAAATATGTAGCTATGCAAAAAGCGTGTTAGAATTTGATGCATGAGCATTATATCCGGCCCTTTAATTATTCAAACTCATTGAAACAGTGCACGATTTCACCGGAAACAAAATGAACTCGTCTATACATTTAGGTCAATGATACGTTCTTCCATTTCCATTTACAAAAGTGCACTATTTACTAAAAGGGGAACAGCTATAATAAGGAGACATGACATCATTCATCATCATTGTCAGCCGATGGACCTCCACTGGACATAGGCCTCTTGCATGGACTTTCAAACAAAACGGTCTCGAGCCGCCAGCATCCAGCGGTTTCCTGCAATCCGCTTGATCTCTTCGGTCCACCTAGTGGGGGGTCGATTCCAGCACCTTGGGACCAACGTCCATCGGCACTTCGAACTATGTGGCCTGCCCATTACTACTTTAGCTTCGCGACTCGCTGAGCTATGTCGGTGACTTTGGTTCGTCTGCGGATCTGCTCATTTCTGATTGGATCACGCAGAGAAACCCCAAGCATAGCTCGCTCCATCGCCATGAATGACTTTGAGCCTCGTAATAAGGTCCATAGTTAGCGACCAAGACATGACATAGTAAAACATAATCGGATTTTGCATAGCAATTCATGTTGCACTACAAAACACACTAAGGATTTATTATGTTCAGCAGGGCCATTATGTAACTCGGTGAATGCTTTAAAATCACAGTCACGACAACAAATGGCAGCGATTTTTCGTTTTTGCGATCATGTAACATAGATCTTCCACCGAAATGACGTCATCTTGGATCGTTCTCTGTCACGGTCACTTGTAGGGATTTATTCAAGTTTTAGGCCTGTTTTTACGTATCGATAGTCAGTTTAAGCGATTATGTAAGCATTGTGATCATAGAAATAGGTGACACTGAAGTTGTCAAAGTCAATCGCTATAGAAACTAATAGAGAGCAGTGTTTTAACAAAGTTTACTTGACGCCTGTGATTCATTATTTACAAATAAAAGGACTTTTAGGATTTTTTTGAATTTTGTACTATAAAGGTATTATTTTATAAGTCAATAAAATCAGAATTTGAAAGTTATATATCAGTTTTACGTGTAAAATATTAACTATAATTGTGTTATTTTAGTGTTTACTGACATCGCCGTGTCCTACATGCATTTGTATTGTACGCGGAAACGGATCTAAAAGGATGACTTTGCATGCTGAGATCCACAGAGATCTAAGTGATCCATTACAGCTTTGTGAGACCGAGTTCATTGCAAAACTTTCGTGTCGCGATACCAGCAGGTTTTAGAAGAAATACAAAGTCTTCGAACAACTGCTGTTCGCAATAAACTAGAGGTAAGTAAGTATTGTGGAGTAGGAAACCTGCATTCCAGAGAATTTTCTTCACTCTCTGTGTGTGTGAAGTCTGCTAATTCACATTGGGCCAGTGACGTGGATTATGGGCCTAACCCCTCTCATTCTGAGAGGAGACACTAGCTCAGCAGTGAGCCGAATATGGGTTGATAACGAATATGGTATTTATATATGGTGAGCTTCCATAGGATAAGTTAGTTTAAAATTTGGAGTAGGCTTATTCAGTACTAGCAGACATACCATAGTTTGACCGGTGTAGTTCCCGTTCCTGTAGGAATATGGGGAATTAATTATAGCCCATATTACTCTGTGCTGTAGCTTTCCAATGGTGAAAGATTTTTTATAATCAGTCTAGTAGTTTTTGTGTTAGATTGTAAGAAACAAATAATATTATCTAAAGATGTGTCACTGTCATCCTAAGAACCTAAATTAAACCATTGAATATTATTTACAGGTCTTGGCAGCTTTAAGCATTTATGCCAATGGATCATACAAATGTCTCTATGATGGCTAAGGCATCTTTTACCAAATGCCTACATGAGTCACTGACGCTCCTGAATACCCCAGCTGTTTAAAAAAAATGTGTTAAGTTCCCTTTGCATTAAACACAAAATCATTATAAATAAGTAAGTAAGTATGACACTAACTTATAGCACAGTATGAAACTAACTTATAGCACAGTATGAAACTAACATAAGGTACCTATTTATTATATTTTTAGTCTTTTTTTTCTAAGACTCAACTAATTTGTGTTCACTAACACACTGAATCTTTCATAGGTTGATTTTGCATAAAAACTCATTTGTAAAATGAGATTGATTATTGATTGAGATTAATAAATAATACACAGAGTGCTTATTCATATTGCAGGATGTTACTGTAAATAGACATATACCCAGGTGCTTAATCTAGATTAACATCTACTTACAGATTTATGAAAAAAATTGGATTGCCCGGGTATTGATTGCACCCATGTGACAATAGTTTGGCCTACAGGCCAAGAGCTAATAGGAGGCTAACAATAAGAATTGAATAAAAGCGTGGTACCTCCTTTTATTTAAACATTAACTTATTTATATATTGTCAATTAATATTTCAGATATGTGATGCCAATCTAATAATAACATAGTGGATGCTCAATTTGGTGGTGTATCATATGACTTGTACATGTGGAACCAGTGCAATAAAACCACTTGAGGAAAACCTGCCCAATAGAGACTGCTGTTGGTTGTTAGGTAAGCTGTTGCTTAGGTATAACTGTCAGTTAATGAAACTACAGGATCCAAATCTAAATTATGAAACTGTTACTTTTATATAGGCAAAATACATAATACATTGCAATACACACTTCAATTCTTTCAGGTGACCAATGTTTGCATGATGACCCCCATCTTGGGAGCTGCTCCTAGATCCCATTAAGATATGCACAACATTGCTGTGTCAGAAATACGGTGGAGCCTTGTAGTTGGGTGCATATTGTAAAATGTTTCCTCACTCCAAAACCATGAACTCTGGTTTCCTAAACCCTCAAGCTATGCAGCCGAAGGAGGAGACTTATCACAGGTCAGTATATTATATGCAGCTACTTTATAAGAACTTGTTGGGCAGTACCATGTATACCTACATTATGATTTATTTTTCTAGGAGAATCACTAATAATTTTGAAGAAGTGAAGAGCTTAACAATGTTTCAACCAACACCTAAAGAAGCTTTCACTTGGCTGTTAGATCAAGGGCTGGATACAGAAAACAGTAATCCTTGTGATGGCAGTATTGTCCAAGGATTCCTCACTCAAAACCATGATAACAAGTTGCTAGAACCCTCAAGCTATGCAGACAAAGGACTGGATATATTTTTTCGTGACCAAGCCTTCTGTATAATTATTTATACTTAAACCATACAAAGCACTATCTAGCCCCAAAGTAGGCATACAGAGTAGCTTGTGTTGTGGGTACTAAGATAGTTGATATTATAATATTCATTTACATTTATATACTACCTATAAATACTTATATAATGTATAAATACACACACACTGGAAAAAACCCATGCTCTTCACACAAATATTTTCCAGGTGTGGGAATCGAACCCATGACCGTGGATGCAGGAGCACTACTTACTGCGCCACGCGTATGTGTTTTTATTTTGAAGCAAATTATTAAAGTTGATAATTCAAATTGTAGTCATGTTTTTAATTAATCTATAATTAATTTTTAATTTACATTTTTGTTAAATATTTACCTATACTTCAGTCTATTTTTGTTAGAGGGGGTACCTATATGTGTAAGTAGGGTCGTTTCTTGATTAAATTAAACTAAAGAATGAAAGATATATATTATAACAAAATTTGTCAACAACAATATATCAAGTCTGAATAAAAAATACCAACACAAGTAAATATATTTTTTATTTTTAAATAATAGATGTTACACAAATATAGAGTATCTACTTTAACTACCTGGCCCTACCTGCTTAACATTAAACAACATTGTTTTTAATCAAATCATTATTTATTTATTTCCTACAATGTGGTAGGTACATGTTTTGTTCTTAAAATTATTGAATTGTATAGATAAACAACTAATGTAGTATTCAATTTTTTCTTTTACAATTACTTAAATAATCATCATCATCATCATCATCATCATCATCATCATTATAAACACATATTCGGCTCACTGCTGAGCTCGAGTCTCCCCCAGTAAGAGGGGTTAGTGCCTACCCGCACTCGGGAGACCCCGCACTGGAAAGCGTGGTTGGTCGGTTGGTTGGATGTTCGCGGCTCAAGGTCGTTGTGCTTGGAGGTCCATGTAAGAGGTCTATGTCCAGCAGTGGACGTCTATCGGCTGATAAGGTAAGGGAAGGCCAATGCCTAACCCCTCTCATTCTGACAGGAGCCTAATATGGGCCAGCATATTTGGATTACATTGGCAGACATCACATATGCAGAGAATTAAGAGAATTCTCTGGTATGCAGGTTTCCTCACGATGTTTTCCTTCACTGTTTGAGACACGTGATATTTAGTTTCTTAAAATGCACACAACTGAAAAGTTGGAGGTGCATGCCCCGGAACGGGTTCGAACCCACACCCTTCGGAATTGGAGGCAGAGGTCACATTCACTGGGCTATTAGGGATAATAATAATAGTTAAATAATATTTCCTCCTAATAATAGATAATAAAACATATTTTGATGTGCAATTTTACAATAAAATTTTTATCTAATACTATGTAATACTGAAATTAACCAAATGATAATAATCATATTCTTTATATACAGTGATGTCATAATTAACTATATTAAATTAAAATGAAATTATATTTGACAATTTTCTCTCATATGCAATGTCATTATTGATAATAATTTTATAAAAAATCTGATCATTAAATGTTTGTTTAATTCTTTCTTCATGAATCGTTCATAGAGATGAAGGATTCAGAATCACCAATTTTTTCAAGGTGTTTTGCACCTCAATGGTGACCAGCGACATGGAGACTTCCATAGTCAGTCCCTGGCACTCAAAGCTTAGAGCCCACATCTTCATGTTGATCTGAAATGTAGAAAATATTTTTTTATTACTTGAACTACATATGCCCCCGGTTTCTTTAAGTAGATCTCATATTGAGATAAGAAATGGCCTATGTGTTATATCTTGATTAAGAGTTTATATAAATGACAAATCTAGGGGGGGTTAATTGATATATTTATACCTCAGGTATATTACTTGGTTCTACAATATATTTCTGTGAGATGGTGATAACAAAAATAATACTTTGTTGTATTTATGTTGAGCTTCTTTTCAGACGAAGAATGTTTGTGATCCTTTAGTTTCAGGTTAATGAATATAGTTATCATAAACAATACATTATTGTAAATGATAACAATATTCATTATATGTGATATTTAACAAATCAAAATGTGCAATATTTATTAAGCTGAACATGCACATAATAAAAGAAAATATAAAGTACAAATTATTATTTGAATTAGCAATTATTATCATTAAGAATTACATACACTGGATTAGGTAATACTATTCATTCATTCATGATTAGACCAATAGTCCACCACTCTGACCCAAAGCGGATTAGCAGGCTTCACATAAGCAGAGAATTAAGAGAATTATCTGGTATGCAGGTTTCCTCACAATGTTTTCCTTCACCATTTGATACATGTGATATTTAATATCTTAAAATGTACACAACTGAAAAGTTGGAGCTGCATGCCCCGGACTGGATACAAACCCACACCCTCTGGAATCTGAGGCAGAGGTTACACTCCACTGGGCTATTGCTGTGCTTATGGACCTATATCCCTGGCATACCCTCTAGTCTATACTCTGCAGCAACTGGGCTTTTATGGGATTAAACTGAGCTCTTTTGTTTTTTGATTTGCCTTATATTTTATCCAGTTTTGTAGGAGATACATATACTTGTAGGATTTAACTTAACTATATATTGTAATTGAAATTTGAATTAATTATTTTAAGTGGCTAGCCTCAATCATCATAAAAAAATTACTAATCAAGGTAGGATTTTATATTTAGCCTTAATGTAACTAAAACAAACACCTACAAATACAAACAATTCTAATACATCTGCATAACAAGACAAAGTTTGATTTTGATTATTCGTGTTGTACTTAATGCTAAGAACTTAAAGGTTACAACTTACATGGTGCAGGTATAGTTGTGGTTTAAAAAGGCTTGTTAATGCAATATGCTAGTCACAAAACCAAGTATTATGTTAAACTTATAATAGAAAATCATGAATTTCAATTGAATATAATTACTATCTGATGCTCGACGGTTCCACCTGCATAGTTCTCACTCCCTTGGGACTACAGGGATAAAATATAGCCTATTACACTTACAAGTTATGTGAGTTTCTTTTGGTGAAAGAATTTTCAAAATCGGTTTAGTAGATCCAGAGATTACCCCCTACAATATCAAAAATTTCCTCTCATCCTCTTTAAAATAATATTATAGAATATAGATATGTTATAACTTACACAACGCCACTGGCAGACACGGAACACAGAACACGGAAGGTTTATTTAGTAGCCTGACTTTCCAAAGGCCCTCCAAAACAGCCCATCGCCAAGTTTGATCCAAGCCAAGGCGATCATTGAGTTTTCCGGACATCTTTAGTTGCAAGCGATGAACTTTAATAAACAAAACACTATACAATATACTTTACATATTATCACAACGACCATTAAATTAATCATAGGCAGACGATAAAACTTTGAAAAACTTTCGTGTTAATGTTTTATGTAAAAGTGGCCGTTAACTTTGATAAATTAACTATTAACACTAATAAAAATGTATACGATAAAATGATTAATTAATTACTTCTATTGAAAACAAAAAACTAGCTGTTGCAAGTACTTTGAGCCAACGAAACCAATTTTTTTATTAATATTTTAATACGGCTTTGTTTACCAACAAAGAAATTAAAACACTTCACTTCACCACAGACAAACAGCGAAATCAAGTATAATGCGAATATGTGCAAAAGTATGCCGCGCTCGTAGTAAGTAGTACCGAGAAAGGGTGTATTTTATTTAGTCGCATAATGTCGATAAAATTTTGCGCCTAGAACGATATCACTAGGCATTGTGGCAGTCCTATGTCTTACATAATCGGAATTGCAAAAACACTCTAGTGTTCAATTTAGCTTTGCGTTACACAGTTAGAAGTGATACGTCGAGATACATAATCAGCCTGCAGACTGGTATAAGAAAGTGGAACACAACCGCTGAGTCGTCGGCTGATCTTGTTTGAATTATATAGGATTAGTTGAATTTAATTTGCATTGATGCAAGTTGTGCGAGTGCATTTTTAACCGACTTCAAAAAGGAGGAGGTTCTCAATTCGGTCGGTATTTGTTGTATAGTCCCCATTTGGTCCCATTGCCATCATGTCAAGATCTGATGATGGGATCCTGGAGGAATTGAGGGAAACTTTCGAAAATTATATGGGTGTCTAGTGTGTTCGTAAACTTTTCCATTTAGTACTTTTAAGCACTACAATTTTAAGAAGGTTTAAAATCGATCTGATGATGGAGCCATAAAACAGACGAGGGAACTCCTCGGCGATTTACAGCAGTTACCTACCTTGTGTTTGGGCTTCATTAATTTGTATTAATGAGAACTCTTTTTTGAGCCATTTCTGACAGGACCACATGAAATAACACTGTCTGCAAAATCTAAATCTATAAGATATTCTCACGTGGCTTGAATTAATACATCACCGGCTTAGTACCGCCTTCATACTGATCAGCAGGTAGAACATATTATGATGTTATTTTTGCTTTTTAGTTTAGTGGGTACGTTTTTAGGTTTTGAAGTCGGTTGTATTTTTTTTATTAAAATTTTTATTATTATAGGGATGTTTTAAGTTAGACCGCTATGTGCGTCTGTATCAACGTAACACTTAAACGGGTGAACTGATTTGGATGCGGTTGTTTTATATTCGTACTAGCTATCCCTGTAGCTGTGGTTCCCGTTCCCGAAGGAATACGGGGATAATATATAGCCTATAGCCTTCCTCGATAACTGGGCTATCTAACACTGAAAGAATTTTTCAAATCGGACCAGTATGTTTTATATATAATGTTTTATAATAAATAAAAAGGTTAAGCTGTTTACAAGATATGAGGGGTTAAGGTAAGGAAGAACACTCAATTATTTTTAATTAAGTACGTGTGAAATTAACAAATTTCAAGTTAACTACAAGTTAAATTGTCGAAGTTATAGCAGGTGAGAAGTAGATTCAGGAGGTTTTTATTATTTGAAAAGGATTAGGCAAAACATTTTAGTAACGATAAATTTTAGTAAGCCAGTCAAATAAATAGAGGATACACAAATAAAATGTCTAAACTGCTCAAGAGAAACAATTGGAATCTTAACGCAAACAGTTGAATGCCACACGGTGGTATTCTGTAACCCTGTGAACTGACCTATTGCAACGAAGTAACATGAAGATTATTATCTATCTCAATATTTGTTTTGTTTCTAATATAATATAAACGTTCATAATATTGAACATCGAAACACATAATGTTATATACTATGGTCAAGTTCAAGGTGTCGAATGATAATAAAAAAAAGTATGTCACCGTTATGCTTACGAGAAATATGCACGTTCGCTGATTAAGTAGTTTTCCATTGGTGAATGAATTTTTAAAATTGGTTTATGGTTTAGTGGTTTAGGCGTGAGATCGTAAGAAACAACTACGAGTTTCAAGTAACAAGTTACTTGAAGAATTGAACGTTACTGACATAGCTCGACGAGTCGCAAAGCTGAAGTGGCAATATGCAGGGCATATAGTTCGAAGAGCCGATGAACGTTGAGGTTGCAAGGTCCTTGATGTCCTCAGTCTATCTATTTAGAAGCGGGTTGCTGGCGGCTCAAGACCGTGTTGTTTGGAAGTCCATGCCAGAGGCCTATGTCCAGCAGTGGACGTCCATCGGCTGTTAATGATGATGATGATGATGATGATGATGATGACTAGCACAAACGCAGTCACAGTTATGACTATAGTAAGGCTTAGTAGTTACCTCAAGTTGAGCTAAGATAACATAAATGATAAGGCATCGCTTAACTACACCATGTTTGACGAGCAGATAACCAAGCATGTATGTCTAATGTGTCATGCCATGCACAACGATTGCAAATGTAATACTCATCTTACCTTGATAATATTACATTTTTGAGAATTGTCATACACAACGATTGCAATGTGAATTGTTTATGACATGTTCTGCTTCAAATGTACCACCTTGATAATGTTGCATTTTTGAGAACTGGAGAATTGTCATATATGATCAATTGTCATTGTCAATGATTGCAATTGGGAGTGCTTCTACTTAATATTATGTTGCAAATATTACCTAGAATAATATTACACTTTTGAGAATTGAAAAAGAAATTATATTTTTAGATATAGGTCTTTTTAATAAACGTCTTTCGAATAACACTCACTATAGTTTAAATTACAAAAGACATTGTCTAGATGAACAAAAAAAATCAATAAAACAAAATTAAACCGAGTTCAAAAACATAAAACATACCGACTAAACTAAAAAGCGATAAATAACATCGTATTATGTTCCTGCTTCACCTACTGATCAATTCGAAGGCGGTACTAAACCGATGATGTATCAATTCAAGCCATAAAAAGATATCATAAGGATTTAGATTTTTCAGACAGTGTTCTTTCAGAAACGGCTTAGCATGACACGGGCTTAGCACCGCCTTTAGCATCGCACGAGAGATTTTTACGTCCGTTTAACGTCCGTTAAAAAAGCTCTCGTGCGAATGAGGGTTTAGTGCTTCGTCAACTTTACTAAACCGTTTTCTAGGAATACTATAGCAAAACATTTGGTAAAATAATAATCTTAATAAGATAATTAACCTAACAATACAGGGAATGTTACGTTTTTACTGCCATGTTTTCAATAATAAAATTCCATAAATACAGATTATGGAATTTTATTTTAACACGGTAATAATAATTAATAAGGTATATTATGTATTTTAGAGAAACGATTTTACTATATGTATTATTAATAAAGAAGGTCCAATAATACTAACTCAATGTTAAATATTTTTTAAAGTTGCATGTCTTACATTTGACAAAATTTAAAATAATTAAAATAATTGGGTGATGGCCAATATAACGATTGAATCTTTTATTTTTTTAAGTCAAATACATTACTTGATTAATATTTATACAAATTGATACTTAATTTGATCTTTAGACATCGTATAAAATAACTTAAAATATCAATTTTCTACTAAACCTTGACTCAGTTGAGATATCGGTTATTGAATTGATACTAAATGCAGTTATAGTTTTACCGCAAAAAAAAAACAACAGTGGAACACCTTGAGGAATAATTAGAAAACTAGTTTCTCAACCAACTATAACTTCGATAACTGTTAATTTGGCAAAATCTTAACCTGTTATTTGGCACGCGAACTTTACTATGACACAAATGTGTCATATTAAAGAAAAAATGCAAACTCTCAGTTAGTGGATTGATAGATAATACAGGCTACAGACCTGTAGTTTTAGCTGTAAAGTCGAACTGTTTTAGTTAAAACGTTCCGTGTGTACAGGCAAATCTAATGAAATTTCGATTACAGATTTAACTGTACTCTTAAAACTGAAGGTATGTAGCCCGCTTAAGTCATTCCACTGCCTATACGTGTATTTCCAGTAAACCACTATAATATATCACTACTGGAGATGGACCGAGTACTCGGTTGGTACTCGGTACTCGGCGTACTCGGCGGATTTTTTGATACTCTTACTCGGCCGAATTAAAATGAAAGATTTAAAAGAGCAACTGTTGAGTTTCTCGCCTACTCTTCTTAAGAGACTGCGCCTTTCGAGCTGGGTGGTAGTCACTACAAATAGTCAAACTTGACGTTTCAAAAATGCTTGTAAACTAAGCCTACTTGAAATAAACAATTTTGAATTGAATTGTATTAATACTTGTTTACGCGCGCAAAATAGAAATTTGATTGAACCGAGCTAACCGGCCGAGTACTCGTTTGAAAAAAAATTGAACCGAGTAAAACTCGGTACCCGTTTCTCGGCAAAAGTGTTACTCGGCGCATCTCTGAATTCACTGCTCATCCAGATATTAAGTTGCAGTAAGATAGATAAAATCGTAATGTAGTTATATCCCTAGAATATATGTAGTTACATTATACCGTAATATAGCGATACATTACACAGCTATATTAATATTAATAGGTACCCCGACTTCACGCAGTCTTATCTGCCCTACCCCTAGCGTAAAGCGCGAAGCCAAAAGCCAGTTGAAACTGTATAAAGGAATGACGGAGCTAGTTATCAGGGGTAGCCTTTAAATACGCGACGTCCTATGGTAGATTGTTAGCTATTTATCAAGATATCAGTTTAAATAGATAAACATAACATTTTCATGTAAAACCAATGCGAATTCACTGTAAAAATAAAGTTGTCAGATCTCCTAGCATTATCGAAATTCCAGACCGAATTTAAAAGGCTTAACTTAGGCTTAAATTAGGCTCCAGCTGGTCTATTCAGTAATTTGGTCTTTATTAACAACCTATAAAAATAAACATCAATTCATCTGAGAAATGTCATCTACCTACTGTATGATATCCACGAGGGGTTGTGAGTAGGCACCGGATGCCATTTGTTAGTATAGAATCCCAATTTCGTATAATTATGTCAGCTAACATACAAAGTTACAAATATTGTTCTTGGTGGTTCACTGATACAAGAATAAGGAGTTATGTAGGTACATATTTGTTGGACATTGCTCACGAGATTATCGCCAAGTAGAATGTTGATATAACAGCTATTGTGCTTACTGTTCTTAGGGTCAATGATCCTACCTTAGTTCAGATTATTTATTTAAAAACTCGCTATGATTTTGAACCAAAGGCAGAATAGGTATTTAAAAATCCTTTTAATATTAATTTACATAGCTAATATATCAGAACCAAAAGATATGTGAGCTTTATTTCAATCATATACAAATACATTTCTTGAAAATCAAGTACATTGTTCCATTAGCCGTAAGAAACGCGGTATGTGTCCCCAATGGCAATCTGGAGGCCGATTTTGACAAATGATAAATTTATTGATTTTTGCCCGAGCTCAATAATATACATACATATATACATAACAAAAAAAGGCTTACAAAACAATATATTAATGACGAACGAATGAATTTCGATTATGCTTCCAAACTAAAATTGATAATATGCACATATTTACGAGTATTAAATAGATAGTTTCGATGTAAAATACAAAATTTATCTATCTTTACCTAATCATTTGAAAACTGATTTAACAGAAACTATAATTTGCGAGATATCACAGTTGTGTGTGTGACTTCATTGTTCAGAATAAAAGTATCGAAACAAAAGTTTAACAAAATAGGTAATTTGTGCAAAGATTCGACAGAAATCGATTTGTGCGAATACGTACTAGTGATAAAATTGAAGAACAGCCCTTGTATGGTTTCCGTATTGTTAATCCCTAGGTAATAAAGAATGTGCGTATTAAGAAAGGCTTCGTCACCGACAAAGTCAATGGCAAATTAAACCTGCATAACAACGACTAAGTAATTGTTGTCTGAGATAATCTGAATTTACTTGAACTACATAACCATGTCTTGTAGTAAGGATTTATTTTTATTCTGTACATAACTACCTACAAAAATCACACTTCATACTAATATTATAAAGAAGAAAGTATGTAACAAACATGTTTGTTACACCTTCACGCCGCAACGAAGTACTATCCTGATTTGGATGAAATTTAGAATGGTGATCTATTTTAACACAAAGGTTTTATCCAACGTCCATGGATCTCACGGAATTTGCGAAAAACCTCATTTCAGGTGAAAGTGCTGAATATACGTACCTCTTCTAGTCTCAACGGTTCTTCGAGTCCAGCAGCTATCCGCTCCCGTTTCTCCCTCTCCTTTCTTTCCTTCTTTTCTTTTTTCCGTCTCTCCTTGTCTCCATCCCGTTCTTCGAAACTGCCAGAGTCACCAGTCAGGACATTCGACTTTTTCATAAAGTTGAACATGGCGGTACGCAACTGCAACAAATACAACACTTTATAAGTCAAAGTAGGTGTACAATTACCTACGAGTATAGCAAACCCCGTGGGGCAATGGATAGTGACAGCGACTCCGCTATCTACATCCACGGTCGTGGGTTCGATTCCCACTGGTGGAAAATATTTGTATGACGAACACGGGTATTTTCCAGTGACTGGGTGTGTTAGTGCATTATTAAAGTATGTATTGTAATATATAAATACGTACATACTCGAATATGATGAAATCAGCTATCCTATTACCCGTAAGCCCGTAACAAACTTTGCATACTTTGGAGGTAGATAGTGATGTGTTATTTGACAGATTGCATTACGAATTTGACAAATTACGAAACATCGCCAAGATAAATGACGACATACATTACACATAAAGCATAGATAATAGATGGACAACAAAACGGGACAAGAACACGAAGGCCAGATAGCTAAAACCTGTAACAGAAAGTTCAAGGCGGCCATGTATTTAGAATATGGACGATTAATTTTATGTGCAAATGTGCAGTAGCTAAGAATTTATACTTGCATAGTATATCTTATCCGACCCCTTTTTTGAATAATCTTAGAACACAATTTAAGATTAAATAAACTACACATAGTAATTTAAGCCATCATTTAAATAAAGCATAGCTAAAAGTTTTAAAACATGTCTTCGTAAGGTATAAATTTGAGATTTAGGTTTTGAGATTTGCATGTGCAAGTAAATAATCTGCGAACAGATTTCATAATTTACAAAGGATTGGCTTTGGGCTTAAACTGCGTGAAAATGAGATAATAATTATTGCCGTGGTCTATTTGTCTGTTTCAGATATTTTTCTAAAAAGACCTTCTTGGTTTTTTTATATTGAGGAAACTATTTTTTGCCACAATCAAGTTTTAACAATGAAAAACTGTGACAATAGATGGACAGTTATTACTTGGAAACGATACTCCGTTCCATCTGAAATAACTGTCGTCACATTCTACACTGTGATTTGAATTGATCGAGTGCGATGTGAATGTAAATTACAAATATATTGTATTTCATTGTCCATACACATGTCCAAATGGTGCCACGTTTATCACATAAAGTCGCAAGCCATTAAAGCAAGTATCACAAAAGCTTGAACAATGAGAATCGGATGCATGCGTTTTCTTACGTCATGTATGTCTTATTCGGGAAGCCTTTCTACTGACGCATAATTGCACGCCTTCTGTAGATGAATTGGTTGAAGTGTGGTTTCTGACATACACAAAGACGCCTCATACTTTGTATTTTTCTTTAATTTTGGTCTCCGTTATTAGCATTTTACATTGCAGATTCCTGCTGGGGAAAACGAGAGGGTGAACAGGTCTTGGCCAAGGCAAGGCAAGAGCCTGTGTTTTATTAATTTCTTTCCAGTATTTCGTCGATGCAGCGTCTATGGAGAAGGCCTAGGTGCTATTCGAAAGACGTTGTTTAAGTCCTCTATCATAGATGTAAAGGCCTTGATAATATTGAGGAAATTAAATAGTATATCCAAGTATTACATTATGGGATTCACAATGCGGGTTCAAGGCTTTATGAACGGGGGCAGAGCGCGGCACAGAAAATAAATGTGACAACATTCTTATACAAACCAAAGAGTTGCGATCTACATTCTACGTTTTTAATTAAAACTTCAGTCTACTAAGCAAAGCTTTCGTCATTTACAGCCTACCTACATTTCGCTAGTTTCTTTCATCACAAAAATTTTAGGATTCGTTTTATTTAACCAGGTCGTATCTATTGGATATGCTGTTAGGCTTAGGCTGGTACCTTTCTTAAAGTTGTGTTATTTTCGTAACCGCATGTACTCACATTAAAACATTAAAAAAAACATACTCTCCTTGTGTTCATCATCGACTTCATATTTCAATTGGTACATCACTGTGGCGTTTTAACAGCGTAATGCCTATAAAAGGCAGACGGTAAATGCTTTCATATGTAACATAAACGTGTTTTGTATGATAATACTAGATATTACGGTCACTGGGCATCGACCTGGATAGCACGCGTTCCAGACTCAACGACGCCTTACGCATACTATGAGGCTTGAGGACCTTGCGTCTAATGAGCCTAACGTAGATAGGTATAGCTAGTGGCAATAGAGCAGTGTACACCAGACTTAGACCAGGCGATGTGAGGTAGTGAGTGTACATAAATTGAGGGACGCATTCTGTTTACAGTTTTGAACATAAATGTTGTCAGGAGGTTAGTTAGTCCATTCTTTTTTTGTTATACTCTTTCGTCTTTGGCGTTGAGTATATGGACTGAACAAATGCTTTGTATCAGTTTTATTGCTTGTTTAATTAAGAATATCCAATTTTTTATCCAATTCGATCAGCGTGCGAGCGTGATCGAATCTGAAATGAGGAGATCCGCAGAAGAACCAAAGTCACCGATAAAGCTCAACGAATCGCGAAGCTGTAGTGACAATGGGCGGGGCACATAGTTCGAAGAGCCGTTGGGGTCCCAAGATGCTGGAATGGCCACCCCGCACTAGAAAGTGCAGTGTCAGTCGACCCCCCACAAGGTGAACTGACGAGATTAATAGAGTCGCAAACATTCGCTGGATGCAGGCCGCTCAGTATCGTGATGTTTGGAAGTCCCTATAAAAGGCCTATGTACTGCAGTGGACGTCCATCGGCTGACAAGTTGATGATGGATGATGATGATGATGATTTTTTTATAATAACTAATCTATATAATATAATATTATATAAAATTTTATATAATAGCTAATCTATAAAAAACACCACAAATTAAAAAAAAATCATTTTCAAAAATGTATCACTCCGAATCTACTCGATGAATTCAAGTGTATAACACAAGAATGGACCAACTAAACTCCTGGCAACGTACAAAATCGTAATCATGCAGATTACGATTTTGTTGCTGAGTTTAATAATGTAAACAGAACGGTCCTCGCATTATGCAAACTCAATACTCTCTCAGCGCCTGGTCTAACTGTACAGAGCACTTGTGTGAACTAGTTATGACGAATGTTTTAATTACTTTAACACGACAGCAGTTGTTGCATAACTTTTATATGCTAGTGATGTTAATATGAACCTTATATTAACAGACGCTCACCGATATCAAAAGCAGTGTGTTATTTATTTAAATTTAGGTAAAATAAATAAACACTGCAAAAACAACTGAATTCTGAAAATCTATATACCATATATAATACATATTTACATAGAGGAATATAAAATTAGATTGGAACAGCACGTAGAATTTTTATTTCGACATTTTCACGAAAATATTACCTATGAGATATGCGGGGACGAAACCACATAATACAGCTGGATATACTAAAATACAATATATACATATATATACTAAAATACTTTAGTTAAATATATAATAAAATACGATATATGTTTATAGTAATTAATTTCTGTAGACTTTTGAACAATTTCTCAAGAAAAAAACTAGCCGATGCCCCGCGGTTTCACCCGCTCTTTCAGTTTCTTCAGTTCTCTTTCCCGTGACAAAATAGCCTATTACAGTCACAAATAATGGCTTTCAAGTGGTAAAAGAAATTTCAAAATCGATTCAGTAGATCCAGAGATACAATACCAAAACATTAAAACATTAGTGTAGGTAGATGGATGACGAGTAAAATCTCAAACGAATACGTAGAGAGTAAATAAATAAAAACAAGGACATAGGTATGTGTGAGTCATATAAGTTTGTGACCTAAAGATTCGACACAGGATCCTGTTATGAGCCACTCCGCAAGAATAGGTCAATCTTATCTCCACGTACGATCGCGTTGGTTGCCTGATGCAAATACTAATATGGAAGCTCCAGTTTTGCATTATAATTATTTTAAATACATGATTTTAATTATCAAATTAATATTTATGAAGATACTAGCGGACGCCCGCGACTTAGTCCGCGTGGAATTTATTTTTTCACAAATCCCTCGGGAACCATGGATTTTTCCGGGATAAAAAGTGGACTATGTGTTAATCCAGGCTATAATATATCTTAATACCAAAATAGCTAATTCGGTTTAGTAGTCAAGGCGTGAAAGAGTAACAAACATTCATATCAACAAAATCATCAGTTTTCGCAAATCTCGGAAAACCATGGATTTTTTCGGGATAAAAAGTAGCCTATGTGTCAATCCATAGTAAAATCTATTTCCATTCTCAATTTCAGGCAAATCACTTCAATAGTAGCGGCATTAAAGAGTAACAAATATCCAAACATCCATACAAACTTTGGCGTTTATAATATTAGTAAGATTATTATAAAACAAAGACCTTCGCCGCGTCTGTCTGTTTGTCTTCCCGCAATTACTCAATAACTACTGAAAGGATTTTCATGCGGTTTGCACTAAAACGCGTTTATTCATGACGAAGGTTTTAGTATATCATTTTTCAAGGTGTTGTCATAATTCTAAATATATTATCTATAATCTATGTAATTGACTGAAAACATACAAACAGTTAAAAATAAGTTAAAAAATTGTTATTACGATTAAGAAAAAATAAATAATAAAACACAAAACTTTGTTAAGTACTCGTTTTTTACAAAATAAATCAACAAAATCATGCAGTAGGATAATGGCAGTGAAACGAATTCAGAGAGACGTAAAAACCCACTGACATAAAGAAAACTGTTGGAATTTGTATTTTAGTTACTTTTTGTAACTTTTTTGTAATTTTGTTATCGCTGAAAATAACTTCAATCTAAAACATGACAAAGTTAGCTCCATTTGCGATTATTTATACTAGACAAAATTTCAAAAAAGAGCAGATATATCTGGAACAGAGGAAGTTTAAAATGAAGGAAATAAGCAACATCAAATTAAAAATCAGAAACAGGTCTTCGTTGCAACTGATTAAATTTATATTGGGTGTGTTTAGTTGCTATTTGTAATTATTTCTATAAGCTATCTATATTCAATATTCTATCGTATAACTTGAAATATGGATAACTCGCAATATATTAAACAGAATTTTAAAATGAACAATATCACAGGAGGAAATTTAAAATAAAGGAAATAAACAACATGAAGCTTCAAATAAGAAGATCAATTGAGATAGGTCTCTAAATGAATATTGGGTGAATTAAGTTTCTTTTTGGAATCATTTTGTTAACGCTGGAAATAAAGTCTAACTAAAACACTCGCTTCATTCGCGATCATTCTTAACAGGATTTGAAAAACATTTACTAATGTTACAGCAAGACGTTTAGAAACAAGACGCACAATTAGAACTTTAATTTCAGGTTTAACTAATAATTCCAAATTCATTTATTTTAAGTAGGCTCAGTTTACAAGCACTTTTGAAACGTCAGTTGACTATTTGTAAAGATTGTACCTATTTTGCGATAATGATCTTTTGCGATAATGATCATGATGACTATGTTACTTAAAGTGCTTATAAAGAAATTAATTTTGACATTGACTTTGACATTTTTAAAAGAGGATCAATTGAGAAAGGTGGTCTTTGTTGCAATATACCGCACATTTTCCATCTTTCTTCAACGCAAGCATGAGATTATGCAAGATCAATGCGATCACTCGCAAGTCGAAACACGATGATCTGTTCATTACGTACATGCATACATAATACATATACATGATATACAATCGGATGGGTGATTACAATACAAAACAACCGGCCGGCCGTTTCAGGTTTATTTTGTAAACAACAGACGCACATGGTAAATTTATTTTTACATCCACATGTAACGAACGACTCTCTTGTTACGCCCGAAACGTTTAAATTGTTACCATATATCAATGTACCTATATACTGTAAAACTCAATCCTCCGCCGCGTCTGTCTGTTTTGTCTGTCTGTCTGCATTAGTATCTATACTAATATTATAAAACTGAAGAGTTTGTTTCTTTGTTTGATTGAACGCGCTAATCTCAGGAACTACTGGTCCGATTTGAAAAATTCTTTCAGTGTTAGCTAGCCCATTTATCGAGGAAGGCTGTAAGCTATATATTATCTCCGTATTCCTACATCACTTTCAAAATTTATCATGAAAATGTTTACAAACGTAGTTTTGAAGCCTTCTCTGCCTTTTGTAGTAGAATATTGTGTATTAGGAGAGACACATAAAACAAACAATAAGCACAAAAAGACGAATAATATAATTCTAGACTAATAATAGCATTGAAAATTTTATTACTTCACTTACTACGTTTGAAATAATAATTTTAACCGCCTGCCATTAAGGGAAATTACTCCCGTCTTATGTAACTAGTTTAAAATATGCTAAATATGTACATACAGTTATATGGTGGCCTTGGTACAACCGCAAGCTATAGAGAAAAACGTGCAACGTATGACCCTCAAATGAAATGCTTGGCTTTGGTTCACCCTATACTGGCCTCGTATTCACCATACGTTGTTTAAAATTAGCAATAATGTACCTAATAATGATAATAGGTTTTGATGCTACGGAGACCTCTTCAATGATGAATGAATAGATAATGAAGAACTTATAATATTCGTTAATTAGAAATAATTATTTCTTAAGGAAACTCCTACAGACCATATGACGTTTTCAAAACGACAAGAAACAATCACGTTTAATTTTTTTAATAAGAGTTTTGTAGAGCATTGTACATATTGTTAAGAATTTTGATGCGGCTTTAGATCTATACTACTATCATTATTTTAGATAGGTACCTACTTAATTTTAACAATATTTTCCTCTGCATAGAAACATATTCAAGAAAATCTTTACTGAATGTGATTCAATATCAAAGATTTGAGTTTCAATTAAATCAATAGACCCCATTCAAATTATATCTGAATGATACAGATCTTGAGATATAGAAAACAAGTCCTCAACGGAGAACGGTATATCATTCGCAATCAGTTTAGATTACAATATTCAGGTAGATATTTTTCAACAATTAGCACAGATAAGATAATAGTTACTTCAACATTAAGATAAGTAGCTGACATTAAAGTGTTTAGAGTCTGAAGTCTTGAATGTTCTACAGTTTACACATTTAAATGCTTATCTTCAATCGTTTCTTCAACGTAGTTGGCGTAAATCTGTTTATTATCTACAAGCTGATACCTCACAGTTTCTCCCGCGTAGTTCCCGTTCATGTAGGAATACGGGTATAAAAAACACACTCTTTATGTTACTCGCTAATACTGTAGCTATCTATTAGTGTAAGAATTTTTGAAATCAGTTAATGGTTTAGGCATGAAAGCGTAACAAACAAAAAAACTCACATTCGAATTTGTAATATTAGCTAGTTAAAATAAGATGATGATAATAATTTAAGGGACGGTTTCAGCACTTACCACCTTCTGATAGTATCAGATTCGTGACTTACACCGTCTAACCGTAAGTTTTGTCACTTTATGTCAAACTAGCAGACTCCCCTTAACCCGACCCTGTCGCAAAATCCGTTGATTACGGACGTCTGCTAACTATATACCACCTCCCTGCCATATTTCAAGTTTGTTGCATAAAAATGTAGAACTTTTATACAAACTTGCAAGACCATTATACCTCTTTAATTCGGAAAAATCGGTTCTTAGCGGATATCTAATAAATATAAACTACCTCGCTGCCCAATTTCATCTTTATATGTCTAGCGGTTTTCCAGATTCCGTGATGAACGACCTTTCGCATTTATATATTAAGATAACAAAGACAACACTTGTGAATAAGCTATCAGACACAGTGGTGAAACTGAACCCTTAATCGAATAAATCGTCTCTGTCATATAAATATGTCGTTGACTTTTTCGTATCCAGTATCCATTAAAGTCAATATTGTGAGCGAACAGCTTCATTACATGTATCATCATCGCGGTAATTAAGACAGCTCATGTCGTCGCACCGCATTCCATGCCATTGTTACAGGGGACGCTCTTATTGTTGCGTTTGTGTTTTGTATAGGCTCAACTTTATCATCTTCAACCAGCTGGTTGAAAATAACAATTTTTCATCTGACTTCTCGGTGCTTTTGAAAGAGTTTATTTTTTATTACTTTCTATATTGCAATTTCATTAGATTATTTGGGTATTTATATTTACTGTACACTACAAAGCGGCAAAATTATTGGTTCAAGTTAATTACTACTTCATTATTAATAAATACTATTTAAGAATATGCCTAGCCCTATATTTAAAACTTTGACGACGATGTAACCGCCATTATCAAAATCAAAATTTAAGTTATAAAGCGTAAATCAGATTATCATAAAACTCATAAAACTAATATTTGTTTAATATAACAACACAACAAAACTTTATAATCTGAAAATTAATATCAAATTACCCAAAATAGAAGAAATATCGGTCTGTCTTTCACCATTGCTAGCTCTGACACCAACACTGATTAGCATATTTTTACTTAAAAACGTAAAGTACGTAATAATACTAAAATTAACCAAAATCCTAAACAAATCTTGATCCGGAAGGGCAATAATATAATGAAAGATGAAAGTAATAATCTTATTAAATGCGGAACACATCCCACGGCACATTGTTAACCTGATTCTACACAAAAGATCGTAAAAATGTCAAAATTTCAAGAAATTTACCACTAATTTGAAAGCTTCTAAAGAGATGGGAATGAAATCTCGGACATATAATTCTGTACCAATTTAAACTGACACTTCATCTTACTTAAACTCTCCTGTTGCTTAGTACAAGTTTTAGACGTTCATTACAGGGCAGGGCAGCATTAAAATTATCCCCAAAATTTAATTTACATTTTATACTTCCACAATGCATTTTACAATTTTAGAGCTCATACTTTGGGAACCAAGTAGTGTAAAACAAACACAAGTAAATAGTATTAGAACAAAATAATAAACGAAAAAAGTATACTCTTTCAAACAAATTTTTCAAAATTGATTAGCAAATGACAAGGTTATGAAGTAACAAACATGAAAAAAACATACGCGTCAATTTGGGGACCTTCTCCTTTTTTTGAGTCGGTTAAAAAGGATTCCACTACGAGATATCTCGTACTAAGGGATACTGTTATACAAAAGAGACGAAATAAACGCATAGGCAATAGAGGCACAATTCGATTCGCACGCAAACCGCCGTATGAATACGCCCGCGCCGTGTTGAGTTCAATCACCTGATTACGCAATTGAGTCACAGCTTTCAGCCACTATTGCCCTACTACGGAATAATGAGAGCAAAGTAATTGGTTCTTAACACACGCAAATAATGCACACCGAAAGTATCGTGTCGAAACAATCAAACTTTTCGATTGCGTTTACGTTGTATTGTTTCGACATAGAAACCACAATGGTCGGCTTGGTTGGCGAGTTTGATTCATAAACTTAGCAGCAACTGTTAAATTGCACAGTGCGCTGTGCTACCAGTGAAAAGGTCAAAGAGAACTATCGCAAAGTTACGCTATTTTCTGTTTGTGTGTTAGGATCATATTCTTTATTATTTATAGTCAATGGGTCAAAGGTTTTATAGAAATCTATTAAATTCAACTAATAATTCTAGAGCCTTATCCTATAATATTAGCATGGTGTTCTTCATTCGCGTTTCACCCGCGTGTTTCCCGTTCCCGTAGTAAGACGGGGATAATACATAGCCTATAACCTTCCTCGATAAATGGGCTATCTAACACTGAAAGGATTTTTCAAATCGGACCAGTAGTTCCTGAGTTTAGCGTGTTCAAGCAAACAAATAAACAAACAAACTCTTCAGCTTTATAATATTAGTATAAGTAATATTCTTTATTATTTATAGTCAATGGATCCAAGGTTTTATAAAAATCTTTATTAAATTTAACTAATAAGCATTATCCTATCATTTTATCATGGTGTTCTTCATAAATATCAAAACTCTTCACTTACAGGCACATACAATGGAAAATGCCTTATAGAATTGTTCGAACTCGAAGATCTCCAGAATTTCAGACTACCAACAGCAGACTATGTTGCTGTTGGTACTCTTGTGTTGATATGGTTTTAAAATGCAACATAAAGATGTCGTCTCCTCGTTAGATGATCAAAGAAAGATCAGTGAATCAAAGCTGTGTCACGGCTATCGTAACAGGAAGTTTACTTTTGAACAGCGCTATGGCTACTTACATTATGCTATGAACTTCCGCACGGAAGCCGTGTGCGCGTGTTATCGTTAACTATATAAATATCTATATTATTTTTATATTTCGAAGCACATACAAAAGGCTATGCCCATCAGCAGCGAACCTCCATCGGCTGATAATGATTATGATGATGATGATGATTCATTTACACAGAAAATAGAGCACTCGTGCTTTATTTATCAAAATACACCTATTTAAATAGCCCACTACAGGCTACTCAGGATCGTAATGAGTGGAAGCTGGTGCAGTGGACGTCCATGATGATGATGATGATGATGATGATGATGATGATGATGATGATGAGGATGAAGCTTTCCTACTTATTAGAAGAGGGATTGGAGATTAGAGTAATTCATGCTACTACATTACGGCTTAGCCGGCTTAGGAATAATGTTTGACTGTGTAACGAAACGAAACTGATAGTGAATTAGATTGTTATTATTAACTACCGGGTACGATGGCCTAGCATACTTTCCGAAGCTTGGACGTGTAACACCAACGGAATTATAACTCTGGGCTATAACTGACAATTTTATAGAAGAAAGAAACATATCTCTCAATATCTCATGGCTCATCCCAGGTGCTCAAGATCCAAAGCTGGGACTACATAGTAGTTTCACTTTCACTTATAAATTTTATTTGATGATTGTGACTTTCGAAGTTCGGGGGAATTAAAGGCTTTCTTTCGAGAAATTTCCTGTAGCAGAAATCTCAATTAGTAAGAGCTGATGAAGAGAAACTCAATATTTAATTAATCTAATATATATTTGTTTAAATATTAAGGAACTAAGGTGTTTGGGAAGTAAAGTAAAATGCCAAACCAATGATGTCCAACTCTGTACATGCCTTGGACGAATCGAAAAATAGTAAATTCCAATTCTTGTTAAGAAACTTTTATAGGTTAAGATATAAGACAAAAAATGGTCAAGCACCCTTACCCGCGGAAGCCAAATTGCTCAAACGCGTTGAATGGCTTTTGATAACACTTCCGTTTAAATCAAGAGGCTCTCTTGATGAACGCTCATCATTTAGCGCTTTCGAGTGCTTAAACAAGATCAAGGATTAATAAAACAATTGTATTATTTTCTTACGTATTAATATAATTGTACACCGTTCAGAAAATAGGTTTCATTACCAAAACTCGTTTGTATTAAGTGTTCTTTACGAAAACTAACGGAAACATTACCAAAATCACATCCCATTCTTTTACAATACAATAAGCCTGTTAATCATCCATACGGCGTTTTGCATAAATCATGAACTATACCAATTGTTCTGTGCCGTTCAAATAATCCACGTCTCCAAATATCGCAACAGTGTAAAATTTATTCGTTCGCCTTTCACGACTTGAGCAATCATCATTTAACAATTCAGCTGTCAGTTTCATGGACACCGGTTGACATTGAATATTTTATTATTGTCCAAAAGCCTCATTATCTTAGTCAGCTGATTGTAATCAATTCGTTATTTAACATGGTAAGGTTTGTTCATCTTGATTTTTCAGTTTCTTTTTAATTTCGCTGCCACACTATTCAAAAGGCGTTGGTTGTGCGTTTACTTTAAATAAATGTATGGAATTTATACATTTTGTGCGTATCAAATATTTCAAATTCTCTCCCAAAAATTTAAAGATTTATTATTTTTTCTTTATTTCATCTTTAACATCAGCAGTTCAAAGTAATAGACGTAGTAATCTTGAGATCATAATTATTATGATATTTACTTATTTAAATGGTGAGAAACTCAAAACCACACATGTACTCGTACGTGCTCTTGATTTGAGTAACGTCTGTTCATTCGGGCCTAAGAATTTTAAATCTAAAATTTAAAAAAAACCTGCGCTTTAGACACCTGAAGTAAAACTTCTTTAGCTCTCCCTCTCAACGGCCTTTCGCCTCCTTCAATTTTCGTAACGTATTCACCAACTTACTCCCCAAATCAATCCGTTAAGAAGTTTAACTTCAAAAATTGCAGACGTGTAAGCTAGTTAAGGATTACGATATAGTAACGTCGAGGATGTTCGCGCCCATCCAACAGCCCCGTTAGATATCTGCGCATCCGGACCGCGACGGGTCAACGTACCGCTGCGGAAGAGAGGAAATTTGTGCATTGCGTTAGTGCTACGCTATGATTAAAATGCATTTTTTAAAACTAGGTTTGTGGGTTTACGTCTCGTCTACTTTATTTTGTGTAATTTCGGCTTTTCATGACTCTCAAAATATACAAAGGTATATGGAAGAACAGATCCCAGATATAAACTCAAGGCTGGCAAGAAAAATTGCGCATTGTTCAAAAATGGGGTCAAAAGAATTGCAAAAACTTTTAGCGTGTCAAATTGATTTTTGAATCAAGACACATTTCTCAATCAATGGTCATTGGGCATTTACGGCCTACCCTCAAAGGTTTACAAAATACATTAGACAAGTTATTAAGTAAATTAGTTGTACACTGTTATGAATGAAACAGTAACTATTTATGATGATCTAAATCCCGTTTATCTATAAAAGAAAACAGATAAATCAATCGTTTGGTTGAGAGTTATAAAAATTAATGACCCAACATAAAATTTACAGCGAATGCATAATTCACCGAAGCGAATCTAACAGGTACGTGATAAAAAATGGATCTGATTGAAATGTTTTATGAATTTGAACAGAATGTTTCCGTATTGAAGATTTAAAAGCTGTAAAATATGAAATAATTATGTGTATTTAGTGACATATATTACAAATGGGCATTTGATCAATCCTACCATGAATTTAAAGATCTTTAAAGCACTCAAAGCACACAAGATACACATAGATACTAGTACTAAAATAAGTAAAGGGTCTTGACTACTGAGAGATAGACTGACAGACAGAACCACAATATAAGGGTTCCGTACATTTTGCGATACATATAAAAGTACGAAATCCAAAACCCACAACATGTAATGATGAATTAATTTGTGACGGAAGTTATTTGTAATTAATTTGTCACAGTATAGTCGAACTAAATCCGGCCGAGTTCCACAAACGTAATCATCGCATCGCATTGCGAAAGTAGGCTATTTTAAGTGTGGAAGGTCAATGTCTCCAGTCTTGAGTAGTGACTAGTGACCACCACACAATGATCGTAAAACATGCTCCCGTTCAGAAATTAGATGTCGTGAGTCATTTGGACACTATAATAACGATGTAAATAAATGTGATATTTTTAACAGGCATCGTCATTACTGTGAGAAAATTTTGAGCTTCACTTCGAGCCTTTTAAATATTTTACTAGCAGACGCCCGCGACTTCGTACGCGATCGATGTAAACTGACAATCACTGACTTTTTTGTAGATCTATAATAGCGTAATATCCCTATATTCATGTTTTGGTGTATCTTGGTTTCGATGTTCCCAAGCGGCTTAATTTTTTTCAACACTTATCCACATGTTGTATTGCAATTAATTAAGATTGGTCCCATTTAATTTTCAGTTTCTGAAAGAACTTTCTTTAAATCCTAAAAAGTTATGATTTAATCGGCTGTGGATAATGCATCACTGTGTTGGCACCGCCGTCAAAGTGATCAGAAGGTAGCACATACGATGTTATTTTTCGCTTCTTAATATATTTTGGTGATTTTGAAGTCGATTCATTTTATTTGATAAAAAGGTTTTTGAAAAACTATGTTGGGATTACCACGCAAAGAATTATTCAAGTTAATTAGTTAGGATGTCTAGATAAAATAAATGAACGACACAGTGAAGAAGTTTTCGCGGTAGATGGACCAATTAAAATTCATTTTTATGCGGTCAAGGGTGTGACATTTGCCGTTAGATATTCACAGTTATTTTAAAATTTAACTCAGATTTTATATGTTATAAGAAACTTATAACATTTTGCATTTCTAACTATGATAGAGCCTTGACAAAAGATTTCGTACATAGTAGGTATGTAATTACAAGATCCCGTAATGATTTTGTATACTTTGATAAGTGTACTAGTAAATATTTCTTAACGAATACAATATAGAGGTAAGATTGATTTTTTTGATTGTTTATTACAATCTACTCGACCGATTTTAATAATTCTTTTATCACAGAGGAACATAGACTACCTATAATTTTTATCCTCGTATTCCCACGGGAACAAGAAAGAATTAATTTCCAATAAAATAAAATGGAATTCAACTCATGTGATTTTGTCACACAACCATTATTTTATCACACAGCGAATGGAAATCCACTACTGGACATATTCTTTGATTCAGTAAGGCCTATCAATTGTGAGATTTAGATTTAACCTTCAATAAGGCCTTATAACCGAAGGATTTCTTAGCCTATGAATTGAAAGTCCAATTTAATATACAGGATGTCCGGAAAATAGAATAGCACGTCATACTTTACATTATTTAGTAATCCTGGATGTCAGCTATTACCCTGCAGCGTATGATCAACTATTTAAGGGGCACCTTGTATAAGTAAGTAATCTAAATAATAATGTCACATATAAATGCTATGGATTGGAACATAACCGAGCTCATTACGTTGGTTTTCCGCTTCCACGAAAAAAAAAATCCGAACAATATTGCGGATTTCCTCTTGGACTAGTTACCTATTAGTTTAATTGCTGTTTACCTATAGTTATGAAGGCCATGTTTGTTAAATAGACTATAATATACATATACAGGGTGTCCCGCAAATATTACTCTACAGGGTGATAGCTCCCGTTTTTTTGGAAAATACTTTCTTTGCAGTAGAAAAATTTTAACTTTCATCAACTCAACTATTCAAAAATATTTACAAGTATAAAATCAACGTTTATATGTATATTTTTTCAGCACTTTTTTGTATTATGTAAAACATCAATATATTTAAAAAACTGTAAAACTGTAGCATACTCGTACATTGCGTTATTTTAGTAGGCCTTGAAGTCAGCTATCACTATGTCGTACTATTTACGGGACACCATGTATATAAGGACCTTATAGTAAACATAGTTACTCAAATGATGGAAGAGGGACTCAAGTAGTTCACTACGTACTCGTAGATTAGACAGAGTAGTTGTGTCAAAGGTTAATAACAAGGAGGTCGTAAAGCATTTGAAGTAGGTACGTAAAGTGAAAGCCTGTGTTCGGTTTTTCATTAGATCTCCAACATTTTCATCATCATTATCACATCACAACAGGGCCAGGCCTGCCTCCATATAGCACGATATTGTACAATGCGTTCCTCTAATATCCCAAAGCACAGGATATTTCGAGTTTTAGTATTGACGAGTTGTACAAAAGACTTACTGCATTCAGCAGGTACTATACTTATTTATTCTGCGGCAGTCGACGCCCGTTTAGTTGAATGCTGCATTGCGCACTTATGACGTCAAATTGTGTGCAACTGCAGGACATGTGGCCGAAGTTTCACGACCAGACTCAAATTACGTAGTATTTACTGTTGTATAAAAATAATATTGGATCAATTCGATAAAATTCATTGAACATCCCGTCTGGCGAATATTTTTTTTATGCAATATAGGCCAGCGCTTGACTACGATTAAGCCTTATGGGAAGCATCAATGCGGTCTAAGTCGGAGCACGCTTACTTATAAGATGCCTATTCACTCTTATTCACCGAAACAGGAAATTATGGAAAGATTTGGGGGAGGCCTACGCCGTACAGGCGACTTGTATTTGCTTTTTTGGCAAATAATGTACCTAGTCTTAATTTGCCAAAAAAATCGAATATATAATAATCGAATTAAAGTT